>NW_028254893.1:0-600452 GCF_964263255.1 Lissotriton vulgaris | reverse complement strand
GAACAAGGGTGGATTGGTAAACATGTCCCTGAAATCGAGCTCCATTTGTAATATGGGCCGATGACGAAGGATTGATTCTTTTGTAGACATGGCTTGCTGTGGAGTATTTGGAAACCAGTACCATGCGTTGTTCGGTGTTCTTTGGTGTTCTGCTGAGGCTTTGTGCTCCTCGAAATGGTGGTTACAGAAAAGAAAACTGACCGAAACAACACCCTCCACTTACACAGTTTCCATCAGGGATCCCTCAAAAAACATTTACCTTTTTCCCAAATGTTGCGTATCAAACGCATAGTGTCTGATGAACAAACATATCACCTACGCATCAAAGAAATGCAAAACCGATTTTTGGATAGAGGATATCCTGAACAAGTCATTAAAGAAGCCCAGGCCCGTGTAACCACCATTTCGAGAATATCTATCTATCTCTCTCTCCCTCTCCCTCTCCTCTCCCTCTCCCTCTCCCTCTCCCTCTCCCTCTCCTCTCCCTCTCTATCTCTCTTCTCTCCCTCTCCCTCTCCCTCGCCCTCTTCTCTCCCACTCCCTCTCTCTTCTCTCTCCACTCTCCCCCTCTCTCATCTCTCTCTTCTCTCTCCCCCTCTCTTCTCTCTCTTCTCTCTCCCCCCTTTCTCCCTCTCTCTTCTCTCTCCCCCTCTCTCTTACCACCTCTCACCCTCTCTCTTCTCTCCCCCTCTCTCTTCTCTCTTCTCTCTCCCCCCTCTCTCTCTTCTCTCTTCTCTCTTCTCTCTCCCCCTCTCTCTTCTCTCTTCCCCCTCTCTCCCCCTCTCTCTTCTCTCTCCCCCTCTTCTCTTCTCTCTTCTCTCTCCCCGTCTCTCTTCTCTCTCCCCTCGTCCCCCTCTCTCTTCTCTCTTCTCTCTCTTCTCTCTCCCCCTCTCTCTTCTCTCCTTCTCTCTCCCCTCTCTCTTCTCCTCTCCCCCTCTCTCTCTCTCTCTCCCCCTCTCTCTTCTCTCTCCCCTATCTCTTCTCTCTTCTCTCTCCCCCCTCTCTCTTCTCTCTTCTCTCTCCCCCTCTCTCTTCTCTCTCTCTCTCTTCTCTCTCCCCCTCTCTCTTCTCTCTTCTCTTTCTTCTCTCTCCCCCTCTCTCTTCTCTCTTCTCTTCTCCCCCTCTTCTCCCCCTCGCTCTTCTCTCTCTTCTCTCTCCCCCTCTCTCTTCTCTCTTCTCTTTCTTCTCTTCTCCCCCTCTTCTCTTCTCATCTCTCCCCTCTCTCCCCCTCTCTCTTCTCTCTCTTCTCTCTCCCCCTCTCTCTTCCCTCTCCCCCTCTCCCCCTCTCTCCCCTCTCTTCCCTCTCCCCCTCTCCCCCTCTCTCCCCCTCACTCCCCCTCTCCCCATCTCTCCCTCTCTCTTCCCTCTCTCTCTTCTCTCTCTCTCTCTCTCTCCCCCTCTCTCTTCCCTCTCCCCCTCTCCCCCTCTCCCCCTCTCTCCCCCTCTCTTCTCCACTCCCCCTCTCGTCCCCCTCTCTCTTTTCTCTCTCCCTCTCTCTCTTCTCTCTCCCCCCTCTCTCTTCTCTCTCTCCCCCTCTCTCTTCTCTCTCTTCTCTCTCCCCCCTCTCTCTTCTCTCTTCTCTCTCCCCCTCTCTTCTCTCCCCCTCTCTTCTCTCTCCCCCTCTCTCTTCTCTCTCCCCCTCACTCCCCCCTCTCCCCATCTCTCCCTCTCTCTCTCCTCTCTCTCTTCTCTCTCTTCTCTCTCCCCCTCTCTCTCTCCCCTCTCCCCTCTCCCCCTCTCCCCCTCTCTCCCCCTCTCTTCTCACTCCCCCTCTCTCCCCCTCTCTCTCTTTCTCTCTCCCTCTCTCTATTCTTCTCTCCCCCTCTCTCTTCTCTCTCCCCCTCTCTCTTCTCTCTTCTCTCTCCCCCTCTCTCTTCTCTCCCCCTCTCTTCTCTCTCCCCCTCTCTCTCTCTCTCTCCCCCTCACTTCCCCCCTCTCCCCCATCTCCCCCCATCTCTCCCTCTCTCTCCCTCTCTCTCTTCTCTCTCTTCTCTCTCCCCCTCTCTCTTCCCTCTCCCCCTCTCCCCCTCCCCCTCTCCCCTCTCTCCCCCTCTCTTCTCACTCCCCCTCTCTCCCCCTCTCTCTTTTCTCTCCCTCTCTCTCTTCTCTCTCCCCCTCTCTCTTCTCTCTCCCCCTCTCTCTTCTCTCTTCTCTCTCCCCCTCTCTCTTCTGTCTCTTCTCTCTCCCCCTCTCTCCTCCCTCTCTCTCTCCCTCTCTCTCTCTCCCTCTCTCTCTTCTCTCGCTCCCCCCTCTCTCCCTCTCTCCTCTCTCTCTTCTTTCTTCTCTCTCCCCCTCTCTCTTACCTCTCTCCCCCTCTCTCTTCTCTCTCTTCTCTCTCTTCTCTCTCCCTCTCTCTCGTCCCCCTCTCTCCCTCTCTCTCTCTCACTCTCTCTCTTCTCTCGCTCCCTTTCTCTCCCTCTCTCTCTCTCCCCCTCTCTCTTTTCTCTCTCCCCCTTCTCCCTCTCTCTTCTCTCTCCCCCTCTCTCTTCTCTCTCTTCTCTCTCCCTCTCCTCTCGTCCTCTTCTCTCTCTCTCTCTCCCCCTCTCTCCCCCTCTCTCCCTCTCTCTCTCTCCCTCTCTCTCTTTCTCTCGCTCCCCCTCTCTCCCTCTCTCCCTCTCTCTCTTCTCTCTTCTCTCTCCCCCTCTCTCTTACCTCTCTCCCCCTCTCTCTTCTCTCTCTTCTCTCTTCCCTCTCTCTCTCCCCCTCTCTCCCTCTCTCTCTCTCACTCTCTCGCCTTCTCTCGCTCCCCCTCTCTCCCTCTCTCTCTCTCTCCCCCTCTCTCTTCTCTCTTTTCTCTCTCTTCTCTCTCTTCTCTCTCCCCCTCTCTTCCCTCACTCTCTTCTCTCTTCTCTCTCCCCCTCTCTCTTCTCTCTCCCCCTCTCTCTTCTCGCTCCCCCTCTCTCTTCTCTCTCCCCCTCTCTCTTCTCTCTCTGCGCCCCCCTCTCTCTTCTCTCTCCCCCTCTCTCTTCTCTCTTCTCTCTCCCCCTCTCTCTTCTCTCTCGCCTCACCTCACTCCCCCTCTCCCCATCTCTCCCTCTCTCTCCCTCTCTCTCTTCTCTCTCTTCTCTCTCTCCCCCTCTCTCTTCCCTCTCCCCCTCTCCCCCTCTCTCCCCCTCTCTTCTCACTCCCCCTCTCTCCCCCTCTCTCTTTTCTCTCTCCCCCTCTCTCCTCTCTCTCTCTCTCTCCCCCCTCTCTCTTCTCTCTCTTCTCTCATCCCGCCTCTCTCTTCTCTCTCTTCTCTCGCTCCCCCTCTCTCCCTCTCTCTCTCTCTCTCCCCCTCTCTCTTCTCTCTTTTCTCTCTCTTCTCTCTCTTCTCGCTCCCCCCTCTCTCCTCACTCTCTTCTCTCTCCCCCTCTCTCTCTCTCGCTCCCCTCTCTCTTCTCGCTCCCCCTCTCTCTTCTCTCTCCCCCTCTCTCTTCTCTCTCCCCCTCTCTCTTCTCTCTTCTCCTGCCCCCTCTCTCTTCTCTCTTCTCTCTCTTCTCTCTCCCCCTCTCTCTTCTCTCTCCCCCCACCCCCCCTCTCCCCATCTCTCCCTCTCTCTCCCTCTCTCTCCCTCTCTCTCCCTCTCTCTCCCTCTCTCTCTTCTCTCTCTTCTCTCTCCCCCTCTCTCTTCCCTCTCCCCCTCTCCCCCTCTCCCCCTCTCTCCCCCTCTCTTCTCACTCCCCTCTCTCCCCCTCCTCTCTTTCATTCTCCCCCTCTCTCCCTCTCTCTTCTCTCTCCCCCTCTCTCTTCTCTCTCTTCTCTCCCCCCTCTCTCTTCTCTCTCTTCTCTCTCCCCCATCTCCCTCTTCGCTCTCCCCCTCTCTCTTCTCTCTTCTCTCTCCCCCTCTCTCTTCTCTCTCCCCCTCTCTCTTTCTCTCTCTCTTCTCTCTCCCCCCTCTCTCCCCCTCTCTCTTCTCTCTCTTCTCTCTCCCCCTCTCTTTCTCTCTCTCCCCCCTCTCTCTTCTCTCTTCTCTCTCCCCCTCTCTTCCCCTCTCTCTTCTCTCTCTCCCCCCCCTCTCTTCCCCTCTCTCTTCTCTCTCCCCCCTCTCTCCCCCTCTCTCTTCCTCTCTCCCGCTCTCTCTTCCCCCCTCTCTCCCCCTCTCTCCCCTCTCTCTCTCTCTCTCCTCTCTCTCTTCTCGTCTTCTCTCTCTCTCTCATCTCTTCTCTCTCTTCTCTCTCTTCTCTCTCTTCTCTCTCATTCTCTCTCTTCTCTCTCTTCTCTCTCTTCTCTCTCTTCTCTCTCTCTTCTCTCTTCCCCTCTCTCTTCTCTCTCTCTCTCCCCCTTCTCTCTCTCTCTCTCTCTCTCTCTCTCCCCCTCTCTCTTACCCTCTCTCCCCCTCTCTCTTCTCTCTCCCCCTCTCTCTCTCTCTCTTCCCCCCTCTCTCTCTCCCTCTCTCTCTCTCTCTTCCCCCCCTCTCTCTCTCCCTCTCTCCCTCGCTCTCTCTCTCCCTCGCTCTCTCTCTCCCTCGCTCTCTCTCTCCCTCGCTCTCTCTCCCTCGCTCTCTCTCTCCCTCTCTCTCTCTCCCTCTCTCTTCCCTCTCCCCCCTCTCTCCCCTCTCTCCCTCTCTCCCCTCTCTCTCCCTCTCTCCCTCTCTCCCTCTCTCCCTCTCTCTCCCCTCTCTTCCCTCTCTCCCCTCTCTCCCCTCTCTCCCCTCTCCTCCCTCTCTTCCCCCCTCTCTCTCTCTCTCTCGTCTCTCTCTCTCTCTCTCCCCCCCTCTTCTCTCTCTTCCCCCCCTCTCTCTCTCTCTCTTCCCCCCCTCTCTCTTCCCCATCTTCCCTCTCTCTCTTCCCCCCTTCTCTCTCTCTTCCCCCCTCTCTCTCTCTCTTCCCCCCCTCTCTCTCTCTCTCTTCCTCCCCCTCTCTCTTCCTCCCCCTCTCTCTCTTTTCCTGTTAACTTATTTAAAATAAGTTTTACCTTAGGAATGTATATTATACATTGCATCAGTTGTGTTAAAATAGTTTTACTTACCCCAGGAGTAAATTGGGCAGAAGTCAAAACTAATCACAGACGAAACTTTCTGACATAAACCTTTTAAAGTGTCCTCTTTTAAGCTGATTCACATTAACAGATAGCCTGTAATTCTGCGATTGCTGCTGATGTTTCTTTATTTTTAAGTCAGGATGCCAGAGGGTCCATCTTGTCAAAAGTTCTACACTCTTGCTTCTCCCTTTGTGGGACGGTTTGTGGTTAAGGTTGCGGGATCCACCAAGCAAATTAACCTAAAGGATTTGAACGAGCGCCAGTTTCAAATTGTCAGGTAAGCCCATCTCCCCTCCAATTATGCAGCTTCAAGTTTGATATGAAAATGTTCTACTTGTCCTACATGCCTAATGAGTACAGAGTACATTGATACAGTTTTGTATTGTAGAATTTGTATAAAGGCTTCTTCCCCTACATGCATCAAGCATTTTTGGAGTCGCAATCGGTGCGACTCCTTAAAATCGGCCGTTTGCGATTCCAAAGGTGCTTTTTGGGATGCATGAAGCAATTTTAGAAATCGCAACATTTTTGCGATTTCTAAAATTGCGATTGCTTTTAAAAAATCGCAAATTTGCGATTACTTAAAAGCAATGCATGATTACTTTTAAAATTGCGAAATCGCAATTAGGGGGTCAAAATTTGCAAAAAGTGTTTAAAACGCTGAAAATGCATTTTTTTCAACATTCATGTTACGGACACACATCTCCTTAGGACATGTGTGTGTGAAACATGATGCGAATAATACATTTCAGGGGTGCATGGGGGGGGTCCTTTGGACCCCCCCCTGCACCCATGAAATGCATTAACAAATTTCGATTTTCAAAGTGAAAATCGCAATTTGCTAATGCCTTCCCATTGCTTCCTATGGGCCTTTTGGCCCATAGGAACCAATGGGAATAGCAAATTCGCAAATTGTATTTCGGTAATTTATGCGATTCGGTAAGAATTGCGATTTTCACCGAATCGCATAAATTTACCGAAAATATTCATGCATCCCGTTTTGAGAATTCTAAATTGCGAATCGCTATTTTTCGCAATTTAGAATTCGCAAACACCCGGGATGATGCATGTGGGACGCCAAAGTGCATTTTCAGATGGTAGCATACTACACCTTGGTGAGTGCCTGGTTAGCAATGTTGTATGTGTTGTGATCCTGTTTGGGAAACATTTTATTGTTAATCATGATTGACCATGGATGTGCTATTATCTTGTGGCATAGCGCTAGCAATGTGATGGACAAAGCATGAGCAAAAGGCGCACAAAATTTTTTTATTAGCTGGTAATAATAAATTATTCTGCAGGGCTTGTGTTATGTTTCATGTTTTCAATGCTTCTAGAGGAATGGGCAAGGAAAGCGGTAGGGATGAGGTCTGTCTTATAGGTGGTCGAGTCAGGGTGGCATTATGGACTAAAACATACAGGCTTCCAATCAAAGAAAACCCTCCCAAAAGTGTGCCAGGGAACAGATATAAGATTCCAATGTGGAATACTTTCTCCCTAACTCGAATCATTCTAACAAAATGTATCCTACCATCCTGTCCTCAATTATAACATTTGGACTTGGTCCTTTTGCTCCCTCAGAAAATATTAAATATGTTTATTATGGGCCCTCACACACCCTATTGGTGTCATGCTTAATCATTGGGTCTGCGCTCTGGTCCCTATAAACCAGGCTGGGCTCAACCATTTTCTAGGTAGCACTTTGGATAATATCTACTCTGACAGGGAGAGTGAATACTAAAAGTACTTTGGTTACCCCAGCTTCCCTATATTTTGGGTACCACTGGTATACTTGACAAGTAAGTAAAATTTGGTTCATTTGGAGGGAGGGTTACTGCCCATATACCCTTGAGTTAAGTCGACATGTGTCATCCCTTCTTCACAGCCCATGTAGGGTTTCTGGCTTACATCAGAACCAATGGAGAATCTCCTTTTGTAATCTACTCTCACTATGCTGGTTTGCAATTTTGTTTCGGTCATTCCATTTTCGCAACCACAGAACGTAAGACAAACATAGTAAAGGAAGCTGGCCTACTTGTCTGAGCCCCAGGTTGAGAGGTATATACTTGTTCTATGCCCAAGTGTTTAGGTACAGATTATACTTGATGCCTAACCCTTAGAGGGACTGTAACTACAGGGAAGTGTCTCACAAGTCCGTCTGTGGTGACAGGAGACCTCTAGGGGGTAAATTAAATAGAAGAAGGCTCCTTGAGGAATTATTGTTAATATCTCAATAATTTTCTATTAAGTCTTATATAAGTACTTTACTTAAAAAGGAAACATAAGAAGCATGGTATCTCTCAAATTTTTTATATTGTTTAGAAAATGATCCCTTTTTTTTTTTTTTTTTTTTACACAAGATTCTAGAAGTACAAGTGATAGGCAACACAAACAACACTACAATTTCCTGTACATTTCCTGTAGTGTGGTACACCGTTGGTACAGTATGTAATATACAAATATATACATAGGGTGCTCCTGTACATGCAGTCAGCTAATCCATCAATATACTATATACAAATCCTTGTTTGGACAGTTATGAACCAAACGGTGTATATGCGTCGACGTTTCGGTCTCTATTGTATGTTTTTTACCGAGACCATCCTCAGGACTAAACGTTGCACATGGAATCTACAAAAACATATACAATATATACACAGTCAGTATAACCGATCCAGCTACTTATGTCCAATATTTGATCGTCTGCTTACATTAAAATACCATCACCACATCCAGAGTGTCCAAAAACCTTATTAGATATATAAACATATATACAACCCTTCACTCCTTAGCACCTCATGTCAAGATTCTCTATACTCACTAGACAAGATGTCTTCCAAAGCCTCAATCCACTACTACTTCTTAGGGTAATTGACACCACTCCTAGGTAAACATTGCACAGATTCAGTATGTGGTCCTGACCCTAAAGCAATCGTATAGTACAATAAACATGGTATAAAAACCGTTATGGAGCTTACCTCCACCGTGATTCCACTTGACACTCGATTGTATCTTTCTTATAATCACGTGCACCGGGACACACCTCGGCTTTTAAACAGTCTGCCAACCATATAAACTGTGAGAGGAACAAACGTACAATCTCGAATCACTAAAACGATCCTCTACTAGGAAGCCAACTATCATGTCCGTGATTGTCTCTGGGCAGGGGACTTACTTGGAAAGCTCCACGGACGCGACCGTATCAATCCAGTCTCCGTCGGCGTCTGTAGGGATGGCTCGTGAGCGTCAATACACACTCTCGAGTCTATGCGCATGCGCACATAGTAGCGTTCAATTCACCGAGCGTGGCGGCCATCTTAACAAGGAGTGTAATATATTAAAATACCCCGATTAGAAGGGATTCATTCACCCTATACAGTGCGATCTGACATACTTAGTTGAACACAAATATGATAATACAGGGCTTAAGGTCCTCAAAAGCAGTAACAAAAATTAAAATTAAAATTAATAACGGAAAAAGTGACAAAAGTGAATATCACGACCAGGACCAGTCTAAGAATACCCACAGCTCGCTAAAATCTCAATATTTCTATAGATTGCAAAGAATAAGGTCAGATAATCAGGCATTACATCCTTATAGGGTTGCCAAATTATGCCACTCTACACATTGGTTTAAACCATACTCCACTGTCTTTCCGGTCCAAATCCATCTGTTCTCTTTTAATGTAAGTAGACGATCCACATTGGTCCTTCTTTTAGAACCTTTAACCACCTCTATTACATACCATTGCATATCTTTCGGACCATGGGACTGTTGTGTGTAGTGTTCCACTAATGGGGCTGTTAATACTTTACACCTGATGCGGGACTGATGTTGGATTATTCTTTTCCTCACTTCTTGGGTAGTTTTGCCTATGTACAACAGTTTGCATGGGCATTCTATGCAGTAGATGACCTTCTTAGTGAGGCAATTCGAATGATGTTTAAATACAATTTGTTTTCCATTCAGTACACAGATTTTGGTTGGTGTGGTAGTGTCACACGCGGCACATTGTCCACAGGGGGTAAGGCACAAGTATATGGAGTGAAATATGTCGATCACAGGGTGCTAGGATACCTTGTTAGATTGACTAAAACATATAGGCAGCTATCAACACCAGCCAACCCAGAGGGGAATGTGTGCATGTACAAATTAATCCATTAACCAAAACTTTTGAACAAAAGAACACACTTTTAACCTCCACCATCAACATTTCTTGCCAGTATTTTAACATAGTTTACCTCCGAATGTGTTCTCCCAAAGGTTGTCATCTAAAGAAGTGTGGTACTGAGTCAGTGAAGAAATTGGAGTTCTGGAGGAAGGATATTGTATAAGGGAAGCACCTGACATCCTCAGAGGAGTGACCACAATCACCTTAACCCCTTCCATGCTGATGACGAACCCCAGCCGTCATGCACTACGGTGCTAATGTGCTGATGACGGCTGGGGTTCGTCACGGCCCGCCCCTGTTCGTGTTGTTTACAGCACACCAGGGGAATCGCGGCCGCATGGAAAGGGTTAAGTGAAGCGATTGACATATTGTAGTAATTAAGGCTCCGGAGGTGTTCTGTAGTTGCTCTAAGTTTATTTGCAAATGAAGAACCCAACAGCAAATATCTCAACTGCTTGGAATTCCTAGGGCGACCACTCGCAGAACGCGAATGGTGGATTACGGTATGCTATATTGTACATAAGCAAGACTCGAGAGTCTTGAGCATAACCATGTGCTTGCCACTGAAAGTGATGTAAACCAAGTGGGCTATAATCTCCAACCAATGTGACAATTTAATAGAGGGGTATCCAGGACGAGTAAGTAAAGGCAGTGGTTGAGTCATTTGTTGTGAGAATGCCATTATCCTTATTTGTTTTATTGCCCAAGTATAAGTGTTCTAATATTGAGATATGAGTTGGAAAGGTAATGGAATAAACAAAATTGTTATTAACCTGTTGTGTGCGTTGGTCGGCCCCCGGCCATCTGATGTTACAGTGCGCTTGTGTGGAGGACAGCCTGGGGCCGTTTGAAACACGCCACTCATTAATTCACCCATCCCGCGGCAGAATTCGCGCCGTGGTCAACGGGTAAAACCACCAGTACTAGAAAAAATTCTTTAAGCCAAATTGTCACCAGAACATAAGTGCTTATAGTTGCTGAAGTACCTTAAAAATAAAGACCGTTGTTTCGGGGGAAACGATGGAGGTTATAGACCCGTAAAGTAAATTTGCGCTTCTATATCGCGTTTGGGTTTGGCTGCACAAGAAATGTTTGTTAACTTGCCAATTATTCAAGCACCTGCAGGGTGCTCTGGTGATTTTCAATGGAATGTGTACATTGCAGCTATTGCAAGCTTACGCAAGCAATTTTCTGAGGAACCTAGCATCATGATAGAACGTAAATTTGTTTTATACACAAGCAGGCAGATTAGTAAGGTGTGTAGTAATCTATTGCTGCTCTAAGGAACCAAATTTTTACATGCACATTTGCTGCTAATCTCAACACAAGTATTAGAGACCAGTTTGTTTTCAGATGCTCCTCTTGCAAAATGCAAGAAAGACTATTGAGCTGTTGCAATCGCACACTTAGTGAAGTCATTGACTTAGTCTCTTATTTCCTTTAAAGTTCTTAATGTCGATAATTCTGTTAACTTAGTAACAGTTGAAAGTAGCCAACAAGCTGAACCCATTTTTCTAGTTATCACTTAGTTAAAAAACTCCAAGAGTACACAAAAAAAGGAATTATTGTTCGTTTTAGATGTGGATCTAGAAATCACTTTAATAATTTTCCAGCTTTGGGTAAACCATGTCTATTTTGCAAGAAAATAGGTTACTTTAAATCTGTCTGTAAGAGTAACAACAATTCTGTGAGCCAATTGCGTAGACACTGAAGTTGATGAATGTCAATAACGAGGTACTCGCTATTGAATTCAATGCTATTCAGACTTCACTCAGAGATCCTACATGTGAAGCTATTATTATTGGTGGTTTAACATTAAAAGTCATGGCAGATTATGGTTTGCCCCTAACCATTCTCAGCGACATAACAATTTGTCCCAATGTGCTTTAAATGTAAACACAAACGCAAGGCCTTTGGTGAGAAAGACATTGCAAAATTGGGGTTTTTCCTCTAACAAGCTTAGTTGCCTTGACAGACACACTTTAGTGAAAGTTTACGCAGCCATTAAATTAAAAAACAGACTGGGGTGGCAAGACCAAGAAAAAATGGGTTTATTGCTTAAACCTGGTGGTAAGATTCCAAAAGTTCTGGGAGATTTACCTCCGGGTTACATCAGCTGTGTTAATGACCCTGTAACTGAATTAATAGATTAATTCAAGGTAATTTTCTGAGATCAAGGAGGTAGTGTTAAAGGTTTTGAGAACCGCATCAGGTTAAAACCACAAGCGCAACCCGTAATACACAAGGTAAGACCTGTACCACTAAGTGTAAGAGAGGAACTCAAACCTACCATACAGAACCTTTCTGAGCAAAGTATAATTGAACCCTGCGGTTCATCGCTTTGGTTTGCCCCCACTGTGGTAGCACGCAGGAAGTCTGTTGAGATTAGGTTATGCCCAGATTTAAGAAGTTTAAACGCTAATATACAGGTGGCTGTCATCCCCTCCCCAGAACACAGGAGCTCTTAGCCAATATTGTAGCGGCAAAGTGGTTTTCGTTGATCAATCTAAGAGCTGCGTATCATCAGGTGGCATTGGCGTTACCCATGCTTGTTACTCCATAAAGTGCATATAAGTACTTAAGGTTAACATTTGGCTTGGCATCAGCCGCCAGTGTTTTTCAAAAACTTATGGAAAGTCTGTTATGTGATGATTTAATAGGGGTACAAGCCTATTAAGATGATGTTTTGATATATGCTAACAGCTTTGAGGAACACAACAGCATTCTAAGAAAGTATTCACCATTCTGTCTCAAAGGAATATGACAATTAGACAAGACAAATGTAAGTTTGTTACACATAAATTGAATTATTTGGCTCATACAATTTCAGGTTGCGTTATCAAGCCAAAATGTTCCCTGATCAGGGCCATTAAGGATGCGCGGGCACCTACAGATAAAGATGCCTTGCGCTCCTTTCTTGGTCTTGCAGAGTATTATGCCAGGTCTGTCTCTGGGTATGCACAAGCAGTCGAGCCATTGAGGGTGTTCTTGCACAAAAATAGTATTTGCTCCGAGGATCTACAAAGTGCGTTTGATGAGGTTAAACTTTTAATTGTAAAAGCTTTTGCTTTAAGTGCATTCCAGGAAGATAAAATGTCGGTCATCACCGTAGATGCCAGTCAAAAAAGTTTAGGAGCTGTTTTGAGTCAAAAATTTGCAGGGAGAAAACCTATCGTAGCTTTTGCCTCCATATCAGTTAAAGATTATGAAAGACAATACAGCACTATTGAGCGAGTAGCTCTAGTTTGTGTTTGGAGCGCACAAAAATGTAAGATATGTGTATGGGGCTGCAAATTCCAATTGTACACCAATCACATACTCGCAGGAGGGTAAAACAAGAATGTTTCTACATGCCTTACTAGACTGATATCCAAATTACAGGAATTTGTTTTTTAAATCAAGCATATGTCAAGTGGCAGCAACGTTTGTGCTCATTGCTTGTCACGCATGCCAATTCAAGAGTCAAAGGATGATCTTTTTGATGTAGTGTATGTAGCTTCCATTGATGCAGTTAGCGAAGAATGCAGCACCGCTCTTAGAGAATCTATTTTGGATTTTTGCTTCTCAGAACAATGAGACTTTAAACAAAGTTGAAGAGTACCTTATTCAGGGGTGGCCTGAGAAAAGATTTTTAGTAGGCGGTATGAAATTTTTGCGCTGCACACTTGCATACTACACATCACAGCAAGTGTTGTTCAAGACTTAATTTTTTTTTTTGAAAACCGTTTTTATTGCAGAAAACACAATCCACAGCATATTCTTACATTACTCCTGGTCCGCTGACGCTAATGCGCCACTCTTGTATCACATATATTTTGCACACAGCCAATAAGCCCACAACCCTGAGGTCGGGCGGCGTCAATCGGTGGATCCCCGGTCTTGATTTTCCTTGAATATGGTTATTCTACTTGCCAGGAGTTCCTTATTCTGCTTTTAACTTTTTCGCCCCTTCCACCCCTGCCTCCAACTGTCCCTCAACTCCCTCCACCCTGATCCCCCCCCCCCATACCCACACACCCACGAGTGTTTTCCCCTGCGCCTGAGCTCTACGGTGATACATGTGTATGTGTACTGTCAGGAGTAACTAATGCACTATTGAGAATGTGCTCCCGGTATGTGTATGGGGGCCTCATCGCCTGATTCAGAGAGTCCCTCCTCCTCCTCCACTGTGCTGTCTCGCAAAGTCTGCACTAGCATCTCCCACTCCATAGCCGCCTCCATTGCTTTGTCATCCGACCTGCTAGCTGGTATCTAAGTGTACTTTCACTCGCTGCCCACTTAAGCATCTCATTAGTCCATCCTCTGAGCGTCGGACGGTTCTTCGATTTCCAATCTCTTGTTAATTCCCTTTTGGCTAAAATCAGGCCCATGTCTACAAATTTGCTCAATCCTATTCCTGGGTGTATGCGGAAACCAGTGCAGCACACCTACCGCCTTGGTGAATTGTAACTCCCTGTCCGTCACACTGTTTAATGTCTCAATAATCTCCCACCAATAGTCCTGTAGGTTTGTGCAGTCCCAGAGCATATGTCCCAGGTCCGCTCCTATCGTGTTACACCTAGGCCATGCCGCGCTCTCCACACCAAAATACTTCCCAGTCTTCCCTGGTGTAAGGTAGGCTCTATGTAGGACGTAGAAATGTTTTAACTGAAAATGTGCGTTTCTCGTGCTCTTCCTCGCCCGCCTCACTATCTGCGCCCAAGTAGTATCAGGGATCTCTATCTGTAGATCTAGTTCCCATGCAGTTTTCAGTGCTGTTGGGGGTTGCAGGGTCTCGCGCAGCATCCTTGAGTAGAGGCACGTCACCGCTTTATACGTGCCGGCCGCCATCATGCTGTATTGGAAAGCCATGGATGTGGTGGGCTCTTGGATCCCTTCCCCCAATGTACCTGCATCGCCCGTATTATAGCCACATGCATCAGGAAGTCCCCCCTGGGGAGGTCAAAACGATCCTGCAGGGTTTGGTATGGGATCAGCGCCCCATCCTCATAGAGATCTCCCAGCATCTGCAACACAGCATCCTCCCCATCCCTGCAGTTGCGACCAATCCCCGCCATGGGGAAGTGCTGTCACCATACCCAACGGTATTTCAGGTGCATACATGCGTCGAACCGCCACTCGCCTCTGTGCACGGTTCCAGCAGGGTCTGAACGTCTGCTCTTCCAGCGATAGATCTGATAGTCAGCTTCTGCTGCAGGGCTATGAACGCCAGCACATGGCGGGGGGTACCCTTCTCTCTCTCTCGTGCTCCGGCCCTCGATACACCCCCGCCACCTCCTGCGTGAAAATCTGCAATTGAGCTGGCAAGTAATAGATCTCGAAATCAGGGACCGCTAGACCTCCCTCATCTTTCGGCCGAAGTAGCGTGGTCAGACCTATTCTACGCCTGCCTGTGCCCCAGAGGAAAGATATCAGTAAAGACTTCAATTGCTTAAAGATGGATCTAGGTATCCACACAGGCAGTGTGCGAAAGTAGTAAAGGAGGCGCGACAAGGCTATCATTTTCACCAGGGATATACGCCCCGTCTCCGAAAGCGGGAGGGTGGCCCAAAAGGTCATACTGCCCCGCAACGCCCGTATACAGCGGCCCACATTGCCCTCGAGCAGGTCCGCAGCTCTATGATATATGTGCACTCCCAAATATTTCAGACAGTCAGGCTCCCAGTTAAGCAGTGGGCTGGTGGCGGGTCTCGTTTCCCCCTGTCGTAATGGAAATAAGCAAGATTTAGACCAATTAACCTTTAGACCGGATAGCCTGCCAAATAACACCAGGAGTCTCTCTGCCCCCTCCAACGCCTCAAATGCGTTCTCTAGGAATAACAAGAGGTCGTCCGCATACAGCGAAATAATCTGTGGGCTTCCCCGATGGACTAGGCCCTTATAATAATGTCCCTTCCTGGCTTCTGCTGCAAAGGGTTCTATCGCTAATGCAAATAACAGGGGGAAAAGTGAGCACCCCTGTATAGTGCTGTGGCACACTGGGTATTGGAGCGACACGAGGGAGCCCACCCGTACTCGGACCACCGCCGAGGCGTATAGCACTTTTGTCCAGCGTATGTAGCCATCTCCGAGGCCAAAGCTTTGCATGACCCTGTACAGGTATTCCCACTCTAAACTGTCAAATGCTTTCTCAATGTCAATCGATAGTACTACAGGCGTTTGCGTGTCTGGCATCGGCTCTCCCAGCAGGCGTATCAGTCGGCGTATATTGGCAGTTGTGTTTCGAGTGGAAATAAATCCAGGTTGGTCACTATGGACCAGCTCTGACATGTGCTGCAATAACCTGGTCGCTAATATGGTGCTCAGGATTTTGTAGTCCGTCGTCAACATAGACAGCGGCCTATAGGATGCCGGGTACCTGCTCTCTACCTTGTTTCAACAATGGTATCATCAAAGCTTCACACATGGATTCAGGCAGTCTACCCTCAGACTTAGCCTCGTTGTACACTACCCGGAGCCTCGAGCCAATTGTTCTATGTATTTGCGGTAAAATTCTGTAGGCAGCCCATCCAAACCCGGGGTCTTGTTACGAGCCATATTCTTCACTGCGCTCCTAATCTCCCCTAGTTCTATATTTCTGCCCAGGGCCTCCGCCTGCTCTTGTTCTAGTTGCGGCAACTGCAGTCCTTCCAGAAAGGCATCAATCTCACTATCCTGCCCTTCCAGCGCGCTCTCGTAGAGCGTTTCATAAAATGAGCGGATGCATTCCAGTATTTCCATTTGGGCGTCGTGCGTAAGGCCATCCTCCCCCTCTATGGCTAAAATTGGGTGGCTACGCCTTGTGGGGTTAGCCAGCCAGGCAAGTCGCGTCCCCGCCTTATCCCCCTCCGCATGCGTTCTTGTCATATAAGTCTTATGATCAAAGCAGCGGAGCCACTCCATTTCAACGGCCACCGCTTCCTTGGCCGTGCATACCGTCTCCTGCAATTCTGGATGATTGGGGCGTGCTATTTCAGCCTTTCGCAGAGTCCTCTCCACCTTCTCCAGATCATCTAGTAAGGCCTTGCGCGCTCCGGTATATTTTCCAATACAGTGGCCTCTAACAACAATCTTAAAGGCGTTCCACTCCATCACTCTGGATGTCACGGTGCCATCGTTTTCTCCAAAGTAATGTGTGATCCTATCCCCCAGCGCTTCCCGAAACAGTATGTCATCTAGTGTGTCCGGCCACGGGACATGCGAGGTCTCAGTTATCCAATTAAGGGTGAGCAGCAGGGGATTATGATCCGATAGTGTGCGAGTTAAGTATTCTGTGTTTGTCACCGCCGGGAGCACCTGTGGGGAGCATAAGAAGGTGTCAAGGCGGACATGGAGGTCATTCAGGCTAGAGTAATAGGAGTAATCCCTCGCCATCGGGTGTTGCACCCGCCAGGCGTCCTGCAACTCCCAACTCTCTTGCCATTCGAATCTACGCTTCGCCAGACGGTGCACTGGGGACGCTCCCAGAGGTGGATGGGACCTGTCCAATACGGTATCTGTTATTGAATTAAAGTCCCCACCCATAACAATGGGGCCCGCTAAGAACCCCGCCAGTGCCCCGGAAAGTTTCGTGAAGAAAGACGATTGATCAGTATTGGGCGCGTACACACTACATAGCACTATGTCCTTGCCCTTTAGTTTCCCTTCAACTGCCACAAACCTGCCCTCTTGTGTGCCTGATCACCTGGAAAGGGGTCCCCGCTCGTATCCAGACCAGCGTGCCCCTTGCAAATGCAGAGTATGTGGTATTGAACAGTTACCCCCTCCATCTTCTTTGCAGCGCAATGCCCTCCTGCTTCGTCAAATGCGTTTCCTACAAGAGCGCAATCTGCACCCCTCTCTGATCCAAATAAGCGTGTATTTTATGCCTCCTTGCCATCGTATGTAGTCCCCTCACATTCCAGGTTACACATTTCACAGTGCCAGTACTAGCCATAGTCCCATGTTGTCCGATGAAAGCTAAAAGTAGTTCGCATCCGGGCGCACAGGGTCGCACTCTCCCTCCCCAGCCCCAACACAGCAATCCCCCCTCTCCCCAACCATCCCGCCTCGAGCCCCCCCAACTACTCTCGGCACCCTCCCCCCCCCAGAACAGGACCCAGCTTCGCGAAAGCAGCTCCCATCAAAACCTAGTGAGGGGCTATTGAACCCCCCCAACTGCCCAACTATTCCGTAGTCTGCACCAAGGTGGCCTTAGGGGCCTGAAAGGCATAGCTCGGCTCCAAAGGTGGTCACCACAATCCCATCCCCCCACCCCACAATCCCCCACAATCACTCCCGAACATCCATCCTACTTTATTATGTTCTTCACCATCGGTTGGCTCCGGTCCCCTCAAGGCAACATCCAAAGTCCGCATGAATCGTCTCCATTATCAAGCGTCAATTAGCCCTCCCGACGTCTGTGGTGTCACCACTGGACCCTTGGCACCGTTTAGTTCCGATAGTCCGTTTCTGAGCCAGTGACATGGCCCTCCAAGTCCGAGCTCCCGCATGATTGAGTCCTCACAGTCCCCGACAAATTGATTACTGCTTGTAATGCTGCCCTCCTCTCGCCTTCCGTCTGTGACTCTGTCGGTTTTCGTGACCTCTGCCGGTGCTTCCGGAGCCTCTTCGATTTCCGGGTTGGTTGCCAATTACGCTCCTCTTTGGCTCTGTATTTTGCGTCATCCGTACCAGCCTTGTAAGTGTCCCACCACGCCCAAGCGTCCGCCGATGTAGGGAAGAAGAGCGTCTTATCATCCACCACTACTCTGAGTTTGGCCGGGAAAAGGAGTGAGTATGCTATGCCTTCCGCTCGTAGTTCTCGCTTAAGTGACCGGAAGGAGGTGCGCAGTTTCTGAGTCTCAAACGTGTAGTCCGGGAAAAGCGTTACCTTACTGTTGTCCACTTGGAAAGGGCCCATGTCCCTGACCCTTTGCAGCAGCCAGTCCCGGTCCTTGTAATGTAACAGTTTTATCACCACTGGACGGGGCGGCTGGCCCGGTCTAGGGGGTTGAGCTGGGACCCGATGCGCCCGCTCCAACGTAAAGAAAGGCGAAAGACCCTCCGGCGCTACTTCCGTCTTCAACCAGTGCTCAAGGTACCCCACCATGTCATCACCTTCCTTTTGTTCTGGAAGTCCCACTAAAGCGCACGTTGTTGCGTCTGCCGCGGTTTTCAGCATCTTCTGCTCTCCTCTCCAGTGCTTGTATGCGATCGAGTGCATCCACCAGCCGTCCCTCCATGGATTTGTGCTCAGGCAATATCTCCTGCAAGGTGTTTTCTGTACTTTTAACTCTGTCTTTCAGTTTATTATGATCAGCTCGCAGAAGCCCCAGTCCCGTCGCCACCTGGGCAATATCCTGCTGCAGCGCCTCCTTCGTGGCCTGGATGGCTTCCAGGATACAGGTTTGTAGCTGCTGCAGATCCGCCGGGGCCTGTGTTGTTCTATCCGTCGCCCCAGAGCTCGCAGCCTCCTCCACTTTGCCCTTGGGCTTCCCCATTTGATCTGCGTGTTAGCCGCCAGCACCAACCTCGCCTTCTCGGATGGGGGGGTGGGGTGGGGATACTTCTTCCCCACTCTCTCCCGGATAGTGGGAACCAGCGGGTCCGCTCTTTATGTGCAGCGAGTGGCGAGTGCTCGGCCTCCGGTTGCCTCCGATGCTCTTCAGGCAACGGATCGTCCGCGTCAGTTAGCGCCGATATACCACCGTGTTGAAGCGCTGTGCTTTCACGGCCTCTCGTGGGAATGGGTCAGTTCCCATTCAAATCCACCGTGCCGTACCCATCAGGATTCGGTCAGCCCCGATGTGCAGGTCATACCACCAATGTTCCTACTAGTGACCGCTCTTCCAGGAGTCAGAGGACCGTTCGATACTCCGTGCCCTCTTCGCCCTCGCTAAAGGCTGCCACAGCGTCCAAGCTCTTGCTCTGACCCACTTCTTGGTGTGCTGCTATTTCCTGGGATCTCCAGCTCGGTCGCAGCCCAGTCCCAGCTAGCAGCGAGTTTCGGGAATTCTCTGCACTATTCCAGGGTCATCCCAGGGCTCCTCAGACAGCCCCCTAGCACTCGTCTTAGTCCTGTACATGGTCTGCACCCGCAGGGAGCCACTTGTCCTCCTATGTATCTCTTGGCCGCATCGACGTGGTCAGCTCTGCTGGCAGCCAAGCCCCACACCCACCGAGATCCAGTCTCCCTTGTTGGATTCTCCCTGCAGTCTGCCAAGTCAGCCCCTGTGGACTCGGAGCCACCCAAAATGTAATTAGGCTCAGCGCAGCCCCAAGCCCGTGCACCGGCCTCCGCAGCGTACCAGTCTAGACTCTCAATCAGACAGCCGTCGCTCGCTGTCCTCTGCCGCGTGCTGCACCCGTCAGGCTTATCTGGCGCCGGTTTCCGACCTCTGAAGGATTTGCTCCCTGGAGTCCCAGTTCGCCGCACGTCGCGCAGCAAAGCTTGTTACAGGGCTTCCCGCCGCTCAGCGCGGCTGATACCTCCCTGCTCCGTCGCTACTCACAGGGCCTCTCTCAGCTGCTGAGTTCAGGGACGGCCGCCATCTTGTTATTTGTGTTCGCCGTTCGTTAGGAATCCAATTCGCCGCAGGAGTGAGTGGCTCCCCTGTCTGCACTTGTGGAGGGGGGCACAGGCAACTTCGAGCGGCACCACTTCTGCCTCGTGTATTCGCTGCGGGAGCGCCGCACTCTCTCGGTGTTTATCTTCTCCGGCTCCGAGTACCGGCCGCCATATTGAGTCAGCTCACTCGGTGTCTCTTTGTTCTCCTGCCGGGCTAATGGGCTACTGGAGAAGCCTTAAACCCCGTGCCTGGGGGTCCGCCGATGTTCCGATTGCCATTTATGTCCGGAGAATCCTGTTCACGATGAATTTCGTGCCTTTATACAGGATAATAGCGGAGATCGGGCGCAGAGCTCCGGGCTCACGCCGCCTATCCCCTCGGCATCCAAGCCACGCCCCGTTGTTCAAGACTTCATTATGGCTGATAAGCCCATTTCTTGGGTGAAACTGGCCCTGGGGTGCTTGTGTTCGGTTTCAGGGAGGACCTGGCTTGGCAGTTTGGTCGGACTGTTCCCATGAGGAACAGGGTCAAGACCGATTTGCATATGGCTGGGTCTAAACTGAGGTGGAAATGTGAGCAAAAGAACAGTGGGTTAGAGTGCTACCACAGCTATTGCCAGTGGTTAGCCTTATTGTAAGCAGCCTCCGATCACCTTTTGTGTGTTTCAAAGAACAATTTCCATCAGAGATAGGACTGCATCTGTGAAGGGTAAAGGTGAGGAGTCTAAGAACTCAATGGCTTAATTTTCCTTGATATTAGTGGCAATTCCAGAATGGAACCACTAGACTTCGCTGTGGCACAGGTGATATTAGCAGAGATTGAATTTACCCCTGATGACCAAGGATAAGGATATGGGATCTGCAAGGTGTCCTCTCTGCCCTTTTGGAGATTATTAATGCCTTTTTTTTAGGTAGTGTGCCAGGGTGATTGAAACTGTAGGCCAGCACCAGGGACTCGTTCCAAAGTAGCTGACTCAACCTCGTCATAATAATCTGCTGGCAGAAATACAGTGTTATTTTAAGCATTATTTGCTGCACAATTTGAATTTATGGACATGCAGGAGAGGGTGCAGGGCCAAGAAAATGAAGGGACAATAGACCTAATCGTGCTGCTTGAGTTTCCAGATCTTAAGTGGCTGCATGTCTGTCTTCTTCCTAGCTTAAATTATTTAAATTCTATGCTGGAAACTTTTACAACTTTCTAAGTTTTGTATAAAAGTAGGATACCTATAGATTGTAAACGGAGACAGTCCTCAGACCCTGTGCCTGTAACTGTTATCCTGGCCATAATGTTAAATTAAACAAACTTTTCCTGTTTTGCCAAAAGCCTCTTGCCTTACTTTTATTTTTAAGGGATTTCAAACTCAACATTTTGGTGAGCCACCAATGACGCTGATTGGGAACTCGAACCCAACTGCAGCTGAAGGAATCAGACACCGCCCATAAGGATTCATGTTGCGCAATTGATTGGAAGTTTTGCTGAATCCCCTGGGCAGAGGTACGTCTTGAAGTAGCCTCCACAAATGGTAAGAGAAAACATCAGAACTTAAACCTAGTCTAAAGCATTTGGCATATGGTAAACTAGGGAGAAGCGTAAAAAGATAACTTAAGCGCCCTGCCACTGACTGGATCTGGCGTATTACCCATTTTATATTTCCAAACTTTCTCAGTCCTAAGGCAACCTTGGAGGCAGTCCCGCAGAAGTAAACTTTTTTCAATAGTTCAGCACACTATGAATGGTGAAGGTAGCCATTAAACTTCCAGGATGCCGCTTTTAGTGTTATAGCTTCCCTGATTGGGCAGAGTTGACACCTCAGACTAATAGGCTTTTAGTTTAATGTTTTTCTCAGTGCTAAAAAGGTTCCCTAACCTCATTAGTATCTAAAAGGAGTGTGGGAGGTGCATTTTGCTTGGACAACTGGGAATGAGACTGGGTGGAATTCAGACATTAGGGAAAATTGGACCTAGGAAAACATGATGTAACTTGTATGTGGCCAAGACGGGCAAGTGATTCAAGAGTTAGAACAATACGGTTTCTGTTACTACTACCTTTTGTCTAGGAGCGAATATTGGCAGACTATCCAGCTAACTTAGGAACGTGGGATCACCAGAAATGAGGACGCCACAATTTGCATGTCGTCATCGTCGTACAACACTGTTTTGAATACAAAGGACTTTATGAGCAAGCAGAGGGGGGTAACATACAGAGTGAAAACTGCGGCACCCCACAGGGCAGGATGAATTGTCAGTCAAGCTCCACCAGTTGTTCTCTGTCAGGCAGAAAGGAAATCAATAGAGCCAGAGCCTTGCCCCTGATCCCCACCGAAAAAGGCGGCTATCGAGCTGATTGTGGACCTTCTCCAGTAAGAACCAAAAATATTTTTCATGTAAGGTCTTCTTCAGGGCTGAACACTATTGTAGTAAGGCATCTCTCCACATGTATTTTCAATGATGTGTTGTTTTTCTAATTTGAGATTGCACGGTTCTGGGTCTCCCAAAGCTCTTGTTTATTGTATCTTCGTCCGGAGACAAGGGACATCGAGATCCGGAAGCAGACGCCGAAAAGAGAGAAAAGGATTCCCAGAACAACGAAGGAGAAGGCGTTTATAAATACAATAAACAAGAGCATTGGGAGACCCAGAACCGTGCAATCTCAAATTAGAACAACAAACACATCGTTGAAAATACATGTGGAAGACAATTGGTGTAGAGATACCCTACTACAACAGTGTTCAGCCCTGAAGAAGACCTTACATGAAAAATATATTTTTTTGTCCTTACTGGAGAAGGTCTAAACGCGTCGGCATTAATAGTGGTTTGGAGCACAAATGGAATAGACTTTCCCGTATGGGAATTTACAGTGGAATGGACTTTGTTCTCCATTGGTTGAATGAATTTGAATAATCTCCAACCCTATACAGGACTCCTTCAGTTGGTTACACTGAGGGCAAAGAAGGAAGTCTTCCCGGTGTGGCATCTTTGCGAATATAAGCAGGACAAACACGATAAAATCAATTTGTCTTGATTTTGTGATTCATCAGAGACTTTGTGTGTAATGCTGGACTATGACGAAGTGAAATGGAGTCTAATCACTCTAAACTGCATTAAGCACTTAGCCAAGTGTATATATGGTGTAGAAATTAATGTTTTGTGTAGATATATGTTGTGTACAAATCATTGTTTTATGTATATATATTTTGTGTACAGATACAAAATAGGAGAGGTTGAATACATTTTTGAAATGAAGGATATTCTCAATGTACAAAATAGTGAAATAACAAAAAATAATAAGTTTAAAGCCCAAAGTCAATAAAAGTGACTATTGTGGCAACAAAAAGTGCAATTTGTGGTGTCAGAGGTAATATTATTTTTGAAATATTGTGCCCTATCAACCTTTCATTGGCTACCAGTTAAAAGAAGTATCGAATTCAAGGCCCTCTGTATCACCTTTAAGGCACTTCATTGACTCGGCCCTGACTTCTTTGCAAACAAGTTCAAGTTGTATCTTCCATCTGCAAATCTTGTAGTTCCCAGGGCCAAAATGCCCTCTTGGGGGTGGGAGAGAAGCTTCGTTGCAGGCACAGTCAGATTGTGGAATTCACTCCCAATAGGACTGAAGACAGAAAACAAACTCCTGGCTTTCTGTAAAACCTTAACCCCATTAACTGCTGCCCCCCCCCCCCCTCCCATGGCTGAGCCCTTTTTTGGACTATTTGTGGTAATTTGCAATTAGGCCTCCGTAACCTTGTGACCACATGTGGTATCCACGCCAAATTTGCGTCCTTTTCTTCCAACATCGTGGTGATTCTAAAGGTACCCAGGGTTTGTAGATTCCCCTAGAGGGGGCCCAGAAATTAGTCCAAATAAGGTACATTTTGTTTTATTTTTTGGGAAAAAAGGGCTACAGATGAAAGTCCTGTTTTTTTCCTTGTAAATGGAATCAAAAAATGGGTTGTGGTGCTGTAATCACCATCATCCCAGCTTTCAGGGACAATCAGAATTTTGTCAGAAAACCACAATTTTTCACAGTTTTGACATTTTTTCTGGGACATAGCCTATTTTTGCTATTTTTTGTGCTTTCAAACTCTTCCCAGTTAATGGTAGAAATGGGTATGAAAGCAATAATGGATCCTGGAAAGCTATACATTATGGGAAAGTAGACAAAATTCTTTAAATGCATCAAGGAGTCATTTGTGTAGATCCGTGAAGGTTTCTTTATAGAAACTAACCGTTGAATATAGGGAAAATTAGTTGGAAAAAACAGACATTTGTCTCAACGTTTTCACCTGTAACTTCTTCGAATTTGGCAGCTGTTTGAAAGCAATATACTGTTACATCCGCTGGACCTTTCTGGTTGTGGGGATATATAGGATTTGTAGGTTCACCAAGAACCCGACGAACCCAGAGCCAATAACTGAGCAGCGTCTTGCAATGGTTTTTTATTATGTACCCGGTATATAGCAAGTAATTTGGGTAAATATATACATGGAAAAATCGGTATGAAAGACACCTATGTATTTATGAAATTGGAACACAATATAGAGTTTAGACACAGTAGATATTTGCACATTTCCGAAATTGTGAGTACCCATACTAGCATGAGAATTCTAGGTTATTTTTCAAAATGACTTCTTTGTCATACATTGTCTTTCATTTGGAAGGCAGAAATGCATCGGAAGTCAATGGGTAATAACAGTTGCTCTACAATTCTGCTACCCTATGTCTCCCGATAAAAATGGTACCTCACTTGTGTGGGTGGGCCTAGTGCCCGCATCAGGAAACTGCTCAAAACGCAACGTGGACACACTTTATTTTTACAGTGAAAACTGACCCTTTTTTTGTAAAGTACCTAGCTGTAGATTTTGAACCCTAGCACTACCGGCACCTAGGGAAACCTATCAAACCTATACATTTTTGAAAATTAGACACCCAGGGAAATCCAGGGTGGGGTGACTTGGCTGGCTTTCACCAGGTTCTGTTACCCAGAATCTATTGCATTTCTAAAAAATTGTCAAAACAAATTTTCCGCATATTTCCGTGGTAGAAAGTTCTGGAATCTGCGTGGATCCACCCCGTGCTCTGCGGCCAGCTAGGGAAACCTACCAAACCCACACATTTCCGAAAACTAGACACCTGGGGGGGGGGGAGGGGTTCCAGGGAGGTATGGCTTGCGTGGATCCCCCAACTTTTTCTTACCCAGAATCCCCTGCAAACCTCGAATTTAGCTGAAAGAATCACTTTTTCCACACATTTTTGTGTGGGAAAGTTGTGGGATCACTGGGCTGACACAAATTTCCTACCACCCAGCGTTCCCCTTAGTTTCCCGATTAAAAATTGTGCCTCACTCGTGTGGGAGGCCCAAGTACTGCGACAGGCAAGGGCCCAAAATGTATTGTCAAGACATCAAGAATGTTTTTGTTTTGTGATCAGCAATTTTGATGTCTCCTCAATATGTGTTGGGCCCTTGCCTGTTGCGGGTACTTGGGCCTCCAACACAAGTGAGGCAACAATTTTATCGGGAGACCTGGGGGAACGCTAGGTGGTAGGAAATTTGTGTCAGCCCGGTGATCCCACAACTTTCCCCACACAAATGTGTGGAAAGAGTGATTTTTTTTCCAGCTAAATTTGCAGTTTGCAGGGGATTCTGGGTAAGAAAACGTCGGGGGATCCACACAAGCCATGCCTCCCTGGAACCCTTCAGGTGTCTAGTTTTCAGAAGAATTTGGTAGGTTTCCCTAGCTGGCTGCTGAGCACAGGCCAAAAACCCAGGTCCCCCCCCCCACCCCCCTCGCAAAACCAGGTTGTTTTGTGATAGGCAATTTTGATGTCTCCTCAATACGTTTTGTGGGAAAAGATTTTTTTTTACTAAATATGAGGTTAGCAGGGCATTTTGGGTAAAACAAAAAGCAGTGAGAGTCACGCAAGTCATTCACCCTTGTAATTCCCCCTTTGTCTACTACTCAAAAATGTGAAGGTTTGCATTATAAAACTAAAACTAAAGAAACACTTCCTCCAACGCGGTACAAATAACGATGAGAACACAACTAGGATGGGCCAATCACAAACACAACACCTAACAGCGAGCCCTCCATGTTGCAACTTAACTGGCTCTGACCTGCCCTTACTGAATGAATTACAGGAACCGGCAATTGAAAATGTGTCCGTGACACAAACCAGTGAAAGGACCAGTAATTCTGCTCAGAATCTAGGCCAACCGGTTCCAGGGATGACTCCTTTTAAACCAAGGTCCACCTTTAATCCCATCACTGTAAGGGATTGAATTTAACGTTTTCTGAAATAATTGATTACAGGCATAAAGTGGCGGAATCGAGTGCAGAAGAATGCAAAACAACATCTAACAAAGATGAACTTCAATATCATGCACTAATGAACAAATGAAAAAACAACAGTCATCCGCAATGCCGTTAAGGGCGGAAATGTAGTTGTTGCAAAGTCATCCTGTTCCCTGGGCACCCCTCAACTTTTTGCTGACTTGAACTGGTGGTAACTGACTGACTGACCCTTGGCTCTGTTTAACCAGGCCCAGGGCCAGTGCCAAGCTAAAAGGAACACATTAGACTACAGTTAAGACACCCAACACACACTAGGATACACTATGGTATGGTGGGGTACTCCTGTATTTGGCATGACCTACCCCATAAGCCCCTAGTATGTAATAGGGCTGGGGATTGAAACTACCTAGAAGTCTCCTGTATGGTGGGGCATGGCAGTTTAGAGGCGTCAGATTCTCTGCACCAGCATGTGTGGAGTGCTGAAGCCTGAGGTCAGTTTAAAAGGAGCACTGGTGGCCAGGACAGCTTTTAAAACTTAAATTGTGCCCAAACTCGACTTTGGGGGTGGGGCCCTTAAAAATGAAAAACCTACCAGGTTTTTGCATATTAGCGAACCCCAGAGTCACCCCTAGGTATCCCAGGGGTGGGGGTCAGTTACCTAAAAGGAGCTCCCTTTTAAAATGAGTTTTTATATGCCTGGGTAAAGTGAAATTTTAAATTTCACTCCCCACATTGTATTAAAGAGCTGCTCAAATTCGACTTTGATGCTAGAAGAATTGGGTAAGGATGATCTGCAATATTTCTGCAGATTTCGAACACCTGAAGTCTCCCCCAGTTGCACAGGGGGTGGGGGTCCTGTAGAAGTTAGGGCAATACTTATAAAATATGGTTTTATAAGCCCTGGTGCTGGAAGAGTAGCCCAAGTCATTTTCCACATAGCAAACCCCATGGCCCATAGGTTAACATCGTAGGAAGTTATTGATTAATAAATATTGAAAGGAGAGGACTAGCCGGACCATTCAACGACTTCCCAGAATGGTGGTAGTAAATCCAACAACATTATATTGTTGAATTTCTCCTAAAGTGTACATACAGGAAGTTATGAGACTTTCTTGTTTGGAAGTCCAAATTCAGCCTTTCAGTGGTCTGCCCTGATTGGTCAGAGTTAAGTGGATTAGCCAGGCTGCTGGGAGGGCAGTGTGCTGGTCTATAGGAATGCCAGGCCAGGAGGTAGCGTCGAGAACTATGCTCTTCAAAGGCAGAGGGGAGGCCTGAGTTTCAGCTTCAATCTGACACTCTTGACCCAGAGTCAGGGCTAGGCTTAAGGAAGGTATGTGCAGATGGTAGGGGAAGAGTCCATGGAAATAAGCCATCCCAGGGGGTGTGTTTAGCCAGCTCTTACCTCCTTGCTGGAAAATCAGCCATTATGGATTTGGAAGAATGATGCACTCTGGGACAAACTAATGCCACACTCTACAGGATGTGGTCATAACTATGAGGAGTTGACCTGCTCTCATTGGTCAGCAGTGACCTGGTGCCTGACCCAGAGAATTTTGAATACGAATCTGAGTGGGGCAGAGCCCTCCAGATCTGCTGCTTGAAGCTAACTGAAGCAAGAAGTGCCCTGCTGAAAAGATTTTGCTGTGCAAGGAACTTTAAGGCCTGACCTCTGAAGACTGCACCAAGTAAAACTGCAGCCCTGTGGATTACCTTGCTGCCAAAGGACTCAAGAGTTGAACTCCCGGCAAGCTACAGGTTAACCGAGCTCACCTGGACAGTCCCACAAAGAATTCAAAGCCTGGAGTACCAGTGGATTTGTAAGGGTTTTGTTCAAGTGGATTGTGGAATTGAAGTTTCACGCTTTCAAGGACCCTCTTGGAGATTGCAGAACCTTGGATTGTGTGTTGGATACTTTGGGACCCGCAAGCAGAACTCCAGGAAGGTGTTCTAACTGGACCCCGCTTGCTGAAGAAGGTGGCCCACCACAGTGGGGAGAAAATCCTTCAGACCAATTTATAAAGGTGTGTCACTGACCGAGAAAACGAATTGACTAAAAGGGGCACTGTTGGTTTCTAAACACTAGAAAGTGACCAATCTTTAAAAATTCATATCTCTGGTTCCCTACAGTGGATTGTTTTCGTTTGGTGTCATTTAAAAGATAAAAATATTACCTATTTTTATAAATTGGTGTGGTTTATTTATTTTGTGTTGTCTTAATTATTTACTGAAATGGTGTTTTTTAAATGCTATACATACCTGTCTTTGAAGTTAAGCCTGTCTGCTCGCAGCCACGTTACCAAGTGTTGAGCATGGGTATAATTTTCTAAGACTTATGCTGAGTCCTATCATGTGTTAGTGGCCTTATGGCCAGTGGCAGCCCTACATTTGCCCCTACCAATAACCCACTTTCCAACATTTGCTTTTCAGCGGTGTGGATGAGGAGTGTGTTTAAAAGGTACACCTTTCAATGAATAAATTAAGGTTCTAAAAATCCTTTAAATTGCCTTAGAAGAAAACTTTTGAATTTGATTTTTGGAATTTGGACTAAACTGTTTTTAATCCATTGTGTTAATTTTTCCAAATTGTTCTAAATCTATTGTGCTTAGTTGTTTGTGACCCAAAAGTAGGGAACCTTGGAGCTGGACCTGGCTAAACTGTCCCAGTTTAAGATGGCGGATCTTAGGGAACAGTGTAGGCTTAGGGGGCTGCGTCCTGCCAAGAAGATGAGGAAGGCAGGGTTGCTTGAGTCCCTAAAGGCCTGGGCCAGGGCAGTGGAGGAGAACCCAAGGGGTTGGGAAAATGTTTTAACCCACCCCCCCCCACCCCCCAACCTCACCCGAGAGAGGGGTGAGGATGAGACCTTTCCCATTGTGACTAGTGTTAGCCAGGTGAATCAAGGTGGTGGTGGGAGTGGGGAAGGGTCCCTTACTCAGGTACCACTACTGTCCCTTGCAGAGAGACACCTTCAGGCTCAATTAGAGTTGATAGCCTTGGAGAAGGAGAAATTCGAATTGGCTAAGAGAAAATGGGATAGGGAGGAGGAGAAAAGGGATGGTGGCAGCGAAAGTGAAGAAGATGCTGAAACAGCCAGGGGTAATAGGTTTGAACCTAAACTTCCCAAAGGAATAGTACCCAAGTACACTGAGGGGGATGACATTGACAAGTGGCTAGCAGATTTTGAGAGGGCCCTTAAAATGAGTAGGGGTCACTCTGGGTATTGGGGTGCACTCCTGGGGGAGTTCATTCCTGTAGCTGGGAGGGATAGGCTCCTGACCCTGAAGGAAGAGGATGCAGAATCATACCAGCAGATGAAGGCATGCTAATAGTCGATTGTGTTTCGACAAAATTTTCGGACTTTGCGTTCATGTATGTGTTTGGCGTAGGTGTCTAGTCTAGTGTTAATATCTGCTAAGGTTGTTGACCAAAGGTCAACCTCCATTCGTTGGGTTAAATTGGCCTGAAGATCTTTGATTTTGGACTCTAATCCAATGAGAACTTGGGAAAGCTCTTCTACGTGGAGCCAGTGCCTTTCAGCGTGTTCCGTATGGAATTGCCACGTCATCACGTTGCGGTGGATATTCTTCTCGAGCTATTGATTATTGTGCCGGTGAGTTTGATCACATTGTTGGCAGCTCCTCTGTCTTGTTACTGAACCCCACCACAGTACAACAGCAATCTAATTCACGTGCTTTCACTTTTAGATTGTTTGTAACAGACACCGCTTTTCTCCTCAAACCTTGGGCTCACTTGTGAAATCGAGACGGAAAGTCCCGCTGCTTCACATTTGTTCATTTATTATTACTTTAGTACTGGAGTGGTTAGTCCGCTTATCCACAAAACTTCCATTTCTTTCGTTACAGTCACTTCAGTTCGTAGCACGCCGTTTTTCAGCCCCTCCGGGCCATCGGCCTGGGCTGTACTTTGTGGTCGGAGGTAGCCAGACGCTACCTATTGAAGTAAGGACTATTGTCTAGCCTTCTAGCACAACGTTTCCACACCCGATTGAGCACTTATTGGTTCATATCACTCGACATTTCTTACCCAATCGATGTAGTGCATGTGTAATTGTCACGAGCCTTTGGGTTTGTTTTTGGTTCCTTTTGGTGTAATGTTCAGGTGTTTCACGTTTTCACCATCACCTTTCTCATTTCTGTTTTCCTCGCCGTCACATTTCTTTTCACCATCACTATTGTTCGCGGCACTCTGGCTTTGAGATTGATTAATTTGTTGATACTCCAGTCGAGTATTAGCCTAACCCCATGAGTAAGCACATGTACATACGCTTCCCCTTAGTATGTTTGTTGTAATATATTGTACTAATTTCCGCAGATACCCCTGATGAAGGGCATGACGTGCCTCAAATGCATTGGGAATGTATTAAATTGATGCAATGCCATAATTGTGGATTTTGTGCCAGCCAACAAATTCCCATCAACAAATTAACACCAGCGAGCATCAATACTTCGTTTGAAGACTCTTTCATTACCAGTTGTCATGCAAATGATGATTACTTTGTAAATATGCACGAAATGTATTGAATTTAAGTTGAACATTGTATATAGTACTTTACACTCTTAGGAGTGAGTTGAGCTGTGCACCAGGTTTTCCAGATCTCTATCTGGATATTTGTTCTACTGTTACCTCCAAACATGGACAAGTACAGGCAGAGGCCTAAAGTGAATGGGACTGAGATTGAGGCTTTCAGAGACACTGGGGCTAGTGTAACTATGTTTCTGGATGAACTGGTGCCCCCAGAGAAGTTGTTACCTGGTGAGTTTCACCAGGTGACCTATGCAGACAGCACTACCAAACTCCATCCCATGGTGGTGGTGGATTTGGAATGAGGACAGGCCCTATGAAGGTAGCTGTGTCAAAGGTGCTCCCTGTCCAGTGTTTACTGGGCAATGATCTTGAAGCCTCCGAGTGGTCAGAGGTGGCGAGAGGACTCCGTATGAAAATATTGGAGCTCCCTGAGTGGGTATGTGCTGTAACTAGGTCACAGACTAACCGGAAGGGATGGGCTGGACACCTGGTCCCTAGGAAAAGGGGCCAAGCATCCAAGGACAAGGGCACTGGGCCTTGTGAGCCAGCCCAGGGAACTCCAGAGGTGCAGGAAGAATCTAACCCTGATGGGGAGGATCTGGCCTCTGAGGGAGGGACTCCATCCCTGCCAGAGCTGTCAGATTTGGCAGAACTGACAGGAGCAGGTGGACCCTCCAGAGAGGAGTTCAGTCAGGGACAGCCTCACTGTCCCACCCTTGAGAGCTTGAGGCGGATTGCTTCTAAGCAAGAGGAGGGGATGACAGTGGGTTTCACAAACTCTACTGGGAAGATGGACTGCTTTAGTCCGAGGCCAGAAACCTCAAGGAGGGGACCACCAGGAGGTTGGTGGTGCCCCAGAAGTACAGAGAGTTCATCCTGACTTTGAGTCACAATATCCCCTTGGCAGGACATTTGGGACAGACAAAGACATGGAACCGGTTGGTGAACCATTTCTACTGGCTCCTTATGTCTGAAAAGGTAAAGGAGTTTTGCAGCTCCTGTGTCACCGGTCAGGCCAGTGGCAAGGCAGGGGGCAAGCCAAAGGCTCCGCTAATACCACTGCCAGTGGTTGGGGTTCCTTTTGAAAGGGTGGGGATGGACATTGTTGGTCCCCTGGACCCACCTACTGAATCAGGGAATAGGTATAACTTAGTGGTAGTTGACCATGCTACTAGATGCCCTGAATCCATACCTCTTAGAACCATTTATGTACCTGCAGTGGCTAGAGCACTGCTTGGTGTGTTCACCAGAGTGGGTTTTCCAAAAGAGTGGTGTCAGACAGGGGCACAAACTTCCTGTCCAGCTATCTGACTGCTATGTGGGATGAGTGTGGTGTCATCTACAAGTTTACCACCCCCTATCACCCACAAGGAAATGGTCTTGTTAAGATATTCAACAAAACCCTGAAGGGCATGATAAATGGGTTGTCAGAGAAACTCAGGAGGAGATGGGATGTTCTCCTCCCATGCTTACTGTTTGCCTACAGGGAGGTGCCACAGAAAGGGGTTGGTTTCAGTCCTTTTGAGCTGGTGTTTGGACACCCTGTGAGGGGGCCATTGAGCCTGCTAAGAGAGTCTTTAGAGAAGCCTCTTAAAGAAGCTAAGGACAAATGTGCTTGATTATGTGTTTGGCCTGAGATCTAGAATGGCGGAGTACATGTACAAGGCTAACAGGAAACTGGAGGCCAGCCAGGAGCTAATGAAGCACTGGTATGATAAAAAGGCTACTGTGCCTGAGTATACTCCAGGACAGTTAATGTGGGTGTTGGAGCCTGTAGTTCCCAGGGCCCTGCATGACAAGTGGAGTGGGCCCTATCTAATGTTAGAAAAGAAGGCAGAGGTTACCTATTTGATTGACCTTTGCACCCCCAGGAACCCTCACAGGGTCCTGCATGTGAATAGATTGAAACCCCAACCATGACAGGGCAGACATGACCATGTTACTGCTCACGATGTGGGTGTGGAGGAGGAAACTGAGCCTGTGCCCGACCTCCTCTCCACTAATGTGCAATATGGGTCAGTGGAGGGAGTTACTCTTTCCCAAATTGACAGACCAGCAGCAGGTGCTGGAGCTGTTCTCTTTTACCCCAGGCATCACTGAGTGGTGTGTGCACCCCTTTGACACTGGTGACAGCCTACCTGTCAAAAATAAACTGTACAGGTCATCTGACCATGTCAGAACCAGCATTAAAGCTGAGGTTGCTAAGATGCAGGAGCTGGGGGTAATTGAACCGTCTGAGAGTCCATGGGCCAGTCCAGTGGTACTGGTACCTAAACCTAACCCTCAGGGGGGACCCAAGAAGTTATGGTTCTGTGTTGACTAAAGAGTTTTGAATGCAGTCACAAAGACGGACGCTCACCCTATGCTTAGAGCTGATCAGCTCATTGATAGGTTAGGGGCTGCTAAGTGCCTGAGTACTTTTGATTTGGCCCCTAACAAAACTGACTTCTAAAAAGAGGCCTAAAAAGGTGATTTTTACCCCAGAGTGTAAGAAGGCTTTTGACACTCTGAAAGCTGCTATGTGTTCAGCACCAGTGTTACTGGCCCCTGATTACACAAAAGAATTTGTAGTTCAGACTGATGCTTCAGAGCAAGGGATTGGGGCAGTTTTGTCACAGCTAAATGAAAGGGGCCTTGATCAGCCAGTTGCCTTTATTAGCAGGAAGCTTCTTCCCAGAGAGCAGAGGTGGAGTGCCATTGAGAGAGGGGCTTTTGCAGTGGTGTGGTCACTGAAAAATTTGAGACCATATTTGTTTGAGACTCACTTTCGTATTCAAACTGACCACAGGCCTCTCAGGTGGCTCATGCAGATGAGGGGAGAATCCCAAGCTGTTAAGGTGGTCCATTTCCCTACAGGGAATGGACTTTACAGTGGAACACAGAACTGGGGTTGCCCATGCCAATGCAGATGGACTTTCCAGGTTTTTCCACCTAGCCGATGAGGACTTCCAGGGTGTAGGTTGGTAACCCCTAACCTTTCGTTTTGAGGGGGGGGGGCTATGTTGCAAAGTCATCCTGTACCCTGGGCACCCCACAACTTTTTGCTGCCTGGAACTGGTGGTAACTGACTCTGACTGACCCTGGGCTCTGTTTAACCAGGGCCAGTGCCAAGCTAAAAGGAACACATTAGACTACAGTTAAGAAACCCAACATACACTAAGGTACACTATGTTATGGTGGGGTACTTCTGTAATTGGCATGACCAACCTCATAAACCCCTAGTATGTAATGGGGCAGGGGATTGAAACTCCCTAGAAGTCTCCAGTATCCTGGGGCATGGCAGTTTAGAGGCCAGCAGTTTCTCTTCACCAGCATGTGTGCAGTGCTGAAGCCTGAGGTCAGTTTAAAAGAAGCACTGGTGGCCAGGACAGCTTTTAAATCTTAAATTGTGCCCAAACTCGACTTTGGGGGGGGAGGGCCCTTAAAAATGAAAAACCTACCATGTTTTTGCATATTAGGGACCCCCAGGGTCACCCCTAGGTATCCCAGGGGTGGGGGAGGTCAGTTATCTAAAAGGAGCTCCTTTATAAAATGGGTTTTTATATACCTGGGTAAAGTAAAATTTACATTTCACATTTTACATTTCATTCCCCACATTATATTAAAGAGCTGCTCAAATTCGACTTTGATGCTAAAAGAAGTGGGTAAGGATGATCTGCAATACTTCTGCAGATTCAGAACCCCTGAAGTCTCCCCTAGTTGCACAGGGGGTGGGGATCCTGTAGAAATTAGGGAAATACTTATAAAATATGGTTTTATAAGCCCTGGTGCTGGAAGAGTAGCCCAAGTCATTTTCCCCATTGCAAACCCCATGGCCCATAGGTTAACATAGAAGGAAGTTATTGATTAATAAATATTGATAGGAGAGGACTAGCCGGACCATTCAAAGACTTCCCAGAATGGTAGTAGTAAATCCAACGATATTATATTGTTGAATTTCTCCTAAAGTGTACATACAAGAAGTTCTGAGACTTTCTCGTTTGGAAGTCCAAATTCAGCCTTTCAGTAGTCTGCCCTGATTGGTCCGAGTTAAGAGGTTTAGCCAGGATGCTGGGAGGGCAGTGTGCTGGTCTATAGGAATGCCAGGCCAGGAGGTGGCGTCGTAAACTATGCTCTTCAAAGGCAGAGGGGAGGCCTGGGTTTCAGCTTCAATCTGACACTCTTGACCCAGAGTCAGGACTAGGCTTAAGGAAGGTATGTGCAGATGGTAGGGGGAGAGTCCATGGAAATAAGCCATCCCAGGGGGTGTGTTTAGCCAGCTCTTACCTCCTTGCTGGAAAATCAGCCATTATGGATTTGGAAGAATGATGCACTCTGGGACAAACTAATGCCACACTCTACAGGATGTGGTCATAACTATGAGGAGTTGCCCTGCTCTCATTGGTCAGCAGTGACCTGGTGCTTGACCCAGAGAATTTTGAATAAGTATCTGAGAGGGTCAGAGCCCTCCAGATCTGCTACTTGAAACTTACTGAAGCAAGAAGTGCCCTGCTGAAAAGATTTTGCTGTGCAAGGAACTTTAAGGCCTGACCTCTGAAGACTGCACCAAGTAAAACTGCAGCCCTGTGGATTACCTTGCTGCCAAAGGACTCAAGAGTTGAACTCCCTGCAAGCTACAGGTTAACCGAGCTCACCTGGACAGTCCCACAAAGATTTCAAAGCCTGGAGTACCAGTGGATTTGTAAGGGTTTTGTTAAAGTGGATTGCGGAATTGAAGTTTCACGCTTTCAAGGACCCTCTTGGAGATTCCAGAACCTTGGATTGTGTGTTGGATACTTTGGGACCCACAAGCAGAACTCCAGGAAGGTGTTCTGACTGGACCCCGCTTGCTGAAGAAGGTGGCCCACCACAGTGGGGAGAAAATTCTTCAGACCAATTTATGAAGGTGTGTCCCTGACCGAGAAAACAAAATGACTAAAAGGGGCACTGTTGGTTTCTAAACACTCGAAAGTGAGCAATCTTTAAAAATTCATATCTCTGGTTCCCTACAGTGGATTTGTTTCGTTGTGGTGTCATTTAAAAGATAAAAATATTACCTATTTTTATAAATTGGTGTGGGATTTTTATTTTGTGTTGTCTTAATTATTTACTGAAATGGTGTTTTTTAAATGCTATACATACCTGTCTTTGAAGTTAAGCCTGTCTGCTCGCAGCCACGTTACCAAGGGTTGAGCATGGGAATAATTTTCTAAGACTTATGCTGAGTCCTATCATGTGTTAGTGGCCTTATGGCCAGTGGCAGACCTACATTTGCCCCTACCAATAACCCACTTTCCAACGGTAGTCCTTTGGAAAAAGAGTGAATATGTAAATGAGGCAATGAGTCAACTATCCGATAAAAACTGCTATCACCGCAGCGACAATCTCCAACCTAAATGCATCTACAGTGATTAATATATGAGATTAGTGGCATGGAAAAATGCAGGTTACTGTCCATCCAGGAATACATGTTTTTGCAGAATGACTAACCAGTGACCCCAGTACTATATTTCATACCGAAGATACCTAAGAACCCTGCAAAGCCACCAGGCAGGCCTATAATTTGGCCTGGAACAGCCTTTTGGGAAGGACCTCGCAATATGTTGACTATTACCTACAGGAATTTGTTCAACACCTGCCTTCTTATTTAAAAGACACTGGCGATTTTCTTTCCAAAATTCAGAATGTGGATTGGCAAAGCAACTATTTCCTCATTGCAATGGACGTTCCCTCACTTTATACCTCCATTCACCACCATGATGGCACTAAACCACTACCTGGCCAAAAGACCATCCAACTTCGTTCAACACAGCAGAATGCTTACCAACACGGTGGACTTTTGCCTCAATAGCAACATTTTCCTATTTCAGAATGTACTGTATTTACAACAGTGCCGTGTGGCAATGGGAGACAGTTTCTCCCCCAGCTATGCCTGTTTGCACATGGGCTGGTGGAAGGAGCTGGTTCTATGAAAGGAGCATGCCAGTACCTTTAACAACAAGGTAAAAAGTGGCTGAGATTTATAGATGATATTTTCCTTATTTGGCAGGGGTCCATCAATGAAGTGAATCAATTCAATAATGAACTAAATGTAAATAGCCACAACTTACATTTTACAGCCTCCATCAGTTCCACCACTGTAAACATTTTGGACGTACAGATATACATCCAAAATGTCCAAATAGAAACCAAACTGCACAGAAGTCAACTGCAGGAAACACAGTATTACATGCGGCCAGTGCCCATCCACAACATTTGAAACACAGCATCCAATATGGGGAGATGCTCAGCATCAAACACATCTGCAGTCAGGAGGATGAACTTAAATTAGCTCAGCAAGCCAGTAAGGAGAGGTTTCTAGCTAGAGGTTATACCACAATTGCATTGACATCGCGATTAGCAAGAGTAATGCAGTGTCTAGGGAGAGTCTTGTAAATAAACCCTCCAAGATTACTGATACAGACACTGCAGACTCTGCTACATTTAGATTTATTTTTGCGTATAACAGACGAGATAAGGCCATCAGAAACATAATTAAAAGAAATTGGCCTCTTATCTGAGATGATCCAGTGATTGGCCACTTACTCCCACAAAAGCCCGCTATTACATATAGCAGGGCAGCTTCCATGAAAGATGTTCTAGTATGGAATTACCGATTTACTCCATCAGAGGGCACATGGCTATCTGAAAGAAAAGGCTTTTTCCATGTAAAACATGCAAAGCGTGCCAACATGGCACCAAGAAGACCACCTACAGTACCCCATTTAGTGAGCAAGAAAGGAAAATTAACAAACCCCTTAATTGTAAATCTGACCATGTGGTTTATGTGCTGGAGTGTCCCTGTGCTCTACGATATGTAGGCAGTACAATACTACAGGGGCACAAGAGGATAGTCCAGCACATTAGGTCAATTACACATTAGGCTGCGTGTAAGTGATATTTGGCAAACATGACTTTCTTTTATTCAAGAGGAAATGCAGCCGTTTAAACAAAATGTGGTATTTACCATTTGGCTGTAAAGCACACGCAGACATGGCAGCCACAAGGTTTAGCAATATACCATGAACTCAATGAGTCCGACGTCACCGGCCGTTATAAAGTGTCTCCCCAATGAATTCATTTGTGGTTGTATTTAAATGTGCTATGTGCTTAGAGCTGTGTTGATGAGCACTGAGGAAGGCTAAACTCTGAAATGCATTTGCTCTATAAATGATGCTCTAATAAAGAACTATTGAATACCTCCTGGGAGTGACCCGCATTGTGGAAGCTGTAATATATATATGTGTGTGTGTGTGTGTGTGTGTATGTATATATATATATATATATATGTGTGTATATATATATATATATATATTCACTGAAAAAACCATTGGTTATAGACCATATATAGTTAGGGATTAGCCTTTTCAAAACCTTATTTTACTCACACAAAACCATTGAAATTTCATATATAGTTAGTTCCACTAACTATATATCGCGCACCCGCAATCCACTGCTGATGATGTCACATATTACATCATTCATGACATGGTTAGTGACATCACTGATGACATCTCAAATGACATCACTGATGACATCACTGATGACAACATCCAGTGACTGTATGTTTCTGTAAAGTTAAAATATGTCTTACATATTGAAGAATGAGTGGATGTATAAGTGTCTGGATGAAGGATTTAGTAGGTGCATGACTGACTGTATGAGTGAGTGATTAAATGTGTCTCACTGAGTGCATGGGTTAGTGACTAAACTGTTTTAATTTGTGCATCATTATATCTGTTGTTCTACAAACTGCTGCATATGTTGATCAGTAGCTATATGAGTAACTGTATGGGTTATTCATTGGTTGTCCAAGTACTTGTATGGGAAACTGAGTGTGTGTGTATGGGTGGCTGGGAGGTGTGTGACTCTGTACATAGATGTGTGAGTAGTTGATTCACTATATGTATGGGTTCAAAGGTGCATGTGGAAACAGCTGTATGGGCGGTTGACTGTGCATGAGTGTATTAGTGAGTGAATGGATATCTCAGTGCTACATGTCAAAGTAAGTTCATATGTAAAACACAGTACATGTGAGAGTTGACATATATAAATAACTGTGCATAAGAGCCAGTGAATGTGTGAGTGGCTGTATGGATCATTGTGAACATGTATCAGGGATTGTATATGAGAGTAAAGTAAATATGTGTTAGTATATGTTTGAATAAGTAAGGTGTGTATAACTGTATAGTTGAGAAAATGGAGGTGTGATAGATTTTTTGCATAACTGACTAGGTGTGTGAGTAACTCCATGGATGAGTGACAGTCTGTGACTGTCTGTTTACACTGATTGTATCTAAGGTTATATTAGAGTCTGAAGAGGTTCATGGTATTATCACATGAATGATATCATCAGTGATGTGATCAGTCATGTCAAATGAGATGTTATCAGTGATTTTATCAGTGATGTCATTTGAGATGTCATCAGTGATGTCATCAGTGATGTCACTAACCATGTCATGAATGATGTAATATGTGACATCATCAGCAGTGGATTGCGGGTGCGCGATATATAGTTAGTGGAACTAACTATATATGAAATTTCAATGGTTTTGTGTGAGTAAAATAAGGTTTTGAAAAGGCTAATCCCTAACTATATATGGTCTATAACCAATGGTTTTTTCAGTGAATTTTCAAGGTTTTGTAAATGCAAATTCCTAACTATATATGGCCTATAACCTATGGTTTTTTCAGTGAATTTCATTGGTTTTTTAATAGCAAATATCAAAAGCTGTAAAATGTCAAGTACGTGATAGGTAAAAACTTTTTCGTGTTTATGCACGCTGATGTGCTTTGAACGCTGCCCCCTCCCCTCTTTTCTCTTAGTAGTACTCTCTCTTTGCAGATAGTGAAGAGTAGTTAACGCAGGCCTTTACCCCCGTTGTAATCCGTCGTGCCTGCTTGTCTCTCCATTTGATTGATTGTTATCCAAGCATTTACTGTTTTACAATTGATTCTCTTTGGTTCATTCTCTATTTACAAACAAGCACAAAGTCGCAATACTCTGTTTAGTCTTTGCAGATAGTGAAAAATCGTGAAAAATCGTGTAAAAAAATAAAATTAATCGAGCAAAATCAGTAGGCCACTAATTGGATCTCTTTTTGACCTCGCTAAAATAGAAATATTAGGAACAACCCTTCATGAGAAATACGAAAATAGTGAGATGAACTGAGCTCCACACCATGAGGGCTGCAAGACAGCTCGGCTCCGTCACCCACCCCGCCCAAAATAACGACAAACCCTATGCAAATATTAAAAATATATACAACACACCAGCAAAGAAACAGGGTAAAACATTTTATTAAATAACTATTTACATAACTATTTTATACTTTTTATTGCCCGATCCGGCTAGCTCAATCGATCGAGCATGAAACTCATGCACTCTGATAGCAAGCGTTGCTACTGATGCTATGCAGACCAAAACTGGTTTTCAGTTTGTACATTTTTCTAGATTTTTCCATCCAAGGTTGGTTGAGTTTGTAGAACGATGGCTTCAGATTTTCAACATACGGTGTGGTGGCGCGGACTGGGAGGGGGCGCTTCGCTCCTGCCCCCTCCCCAAGTAAGATTTTCATACGTGAAAGTACGTTAATGGTTTTGGTCCCTGAGTTGCTTCAATGTCACTGCCATTCTCAAATGGCATAAGTTCTGGATGTTGGGTGCCATAGTTCAGAGTTCTGAGCAGCGCTTGTAACACTGTCTGAAGCTTATTTCCACCTACTGCAGCTTCACTATTCTCAAAGTAAGTGAGTGTCGTTTGTGGACCTGACTGCATTTGAAAACAATGTGATATGGTAAACCGCTTGACGGAGGCCCCCGAGGGGCGGTGTGATGGCACGGACTCTGAGAAGACGCTTGGCTCCGACCCCCTCCCCAAGTCTTATAGCACCGGTTTAGCCTGAGATCGCCCCCGACCTAGGCGGCCGGCTCCCGGGGTCCGACGGAACTTTTTGCCTTTTGATGACTCTTCTATTCTGGACCTTGTCCCACAATCCGTTTGACCTGAAGACACGCTGTAGTGGGGCGCCCCTTTACCGTTTTAGTTGCCATTCCGCCCGCTTTTGCTACACTGTGCCTCTTCCGCCATTCAGTTGTTTACCGCCCACTCTTGCGACTACAGCGTCTCGCTCACCATGTAGTTGAGATGCGCCCGCTCTTGCGATGCAACGATAAGCGACTGCCACAGGACTCTCAAAATGGCGGCCGGCTCTTCAGATTTGGGCGTGGTCCACTAAAATGGCCCTGGGACACCTTGGAACTCGGACGCTTCCCTGATAGGGCTTAGGTCCCATTCTCGAAAGCGTCCCCTCAGCCGTGAAGATTCTACAAAAGTCTTGGGGGCCCCCGAATCCCGCAGGCTTCTGGTGGGGAGCGGCTGCCATGTTTGCTCGTGGAATGGCCACGACGGACCTACGAGATGGTAGTGCTCTCATGCTGACGCCAGCTTTAGTCTGAAACATCCAGAAACACTGTAGACTACCAATTCGATCAGTTCCGGTAGCGCCCCAACATGACCCGGTAGAGAAGAACTTGCCCTCCCCTCTTTGACTGATGGTTCTTGTTGCCTGTCCCCTCTGTTGTCATTTTACAGAACTTTTTGGACTGCTGAAAGGGGTTGTGTTCCGAACGCTGGTTGGTGGAGACATTTTGACTATATTCTTGACCTACGTTGTCGCGTAATGCGTTATATGACACGCCGCGTTAGCGCACCCGGAAGTGATCCGGGGCGCGGCGCGCAGCGCGTAACGTAAGCATAACAGGTCATGTGACTTGTTAATAAAACTTTTTATTGGTTCATTTTACTTTTGTTATTTTAATAATGAAAAGCTTGGTCATATGACCTAAAAAATACGCTTTTTATTGATTTCGAACTTTTTTAAAAAAAACATATATGTTATAATATTCCAGGCTAATGTACTTTCCCGGAAAATTTACAACTGTCCTGCAAGTAAAATATATTCCTTTTTCGAGAAAAAGGGCGTTTCTTCGTTCCATGACGGAGCCGTTGAGTAAAAGAGACTCGGCCTGCTGTCTTAGTCGCCGATACGCCTGATTATCAGATTCTTATCGATCACTTTATGTTGCAGGAGTGGAAAACACAACTGCCCTTGACCATTTATCTTTACTGCGTTCCTACATATTATGCCTTTTATCCGTCATGTAATTGGACTGCTTTATTTCACTTGCCTTTTACTGATTCGAAAACAGTGACTAAAAGTAAAAACTTTACCAATGTAAATACTACTACCATGTTTTGTTTTAAAAACCTTTATTGTGAAAATGTCAGTATACAAAAACTGGCCTATAACCACGTGGGCCGGCCACGGAGCAAACTGAAATCGTATATGATGAGGAGACATTTACATTATAGAGGAACGTAACGAGCGAGCCATTAGGCTGCAAGAACTAAGGTGTCTTAACAGTTGCGGAATCGGTGGACGTACATTTTGTAATTAAAATACGACAGGGCCACTTACAAAAAAGTTATCTAGATATACATTTGCGTGCAAGTACCATGGGTGACGTTAATTCGAACTTTCAATAGTACAGTAATAAATAACACATCAGAACTTAAAATCAATAGGGATGTCGAAATATTCAATCAATTCTCTTTGAAAGGAAAGATAAACAGCCGTTCTCCTAGTGAGTCTCACATTGTTACATTTAGGAAGAATGTTGAAGAGTAGTATGTGGAAAATCTGAAGCCATTTTTCTACAAACTCTCAATCAGCCTTGGATGGAAAAAAAAATCCTGAAGAATGTACAAACTGAAAACCAATTTTTGTCTGTATAGCATCAACAGCAACGCTTGAGTCAGCTTTGTGTCAAGCCGCCATTTTGATTCAATCAATAACGTCCCCCTGCACACATTCAGGGACCTGGTCGTGTCTTCAGATGAAACGGATTGTGGGACAAGAAGCAAAAAGGAAAAGGAAAAAAGTTCCGCCGGACCTCGGGAGCCGGCCGCCTATGTCATGTGCGACCTTTGGCCACACCAGGGCAATAGGGAAGCTGCAGCAGGTGCAAATAAGCTTCAGACAGTCTTACAAGCACTGCTCAGAACTCTCAACTATGGCACTCAACATCCAGGACTTGCCATTCGGATCTTGGCGCCTTGTGCTGGTTCCGACCTATTCACACATCGGTCCACTACTGACATCACCTCATAAGCCAACGGGGCACCCCACGCCGACTTTCGGCGCAGCATTGTAGGATGCCACACCAGTGCGGCAACTTGCTGGACACCACCTCGGTGCCATCCGGATCTCGGCGCGTTCGAGTCACTGTACCGCAAGAGTGACCGAAACTCAGCTGGACACGCCGTCTTTCGGCGCAGCATTGTAGGATGGCCACACCAGTGCGGCAATTTGCTGGACACCACCTCGGTGCCATCCGGATCTCGGCGCGTTGTGCTGCCTTCGGCCTACTGTAGCCGCAAGTGCGGACGCAACTCAGTTGGACGGCGAGTGAAAAGATAAGGGGCGCCGCACTGCAGCCGAGGAGCCTCCATCTTGGGGGAGACGCACAGCCCCCACTGACTGACGCGACCTCACAGGCCAATGGGGCGCCCCACGCCAACTTTCGGCGCAGCATTGTAGGATAGCCACACCAGTGCAGCAACTTGCTGGACACTAACTCGGTGCCATCCGGATCTCGGCGCGTTGTGCTGCCTTCGGCCTATTCGCACATCGGTCCGCTACTGACGCCGCCTCACGTGCCAACGGATTTTCTACGCTTTTTGTAGCCCTATGCCGCATAACAGGTCATGTGACTTGTTTATAAAACTTTTCATTGGTTCATTTTACTTTTGGTTTCCTAAAGATGGAAGGCTTGGTCATATGACCTAAAAATAACACTTTTCATTGGTTTAGAACATTTTTTTTTCCCAAACGATGAAAGCCCCACCTTGTTTCTGGATGATTCAGACTGAAGCTGGCGTCTGCATGAGAGCACCACCATCTCGTGGCTCCGTCGTGGTCATTCCGCGAGCAATCATGGCAGCCGCTCCCCACCGGAAGCCTGCAGGAGTCGAGGGCCCCCAAGACTTTTGTAGAATCTTCACGGCTGAGGGAACGCTTTCGAGAATGGAGCCCAAGCCCTAGCAGGCAAGCGTCCGAGTTCCAAGGTGTCCCAGGGCCATTTTAGTGGACCAGGCCCAAAACCGAAGAGCCGTCCGCCATTTTAAGAGTCCTGTGGCAGCCGCCTATCGCTGCACTGCAAGAGTGGGAGCAACTCAACTACATGGTGAGCGAGACGCTGTAGCCGCAAGAGCGGGCGCAACTCAGCTGGATGGCCGCCACCTGGGGAGGCCCGTTCACGCCGCCTCCCCCACGCCCCCCCCGGGCCGCCCCACGCCAATTTCCGGAGCAGCATTGTAGGATACCAAAACCAGTGCGGCAGTTTACTGGACATCACCTGGGTGCCATCCACATCTCAGCGTGTTCTGCTGCCTTGGGACTATTCGCACAACAGACCGCTACTGACGAGGCCTCCCCCCGCACCACCCGGGACGCCCCACGCTGTTTTTCTGAGCTGCATTGTAGGATCCCAAAAACCAGTGCGGCACCCAGGTGACATCACCTGGTGCCGTCCAGAACTCAGCACGTTGTGCTGCCTTGGGACTATTCGCACAAAAGACAGCTTCTGACCATTGTTGCTTTTTTTTGTCAAAAATGTTTAAATGTTTTTACAGTTTTTGTTCCGTTCGTTATATTTAAAAGTTAATAAAATTTTATAATCCTACTTTGTTGGAGTGCTATATATTTTTAAAAAATCGGGTGAATGGGGCCTTGAATCGGGTTATTGTCATGTGTGGGCTTTGCAAGTGTACTGCTACAGGATCGGACATTTCAAACTCAAATGCACGTTCTTTTTCTTACCTTTCCGAAGCATGGAGCGCAATAGCAGGCAGAGAAAGGGTGATGCAAGTGTTGAACACTGCCTGGCCTGGCAAGTTGCTGGCAGTGCCCCCCCCCCCCCCCGCCCGCTCCTGAAAGAGGACACACACACACCGCCGCCCCGAGTACTTCACAGATCTTTAAAAGACCATGCGCTTGTTCATGAGGCTTAAATGGTTTATCACCCCTTCTAGAACCCCTGCATCGACCCTCTGACGTTTCCTGGAAAAATTACCACGTAACACAATACCAAGCCTTGTCAGCTGAAACCCCCGAGGAATCGTGGGGCATATTATCAAGGGGGTTTATCTCCGCTTTTTTGGCTTTAAAAGCCAAGAAAGCGGAGATAAAATTATCTCCCTATTACCAAGCTGTCGCTAAAACCAGTTAGTGACAGCTAAAAGGAGATAGCGACCATCTTGGGGCCCGCTTTGCATGTCAGTGATATTTATCACTAATGACATGCAAAGTGGGCGTGCCAAGATGTTAGCGACTGGAAACAGTCCCTAACATCGCTATCTCCTATTACCAACTTTTGGAGATATTCGCGCTAAGCGCGAATATCTCCAAAAGCTAACACCTGACCTGAGCAGTTCTTAGCCATGTTATCCAATGGGAGGTGGATAACATGGCTAAGAGCATTTGCTCGATAATGCATGAATATCGCGGACTTTTCAGCGATATTCATGCATTGCGGCCGTTTTTTATCGCATTCGCGATAAACCTTGCTAATAGCAAGGTTTATCTGCGATAAAAATCGCTGATGTGCGGCGATAATTTTTGTCTCTAAAAGAGTTAGAGACAAAAATTATCGCTAGTTGTTGGTAATATGCCCCCGGGTTTTTGCTTGCAGAAATCGGGAGGCGGGAGACTAGCACTGAAATCAGTAGTCTCACGCCTGAATCGGGAGGGTTGGCATGTCTGGATTCTCTACAGCTGGGGCCATAAACTACATCCGCAGGGCTAGGTGATAGCCTGGGACCGGCCTGGCATCTAAAATGGCTGCCGTGCACGACAAAATTGTGGCATTGGAAAAAAGGCAAGATGGCGCAGACAATGTTTATCAATAAGGATTCATTTATAACAAAATATTTTATCGCACTGACAAATTGGCGGTCAACACTTCCTGATTTCCATCGAATCGAACGTTAACAGACGTCACGCAGCAAAAAAAAAAAAAAGCTCACGCACAGCCGCTGGAAGACATGTATCAACATATATGAGCCTCCTCAGCCACCCTCAGAAAACATAAGGGATTAGGATACGTCTCCCGCACCCCCTTATACCTAGTAATTTAATTAAAACGAAGCACAAAATGGCGAATTCCCGTTTCGCTACCAGTTTGTGGCCCAGTTCGCGGCCCGGGAAGCGCTTCTACCGTGAAAAATAATTTTTATTTTTATTTTCCCCACGGGACCCTTTAATAACCCCAACAACATTCCTAGGGGGTCAAGAGGGGTATACCTTGCCCCCTTTCATTAAATTCCCCCTTCGTTTTTCACCTCTTCTTCTCTCTCGATCCTACCGAGAGATAAGATGGCGGCCGCTCCGGACTGTTTAGAATGTTGACAGACACCGGGGAGCCAATCAGCTTCGCATCGCAAAGTTCCGTTTCGCGAAAAGTAAGCGGACCGGAGCGCAGCCCGGAGCGCTGTTACAGATATATATCTTGTTTTGAACGTTAATTTCTCAAAATCCACTGGAGCACATATATTGAGACCTAGCAAAGGCACATCGGGCTAACAGTCCCTACAATTTTGCCAAGTTTCGTGCAAATCCATTCAGCCGTTCGAGCTAAAAGTGAGGCCAAAGGCCCTATGGAAATTAACATGGGAAAAACGCGTTTTGGGACCCCCCTTTTTTCTCGGCCCCCCCTTGACGAAACCCCCCCAAATTTTCAGGGCTGCTCAGAAACAAAATGTGCCATTTTCCTGAAAATTTCAGCCGATTCCGTCCACAAACGCCAAAGTTATTAGACATAGAATTTTCAAAAGTTCCATAGACAAAAAATCCTAACTATATATACCTACTGTCGACACGCCAGTAGGTAATATATATTCACTGAAAAAACCATAGGTTATAGACCATATATAGTTAGGAATTCGCATTTACAAAACCTTATTTTACTCACACAAAACCATTGAAATTCTATATATAGTTAGTTGCACTAACTATATATCGCGCACCCGCAATCCACTGCTGATGATGTCACATATTACATCATTCATGACATGGTCAGTGACATCACTGATGACATCTCAAATGACATCTCAAATGACATCACTGATGACATCACTGATGACATCTCATTTGACATTACTGATCACATCACTGATGATATAATTCATGTGATAATACGATGAACCTCTTCAGACTCTAATATAACCTTAGATACAATCAGTGTAAACAGACACTCACAGACTGTCACTCATCCATGGAGTTACTCACACACCTAGTCAGTCATGCAAAGAATCAATCACACCTCCATTTCCTCAACTATACAGTTATACAAACTTTACTTATTCAAACATATACTAACACATATTTACTCTCTTATACAGTCCCTGATACAAGTTCACAATGATCCATACAGCCACTCACACATTCACTAGCTCTTATGCACAGTTATTTATATATGTCAACTCTCACATGTACTGTGTTTTACATATGTACTTACTTTGACATGTAGCACTGAGATATCCATTCACTCACCAATACACTCATGCACACAGTCAACCGCCCATACAGCTGTTTCCACATGCACTTTTGAAACCATACATCTAGTGAATCAACTGCTCACACATCTATGCACATACACCTCCCAGCCACCCACACACACACACTCAGTCTCCCATGCAAATACTTGGGCAACCAATCAATAACCCATATAGTTACTCATATAGCTACTTATCAACACATGCAACAGTTTACAGAACAACAGACATAATGATGCACAAATTAAGACAGTTTAGTCACTAACCCATGCACTCAGTGAGACACATTTAATCAATCACTCATACAGTCAGTCATGCACCTACTAAATCCTTCATCCAGACACTTATACATCCACTCATTCTTCAATATGTAAGACATATTTTAACTTTACAGAAACATACAGTCACTGGATGTTGTCATCAGTGATGTCATTTGAGATGTCATCAGTGATGTCATCAGTGATGTCACTGACCATGTCATGAATGATGTAATATGTGACATCATCAGCAGTGGATTGCGGGTGCGCGATATATAGTTAGTGCAACTAACTATATATGGAATTTCAATGGTTTTGTGTGAGTAAAATAAGGTTTTGTAAATGTGAATTCCTAACTATATATGGTCTATAACCTATGGTTTTTTCAGTGAATTTTCAAGGTTTTGTAAATGCTAATTCCTAACTATATATGGTCTATAACCTATGGTTTTTTCAGTGAATTTTCAAGGTTTTGTAAATGCTAATTCCTAACTATATATGGTCTATAACCTATGGTTTTTTCAGTGAATATATATATATATATATATATATATATATATATACATACATATATAAACATATATCATCTGTATATCTATATAAATACAAGCATAAATGCATGCATACATATACTTATATGCATACAGATGCATGTTATTTACATGAAAGTTGAAAAAACACTAATAAAAGCAAAGCTAAAAAGCCACCTCATTACAAACAGAATGGCTTTAACTTAAACGAGGGCGAGATCTATTGCATTTTCAATGCTTGTTTACTTTGGTTCCATCAAGAAGGCATTTAGATGTCACACATTTGCCATAAATTCTGAATGTTAGCACTCTAGTTGCACATTAGATCACTGTAGTAAAGCTACTGCTCACCAGGGACGTCTGCTGCTGGTATTCAAAGTGCATGTTTCAGTCTGCATGTCAGAATTTTTTTAATGAAATAGAAGAGGATTTGAGAAGTCACTCAAAATGATCCCTAATTTTTCTTTCTGAAGCACTAATCATACTTTCTATGGCAAAATTAACCCCCTCATGTTGTTCCTTTTTAAATTGAGTGTTTTCAGACTTACCACTTCATTCCAATCAAGATGGCTTCTGGTGTGCCATACTTTTGTCATAAGTAAGACTGTTAGCGCTCTAGTTGTTCTTTAGAACACTCTGGGACATTCTGTCATTGGGCTATACTTGGGGTACATCTGGGTGATATTTGGGCTACATTTAGGCTCTTTTGTCTCTGGTGTCCATCTTGGGAGACTGTATGTCAGAATTTTTAAATGAAATTGAAGAGGGTTTGAGAAGTCACTCAAAATGTGCCCTAATTTTTCTTTCTGCAGCACTAATCATAATTCATATGGCAAAATATACCCCCTCATTTTATTCCTTTTTAAATTAAATGTTGTATATGTATGAGTGACTACATAGAACTGTTGGTGAATTAGTGGATGTGTATATAAATGGTGGAATTTCTGAATTGGTTGTTGTAACTGGTATGGGTTTTTTTGAAAATTTTTAGTTTCTATTTTTGAATATGTGTTTCAAGGGTTACAGTGAAAGGAGGTCTGTCACTCTTTCACAAGGATGGTGTCATCAGTGATGTCATGAGTGATGTCACTGACCATGTCATGAGTGATGTAATATGTGACGTCATCAGCAGTGCATTACACGCGCAAGTTATAGTGAGTCCAACTAACTATAACGTTGAATTTTAATGGTTTTATGTCAGTAAAATTTCCAGCTAACTATAACTGATGTGAAACCTATGCTTTTTTTAGTGAATTTAATAGGTTTTTTAAATGCTAATTCCTAACTATAACTGGTGTTAAACCTATGGTTTTTTCAGTGAATTTCATTAGTTTTTTAAATGCTAATTCCTAACTATAACTGGTCTGAAACCTATGGTTTTTTCAGTGAATATATATATATATATATATATATATATATATATATATATATATATATATATATATATATATAGTGTGTATATGTATATAGTGTGTATATGTATATATGCAATACTACACGCCCAAAGAATATCCATACCCTATGCCGAATGCTTAGAAACCGGTCCTGGGAAGCTTGATTCCGGTCAAGGGAAGACATGGCTTGGCAGTTCGGGCTGGACTGTTCCCATGAGGCACAGGGTCAGACTGATTTGCATATGGCCATGTCTGAACTGGGGTGGCAGAGTGGGCTAAAGATCGGCGATGGATTAAACCCAGATCTGTTGACTGGGTGTGAGTGTTTGATTGGTTCAGATGCTCCATCCATCACCACCCCCTTTTGTACCGCTTTGTTCGCCATAAGTTGGCAGGATATGCTCAGACGTGAGTCCCTTGCTCACTTTGCCACTGGATTCAAGCAAGCCGGGCTGAAGACGGCTGGAATGCCAGGAACCGGTCCTAGGAAGCTTGTTTCCGGTCCAGGGAAGGCATGGCTTGGCAGTTCGGGCTGGACTGTTCCCATGAGGCACAGGGTAAGACTGATTTGCATATGGCCATGTCTGAACTGGGGTGGCAGAGTGGGCTAAAGAACGGTGATGGAATAAACCCAGATCAGTTGACTGGGGGTGAGTGCTTGTATTGTCAACGTTCCGTCCATCATTTCCTTTGGTTTTCCTACTTCCTGTTGAAGGCTCGTACTCTATTCTCAATTCAGGCGTTGCCTTAGCAGTGAACGTTGATAAACAAATACTCATTGAAGCTTTCCACAACTACACATCTGTCAGTTTACCTCCTATATAAAGCCCAAGAGCCCCAGTTAAATACAGGGTTCCTCAGGGCCCTGCTTTCTCACCCTGTTTTGATATGTGTATGTGTGTATATGTATATGTGTGTATGTGTGTATATGTATATATATATATATATATATATATATATATATATATATATATATTCACATTCTCTTGTCAAGATGTTTCCTTATATGGAGGGTCATCTTCTATGTGCATGCAGGCAATACCCAAATACTGGTTCCCTATTCTCCACCAATCTTTCCAGTTGGCTATGAATGTTCATTTGTAACTGGAGGGGGAAGACATTGGTACATAATAAATGCTGGGAAAACAGACGATCTAGTAGGAAGTGCAGCACAAAACCTTTGTACCTTGATACCTATTGGCCATCTGAAACGGAACGTCTTCCATCTCATGCTAAACTTGAAGAGTCTAGGACTAAAGAGCGACTGTGATCCATGGCTGATCATGTCTCTTTAGTTATTTCTTCCTGTACCTTGTTCCTCATTGGGTTCCTACTTGAATAGGTCAGTTCTCAAATAGCTCCATCTAATTTACTCTAAAAATGTAGATTTAAAAAAATTCAGCTATTCGCTTGATACCAAAAGTGCAGAGATTCTCTTATCCTCTGCCTCTTCTTTCCCAGCTTCATTGGCTCCCTGTCAAGGAACTTGACCAATTCAAGACCCTTTTTATTGTTCCTCGATCCATTTATGGGCAGGATCCAGCATTTATCAGAAACCTCTAAAAAGATGCATGTTCTCCACTACAGTACGTTTATCCACTACTGATTTACTAACTGTTACTACGTTCAGCAATCAACAGAATATGGTGCCATTGCTTTTCACTTTGTTCAGTTAAATTGTGGAATCCTTTGCCAGGATTCGCACCTTAATAGCTTTCTCAACCTTTTTAGACTCTCTTTGAAAACCTGGTTATCTTGTGAAGCTTTTTAACAGATCACATACAAAAGATAATTTTGATATTTTGAAAAGATTGAGATGATGTACCAGACATGCATCTGTCTTGACCATGCCCTCCAAGAAATATTGTATGTATGTATGTATAGGCTTTCTTGTATAGCGCTATCACTGTCACCCAACGGGCATCCTGGCGCTTAGTCTAAGATGACACAGAACATGATTATACCAGCTACCACTCTGTTACATTGCTCTGGGGAACAAATAGGTCTTTAACGCTTTTTTGAAGCTGGCTAGCTCTTCCAGGCCCCTTAGGCCTAATGGCAAGGAGTTCCACAGCCGTGCTGCGGTGATCCTGAAGGACCGTCCTCCCATCCGAGATCTTAAGAACTTAGGTACTACCACCAGGTGAGCCGAGGCTGACCGCAGTGTTCTTGATGGGAGATACCATGAGAAAAGTTCTTGCAAAGGGGCCGGGCCTTGATGTGTAACGCTTTAAAAACCAGACATAGAGCCTTGAAGTCCACCCGTTGAGAAACAGGGAGCCAGTGGAGGTCTCTGAGTGCCTTAGTGGAGGAATCCGAGCGTCGTCGCGACAGTGCCAGTTTGGCAGCGAAGTTCTGTATACGTTGGAGTTTTCCTAATACAGTGATCGGGGCTCCCAGCAGCAATTCGTTGCAGTAGTCGAGACGACTTAATATTCTGCTCCCCACTACCTCTGGTCTTGCCTGTATTGGAAGCAGGGGTAAGATCTTTCTCAGAGAACCAAGTAGCGCCATACATGTGGCCACCGTTTTGTTTACCGTTGTGTCCAGCTGTAGATCCGAGCTGAACATAACCCCCAGGTTCCGGACCGAATCAGCAGGCAGACTGGTGCCCTGGAAGTCAGGGGGCCAGAAATCCTGTGGTAGAGGTCTAGTGATCCGGTCCATGGAGCAGTGTAATACTTCAGTTTTTGAACTGTTGAATTGGAGGGAATTATTACCCAACCATTCTGCCGTAGTAAACATGCACCGATGGAAGACCTCCTGTGATACCCCTCCCTTACCCTCAAATGAAAAGATGAGTTGGGTATCGTCGGCGTAGTTGGTAACTGTTATAACAAACGACCTGATCAACCCAATCAAGGGGCGTAGATACATATTGAAGAGGATAGGGCTAATGGCTGAGCCCTGGGGCACTCCTTGCCCAACCCTCTTGATGTTCGATCGAAAGGGTGGCAGAGCGACTACCTGCTGCCTTTGGTCGAGATATAACATCAGCCATTCAAGGGCCAAGCCCGACACCCCAGCCTCTCTCAGTCTCCTGATCAGGGTTGCATGGTTGACCGTATCGAACGCGGCCGACATGTCAAGCAGCACTAAAAAGGCTGCTTGACCCAGGTCGGCACGCGTCCAAAGGTCATCGAGAACAGTCACCAAAGCCGACTCTGTCCCGTGTGCCGGTCGAAACTCGAACTGAGCCACATCCAAACAATGGTTTACCTCCAGAAAGTTGGACAGGTGTTTTGTGGCCAGTTTTTCTAAAATTTTAATGGGGAATGGCAGGAGGGAGATGGGCCTAAAATTAGCTGGACATGTGGGGTCTAGGTTCTCCTTTTTGAGCAGTGGGGAGACCACCACCAATTTCCAGCATTCTGGCACCCGTGCAGAAGTGAGCGACTGGCAACAGATGGAAAATAGTGGGGGGAACAGCTCTTCCTGACAGAATTTCCAGATTTTAGGAGTTATAGGGTCAAGAGGTGAACCAGAAGTCACCCCGTCTGCCAGAGAGCAAAACTCCACAAAGGATGGTAGAGGAAAGTTGCTTAGCTCCCCTGATTCAATACTCTTCTTTCCGTTCTCTGGTGAGATGGAGTCATGTCCAATGCCATTAGTAGAGGGGGCAAGGTTGTTTAATATGTTAGCTATCTGATCCTCAAAGGCCTGAGCTAATGAGTCACAGAGAGCTTGTGAAGCTGGAATGGCATTTTTTGTGCAGTCCGGGTGAGCCAGGTCCTTCACTATCTTGAATAAGGCCTGAGATTTGTTTGCGGCTGTCAACAAAGCATCTTCTAGAAATCTGGCTTTGGCCCGCTTAATCTGGGTCTTATAAAATGCAAGTGCTTGTTTAAAGAGGACTTTGTGTGGTTCCAGGTACTGTTTCCTCCAATTCCGCTCAGCTTGCTTACATTGAAGCTTAAGCTTCCGGAGTTCTTCCGAGTACCATGGCATGGCTAAATTAGTCCTGTCTTTAATTTTCCGCAGTGGAGCCAAGAGGTCCAGAGAAGTAGAAACTTGCTGACAGAAAGTCTCATAACTTTCCTCAACATTCGCTCCCAGTGCAAAGCCTCCAGGCAACAGGGAAGGCAGAATGCTTTGTTTGAGAAGTTTGGACCATTGTCTCCCCATTTTAGTGCCCGCTCCACTCGCCTTCTTTATGGAGGCGCTGGTACACGAGAGGGAAAACTGAACAAGAGCATGGTCCGTCCAGCACTGAGGTAGGATGCCAAGTATTGAAGTACGACCTGCATCGGAGAAAAGTAAATCAATAATGTGGCCTTTTGAATGGGTTTTGGAGAGAACTAGTTGTTCAAGGTCGATGTTGCGACATGCTTGTACCAACTCTTCGTGAGCCGACTTGATTGCTCCGTCCGACCACAAATTAAGGTCTCCCAATACCATTATCTTTGAGTGGGAATGTGAGAGATCATATATTAAGTCAATGAGATCAGGAACGGCCGATAATGGACTGGCCGGAGGTCTATAACATGAAAGACCCGTCAGGAGTACACCACCCGGATCCTTGATGGAGAAACCCAGTGTTTCACAACCAGAGATTACCTTGACGGTAATCTGGGTGAGGTGTAGTGTTTGTCGATAGATTATACCAGTTCCACCTCCTCTGCCTCCCACCCTAGGATTATGCATTATTTTAAAACCCGGGGGGCAGGCAGTTCCAAGTTCCACTGAACTGGACGATGTGGTCCACGTCTCTGTCATTAAGAGAACGTCAAGGTGGTGAGACTCGATGAGTATCGCGATCTCTTCACAATGCTTGACGAGTGAGCGCACGTTCAACAGCCCACAAGTCAAGGGAGCTAGGTATTTACTGGGGGACAAATGTTTTAGGTTACTGGCAGAACCCAGGTTGAGACTCAAGAGTTCTTGACGGGAGTAAGAAATGAGCGGGACCCTGGGTTACGCGAGGTAAGGTTTGTGGCGCACAGCGCATTCCGTGCGCGAACGGGTGCAAACGGGCTTACCTCTGGCGCACCTCCGGCGCTCCACTGACGCTCCCGCTGCGTGCCCACGCTGCTCGCTTTTGGGATGGTCGTCATTTATAACCATAGGCGCAGGAGTCCTATCCAGCGATTTACTATACCCCCCAACCAAGATGGCGCCCGCAATTCGGCACTTCCTGGTTCCCTCACTCACCCAAGATGGCGGCTACCAACCGCTACGCGATGTCCCCGAGAGCCCTGAAGCCCTAACACGGTGAAATATTCCCGCAAAGTGCGGAATGAGGACCCAATTTATAATGCAGGTAAGAGGGGGAGACTGGTGCTAAAATAAGCGCTAAAGCAGGAGAGAGCGCCAAGAATACCAGCGCGAGCGCGCAGTGCAAAGATTACGTTTTTAAAATTGTTAAAATCAGCAGCAAGTGCAGCAATGAGTATAGCAGCGCGCTATGGTCAAGAAACCAAGAAATATTGGGATCATGCAATGCAATGATGGTGGAGCCATGATACAATATGTCCTCTATAAGGTCCATGACAACCCTGATACTAATAGCCGGTACATTTCTTGTTACCCCAGACCATATAAATCTTGTCAAAAGAACTGCTGCAATGCTACCAAAATGCACAAAAATGGCTACAAAAATTGGCAATATCATGTTCTCTTTATTTTGATTGGCAGGAAGTCTTGCTTCCTAAGACATTTTAAAAAACAGTTTTGTATTTTTGAACCTCTGCATCCTGGGTTTTACGGGGGATGGGAAAGGAGTGCTTTTGTAGGGCTGTCTTGCATAGTCCAACAGGAAAATCTTTGAAAACACTGAAATGAAAATTATGAACTCTATGGTCTGGAAAATGTGCAAAACTTAGACCAGCAGGGTGAGGTAAAGTGTTTGAGGTTATCGGTGGAGGTAATGGAGGGTGCAGTCTAAATCAATGGGATGAATCGGATGCTGGCAGTGGGTTGGGAGGTTCACAAACTTGCACCAGGGGCAGGGGAATTGCTCCGTGTTCGAGCAGGTGTGGAGGCGGTTCAGAGTCAGTAGGTAGACTAGCAGGAGGTTATAGAATGGGAGTTCATGCTGGAAGAAATTACTCAGTCAATCAAAGACCTTTATACAGTACACTGCTGCTACATCCGAAGCATCCCGGCCATTGAGGCTAGGTGGGACTGATCAAAAGATAGCAGTGCAGAGTGGACTAACCTTTATCAGAAAGAAAGGTTTATGATTATTTGTTTGAGGTAGAGACCGAGGCAGCACTACGAAGGCTAATCGGGTGTGTGTTTCACAGTTTGGATGTGAGGAACATGAAGGATCTCCCTACCTCTCTAGACTTTTTTGTTTTGGGACCTTTAGTCATTGAAGATTATCCTATCCAAGCGATCTGCATAGCTAGCTTGGACAAAGTCTTTTACTAAGATCAGAAGGAACCTCACCAGCAAAGGCGCTAAAATTAAAAGTAAGGGCTTTACATTTGATGCGATTAGTAACTGACAGTAAATGTAGTTGCTTCAGATGAGGCTATATAGACTGCTGATAGGGAACTTTCTGCATCAGTCTGGCTGCTGCATTTTGAACCACCTGGAGTCTTTAAATTAGGAAGGCAGGAAAGCCCAAATAGAGACTGTTAGCATAGTCTAAATGGGAGGTTAACAAAATGGGGACCATCGTTTTTCACGCATCCTTCTGGACTAAATGTAGCAGCTTCTTCAAAGTTTTGAGTGTAACAAAACCAACTGATAACGACTTGTTTAATTTGAATAGAAAAAGAGAGGTTGGAATCAAATCCTCGCAGTGGAGGTATGAGCTGAAGCGGGATTAGTTCCTCAGGCCACCACAGGCTAATAGGTGGGAACCACTTGCACGTAAAAAAGGACTTCTGTTGTGTCCGAGTTTAATTTAAGGAAGTTGGCATCCATCCAGACAGCAACTACCTTAAGGCACTCCTTAAGCGTAGTAAGGGCAGAATCCGAATGCTTCTGAAACAACAAGAGCTGGGTGTCGTGCACATAAGACTACTACCTGCACACCCCAAGATTCAATCAGCTGGGCTAGTGGTGCTAAATGTAGAATGAAGAGGGTAGGTGTAGGAATGTGTCCTACTTGTGATTTACTATAGAATGTTAAGGTAGAGAATCTCAGGCGCTGGCAGTTAGTTGAGCTGTGAGCGGCGGGAGGGTACAGGTTCTCTACTTAATTAAGATAATTGAATTCACATCTGGGTGTGTGTAAATTACTACATATTTTGATGACATGTGTCCATATAGGGGACGGACATCCATCCGGTGACCTCCACCCCTGAAGCCGCCTGGTAAACTGTAAGGCATTGTCAGTTTCAACATTAGAAGTGTAGACCAGTGCAGCTCAGAGGATTATGAAAGCGCTTTAAATAGTGAATTCAGGATTGCAACACGTAGTGATTGTTGGTGCGGCGTAAGTGAAGGGAAAAAAGGAAATTCACTCTGACATTTTTAAAGGAGCATTCATTCACTCGAGCGTCATGTTTTTAACGTGCTCCTATTAGCGTTATGTGGGTCACACTAGTTGTGAAAACGATGAATTCGGGGAAAGGGAATCTTAAACAAAGGTTTAGATGGTGAAACTATTGAGTAAAATGCAGTTTCACAGTTGGATACATTTTTTTTGTGATTTTTTTTATTGAAGATGAATAACACAGGAATAGAAATATACATTCTTGAAGACAGAAAAGGCGCTCAAACGCGTCTCCTTAGAACGAGGATTTTCATTGTGCTCGTGATGCCTTCCTACTCTTGAGCGGCTTTTTTACTGAGCAGTTTGCTGTACGTGACTGAGACCTTTGGCTAAGAACCACTTTTGTGGAAGCACACTTTCAAGAAAAGAAAGGATCGGCCTGGCAATTCCTGTAATCTATGAAAAGAAAATATGCTAAAGCAATTATGTGAAGTCTCTCCTACATGTTTGTTTTAGCGAGTTCACCTCCACAAGCAGGATTTAACAATAGAAGGACTACGATATATTAATAGATAAGACTACTGCACGTTCTTCACAGAAACAAAAAAGAGACAATGCTACTACAAGGAGTGTTCTAATAGGCAAAAGACTAGTGCACATTCCTTCTTCATAGGAGTTTATATTATGTTAGTTGTATTTGTTATATTAAGTTATTTTTGTTATTTACTTTAGTTTATCGTATTAAATTACATTTACAGGATGGCTGCGCAAAGTATGATGGCACCTCCTACTTTTCTGTCTACACCTGGTCAACCAGTAATTCAATGCAAAAGATGGAAAAATATGTTTTTTACCTATATGTTGGCAATTGGAAGGAACAAATATGGACCATTAAGAAAACAGGCAATTCTCCTGCATCATTTAGAAACAGAGGGAAGTAGAGTTTGATGATTTACTGGTGGGATCATTAGGTGTTGGGGATGGTCAAGCTGCAAATGTATAGGAGTATATGACATGCCATTAATGATGCTGGATAAGTGTTTCATTCCAAAGATAAATACCAATTTTGAAAGAGACACATTTTTTTTTCTCATGTCTAGAGGGAGGAAAAAGATATTTTGAGTTATGTGGCTGCATTAAGAGGGTTGCTATCACCTGTCCATTCCAACATTTGTCAAAGTTTAATTGGAGAGCAAATTGTATGTTGTACTAATAATAAACAGGTGAAGGAAAATTGTTTGCAAGGGATTCTAATTTAGAAGAGACCGTTCAGATTACAAGAAGTATGGAGGGTACTTCAATGTTGCTGAACGGCATGGACACTGGTAATAAGAAAAGTGAGGGAAGTTAGGGAGGAAGGTGGTGAGGTGAAGAAATGGAAAAGAAAAAAAAGATGAAGACTTATGGAACTAGTGTAGGAGTTGGCTGTGGAACAAGTGGTGGAGCAGGAGGTGTGAACAAGAGCTCGGCGAATGAGCAAATAACTGTAATTTGTTATAGGTGTAGTAGTCCTAGGCATATTAATAGACTACCATGTGTGGAGCCAGGAAAGTTATTTGCTGGAGTTGTAGTAGAAAGGGCCACCTGGCTAAAGTTTGTAGGATGAAGGATAGACAACAAGGTGTTAAGGTGATTAATGACATGTGCGAGGACATAAAGGAAGTAGTGTTGTCAAATTGCAGAACCAGTGCAAGAAATCAATGTTGGTAAACATACAGAAAAGGATGGAAAGCAATTGCAAGTTGAAGAAACTGCCTGCAATGTGGTTTTAGATGGAGTAAGGATTCGGATCTTGGTTGATTCGGGTAGCTTATTCACTCTCATTGGAATTAACACCTACCAAGAATACCTCAGAGGGAACGTAGAAGAGCTGCAGGTATCTGACATGAAAGCAGTAGGATACGGGGGGGGAGAATAGAAATTGTGGGGATGAAGTGGATGAATATTGCATTCAACAGCAATGAAAAGCAAAGAAAGGTGTATATAACCAAGGAAGGTTCAGATCTCCAGGGATGGCAGCACCAGAAAAATTTGAATATTGTCTTAAATCCTATTGCTGATGAACCCATCACAACAATCAAATCAGTTGTGCAGGAAAATGAGGAAGGGGAGAGTTTAGTGCTTACATTTCCTCAGGTTTTCTGAGAAAAATTGGGATTATTGAAGGGTTTCACCCATAAAATATTTCTAAAGGAAAAAGCTATGCCTGTGGTGCATAGAGCAAGGTCTATACCGTACTTGATGAGGGAACTGTTACAAAAGGAGTTGGATACATTTCTTGCAGACGGAATCATAGAACCAATTGAGTCATCATCATCGGAGTGGTCATCTTTATTGGTGGTTTCGAAAGATGCTGGAAAGATTCCGTTGTGTACAGATTTGAGGGAACTGAACCAGAACATATGGTGGACAGACATCCACTGCCAAATATTTCTGAAATGTTAAGCATAATGGGTGAAGGGAAATGGGTTAGTGTACTTGACATGTCATGGGCTTACCACAAGGTGAATTTGCATGAAGAATGAAGACTTCTTACTTCATTTGTCACTCCTCAGAGAGATATATGATCTGGAAGGATGCCATTTGGACTTGCTTCCACCTCAGCTGTCTTCAAAAGGATGATGCAGGGTATTTTCCGTGGGATACGGAAGGTTTTATGCTTCCAGTATGACGGTTGGTGGGTCAGAAAAGGAGCATAATGAGGTGTTCAGGAAAGTGTTGTCAAGGATTGAAAGACCTGGACTAACCATAAAGAAGGAAAAATGTAAATTGAAAGGAAACTAAGTGTATTATTTAGGTCAGGAGTTTCAGCAAAGGGAATCAAGCCTAGGAAGAACATTATTAAAGCTGAATCTGATGTGCCTAGGTATTTTTCCAAATGTATAAGTAATTTCAATGAGAAAGTTGGACCCATGCGGTTGTTGCTAAAGAATAAGTGTATTTGAATGGGGGGAGGTGTCTGAAACTGCATTTATTGATATCAAACACTCTGTTAGTAGGTCACCGTCACTGTGTCACTTTAATGTGAATAACAAAACTATGGTTACCACTGATGCCAGTAACATTGGATAGGGAGCCGTGTTGTCCCAGAGAGTGGATGGGTAGGAAAGGGTAATAGGAGATTGCAAAGAGCGGAACAATCTTATTCCCCTTTTGAGATGGAGAAGTGTGGCTCAATGGTTAGAGCGGCAGACCTTGATGCAGAGCGCTGGCCAGGGACCAGGGTTCGATTCCCGCCTCGGCGGGATCAGGCTTAAATTCCTCTGACCGGATATTCTCGCCTCAGTGCCGAATCTAAGCATGGGCCCCACGCTGCAACTCTGGGCAATAGCTTGCTTAGTCTCCACAACGGCCCCCGATACACAAGGGATGCCTGGTTTCACCATGGGATGCCCAGGAGTGGACACCTCACAAGGAAAAGCCAGGAGGGGTTCCCTTGTGGTAGGAGTACACGCGCCGGGATGCTTACGGGTTACTGTTCGCGCTATACAAATACAACACACATTTACATTTACATTGGCGTGTTGTTGGGGGATAAACCATTTTAAGTATTATTTATAGGGTCTACCTTTTACGGTCCGTACAGATTACAAACCTTTATTGCACATGCTCAAGTGTGGTAAAGGATTAGAGGGTGGTGAGACGCCAAGAATAACGAGATGGTTACTGTCAACACAATCCACCACAAAATTGAAATTCATTTTTAAGGGAAAGAAAAATGTTGTTACTGACTGTTGTCCCAAATGCCAATAGAGGACAGTTGGTATAATGGGGAGGAAAAAGAACAAGATTTTGTGGAATTTGTATTGACCAAAGGTGACTGGCGACAAACTGTGGCGAAGGATGAAGCTTATGGAGTGTTGAAGCGTCTTATTAGTGGTGGCTGGGATCAGGATGGCGGGGATAGTCCAATAATGACACCATACAGTGTGGTAAATGATGAGTTGAGTATTTGTGGGTTCAAAGTACTATGATGTAATTGTGCTATTCCACCAAGCAATTTGAGGGCAGGGTTGATTGATATAGGGCATGAAGAACATATAGGTAGAAGTCTAAGTGAAAGAAGGTTGAGACAATTTTTATGGTGGCCAGGAATGGATAGAGAGGTGGAGGATAAGGTGAAAGATAGCAGTGCATGTAGTAATACTGAAAAGATCAAGGTAACCAGAGAATCACCTTTGAGTTGCAAGGAGCTGCCTGAGAGACCGTGGGAACATTTGGCAATGGTTTTTATTGGTCCAGTGGACAAAATTGGAATACAAGATCGATTTCTAGCTGTCAGTACAAATTATCACAGTAAATGGTTTGTGGTGAAGACTATGGAACACAAATCGACTGAATGTGTTCTGAAGTTTCTTAAGTCACTTGTGGGACACCCCCGCGCCGCACGGCCACCAGCTGCTGCGTGTGTTCCCCTCTGCCTGCCTTCTGCCTCGCCGCCGGCCTCGCTGACGCCGTGGTCGCTCCCCTCTGGTTTCCCAGTTGTTTTGCCCTAAATTTGTGCTTGTCTGTTTCTGCCGTCTGCTCGCGTATTTTGCTGTTTTTCCTTGTTTTACCCTAAATTTGTGCTTGTCTGTTTCTGCCGTCTGCTCGCGTATTTTGCTGTTTTTATTTGTTTTGCCCGTAATTTGTGCTTGTCTGTTTCTGCCGTCTGCTCGCGTATTTTGCTGTTTTTATTTGTTTTGCCCGTAATTTGTGCCTGTTAATTTCTTTGTATCCCCTGTGCCGTGTCCAGTTTCCTTCCTGATTGGCCGCCTACCTCGCCGCCCTCCGCTCTCGCTTCCCGCCACCGACATTGGCCCCGCCCCTTTTTCTCTTCTGTTCCCTCCCCGCTCCCGCCTCCCAGCTGCTCCGCCCACCCGCGCACTTCGCCTTAAATGGCGACCGTGCGGACGCGCAGCGGTCACGCGCAGCGGGCGCGCCGATTGTGCGCCGAAGGCGCGCCAAAGGTAAGCCCGTCTACGCCCGTCCGCGACCGGATCGCGACCAGCGCCAGGACCCTTGGCCCACGAAGACCCCGACCGACCCGCCTGACGTACTCCGCCGCCACCCTCACCGCTCTCAACACCGGCCGACTCCCAGAATGCCATCAAGCCTCTCCACGACGTACCCACGGACCCTTCAGCTGCCACGCCTGCAAGTTCACCTGCATCCGGACCTGCCTCGCACCAGCACCCACCAAGCCGAACACCAGCAGTACCCACCTCAAGTGCATCCTGCTCAACACCCGCTCCGTCCACAGACATGCCATCGAACTCTGGAACCTCCTCGACACCACAGCTCCAGACGTTGCCTTCCTCACGGAGACCTGGATGAACGCCTCTTCAGCTCCCGACATCGCCATCGCCATCCCAGAGGGCTACAAGATCGTCCGGAGGGACCGAAACGCCAACCAGATGGGAGGAGGCATCGCCATCATCCACAGGAGCACCATCCGTCTCACGACCAGCACCGACGACTCCCTGACCACCGCCGAACACCTGCATTTCCAGATCCACACCAACCCGAACACCACCCTCAGAGGCACCCTGATCTACCGACCCCCTGGACCACGCACACAATTCAGCGAGGACATCGCCGACTTCGTCAGCCCACATGCCCTCCCCTCCGCTGACTACATCCTCCTGGGAGACCTCAACTTCCATCTGGAGAACAACAACGACCGCAACACCAGCACCCTGCTCGACAACCTCACCAACCTGGGACTCAAGCAACTGGTGTCCACCCCCACCCACCTCGCCGGACACACACTCGACGCTGTCTTCTCATCCAGCAAGGACATCAACTTCAGCCACACCACAGAGCTTCAATGGACGGACCACAGCTGCGTCCACTTCACCTTCAAGAAAACAACGACCCACCACCACCAGCAACAGACCGCCCGCAGAAGCTGGAACAAGATCACAGCAGACCAGCTCGCCACCTCCCTGAGCCAGCACCCTCCTGCCAGCTCAGCGAACCCCAGCCAGGCCGCCGACAACCTCACGAAGTGGATCAGCAACTGCGCGGACGAACTCGCCCCACTGAGGACCCCGCCCAGCAGACCCGGCAGCAAGAAAGCCCCATGGTTCACCGACGAACTCAAGAGCTCCAAGAAGAACTGCCGAGCCCTCGAGAAAGTCTGGAGAAGGGAACCGACACCGGACAACAGGACCTCCTTCAAACTTGCCACCCGGAAACACCACCAGCTGATCCGCGCCGCCAAGAAAACAGCATTCAAGGACCGGTTGGACAACAACGCACACAACTGCAAGGAACTCTTCAACATCGTCAAAGAGCTTTCCAACCCCAGCGCAGGAAACAACGACATCACCCCATCGCAAGACCTCTGCAACTCCCTGGCTTCATACTTCCACAACAAGATCGCGGACATACACAACAGCTTCAACAACCAACCAACGCACACCATGACCGAACAACCACCCCCCACCACCACCCTCCACGCCTGGACCCCGATCAGCACCGAAGACACCATCCGCACGATGAACTCCATCCACTCCGGATCACCGACCGACCCCTGCCCTCACCACGTCTTCAACAAAGCCGACGCTGTCATCGCACCCCACCTGCGAGACATCATCAACACATCCCTCGACACCACCATCTTCCCCGAGAGCTGGAAACACGCCGAACTCAGCGCCCTACTCAAGAAACCAACAGCGGACCCCACCGACCTCAAGAATTACCGCCCCATCTCGCTCCTCCCGTTTCCAGCCAAAGTCATCGAGAAGACCGTCAACAAGCAGATGGCCGCTTTCCTCGAGACGAACGGATCCCTCGACCCCTCACAGTCCGGCTTCCGAGCCAACCACAGCACCGAGACCGCCCTCATCGCCGCCATCCGAGCCCTGATGGACAATGGAGAAACAGCGGCCCTCATCCTCCTAGACCTCTCCGCGGCATTCGACACGGTCTGCCACCGCACCCTTGTACGGCGTCTCAGCAACGTCGGAATCCAGGACAAGGCGCTGGAGTGGATCACCTCCTTCCTCGACGGGAGAACACAGAGAGTCCGCCTACCACCGTACAAGTCAGAGGCCACCGAAGTCATCTGCGGCGTCCCCCAAGGATCATCTCTGAGCCCCACCCTCTTCAACGTCTACATGAGCCCCCTCGCGGCCATCGTACGCAAACACAACCTCAGCATAATCTCCTACGCCGACGACACCCAGCTGATCCTCTCCCTGACCAACGACCCCGCCGCCGCCAGAGCCAACCTGCACGAAGGGATGAAAGAGGTAGCCGAGTGGATGACGACCAGCCGCCTGAAACTGAACTCGGACAAGACGGAGGTCCTCATCCTGGGCTCCTCTCCCTCCGCCTGGGACGACTCCTGGTGGCCTCCCGCCCTGGGCACCGCACCCAAACCGACAGACCATGCACGCAACCTGGGCTTCATCCTGGACTCCTCCCTCTCCATGACCAGGCAAGTCAACAACGTCTCCTCGGCATGCTTCAACATCCTACGCATGCTACGGAAGATCTTCTGGTGGATCCCCACCGAGACCAGGAAGACCGTCACCCAGGCCCTCGTCACCAGCCGACTGGACTACGGCAACGCCCTCTACGCCGGGACCACCGCCAAGCTCCAGAAGAGACTCCAGCGGATCCAGAACGCCTCAGCCAGACTCATCCTCGACATCCCACGAACCAGCCACATCTCCGGACATCTGCGAGACCTTCACTGGCTCCCCGTCAACAAAAGAATCACCTTCCGCCTCCTCACCCACGCACACAAAGCCCTACACGACCAAGGCCCGAGCTACCTCAACAGCCGAGTCAACTTCTACGCTCCCAAACGCCACCTCCGATCAGCCAACCACGCCCTCGCCGCCGTCCCCCGCATCCGAAGAGCGACTACAGGAGGAAGGTCCTTCTCCCACCTGGCCGCCAAGACCTGGAACTCCCTCCCGACCGACCTGCGCCTGACCCAAGACCACCTCTCCTTCAGGAAGAAGCTGAAGACCTGGCTGTTCGAGCAGTAGCGCCCCCCCCCCCCCCAGCGCCTTGAGACCCCACGGGTATGTAGCGCGCTTTATAAGTGTCACTGATTGATTGATTGATTGAAATACATCTTCATGTGGGAAGGAATTCTTAGCGTTATTACCACTAATAATAGAGTTCAATTTATGTCTTCCGTGATGGTGAATTTCTTGACGCAAATGGGTATCCGGCATGAGAAAGTGGCACTATCTATGCCACATGCAAATGTTTGGTTAAGAGAGTAAACCGTATCCTAATGGAAAACATACCACTTTCTATAGTGAATGGATTGCCTTGGAAGGATGAGTTGGACAAAGTGATCTGGGTTCATGGACTCACTCCACATTCTGTGAAAGGAGTAGCACCATTTATTGCTTAAAGGAAGAGAACCTGCCACCAAGGAATCACTGATGTGGTTGCAAGATCAGAGACAAATCTGGGTTGACCAAGGAGGCCATGAAATTGAGAGTGAGAGAAAAACAATGAGTGTGGAGACTGGGTAGTGACCAGGAACACCGGAATGGTATAAAAAAGGAGGGAAAGCAAGTATTCTATACCTAGTAAGGTAATTGGAGTAAAGAAGAATGTAGTTGTGTTGGAGGTTGGTAATGAATGGAGTTTAGGAAGTCTGAACAAGGTGATTGGACCTGATGAGTGAAGGGGACACTGTACAGTACAGTTATTTCTTAATTCAAATCTGTTGTGTGCCTTGAAGTTTCCAGGTATAAATGTTCTATTCCATTTTGTGTAATTTGTGACTTGAAGTTTCTATATGTGATGTTAATTTCCCCCCCCCTCCCCCCACATTTTGTAAGGTGAAAGTTGTGTAGGAATGCTTCCTACTTGTGATGTAATATGGAATGTTAAGGTAGAGAATCTCAGGAGCTGGCAGTTAGTTGAGATGTGAGCTGATGGAGGTTACAGGACCTTCACCTAATAAAGAGAATTGAATTCACATCTGGATGTGTGTACATTCCTATGTAACTACTCAAAGCAGACCTCTGAAGGACTTCTGCCAGGAGAAGGCCCTGCCTCTGATGCCTCCAAATCTAAATCTGTCTAAAAAGGATGGCATGTGAGACTCTATAGAACGCTGCAGATAGGTCCAACAAAACTACCATAGCTGAATGTCCGCAGTCCAGGTAATCTCTCGCCTCCAATAAGGCAGTTTCAGTGCTAAAGCCTAGCTGAAAGCCAGATTGAAGCAGGCCATTAGATGCTACAGAGGAAGAAAGCTGACCCGGTACCAGTTTCTCCAGGATTTCGCTCGGTGAAGTCAGAAGGGAGATGGGTCTAAAATTATTCAGTATAGCGGGGTCTGCATTGTTTCTTAAGTAAGGGCAAGAGAAAAGCTCGTTTGCAATCCGAGGGGAAATGACCACCTTCTAAAGAGATTTTCAAAATGTTATTGAGCACAGGATTGATGGTGGAGATGATCATCTTTAGGATTCGGTGAGGGCCAGGGTCTGCTGGGGATCCAGATTTACACTTGTCCAGTTCCTTCAAATGTCTTCTGCAATCATGAGAAAATTAGAGTAGATGACTTTCAGTTGGCGTGGTGTTTACCAGTGCCTCAGGTACAGTTCTTATAGCGAAGGTTGCATACATTTTCTGAATTTTGTCTTCAAAAAATGTCATTGCAGAGTTCGCAGGAAGGACCAAAATTACTTTTTGTGGCTTCCGGTGAAAGAAAAGAATCAATTTTGGATGCTTCGTGTGAAGTGTTTAAAGCCACCGAGATTGGAGAGGAGGAATACTCTCTCTGAGCTCTACAAGAAGATTTTCTGAAATGTAGTAGTGCTTGTGCTTCTTTATGATCCTGGGCCTCCAGGCAATAGGACTTTCTTCATGTTTGCTCCAGATTTTTACATCGGCTCTTCTTTTCCCTTAACGAGGGAGAGAATCAAGGGGACGAGGGCTTAGGCCCACATGCATCAAGCATTTTTGGAGTCGCAAACGGTGCGATTCCTTAAAATCGTCCGTTTGCGATTCCAAAAATGCTTATTGGAATGCATCAAGCATTTTTTGAAATCGCAACATTTTTGCGATTTCCAAAAATGCGATTGCTTTTAGGAAATCGCAAATTTGCGATTTCCTAAAAGCAATGCATGAATACTTTTGAAATTGCGAATTCGCAATTAGAGGGACAAATTTACTGAGTAGTTGAACTACTCGGTACATTTGCAAAAAGTGTAATTAACACAAAAAACGCATTTAAAAAGCATTCATGTTACGGACACACATGTCCTTAGGACATGTGTGTGTGCAACATGATGCGAAAAATACATTTCAGGGGTGCAGGGGGGGTTCATTTGAACCCCCCTCACCACCCTTGAAATGCAATCAGGATTTGCGATTTTGAAATTGCGAATTCGCAATTCCTATTCATTCCTATGGGCCTTTTGGCCCATAGGAAGGAATGAGAATTGCGAATTCGCAATTTCAAAATCGCATTTTTTATGCGATTCGGTAGAAATAGCGATTTCTACCGAATTGCATAAATATTTCAAAAATAATCATGCATAGGATTTTGCGACTTCTAAATTGCGAATCGCTTTTCATCGCAATTTAGAAGTCGCAAAAGCCGAGATTGATGCATGTGGGCCTTAGTTCTTTTCGCCACCTGAGGTTTTAGCGGCAACATAGAATCAACGGCATTGATAATCCATCTATTAAAATTGGCCACATCCTTGTCGAGAAAGGGGGTGGGGGGTTCTTTGATCATTTTTGTAACTAGATGCTGGCTGTGCTATCAGCAAGTTGAGGGATAATTGATAGCAGGCACATTTTAGGCCGTACAATCATGTGATCTATCAGAGGAATGTTGATTGTTCGTATCGAACTGAATGCAAACTGAAGATCTGCTGGAATAAAGGGGGTTATTTAGTTATTTTCCTAACTGAATGTTGACTACACTAACAACAAGGTGAAGGATGATTGATAGCAAGCACATTATTAGACCCTAGGAGTGTAGGATCTATCTGGGGAAGGTTAATTGTTAGAATGCAATTGAACTAATTGTAAACAGTGGTTCTATTGGTGAGGCTTGCGTCAACTGTTTGAGTTACTTTTCCTGCAATATTTCCATGCGGAATGATCGGTTTTGTTATAAGTATCAACTGCAAGGCAAACCTTTTGCATAATATTTTCAACTTTTTTTTTGAAAACTTGGCAAATTTGAAAGTCAGCAAAAAACTATTTTGCAAATATCACATACCCACAATCAGAAATTCAGTTAAGTATGAAATTTTTGTAGCAATTTTTGAAACATGAATTGGTCTTGGCTTTCTGTTTTTTTTTTCTTCAATTAATCAGTACAAGTCACATTGCGGTACATCAACTGCTTGATCCTAATGACTAGGGATGAATGAAACTGTTTATGCTCAGTATTAAGCTCTAGGTAGAGGTAAGGAGAATATAATTCTGCATTTAGAGATCTGTGGTGACATGTTTGGCATTAGCATTCAGAAACTCTTCAAAGCGTGCCCTAAAATTAATGTTTTAGTCTCTCATGTTCCTCAGTTTGACACCAGTGCATCTGAACTACGGACAAATTCATAGGGATATTAAATCTAAGCAATGCTGGCATACATAACTTCAATAGAAACCTGCTGTGAACACATAGATATTGTACTATTGTTGATCTAAATCTAGCCATTAATGTTTATGTACAAGTATATTAGGGCAATATAAATAGTTGTTGTTTTACCTCCACTCAGTAGTAGTCATTACATTGGCCATGGAAGAATAAGAGGGTATGAATTTAAGTATCCGAAGGTGAGTTTCTGAACTTCTCTCTACACATGGATTTTCATGGTGATGGATATCCTTGCTCAGCTATCTTAATGCTTTTCGTTTGTCGATTATTTCTGTTTTGATTTGTAATTTGGCTTTAAAAACGATAGTCGATCCTGTAGGAAGGTGGATATCTGACTATATGGTTACCCCCACTTTTTTCCTGGTGTTTTGCTGGTTTTCTACTTAGTTGGCCTCGGACCCTGCTATTCAGGGCCCCAGTCTATCTGCTTTCTCTCTAAATTGATACCATGTACTTACGGTACATACCAGATTGGTTACTGGGTTACCCTTGTGAGCCCCTGTATAGAGTGTACCCAGGGCATAGGTGCACCCTAGGCCTACCAGGGGCTGCAGCATGTATTGTGACACCCATGGTTTGCCTTCCAAACTGACAACACAGGTCTGTTCACACAGCCTGGGTAAGGTGGTGAAATCACCCCTTACTTAGATATAGTATACCTATATCTATATAGACACATATACACCTATGTCACTCCTATGCCAGGCCTTAAGAATCCTGGAGGCAGAGTGCTTGGTTTTATGTGAGAGGGTGCCCTAGCATGAGCTGAGCCCCTCTGCAGCTTTCGGAACCATCTCCTTATAGCTGTTCTATGATATAGCCATACCCTATACTCTTAAGTGCATTATAATCCTTGCGGTTAATGCTAACTTTGGTTTGACTTTATCAAAACATGTTGTGTAAGGTGTTGAACACTTTGGAATACTAGCCCCTTCCAGTCCTGGCGGCTGGGGTAGCATTCCACCCTTCTAGAGGGAGAAGACTAGTTACTGGTTTACCTGGTTAAAGTTAAACAGAGCCTCAGCATCACAAAATGGATGCTGCTGCCACAGACACGAGTCTGACCTCCTGTTGCTGGACAAAACTCTGGCAGGGGAGGCCTGGACAATAGGCTTCCTGTCCAAGGAGGTGCTGGCACCTCCAGGGCTTGACAAATCCACTCGACTGCTCGCGTTTGCGAGGTAAATTTTATGAGGTCGAGCTATTTTTAGGTCCTACTCGCCCTTTCTGGCGAGTAGGAAAACATACTAACTTTTGTCCTCCGTCTTTGAAAACGGAGCAAATGTGACAAGATAACAAGATTTAAAGGCCTTTTTATTGCTTACAAAGCAAATGAGCAATAAAGATGCCTTTAAATCCTGTTATCTTATCCCATTTCCTTCGCTTTTAGAGACGGAGGTCAAGTAGGATACTGTTAGGTCGAGGAGATTTTACAAGGTACTAGACCTGCAGGACTAGTAATATTTTTCAGATTTGTCGAGCCCTGACTTCCCCAGACAGGCTTTTGTGTATTGGGGCAGGGAGCGTAGTTTTAATGGAGGCAAAACCTGGCGTCGGCCCACAACAAGATGCTAGGAACAACAGACATTCTTGGAACCTACTCCGCCTTACAATCTAATATTAGAACACATTTAGATACAGTGTCAGTCAGTCAATGATACTTTTATTTGATTTTGTAAAAAAAATCGTAAAAGATTGTAAAAACACGTTATACACAGTAAATAAAACAATGATTTAAAAGATGCAAAGAGGTAAAAAAAAAAAAAAAAATACTTATCATTACGCAATCCCCATTAAAATTACAAATAAGAAATGTTATGCTTATAGTCAGAGTGGCATTTAAAAGGTTAGGATATTTCGTTTTGGAAACAATCAAAAATTAGTGCATCAAAAGGTGAGGTCCAGTTACTCTGTCTTGTGAGGGCCACTCACGTTAATTCTTGTGATTTATCTAGTTCTTTGGCTGCCATATCCAAGAACGTGATCGCTTTGCAGGAACGTTACACTGACAGGCCTCCCAGGCTTTCTATGACAGGAGCTCTGCATGTCCTTAATTCTTTTTTCCTAAAAAACTCTCGAAGGCTGATTTTCCGGCTTTCTAAAAGCGAAGGGCAGATGCATAGGAGGTGAAGTAGTGTCTCATCTCCCTGTGTACACAGTCTGCATTCTTTAGTCGGCCATGTGCGTTTCCATTTCGGGGTCAGATCCTTCGTGGGGAAGTGCCCCAACCGTAGCATCATCAGGTAGTGCTTTTTGTGGTGTGAGAAGTGTTCTGACAAGTATTGTTGTGGTTTCTGCGTCTGATACGATTGAATCACTGCCCATGCATGTTTTTTTGTTGCAAATGCCGTTTTATCCATTAACAAAGACAGTTGTTTCGCAGCCGTGTTCGCCACTTTTTTGAGCACGGAATAAGAGGTAATTGTATTCCAGGCTTCTTCAAGGTGTAGGTCTGCAAGTGATTCTTTTAAAAGGCTGACGATGGAATTATTTTCTCGCTTGCTGTTCAATTTCTGCCCAGCAAGAAAGGGCTAAGGTGTTTTTTTCTGCTTGGCTCATCCGCTAGTAATATTTGACCCCCACTCCTTGTCGGGCTGGTTTTTGGTTTTTGAGCCCGTATTCCAATCGAATCTGAGGCTGAGAGATGTATCGTGGAATTGAAAATAGATTCTTAAAAAGACTCGACTGGGCTTGGTTCAAAGCGGCTGCATCTTTTGTATTCATCAGTTCTGAGCCATATGAAATAGTTGGAATGAATTTTGCTGCAATTACCTTTAACAGGTGACCCGTTGAGCAGCCTTTTAAATTCCTCTTTAGAATTTTAAAGGCGTAATGGAGTTGTTTTGCCTTCGTTTTTCCTTTGTTCAGCTGGTTGTTAAAGTTGAGGTTGTGTTCAAGTTGAAACCCTAGGTGTTTGTAGGAATTCACCTGGGATATTGGTTTGCCATCTAGATTCCAGATGAATTTACCTTTTGACTAAGCATGGACGAAATTTGCGAATTCGCGTTCCGCGAACTCGCATATTTCCCCGCGAAATCGCAAAAAAATCTGCGAAATCGCGAATTTTCCTGTGAAAACACGGATTTTTTTGCGATTTGCCCTGGAGTGATTTCTACTGGCTAATCCAGTGCTCCCTCATTGGGTAAATGTATAGTGCACCCTGGGGCAGATTTACAAGCCGCTTGCGCCTCTTTTGCGCAGCAGTTGCGTCACTTTTGTGACACAGTGGCAGCACAAAAGATGCGCCATGGTGCTGGGTATTAACAACGTGACGCATCTGAGAGATGCGTCATGTTGTAAAGCCCTGCGCCATCAGGAGGCGTTCCGGCGGAGGGGAGGGGGTTCCTGCACAGGAACGCCTCCTGAAAGTGGCTGAGTGAAATCTACAAGATTTCACTCAGTCAGTTTTAGGCCAAAGCTGCGTCAAAACCCTGCGCCTGCGCGAAGCAGGCGCAAGGCTTGACGCAGCATTGGGGAGATAGGGCCCCCCAGAGCATTGCTGGAGCTGCGTCGCGCTTGCGATGCAGCTCCAGCAATGCGCTGCTTTTACGGCACAGATGCGCGACGCATCTGTGCCGTTTTTGCCACATGGTGCACCGCATTGTAAATGCGGCGGACCATGGGTGGCGGAGCTGCGGCGCACAATAACTGGCGCATCCCTGGGGATGTGCCAGTTATTGTAAATCTGCCCCTATACATTTAGCCAACGAGGGAGCACTTACTGATTAGACAGTAGAAAGTACTCCAGTTGAGTAGAGGTATTGCACAAAACAGTGGCATCTTCGTGGACAAACAGGCGGGATTCATTCTGCCCCCTGTTAGACTCGTTTTTTGTGCCCTTCTGCCCTCTGTTAGACTTGTTTTTCCCTTGTTTTTCTGTCCTTCTGCCCTTTGTTAGGCTGCTTTTTAGTGCCTTTCTGCCCTCTGCATCACCACATTACCACTCAGCGCCACCACAGCATCACTCAGCACCACCACATTATCACTCAGCACCACCACAGCACCACTCAGCACCACCACAACATCACTCAGCACCACCACAGCATCACTCAGCACCACCACAGCATCACTCAGCGCCACCACAGCATCACTCAGCGCCACCACAGCATCACTCAGCGCCACCATAGCATCACTCAGCGCCACCACAGCATCAGTCAGCACCACCACAGCATCAGTCAGCACCACCACCGCACCACCACAGCACCACTCAGCGCCACCACAGCACCACTCAGCGCCACCACAGCACCACTCAGCGCCACCACAGCACCACTCCGTGCCACCACAGCACCACTCCGTGCCACCACAGCACCACTCAGCACCACCACCGCACCACTCAGCACCACCACCGCACCACTCAGCACCACCACCGCACCACTCAGCACCACCACAGCATCACTCAGCATCACCACAGCATCACTCAGCACCACCGCAGCATCACTCAGCACCACCACGGCATCACTCAGCACCACCACGGCATCACTCAGCACCACCACGGCATCACTCAGCACCACCACGGCATCACTCAGCACCACCACGGCATCACTCAGCACCACCACGGCATCACTCAGCACCACCACGGCATCACTCAGCACCCCTCAGCGCCACCACAGCACCACTCAGCACCCCAACAGCATCACAAAGCACCTCCACAGCGACACTCAGCACCACCACAGCATCACTCAGCACCACCACAGCATCACTCAGCACCACCACAGCATCACTCAGCACCACCACAGCATGACTCAGCACCACCACAGCATGACTCAGCACCACCACAGCATGACTCAGCACCACCACAGCATGACTCAGCACCACCACAGCATCACTCAGCACCCCCACAGCATCACTCAGCACCCCCACAGCATCACTCACCTCCACCACAGCACCACTCAGCGCCACCACAGCATCACTCAGCGCCACCACAGCATCACTCAGCGCCACCACAGCATCACTCAGCACCACCACATTATCACTCAGGAGCACTCAGCACCACAACAGCATCACTCGGCACCACCACAGCATCACTCGGCACCACCACAGCATCACTCGGCACCACCACAGCATCACTCGGCACCACCACAGCATCACTCGGCACCACCACAGCATCACTCGGCACCACCACAGCATCACTCAGCACCACCACAGCATCACTCAGCACCACCACAGCACCACTCAGCACCACCCAATTATCACTCAGCACCACCCCAGCATCACTCAGCATCACCACAGCATCACCACCGCACCACTCAGCGCCACCCCAACATCAATCTGCACAACCATTTAACAACAACTGGTTCAAATATGTTCTCTCAATGTTTCAAGCTTCATTACAAATGTCATAAAAAGATGTTAATATTTCACTTCTGTTCTTGGATTTTTGTCACAATAAAATACACTGAACATAATCTTCACAAAAGTTATTTACAAAAGTTTAAGCTATTGCCTTTATAAATAAAATCACTTTTATTTAAGCATTATTTATTTTTAAAAATTAAAAGCCATTGTAATATCAATACATCTAAGTCACGTAAATACAAAACATGTTGCATTACTAATGCTATAGGTGTCACATTTGCGAAAGTTATAACTATTGGCATTGTAAATGACAAAGCTATTAATTTCGCTATTTTTAAAACCAACACATAAATAAAAAGAATTGTCATTTACAAGACCAATAGCTCAAACTTTCCTAATGCGAGACCTATTGCATTGCAAATGCTTGTTTTTATATCTGTCGGTGCTTCCTGTTGAGATTTAATTTTCGTGACCGGCACCTCATTGCCTACTTGTAACTATTCTCTGACCCTGCTTCAAGGGTCAGAGCAGGGTCAGAGAATAGTTGCAAGTAGGCAACGAGGCGCCAGGAAGCACTTACAGGCTTACAGCAGCAGGTGCCCAAGTTGAAGTTAATTTCTTTGTAACCCTTTTGTAAAAGGTTACAAAAAATTAGCTTCAACTTTTGCACCTGCTGCTTTTACCCTGTAAGTCATTGGCTGAAAATTTGTCCCGCTGATTCGCGTATTTTATCGCAATTTCGCGAGATTCGCGGAAAATCCGCAAATTTCCCAAGCGGAACGAATTTTCAGTCATGCTTACTTTTGACCCTGTTTTCCGATGTTTGGAAAAACATAGCACCTTTTGTTTTCTTGTGATTTATTTTTAGTTGGGCTGTTATCATGTATGTTCCTAGTTGGGCCATTGATCGCTGCAGGCCTATAGGTGTTTGAGAAAGGAGAACAATGTCGTCTGCATATTGAAGGCTAGTGATTGGCGTGTTGCCCAAATTAGTGGGGTTGGTTCGAACTTGTTGGAGGTGTTTCTCAAGGTCAGCAGTATAGATGTTAAAAAGACAAGGGGCCAACACACACCCCTGTTTTAGTCCATTTTATGTTGGAATCTTGCTTGTTATACTGCATCTGTCTCCTTTCTTTACTTGTACCCACGCTTTTGTATAAAGGTTCATTATCGCCGACAGAGGTTTGGTTGGTAACCCCCAATGGGGCAGGGAGGGCTGCATTTAGCTAATGCTTTCCAGACACTGCCTGGGGCACACAAGGTGCTCCATGCATTTTGCAGTTCAAGCCGGATGCTGGGGCACTCTGCCCCAGCTCTGGCGCAAAACTGGACAAAGGGAAAGGGGTGTAACCACCCCTTCCCAGGTCCACCCTTAGGAGGGACCTTAAGGGTAGTCCAGCCCCTAAACTTAGTATAAGTATAGGAACCCAGTCACTAGGACTTTAGATTACCCTGGGCGAAACTTTGAAACACAAATCCTGGACCGTCGACATTCCATTTCGACTGGAAGAGGGAAGACATCTCCCTTGTGGTCAAGGAGTGACCACCCTGTTCAAACAGGCACCAGCAGCAACTTTGCCGGTCTGCATTTTCGAGGCTCCCGCCGGATCCTGAACAATCTGCGACACAGGACACGGACTTCAAGACATCTCTGAACCCGACCTTCGCTGACAGCAAAGCTGAGACCCGTGGCGGACTGGAACTCCTGGACATCCTGCATTTTGCAAGCTGCACTCACTTCACAAGGTAACTCGAAGTTGCGCATTGGGGTGCTTGAAGCCCCAGACCCGAGCACCATTTGCACCGAAGCTCAGAGGCCCCCACTCCACGAGTGACCCGTGGGCCCCGCTTTTGCATTTCAGCTTGACGTGTCTTTGCGGTTCCTAGTCCATTGGATAGTGAGCTCCCCGAAGACTTTCTTTTGAACCGACACTACAGTCAACTAGATCCTTCATGGGACAGCTTGAATCCTGCTCCCGGTCAACGCCTCCTGGTCCTCGTGGCTGAAGAGACAAACTTCACATCTTCACCTGAAATCACCCGACATCTAGTGGCATATTTCTATTGCTGCCCTGGTCACTGGCAAGTGACCCAGACTCTGTCCCTTCTGCTTTCAGGTTCTACGGTTCTTCGATCCACTTTTGGATCCCCCCGGACACTTTTCCTCTGGTCGCCTGCAGCACTTCTTTGCAGCTCTCCATTGGAAACAACTCCAAAAGTCAACACGAAAAGACACCTCACCCAGGGAAGCCGGTGCATAGGTAACACAAGTACTCCGGTGATCATGTGGGTCTTGACTCTCGAAGTGTCCCGGTGATCATGTGGGTCTTGACTCTCGAAGAGTCCTAGTTTAAAAGGGTTCCATCGTAGTCCATCTGGAAGTGTCCTTAAATTGTAAATTTGTAACTTCTTTGTTTCCCATAAAAAGTCAATGGCAACCCTCGGCTGTGTTTAGACACTGCACGCGTCTCCCGTGGGCCTCCTACTTCCTAACCTGTGGTTTAGAGTAGCCCCAGCAATTCCACAGGTCCCAGGCCTGCTTTCTAATTCTGTCGTGATTCTTATACCACTATTTTAGTATATTGTTTGTGAGGCCCCTAGGGCATAACGTATACTGTGCAACTTATTGTATGTTAATTGAGTAACTTGTATTGTACTTTTACCTCTGACCTCATAAAGAGTAGAGAGGGGTTGTGTTTAGAATAAATACATATATTTGATATATACCTTGTGTGGTGTCCTTTCATTTGGTACTCAAGGGATTATAATTGGTAAAACAACTTGCCTAATACGCTCTCTGAAGTCTTAGCCTGATGACTGCTGGTCCATGCTACCACTAGGATAGCTTTCTATAAGGTTGACTTTACAACCACCATCAATAAGGGTCGATTAGACTGGTGCAAGGTGCCGACTAGAACTAGTGGACACCATATGCCAGGCTAACTTCTCAAAGATCCTTCCATAGCGTCTTGCTTGGGTAAGAAACTGTTTTGTGCCGTGTTGAAAGGATAGGTTTAGAAAGTGTGTTGGCACTAGAAAGAATAACTTAAAGAAACAATCAAACGTGACCTAATTGGACTTGTGTCAAAAATACAGTTTCTCTTTTAGGTCCATGGAAAGAATTTGTTCCTTGCATTCGGTTCAGATTTGGGATCAGCAACGAGTGATGACCTTCCTAGTGAAGACCTGGAAGCTGGCCCAAGCTCAGAAGGCACCATGCACCCTCAGCGAAACTGTGTGATGCTGCAAGATAATGATCAGGAAATGTCTGAGACACCAGGAACAAATCAAACCATCAAGAATAGGGCATCCAATGAGCTCGCCAGGGAGATGACGACTTGTAAATGGTTGCGCTTTCATTTTGGGATGTATGGCAGCATTCGGGCCAATGAATTTGCCAGAACCAGGCAAGCTAACAAGAGAGGAGACTGGAAAGACCCTATACCCAGGTACTTAATGAACTGCTGCCGAATTCTGGCAATTTCTTTTTTTTTTTTTTAAATGTATATGCTTACAAATTGGGATTTTGAATCCAACCTCTTCATCCATTGGTCAGTTAAATTGTCATGCCCACCACCACATGGGGCAGCGGTCCAGCCTACTTAAGCCAATGGCTCTACTGAGCTTGAGTGACAGCATTTTGCTCCTGCACATTGTGCACATCTGCCATTAAATTAGTCTCATTCGATGGATTCCGCATATTACAACAATTCTTCCCTTTATTCCCTGGACTTGAACATGTGCCATAGATGCTTTTTAACCAAAACATTTTGCAAAGCAGAAAATATATTTGCTTGTGCCGCACCAACAGAACATTATTCCACTTTGATATTGGGGGAAAAGTGCGATAGTCCATTTTCTATAAACACATTTTCGATATTTTCATAACTTCATACTAACGCACAAATAATTTGGCTTAAAAATACATGTTACATTTATTTGCTACTTTGCACTCTCAATCGGTGCTGCTTCAGCAGAAGGAGCAGGAGGAACTTGTTCCAAGCTGCAGAAAAGTACTTCGCTTCCGTGTTCGAGATTTCACGAATAATACGCAAGGGAGTTCTTGGTTGGGAAAGATTTTGGGAACTGAACAAGTGTCCACCAATGCCATAATGTAACAACCCTTTGCATAATTCACTGAAGAAGCTGTGCCATAAACTCGAGTTAGCCAGAAAGTCGTCATAGTCATAAATGTGTGTCAAGTTAAAATAGTGGAAAATTATTTCATATTAAAATAAGAAAAACAAATAATAGTACTTTTCATAAAGTCTGCCTGTTAATTGATGTTTTTTAAAAATGTATCACTTTAAATGGATTTAAAATTAAGAACAATATTTTTCCAAGAATGTGTTACGATTACAGCACACAAGACAACGTGTCTTTCCAAGATAGTGCAGCTTTCTCGAAGTCTTCATTTCCCCAACCTGAATGAGAACAGGCCATAATCACCAGCATTGCTTGGTTAGTGTATGTCTCCGCTCCCATCCCTCCCGCAGCAGCAGTGTAGGTATTACAATCTCTGGAGCATGGGGCTTTCTTTTAAGATGTTGGGAAGAGGTCAATGTCAGTGAAGCTAAACTAAGCAGAGTGTTTGTGTTTTTTATCATCAATCAATCAGGGAATTATAAGCGCGCTACTCACCTGTGAGGCAGTGGGGGTGGAGGGGTAGCTCTGGGTTATCCTGAAATACCTTCCACCGGTTCTGGTTCTGCGGATGCGCAGGGTTTTTGTAGGGCGAGGTCGGCAGAGCCGAGGCATCTTTTGGGTACGTTGAAAGACATTTGTTGAGCTATTTGGATCCGAGTTTGTGGAGTGATTTGTAGGCGTGGGCGAGTCGCTTTACGGTTACTCTCTTCTCTACGGGGAGCCAGTGGAGGTCTCACAGGTGTTGGGTCATGTGCTTGGGCCGCGGGGTACTGAGGATGAGTCTGGCTGCGCTGTTCTGGATGGTCTGGAGTTTGTTTAGCAGGGATTTGTTGATTCCAGCATAGAGAGATTCGGTAGTCGAGTCTGCTGGTTATGAGTGCGTGGGTGACGGTCTTTCTGGCTTCGGGTGGGATCCACTTGAAAGTCTTGCGAAGGATGTGGAGGGAGTTGAAGCAGGTGGAGGCAACAGCATTGATCTGACGAGTCATGGTGAGGGAGGAGTTGCGGCTGATGCCAAGTTTCTGGGCGTGGTCAGTAGGGGTCGGGGTTTCCGAGGGCGGGGGCCACAAGGTGTTGTCCCAAGCGGTAGGGGAGGGACAAAGAGTGAGGACCTCAGTCTTCTCCTAGTTAAGCTGAAGGCTGGAGCTGCTCATCCCAGCTGCAACGTCTTTCATTCCTTCCTGGAAGCGAAGTCTGGTGTCTTTGGGGTTTTTCGTGAGGGAGAGGATGAGCTGGGCGTCATAATCCTAATATCTATGATTTGAATTTGTATTTTAATCCCGCAAGTAATGTTTTTTTATTGTCACAGAGCACTCATTTTGCTACATGTACTTTAACGTCCACTAACGTTTCGTCGGAGAACATATATTCCTATTCAAGCATGTGTTTGAGAGTGTATATGTGTGTGTGTATATCGATTGCCTATGATTGTGTCTTAGAAAAACAACTGACCTTTCTGGAGTGCCTAAGGGCCCCATTTGTTTGGTGGGTCCCTCCACTGGATTTCCAGTGGCGAGTCTGCCCTCTGCGCCAGTTGGGCCTCCTGGATCCTGTGCTATATTCAGGACAACTCTGATCACAAGACCCCAACCTTCCCCGCATCCCCTTCCAGCAACTTCATTCCTGGTGGCGCTGATCCCATCATCATACCAGACTCCAATACGGAGCCAGACCAGCAGTGTCCAATGCAGAGTTTGGCGCTGGCCAGAACCTGATTTTCTGAGCCAGAGCTTTGGCCTTCCTTTTTCGACAGGCCCTGAGCGGAGTATGATTGGGGACGATCTGAGGATCCATGTAATTATCGCCTCCATGAGCGGGACCATGATAACTGGTATGAGGAACTGGTGGATGCCAGGGGTCTGTACATCTCCCTAAACTCTAGCCTGGTCTCTTCTCCTAGGGACTACGGAGGAAGGGCCTATGGTGGGGAGACGGGCGGCTACCCTCAGTGGCAGTCAAGACACTACAGCCAGGAATAACCCTCTCAGAGCCGCCATCACTCTCCTCCGGGAATCCAGCTTTTCTCACCTAGCACCCCATCCCCAAGAGCCTGATTACCCAGGCCTCCACGTCGAAAGTCCACCCTGGTGCGTTCCCTACCACACCACTGGATAGGGAATCCAAGAGGTTGGACCTCTTTGGTAAGGGAATGTTCTCTTCTTCTAGCCTTGCTCTGTGGTCGGTGAACACCGCTTGACTTTTGGCTGATACACCCATACGTTTGGGATTGTGTTATGCAAGTACTGAGGATGCCTGAGCCATAATGTCACAAGCTACTGCTGATGGCAGAGATGCAGCAGAGTTCACCATTCGCTGCACACTTGATATGACCAACTTGTTAGTAAGGACAATTGCATTGTCAGTGGCACTCAGATGACATGCCTGGCTGAGATAGACTGGCTTTTTTGCATGGGGTCCCGGTTGAGAACATTTATCTAGCCCTCACTCAGACTGCCACGAGATCCCACCCGGCTCCAGGTCCGTCCCCTGCTCATACTTTGGCTTCTTTCCCGCAGGTTTCCTTGGACGAGCTACGGTTAGTGTGTTCCAAGATCAAATCAAGTTCCCCCTCCTATCCTCTTAAACCTGACCAGTTTATGATATTGTTACCTTTGCTGTTGTCACCTCTAAGACATGTGATTAACAACTCTCTGTGCAGTGCGATAGTCCCCAATTTTTGGAAGCAAGCGAAGGTGATGCCTTTGCTTAAGAATCCCACCCTCGACGCAGCCAAGCTGGAAAATTATCGCCTGATATCTCTCCTCCCACGGATTGCTAAAAAGACAGAGACTTGCGTCTATTCCATCTTTGCCAGATTTCTGGAAGAAGACAACTGGTTGGACATCTCTCAGAATGGCTTTCGCTCAGGCCATAGTATGGAGTCTGCTCTCCTGGCTGTCACAAAACACCTCTGACTCTCTTTGGATGAGGTCAAAGTTGTGGGTCTAAAGGTACTCTAGAACCATCCCTTCATAGGCACTCGGAACATTGTCTCCATATCATAAGAAGACTTCCACACTGTAATTCAATTCATTCATTGATCATTTATTTGTAATCATTAGATGCGGTTCATATCATTTTCCTTTTTCATTTAAATGATTGTTGGCATTTTTATCATCATGTCAAACATTGTCATCTCGGTGTATCCAATGCATTTCGGGCATGCAAATATGCCCTTCATCAGGGACAACGACACTGTCAGAAATAATAACTATGGTCAGAAATAAGCTCAATGTTGTGATATGCATAAACAGTCACATTGTGGTGAAAAACGCAATTTAAAAAGGTTTAGGTGAGGTAAGTGAATACATGGTAAAACGTGACGGCCTAAACTGCATGCAATGTGTCTAAACGATAAATATGGGTGATAAGGGTTTGTACAGACTCACATGTCTGGGATTTCCAATGGTGAGGAAACCTGTAAAAAGATCAAATAAAAGAACAAGGTTCTAGCATCTGTGCACCATGTCCGTATCTAGTCTAAAGTTCGCGCTGCCAGAGACAAACGTCTCTGTAACTAACCTTCTGTTCAGTGGGAATGCCGGTTCCACGTGGGTCCTCTCGTAGGTACGAGCTGGTACATGGATCAGCCGTGTGTTTGTTGTTTTAACAGAAAGTTCCGGTCATGTGACGAATAACGCGTCACACTCATAGAAGAAAGAATATGAAACGGAGTTTCACCGGTGATCGCGTGCAAACTGGATGTGCACGTTAATATGGTGTTCTGGCCAGAACAAAATATATCACTTAATTATCAGTGATGTTTGTGGAAAATAACGCAGACTTTCTAAAAAAATATATAGATTACCTCAAAAAGAATATCGAGAAAAGGTCGGGATTCGAACCAAGGAGGTTCGCATTGGTGTTGTGGGGATTAGGGTTATGAGCCATAGGTAAAGTTAATGGGAATGAAGGTAATATGTGAGTGTAAGTGTCTGTTGGATATGTGAACAGCACACAGTATACACAAGATACAGTCTAATATGAGCAATTGATATAATTTTATAGGTAACATGCAAATTCAATTCTGTCATTTAACCCCATTGGTTTCTGGGTAGACAATTTGTGTATCCAATAGTTCTCTCTCATCAATAGGTATTTGTTGTTGTTTCTCCCTTCAATTTTCTGAACTGTTTCCAGGATTATGAATTTAATTTGTGAGACGTTATGACTTTCTTCTGTGAAATGCAGCGATAATGCTGATTTGGTATTCTTTAATCGTATGTTGGATCTGTGTTCCGTTAATCGCACTTTGATGCGTCTCTCGGTTTTCCCCACGTAAATCTTGCCGCAAGGGCATCTGATTCCATAAATCAAATTGCTTGATTCGCAGGTCGCATTCACTCTCAATTTTATTGGGTAACCTTTGGAGGGATGGCTGATTATGTTGCCTCGAATCACACTATTACAATTCCCACAGTTTAAACAGGGTTTTGTTCCTGTGAATGATGTGCTATCCAGAGCTTTCTGTTGTAGAATTTCTCCTAAGTTCTTAGCTCTTGTAAATGCAAAAATCGGAGGTTCTCTAAAGGATTGGTTAAAATCAGGTTCCATATTGAGAATTGTCCAATGTTTCATTATCGCCTGTTTGTATTTCTTGCTCGCAATGGAGTATTTGGATACTACAACTGTTCTTGTCTGTTCTGGTTTGGTTTTGCTGGTTAATAACTGTTTTCTTCCAATTTGGTCTATCCTCTTTTTGGATTCGTCTAGTAGAGCTTGTGGATAACCTCTGGATGTGAATTTATTTGCCATTTCATCAAGTCTGATGTTAAGTGTGTTTTTGTCTGAAGTGATTCGTTTGACTCTAGCCATCTGTGAGAATGGTAGGTTTTTGATTAGGTTAGGTTGATGAAAACTTGAATATAACAACATGTTATTTCGGTCTGTTGGTTTGACATATAAGTCGGTCACAAATCCCTCGGTTGTTATGGTTACCTTAATATCTAGAAAATTAACAGACGTATCTGACATGACCCATGTAAGTTGTATTCTTTGGTCATGCTCGTTGAATTTAGTTAATTGCATCTGTAGTTTCTCTTGTGTGTTTGTCCATACGATGAAGTAGTCGTCAATGTATCTAATCAGTAGTTTCAGATTTTTTGTCCATTCATTGTTGGAAAATATGTGTCGGTTTTCATACCACTGCATGAAAATGTTCGCATACACAGGGGCTGCTGAATTGCCCATAGCCATGCCTGACAATTGTTGATACCATGATTCTTCAACTTTAAAATAGCTATGGTATAAAGTAAAATACATTAGTTCCATCAAGAAGGTTTGAAAATCATGATCTAATTCTGAATTCAAAAGAGCCGCTTCCATCGCTTCGATGCCCATGTCATGGGGGATACTAGTATATAAGCTGCAAACGTCAGCTGTACATAGTATTACTTTTTGTGTTGGATCCAATTGAAGTTGTTCAAGAATTTGTAAGAATTGAGATGTGTCTTTGACATACGTACGCATGGATTGTACTATAGGTTGAAAATACCGGTCAATGAGTTGACCAACTGGTTCATGCAAGCTTCCTCTCGTAGATACAATTGGTCGCATTGGTGGGTCATTGATGTTTTTGTGTATTTTAGGTTGCATTCTCAGTGTAGGACTTTTTGGATCAGAAGTAAGTAAAAAGTTTTTTGTTCTTTCTAGGATGATGCCCTGTTGTAATGAACCTTCAATGATGTTTTTTAGTGTTTTTGCGTATTCCAATGTAGGATTTCTATCCAACTTACAATATGTCTTATCGTCTGAAATATGTTCTTTGACCTTTCGATTGTACATTTCTGTGTTCATGATGACGATGGCGCCACCTTTGTCCGCTTTAGTGTATGTTACTTTGTCATTTCTGGCCAATTTATGTAAGGTATCAAGATCCTTTTGTGTGATGTTTCTGTTTTTCGGTTTTACATGTTTGATTTTCGAACAATGAATGGACAAAAAATCTGAAACTACTGATTAGATACATTGACGACTACTTCATCGTATGGACAAACACACAAGAGAAACTACAGATGCAATTAACTAAATTCAACAAGCATGACCAAAGAATACAACTTACATGGGTCATGTCAGATACGTCTGTTAATTTTCTAGATGTTAAGGTAACCATAACAACCGAGGGATTTGTGACCGACTTATATGTCAAACCAACAGACCGAAATAACATGTTGTTATATTCAAGTTTTCATCAACCTAACCTAATCAAAAACCTACCATTCTCACAGATGGCTAGAGTCAAACGAATCACTTCAGACAAAAACACACTTAACATCAGACTTGATGAAATGGCAAATAAATTCACATCCAGAGGTTATCCACAAGCTCTACTAGACGAATCCAAAAAGAGGATAGACCAAATTGGAAGAAAACAGTTATTAACCAGCAAAACCAAACCAGAACAGACAAGAACAGTTGTAGTATCCAAATACTCCATTGCGAGCAAGAAATACAAACAGGCGATAATGAAACATTGGACAATTCTCAATATGGAACCTGATTTTAACCAATCCTTTAGAGAACCTCCGATTTTTGCATTTACAAGAGCTAAGAACTTAGGAGAAATTCTACAACAGAAAGCTCTGGATAGCACATCATTCACACGAACAAAACCCTGTTTAAACTGTGGGAATTGTAATAGTGTGATTCGAGGCAACATAATCAGCCATCCCTCCAAAGGTTACCCAATAAAATTGAGAGTGAATGCGACCTGCGAATCAAGCAATTTGATTTATGGAATCAGATGCCCTTGCGGCAAGATTTACGTGGGGAAAACCGAGAGACGCATCAAAGTGCGATTAACGGAACACAGATCCAACATACGATTAAAGAATACCAAATCAGCATTATCGCTGCATTTCACAGAAGAAAGTCATAACGTCTCACAAATTAAATTCATAATCCTGGAAACAGTTCAGAAAATTGAAGGGAGAAACAACAACAAATACCTATTGATGAGAGAGAACTATTGGATACACAAATTGTCTACCCAGAAACCAATGGGGTTAAATGACAGAATTGAATTTGCATGTTACCTATAAAATTATATCAATTGCTCATATTAGACTGTATCTTGTGTATACTGTGTGCTGTTCACATATCCAACAGACACTTACACTCACATATTACCTTCATTCCCATTAACTTTACCTATGGCTCATAACCCTAATCCCCACAACACCAATGCGAACCTCCTTGGTTCGAATCCCGACCTTTTCTCGATATTCTTTTTGAGGTAATCTATATATTTTTTTAGAAAGTCCGCGTTATTTTCCACAAACATCACTGATAATTAAGTGATATATTTTGTTCTGGCCAGAACACCATATTAACGTGCACATCCAGTTTGCACGCGATCACCGGTGAAACTCCGTTTCATAGTCTTTCTTCTATGAGTGTGACGCGTTATTCGTCACATGACCGGAACTTTCTGTTAAAACAACAAACACACGGCTGATCCATGTACCAGCTCGTACCTACGAGAGGACCCACGTGGAACCGGCATTCCCACTGAACAGAAGGTTAGTTACAGAGACGTTTGTCTCTGGCAGCGCGAACTTTAGACTAGATACGGACATGGTGCACAGATGCTAGAACCTTGTTCTTTTATTTGATCTTTTTACAGGTTTCCTCACCATTGGAAATCCCAGACATGTGAGTCTGTACAAACCCTTATCACCCATATTTATCGTTTAGACACATTGCATGCAGTTTAGGCCGTCACGTTTTACCATGTATTCACTTACCTCACCTAAACCTTTTTAAATTGCGTTTTTCACCACAATGTGACTGTTTATGCATATCACAACATTGAGCTTATTTCTGACCATAGTTATTATTTCTGACAGTGTCGTTGTCCCTGATGAAGGGCATATTTGCATGCCCGAAATGCATTGGATACACCGAGATGACAATGTTTGACATGATGATAAAAATGCCAACAATCATTTAAATGAAAAAGGAAAATGATATGAACCGCATCTAATGATTACAAATAAATGATCAATGAATGAATTGAATTACAGTGTGGAAGTCTTCTTATGATATGGAGACAATGTTCTGAGTGCCTATGAAGGGATGGTTCTAAAGTACCTTTAGACCCACAACTTTGACAGTATACTGAATGCCGTTGGACCCTCGGCATTACCTTCGAGTGCACCAACTAAATTAAGGAACTGAGAGAAAAGAAAAAATAAACAGTAGCAGTGCATTCATCCCATCCAAATCTCTTTGGATGAGGGACATACGTCAGCGCTGATTCTGTTGGACCTCCGCGCCGCATTCAACACGGTCTCTCATCAGATCTTGTTACAAAGGTTAGGAGAAGCAGGTGTTGTGGGCTCAGCTTTGACCTGGTGCTCGTCCTTTCTTTCAAATAGGACCTTCCAGGTTATAGCCCCCCCTTTTGCCTCTTCGTACCATGCCAATAGGCAAGGGGTCCCCAGAGCTCCGTCTTGAACTCTTTGCTTTTCACTCTTTACGTTCAACCCTTGGCAGTGGAGGGCTTACCATTGTATCATATGCTGATGATACACAGCTAGTGGTAGCCCTCTCTGACTATACTGGGAGTGCAGCATCTAAGTTTTGGGAAGATCTCATGGCTGTTGCCGAATGGATGACTGATAATTGTCTTCAACTGAACTCCAACAAGTCAGAAATCCTGTTGGTGGGCAATCATCAAGAGCTATGTGGGGACTGGTGGTGGCCAACCATACTGGGATTTTCACCTACTCCTAAGCAGGCGGTGAAAGATCTTGGAGTCTGGGTAGATTCGGGCCTTAGTTTTCAGCTGCAAACCAAAAAAGTCATGGGGACCTGCTTTGGCATACTTAAGGGGCTTAAATCGCTGCTTGGGTTCTTTGACCCACCAGTCGGGCAAATGATTATCCAGGCCTCCATTCTATCTAGACTAGACTATGCCAATGCACTGTACCTAGGGGTGAACAAGATTAAGACCCTGAGACTGCAGCGAGTCCAAAATGCGGCGGATAGAACCCTGTTGGATCTTCCCAGAACCTGTTCCACCTCTATGGCCATCCGTCGGTTGCACTGGCTCCCTTTTGCCAACCGAGTGGAATTTAAGGTCCTCTGCACTGCATTTAAAATCCTGAAACTCTCCTCTCCGGCCATCCTCACCAATTTGTTGTCACCTTACCGCCCTATGCGCCAGCTTCGCTCTACTGGACAACACCTGGTTACTGTGCCTCGTACAAGGAAGGTACGATCGGGCGGGCACTCTTTCCGTCTTCTGGCTGCCAAGCTCTGGAATGCTCTACCATACTCCATTCGTGCTATGGAAAATTATTTGGTCTTTCGCAAAGCAATTAAAACCCATCTCTTCCCCATAGCCTAGTGCTTTCTCTGTTTCCCAGCCTCTGTTACCTGCGTCAGCGCTGGTACGCCTCTGTGCTGGGGCAACTGTGCGCTATATAAAACATATTAACATAACTTTTTGGGGGATGTCCAGGCATCCCTTATGGACATGCCCTTCTACACACCGGTCTTTTTAGAAACAAGGCAGGATCCGACATCAGCTGCCCCACTGGCAGTCCATAACATTGGACAAAGAGTACTTCAGATCGTTCAGCAGAGTTACACCATATGTTTTCTAGAAACCCTGCCGCCCAAGCCACCATCCTCCGATCGGCTGACAGAACACTAGCTCTGCCAGCTCCATCAGGAAGTACAATCTCTTTTGGCCAAAAGAGCCATTGAGAGTGTGCCAGCATCAGAAGCTAGTTATGGTAGCTATTCTCGCTACTTTCTGGTGCCCAAAAAGGACGAAGGCCTCCGCCCTATTTTAGACCTGCACCCTCTCAAATTCTTTCTGAAGAAGAAATTCAAGATACTTACGTTAGCTCGGCATCGGTCTGCCCTAGACCCTGGAGTCTGGATGGTTGTGCTAGACTTGCAGGACGCCTACTTTCATATTCCCCTCCTGCCTGCCCACAGGTGCTACCTGCAGTTCACATGTTCCATGAGTATTATCAGTTTACTGTGCTCCCTTTGGACGTTACCAGAATCCCTCGAATGTCCACCAAGGTTGTTATGGTGGTTGCAGTTTATTGTGGAGGTAAGGGGTTCCAGTCTTCTCCTGCTTCAATGGCTAGATGTTGAAGGTGGGCTTGCCCCAGGAACTCATCTCCCACCTCTAGACCGCGGGAGACCTCTTGCATTCTCTGGTGTTCCAAAGTGCCTATGACCAACAGGCTCTTTCGTCTGACCTGTTCTGGATACAGTGCAGTTTCGAGCCAATTCTCTGGAATGGCGAGTTCATGATATTCAGGATATGATTTTGACGTTTAAGGCTCAAAGCCTGGATTTTGGTGATATGGACAATGAGCGTGCTTGGACTCATGGCCTCCTGCATCCTGATGCTAACACATGCCTCTCCTACCTGGTCCAGATATTAGAGGGAACTGCAGCAGATCGGCAGTGGTGCTGACGATCTGCGTATTAAACAGCGGCAGACACCACTCCCCAGCCAGAGCAGACTGTAGTAACAGATCCATCACTCCTGGGCTTGGCCGGTCATCTAGGGGACGTGGACATCAGAGGACTCTGGTCTCCAATAGAATCTCCGCTCCACATCAACTTGCTGGAGCCGAGAGGGATCTGACTGGCACTGGAAACCTCCTATCATGGGAAACCTAGATCAGGTGTTCACTGACCACACCACTGCCATGTGGCATCACAACAAACAAGGCATGGTGGGTTCAGGACGTCTCTGAATATGACTGTGACATCAGGGCATTTTCCTGGTGGTTCAACATCTTGCAGGCTTTCTTAACGCCAGAGCGGACAAACTCAGCTGTCGATGCTTAGCTGATCACCAATGGTGTCTCCATCCAGAGGTGGTACAAGGTCTTTTCACAGATTCAACTGACTGAATCCGAGATAGACATTGATAGTTTCAATAATGAATCCAACGTAGTGTCAGATCCAGGACAAATCATAGGCACCCTTCCAGTCACAATCCTCCTGGATTAAACAAAGGAGTGGTAGGATACATCCTGGGGCTTCATAGTTGATCCAGCCCCCCTTAACTGGTCTCGCAGAAAGGGATAGGTTGTCGAATTGCTCTGCAAGTTCAGCACATGCTCCTGACATTTGGTGTAATCTACCTTTCAAATATTAGATTCCTTGCAAGGCCTTTCATATTTCTGTGGTTGTTAAATAAAGGGCCATTGTACTGGGTAACAGTTACGCACATTATTTACTAAACTTAGAATCGAAATGGCAAGAAAATAATAAACATACTTAGTATTATTCATATTGTTATTATTGGTGGTGTTGTAATAATAATAATAATTATTATTGTTAGCACCTTAGCTGCTTTGGAACGTCCAGCTCCAGTGCTGAACGTTCCATTGCGCAGGTGCAGTTGGAACGTCCAACGGCCGACGGCAGCACTCCCGAGGTAGTGGTGCCGTTGGCCGCTGGTATAGGTGCAGCACTTAAGAGGTTAGAATACTTGGGATGGCCCAATCCCTATGTTTTTATTTTTTTTATTTCTCTTTATTAGAATGGAATTGAGTAAGCCAATTGTACATCATGGCACATACATGCAGTGCATTACTGGATCATGACAACATTTCTACAATCATGACCTGCATTCAGTACCTTTGCAGGGCCTCACTTGTTCTGCTCCGTACAGGCTCATTAAAGATGCTCAAGGTCCATCCCATCTCCCACTAAATTATTTGGTCCATGGTATGTTGTGACTGCTGACCCTTGACAGTGTTCGACTCTGTATTTCCACTAGTGATCTCATAGTTTATTAAATTTCTGGGGACATATCCTAGCCTTGTATGTAGACTCCTCACATTCATGCATCATTTCACAATTTTTGTCCACTTCGCTACTTTTGGAGGACACTCATTTCTCCATAACTGGACTATGTGTCACTTTGCCGCCATTAGGGCTGTATTTCAAAAGAGGAGATCATATTTTGGGAAACTTTGTTCTCGCCAGATTTCCAGAAGAGCCAATCGTGGTGTAACCACTATCACAGTCCCCACAGTCATTGAGAGGCTTTTCTGTTCTGCTTCTCAGAATGGCCTAATATTTGGGCAAGACCATGGTGTGTATCAATAATCTCTGTTGTGTACAGTGACAGAGGCATATGGCATATGTCTGTAGAGATTCTTCTGATTTTCAAAGTCTAGTCCTTGTGATGTATGCCCTATGAATGATCTTGAGTTGTGTCAATCTGAAGCCTGCTCTCTTGACGGCAATTTGTGTGTATTGGATATCATCAGATCAATCCTTGTCTTCAGGCATACTCGGGTCACACTCCCACCGCTCTTTCAGAGTAGTGAGGGGCTGCCTGTTATTGATTAGTGGTCTATATGGTTGAGAGACTGCATGCCTTTAGAGTGGGTCAGCTAGGATTTAGCATTGTAGGCGGGACTCGTTCCCTATATGGTCAAGATGGGTTTTGTACTTAGTGCTTGTCTGAGTTGGAGGTATCAAAAGTGTTGTATGGTAGAAAGTTAGAATTGTGCCTGGAGATCTGCAAAAGACCTCATGCCGTGGGGTCCCATATATCCCCTCTAATCCCAGCACATCCCATTTGTGGAACCCCTGCAATTTTGACACCTCTACCAGGATACCCCAGTCCCAGAGGGGCACCCAAGTGTTATGGTATTTCCCCATCCCAAAATCCTAATAGCTTTCTTTCACGCCTTAACTACCTTGGTGAGAGGCGGGGAAGGGATTGCCTGCCATTCTTACCTTCGCATATAAGTTGCTAAGATACCCCCTATCCATCATTACTCGCCTGCCTGCTCCTATTGGTCTGCAAAGCACACAGTCATGTTTTTATAACGTTTGGAGGCCCAGTCTGTCCTTCTTTTTATGATGTGGAGCTGATCCTGTGCAGGGATCAACTGAATCGGGCATCCCCTAATAAGCCTGCAGAAAACCAGCTTGTTCAAATGATGCCCGTCATGTGTAAGGCGAACGGCTAGCACAACAAAAATGCTCAGGATTTGAGCTACCCACAAATCTGGTGGAGATTTAGGTCTGTTTTTTTCTATAAAGGACTAAAGATGACTATAGCCTAAATCTGGGATGAAAGCTGGGACAAAAGGGGGTATCAAGCCACCCTCTACGCAGTCATGGATTCTTACACCAGATATATTGCACTCAACCCTCAAGACTGGGTATAAATAATTTGGAATAATGCCACTCTGGGTCTTCTGCTTACACTGTAGCATTAGGTTCTAGTGTCCATTATTGCGGTGGGGTCCAGCTTTCTTGCAGTGGCTGCCTACGCACCACATTTGGTGATGAGGAGGGCCTCGTACAGGTGCCCGACTCTGTCCTGCTGACCCGTTGCCCTATAGTGCTGCAGTGGATGGGAAAAAAAATGTAAATGACACTAGAACAAGACAATGGATGAAGACAGCTGCCTGAAAGCCCCTGTAGGTATACTGTGCATCTAAATTTTGTAAAACTAAAAGAGCTAACTTCAGACCTGACCAACCACAGGTTAACCAAAGGGGAACAATGTACTTGCTTAGTTCACCCTCCAACCATAATACTAGATGGGACACCGTCTTGTGTTTTTTGTGCATGCAGGGGCCATTCTGATATCCTAATGTTGTTGATCTCCTGGTGCTTTGCCTCAGGAGGTTTATGGAGCATATAGAAAAAGACCTGTATTCTTTCTTAGGACCCGATGTTATTTCATCGGATAAGTATAACACAAATGACCTTGTCCTGATGAGTGCGCAAGAGGTGGTTGGCTATTGTTGCACATATTTTTAACTAGTCTATGGTATTTCATACGGGGAAATGAACTGGGTTCCCTGCAGTGTGACATTTTTAACTTTTTTTTCTGTTTTCTCAGGTTAAAACATGATTTTAGTTTTTCAAGTTTGACAATGTGCTTACAGAGATAGAGGACCCCCAGATTTATAGTGTAACGCTACAGTGTATGTCCAACACTATTTAATGTCACCCCAAAAATTAGCAGGAGTTTTTCTTTTTCACTCTGGGAAACTGCGTTTTCATTTTGAGTGACCACCTGGGGACATATAATAATTGATTAAATAGCACCCATGAGAAAGTCTTTGGGCGAGATCATTTTAGGTTTCTAAGAACACCGCTTTGAACCAGATTTGAGAGGCCCATTATCATTTTTATATAAAATGTCTTTGAAATATTCACTCTTCCTCTCCAGCATGATTTTACTTCTGTTGGCTTTCGCTTAAGGGACATCTCAGTTTGCTTATAGCCACTTAAGCTTGTGGACATAATGCAATATTGGTTAAGGTTCCACACTTCATCTCCCAGTCTACTAGGAATGCAATAGGCTGACACTTAGCCCTTTGTAGTATTGTATAAAAAACAACCAGTCCATTGTAAGGAGGACTGAGAGGTTGGCAACAAGGAGTGGTAAGATAAATAAGTCTTAATTGACCACTCAGTCAAAGTTGAAATGTCTGTGGAACCCCCTACCCACTTGCAAACCCCTCCATATCACTTAAAAGTAGCATCTGTTTGATGTTATTCAGTTTGCCATTATTTCCCTCTTGTAGTAGATGAAGTAGTTGTAGGCCCAGTTGAACAAGTTACTTACCTTCAGCAACACCTTATCTGGTAGAGAATCTATCTAGCTGCAGTTTCCTTCTACTAGAATACTCCCCAGGTGGCAGACTGGATCTGGAAATGTTCGAGCAGTACCGCTGTACACTGGTAAGTGGCAGCGTTTGATTCTGCATCGTTTGAACCAAAAGTGTTGTGTATGTTACCTATTTAGGTACCACCCCAGCATGCTGTCATCAGTTTTTTTTCATGACTTTCCACGCCAGAAGCATAGAGCCATGAGAAACACTGACAGATTGGTATGCATATCTAAGGCCCTTATAAGTGTGACACTTGCACTGTACATTTGCTAAGCCGGAAGGATTGTAGGGTCGGTAAGGAATCTACAGTTAGATGGTCTCTACAAGAAAAGGCTTTACCAGAGGTAAGTATCTTATTCATCTGATTAAGACTACTAGCAGCAGATTCCTTACCTGAGAATAGATACCCAGGCACTGTCTGCAAAACGGATTTTAGACCAAAAAGTCCTGCAGGACCAAATGGGCAAAATTCCCTTCTTGACTGACCTCACCCTTCAGGTAGTAGTGCTTAGTAACCAGCTTGACTGATGTCTAGTCAGGGACTCTACAAAATAACCCTGTGGTCACACCCATGGCTGTGGTGAATTGAGCACTCCAATCCTCAGGGGGTTGCACTTTGGCCAGTTATTGCAGATCTTTATTCAGACGACTATCCATAGTGCAATGGTCCATTTTTGCACAGACTTTCCCTTCTTAGTCCCAAAATACCTTATGAAGAGTTGATCCTTCACCTTGAACTCTTTGGTATGTTCAAGGTAGAATTAAATGTTGTCTTTCAGTTCAGTCGTTGGAGTCTCTTCTCTTCTTTAGAAGAGTGAAGCAGAGAAAAGAAGGTAGGCAAGGGGACATTTTGAACTACATGAAAGGGTGTAACTACATTCAGAAGTAAGGAGGCACATGTTCTAAGAACCAGCGTATCTGGGTAAAAAGTTTGCTGATCCTCCTGGCCAATGTTATGGCCTCTAAGAAAAACCGTCTTGATGGTTAGCAAACGGAGTGGGCAGTTGTGCAGCGGCCCGAAAGGCTTGCACATCAGGAAAGTCCGAATTTGGTTAAATTCCCATTGGGGCATAATGAATGGCCTGTGAGGAAACATATGTTGGAGACGTTTAAGGATGTAGGTAAATGAGAAATACCGGTTTCTTAATAGCAAATGTTACCGATTCGCTATTAGGAAATCCGCATTTCCTATGTAGGTAAAGATTCGGTAAAAAATACTGAATCCTTAATATTCCTTATTACCGAATCGGTAATTGAGATGCGGTAATGAGGAATACCTACCCAATCATTTCTATGGGCTTGGAGGCCCATAGGAATGACTGTGAGGATATTCAGTATTAGCGAATCAGTATTATCGAATCAGTAATACCGGGAGGTATTTCAAGGGTGTCCAAAGGACACTCAGTTGCACCGTTGAAATGTGCATGTGTGCACATGTGGTGCACATACATGACCTAAGGGCAAGGATGTGTGCCACATGGCACTTTAAAAAAAGCTAAAAAGTGTTTTTTTAAGGGAAATCTGTCATTGCCACCGACTTGAAGTTGGTGGTAATTACTGATTTCTTAAGGCTCAAAAGCACTCTTTAATGTGCTTCCTACATTGCATTTAAGGAATCGGTATTATCGATTTTCTTAAATGCATGAGCAATAAGGAATTGGTATTAAGAAATCGGTATTTACCGATTCCTTACCTATATTAGGATTGGCTAAATACCGGTCGGTAATGCTGAAATTTACAGAATTTCGGCGTTACCGACCGCTATTTAGCCACCTACATCTGGCCACTAGTCAGTGCAGGTGACTCTCACAAAGAAGGTTGGTCCAGCAACGGCATAAATGACTGATACATAGCCCTTAACTATGCCCAGAGCAGAGCCCTGCAGGGGCCAAAGATAGAACAAAAAGTAAAACCTGAAAAAGGATTGCAGAGAGGGTCGAAGTACTTGGAAGTACACCATGCATAATTTGTCCCCGCGGCAGGCATAGACCGTCTTGGGGGAGGGACCATGACCAACCTTTGGCAGCTGAATCTCCTATCGTATGGGTGTATCGACCCAAGAGGCACGCAGTGTCCACTGACGACAGTGCTAGGCTGGTGGAAGAGAAAATCCTGTTTCCAAAGGTCTCCAACCTCTTAAATTTCCTATCAGGTGGAGTGGTAGGGAACGTGCCGTGGTTGACTCAAGAAGTGGAGCCTTGGACCCCCAAGCTTTCAGGGGTGTGGTGCTGGGTGAGGATACTGCAGCCCCCAGGAGTGGGGCGGTAGCAGCAGATTATTGCCCTGTGTCCAGGGGCCCCAGTGCGGGGCTTGTACCAGGCCCCAAGGAGTGCATTTAGGTGGGGCCAACTCCTGGCTAAAGCATATATGTCAAGACATTCGTCTTGACTGCCACTGAGGGTAGAATAAGTTCCAAGACCTCAACCTCCCTCTGCCCCACCATTGCATATAAGGCACCACCTCCTTAGCCAAAGTAGGAGGAGAGATCAAGCCAGTGTCTAGGGAGGTGTCCAAACCACTGGCATCCGCTAGGTGCTCATAGCAGTTGTCCTCTGTGTCATCTAGAAGATACTGGTATCCATGAGGGTCATAGGACCTCTTCCATTCATCATCCTCTCCAGGCCTGTTGAATGTAAAACACACTGGTTCCATCTCAAAGACCATGACCCAGGTTGGTGCCAGAGCTGGCGTCCGATGCTGCCCTTCCAGCTCCGTACCACTCTGGTATGACAGTGGGGATGGTGCCACTGTGGGACATCTGTACTGGAGCGGGCACCAAGGAAGGCTGCACCCTAGCAGGCAGAGTTGCTCCAGATCAGCACTGAATCCCAGGGGCCTGAGTCGCGCTGAGAGTGAACTCGCTGCCAGGAATCCAGTGCTGGCCCCTTCCCACACCTGTGAAGCCTGAAGGCGCTCTACAGGGATCGGCCACCTAAATATGAGGTTCATGGCCTTATAATAGAACTCTTACAAAAGGGCAGGGGTTGGCCCAGCTCCAGGAACTTCAGGGAGGCACGGACCCTGATATGAACTCCACAAAGGAGTGAGGCTTAGAGTGCTGATGGACGAGGCGTAGTGAAGTTGAAGGCCTCTTCGACTTCTTTTAGTGAGACTTATCCGATGATTTGGATTGGGATGATGACTGTCTGGAGCAGTCCCACTAGCAATCCTGGGATCTTCGATGTGACCGATAACCATGGATAATGAGAATTGTGGTGCTGTCTGACATTGGGCGGAAAGGAGCTTGAGGGTACATGGTCTGGTAGTCCTTGCAGGTTTTGAAGTAGTAGTCCCACTCAAAGCACTAAAGACAAACCTAGTGTTGGTCTGTCACAGACCTCTACCTGTGACAAGTACCACATGACTTGAAACCCGCTGGTTCTTAGGGGTCATCCCAAGCAACAACAGAAATTCTCAGTGTTGGCAAAACATCAAGAAAAAGGTCATTCATAAATTGACTAGGGGTAGCTCTTCACAGATCTGTGCTGACAGGCGCGGAAAGAAAATAACTGACATTAGCCCGCTGGACTGGTGCCTATATAGGCACCACACATCCGTTCCGGCACAGACCATGCCGACGCGGAGCTGAAAGACTTCAAACAGGCACACAGGGGTACTGCTCAAACATTCTGATACCTAGGGAATAATCTACGGTAGGAATATGCAGCTAGAAGTCTCTATAAAATCAATAAAAACAATTTGAAGGTTATTTTATCTCAGGTTCAGGTTTTCCATAGTTAGTTTGCAAGTTGTTCGCCTTTATTTAAAACTCTGACCCCATGGCACCAGAGGTGATTATTTGACCCTAAGGAGCCACACTTACAAACCCTCATTACAGAGATAAAACGAGGCGTATTGACACCATATTTTTTTAGATTCTTTGGAAGGGTTTTGAAAGCATGCTCGCAGAACTGACTACAATTGTGTCAGAGCATGTTTATTGTTGGTAATGCAGTCTGTTATATGTTTGCCAAGTCTAGCCGGAAAAGTGGTTAGTTCTATGATTTTGTTTATAATGTGTGAAAAACCTACAATTTCAATAAAAATTATTATAAAATAAAAAGATAATCCTGGTGCAGTATTTCAGTGCTGACAACTTTTTAATGTAAATTGTAACTAGCTTCAAGAGTTCTTTTTCGCTTATTTTTGGATTGAGGAGTTTACTATTGTGGTACATTCGGTAGAATAAAAGCCATCCTTACCCCAAAGAAGTGCATATAACCTGCAGTTCTGCATTGTCCTTTTGAAGAGCTGGTATCTGTAATTGTTGCTAAGTAGCCAGGCTAGTTGAGGATCGCACATCACCCCCACTACAGGTCTCCTGCCGTTGTAACAACCATCTGACCTCAGAACAGTAGTGTGATCCGACTTCATGGAGACACAAAGGTATTTGTCAGCACCAAAAAAAATAAAAGTGAAGGGGAAAAAATAAATTACAACACTAGTATATTCATTTCATTAATCTTTATTTCGGTCAATTATAACCATAAAAGATACATTAAAAATTCTATTTTACAATACCAATTAATCCAACAGTTGAGGTAAAACCAGCTTTCTTCCTAATCAGGTGTACATTAAATAGAAACCTACTTACACAGAAGACGACAAGTTGTGAAGTATCAGTCTTCAATATGCGTTCGGCCTCACTACAACTTCTAACACCCAAATTCCTACTGCGAGACCTAATCCATCGTTCCCTGGCTAATTTTTATGCAGGGCAGAAAAAAAGTATATGTACCGTACATCATTTTCTTTGACCTCTTTTGTACATAGGGGACACATATCATATCTGTCCACCTTGGTTCCACCCCATTTAGACGTATTTACATTTATTTGTAAAACCCCGTATCTAAAGTGCAGAAATATGGATTTCACTAGCGGGGGGCCTACCTCATCCAAAAAAGGTTCAAAATGAACGACATCTTTGAATGCTATCAATTTCAAAGTTAAGGACCCAACAGATGAACTATGTAGGATATTGTTATTCATGTAGGTCCAAAAAGTAGACTGTAAAAGTCGCTTACAAGATGACGTCAGGTGTAATGGATCCTCCCAATAATGGGATAGGCCTAACTTCTTTGTTCATGATAAAACATGTTTTAGCCAGGGAATATCCTTACTTCGGTCTATCCTCATGATTTCCTGAAGGCCTTCTCTATAATGGGAAAGCTCAGGAGTCGACCAAATCCTAACCCAGAATAATAATGGTCTTAACACTGCATGATGATCAATCCGTTTAATGTCAAGGTCCAAAAGTACTGGGATTAAGGGCTTTCTGGTTGGGAGTTTTAATAATTTCCAAAAGAAATTATTTTCCTCCCTTTCAAAGTTCTTTTTACAGTATGGACCCCAAATCTCAGCCCCATAGAGCACGGCTTTAAACTTGAAAACCTCCAAGGCAGGAGAAACAGCCTTTGAAGAACTAGCCCTATGTTTTTTCATTATTGGCAGTGAATTTTGGGGCAACATTATCCTGTTCTTTTTCTAGTTGCCCCTTCCAAGACAATTTACTGTCCAAGGTGATTCCTAAATAGTTAAAGCTTTCCACATATTCCAGGTTTTTGGTTGTTTAAAACTAGATTCTTCTTAAAAGATTTGTGTGGGTTTATTGACATGTATTTAGTCTTACTTGAATTGATTTCAAGTCCCTTCATAGTGCAATAATTATTAAAAGAATCCACTAGGCATTGCAATCCCTTAGGGGTTTGAGAAATTAAAATTGTATAGTCAGCCATTAATAATGCTGAGATAACTTCGCCCCCGAGATGCGGAGAATCATGTTTGCAATTTTCTAGATATTTAGGGATATTTACATACAGTGAGAAGAGTGTGGGAGCTAACACGCATCCACGTCGTACATCCCTTCTCACTGGTATTGCCTTAGATAATTCCCCCCTCGGCCCCATCTTACTCCTGCATAATTTCCTACGTGGAGCCTGATCAATTGCACAAATAATTCTTCTGGCACCCCGGTATGTTTTAAGGAGTCCCACAGTAGGAACTAGATCGAAGGCTAACCTTAAATCTACAAAGGCAATATATAAACTGCCCTTCCTTAATGTAATATATTTCCAACAAATACATGTGAATCTGAACACTAGGTCAGTAGTGCTTGTTTTGATTCTAAACCCTGCTTGATACTTTGATAATATATATGCCTCATTCATCCATTCTAAAAGTCTATTTAAAATGTGTCTTGCAAAAACTTTCTCTAAAAGGTCAATTAAATTAATTGGGCGATAATTTGCCGGATCATAGCGATTACCTTTTTATAAAATTGTCACAATCTCTGCCCCTTTCCATGTATCAGGAATTGGTGTACCTGCTACTATTGAATTACATTAAGACTTCAATATCATGCTTCAATAAATCTCCTGAATTTTGTCATGCCCTGTGGCTTTCCCTGGTTTGATAGCCTGAATCGCTTTTATGGTTTCTTCTAGACTAAAGTGCATATCAACAGCCTTTGCTTCAATTTCCAATTCCTTTTCTACTGTAGGCGGTTCCCCAGTATAATCCGAATACAGCAGAGAAAAGTGTTCCACCCAAGTATTTTCGTCTAGAAAAAGGTCTTTGGCAGTCCTTCTTGTCTTATTTGCCCTCGATATTAGGCTCCAGAAGGCAGCCTGGTCTTTGGACTTTGCTGCAATAATTAAGCCTGTCCAAATGTCATCGGCCCTGACTTTTTTTGTTTCCACAAGCGTTCTATTATAGTTATGCCTTCTCTCCCTTATTTCTAGTAATTGCCTGAATTAGGGTGGTCTTAGCTAATCTGCAATCTTTGTTATACCAGGGGTTTCCTACTTCACCTTGGTTGTTCCATCCTCCATTTTTCTCTTTATAGATCTTACTTAAAAGCGGGGTCAGTGCATCCACCAAATTATGATGCATATCCAGTACACGACGTTCCCCTATTAGGAGATCTTGGAATGGTGTTACAATGTCAGCAAATGTATTATAAATATTTATCATCACTGCATCTTTAGTTAGGATATAAGGCCATTTTAGGGCTTGTCTATTATTGTTTATTAGGAGATCACAGGTAGCTGTATCATTCCCTCCATTCCCAGCTGTAGTAACCTTAAAAAGCTGCGATTCTAATGTCAACTGTAAGGGAAAATGATCGCTCTCCATTCTATGGTCAATTTTAAAATCAATGGCAATATGCCACAAACTTATTGAAACCAATATAAAATCTATCTGGCTCTGAGCGCTACTTCTACAAAATGTAAATGCCGTAGGTCTAGCTGACGGCAGACGCCCATTACATGCCCTCAAATCATGTCCTACAGTAAACTGTAGAATTTGTGCCTCTGCAACAGTACACTTTACCCCCCTGCTACTGTCTATGGCCGGAATATTATTCGCCATATCTTGCTCTGCAAATAGATTTTCGAAACCAACTATCAGTTCGAACTTGCAATTAAAATTGCCTCAAACAATTATCCGTGACATGGGCCCTATTGTGTCTAAGAAAGAGTCAAGTTGTTCTATTGTCAACGATTCCTTGTTGGATGCACTTGGCCTATTATAGACATTAACCCCTTCCATGCTGATGACGAACCCCAGCCGTCATGCACTACGGTGCTCGTGTGCTGATGACGGCTGGGGTTCGTCACGGCCCGCCCCTGTTCGTGCTGTTTACAGCACACCAGGGGAATCGCGGCCGCATGGAAAGGGTTAATTAAATATAAGTCCTTGTTATCACGTGTAACAATTTTTACGCCCAGCAGATCCTGGGACTGGATATACAGTGGAATATTATCAATTTCAAGGGTAATCCTTGTAAACCACTAGTATATTCAGAAACTCATTTTATCGCTTGCAAATGAAATAAATGTATGTTGCACACTTGTGGTCAATATGGGCATTAATGTTATGAGTTTAGTTAATGGCAAATTTAGCTCCTCAATTTCAGGTTGGTGTTGAATTTTGATGATGGAGGATTTCTAGCTTTCTACAACTGTCGCATGAGCTGGTGCTCAAGGCCCTTCATCAAACCAGCCATTGACATCCTGTCCGCCAGGTTCCATCGAGGGCAAGCCTTGGAGGCGCTCCGTAACTCGCGACCCGTATGTATCACACTTTTGGACCAGCGATATTTCTCTGGATTGGGTATGTACACACCTCTAAGCCTTTTAAATTAATTGCAAGTCTGTCTTTTAATGAAGCCCGTCTTGGTTTTCATAATCTTGATAGTCTAGCATCGCTTATGCTTTAATTTTATTTATATAGTAAAAAAGTGATGGATTGAAATCCTCTGAAAGTCGGAATCTTTGATAAACTGGTAAAAAATCTGCATAGATTCAATTCCATTATTTTGAGATTGTCTGCAGCACAATAGCCCAGGACCAAACACATGAAAATCAATCTGGGCTCCTCTTAAGAAGGGACAGTCCAGCTATTGCTAGGCAGTGCACAATATGCTGACACTTATACACTGAGATGTTGGTCCTAAGCTTGCTGTGCCACACACCAAAGTGTCATCTTACTAAAGGCCCAACAAACCTGAAACGTCTGTGATTGATTATGTTCCCATACTGTGGGAGTTAAATGGAGCTTTTTGGCTGGACTGCTCCTTTTGGGTATGTTTAAGACAGATTTGCAAATGTTTCAATCTTGTTTGTATTGCAGCTGAGCTAAAGATATTAAATTAAGTAATCCTAACGAAGGATAAGATTAATTCAAGTGTATATTCATTCATGAAAATATTTTTCAAGTTATTGACTGGAGTATAGGAGGTGCAATGTGATAACCTCCATTTAGCATTGAAAAATTATGCAGAGCTTCTGGTGGGCTCTCTTGGCAACCGGTGCTCTCCTTCTTGAGAATTTGGTGGGCACCTGTGTGATGCTGGCCCCTGGACAATAGTGACAGTATCTGCCATGGAAGGGCAGTATTAAAAGAGATGCAAGTTGATGTTTGACGTCTCAATTAGTGTATTTTCTTAAAAAAATAATAATAAATGAACATGGTAACAAACCTAGTGGGTTCAGAGCAAACGACACAATGCAGGTAATTCTATTTACATAAATAAACAAATCTGTTCTGCCAGGGCAAATGTGTTAATTTTCATGAAACGACAAGCTGGTTCAGAAGTGTATAAACTGACTAACTGTCATGGGGACATACACCACTATATATAACGCTTATTGTGATGTGCATTCCTGGAGAGGCGCTGTGCGATCTTGGCGGAAATGCTCTGTGTTAACCCACATTTAGAACCCATGTGCTTCTGTGTGGTGTATGTGTGCTTTCTACGTGTGCATCTGATTTTGTGTTTTCTCACCCCATATAGTTGGTATGTAGTTGCTGTGTTGACACTGTTGCGTAATGGTATGAGCTTGGCGATTATACAACCAGGAAACCAGTCACCCACTCACAGCCTTAATTGGGCAGGACTATAAATACACTCCCTGAACGCACCCTGTTGCTAGGCAATCATGAATCTGTGCGTCCTCGGTTGCATCTTCCGAGCAGCCTGTGATCTTCATGATAAGGGAATCTAGTGGATCCTGAGTCACAAGCTTGCAGAGGACATTGGCGCATCATTCTGTGTCACGAGTCTGCAGTGGACATAAGCAAGCCCTCCTCTGTCATAGACCTGTGGAGGACATTGGTTTGTCTGAAACTGTACAATAAGTAGCCCCGCCAGTCGGGCACCCCCAAAGGAGCATCTTTAACGTCTTACAATAGAATCTTGCCACAGCAGCTCTCGGCAAAGGACTAGGACTACTAGCACGTATGGCACTTCCCTTAGCATCTCATTCCCAGCTTGCTGCAATGTTTAGGGATAGCCGCCAGAGATAGTTGGAGGGAGAAGTAGCCCAAAGGTTTGTCTGGTTCAGGTTTGGACAGTTCATTATTGTGGGGCCCATGTGTAAGGTGTCTTACAGCACTTTCGGATTGGAGAAGGGCTCCATTCCTTCAGGCGATTATTCTGTGACTTAACTGAAGGCACCAGCCTGCCGTCTTCCTGAGCCAAGATCCTAGGCTACCTGCTGATCTGGTTGCATGAAAAGATAATGGGATGCTCAGGGTAGTGCTTGCACTAGATGTGACTATCTGTGGGTAATCCTGTTTGTTTATATCATAGTGTGCACTATATCCTCCACGCCCACCTGGTAGCATGTCAAGGGTGATGCCTACCTGGAAACAGACTAGGGTGTTCAGTGAGCCAACGGATCAGACCTTGTTTCTTTATTAATTTATTATTTCGCCCCATTCCCTTCACTGTAACACTGGCTGGCAGAAATATGGTCTGCTTCGCAGTGAGAGGGGTGGTTGGACAAGCATGAACATCGCTCCTGTTGGGTTCAGGGTATCTCAGGTTAGTGCATGAGAGATAAACATGAAGAAAGACTTTGATTTTTCTGAATTTATCATAGTGACTGATCACACTTGTTCAGTTGGGAGACATTGCCTTCAAAATGAATGCCTGTTAATCCCTTGGGAGAAGAAGGTGACTGGTTCAAGTGTGCTATCAATGGTTCAACCAGAGGATACAAAGAATATCAATGATTATTCTTGAAACTAAGAAGTACCTCTATCTTATTGGTGAAATGATAATGAGAAGCTCAAAGAAAGATACCATGTGTCCATAGCAGTAGCCAAAGGTTGCTGGTGGGAAATATTCTTTGTAGTTTAATAAGACCTTTTTGTTCTTATGATATATATTACATGCTCTTCGATTACCGGAGCCTCTTGCACCATCAGAGGACAACTCGGTGGAATCTCGAGGAAGCTGCGAGCCAAGAAATCTTGCGCCGCAGTGAACACATTCCAATGACCCAGTATACCATGCATCGCTGCAAAGGCCATAACCCCTCCATCAGAACAAAGCAATTCATGAGTAACTAAGGGACTCCTAAGTTGATTATAATCCACATCGGGAGACACCGTATTGCAGAGACATAAATCCAGGGCCCATTCGAAGTCGCAACTCAGGCAATGGAAAACAGGCTGAACGCATGTAAAGTAGGAAAATCGAAACGATAATCCATAAGCTGCACTCAGTGTAGCAAGAGGCAGCGCACCATAGTACTCAAGCATCCGGGCGTGAAGGAGCCCTAGCTGAGACAGCTCGTCTTGTAAGACAGGACGTGCATCCATTTTGAAATAAAGAAAACAGCAATAGCACGCCAGCAGCAATAGCCAGTAGCAAGGGAAATCCACCAAACAGGCTGGAAAAAATAGAATGAAAGAAAGCTGGAATTACTCCGAAAATCTTTTGGAAGGAAGTCACTAAGGCACTCCTTACAACTTAAAAAAAGTGAGCCAGCCCCGAAGTGGAGGACGCATTGAAGATTGCGTGAATTAACTCACCGAAGTGCAAGGGCAAATTAGTATTTAATAAGGCATGCACCTCTGTGCAGGTGATAGCCACGTGAAGGACAAATGTGAGCAGATGTGAGTGCAACTTCTTTCTGGGACAATAGAGCTCTTATGCGACTCATCTTATTGACCTTTGCTTTCAAGGTCGGAATCTTGGGCCAGATGGAAACATCAAGTTTCCCATGCGGGGGTGGATACATTACATTTTTGCAACAAACCACACGTTCACTGACTGTAACGACATAAGCAATCCCTTTTATTAACCCACAACAATCCTCATTGTTTAAAAGTAAATAACTCCCATTTGCCAGCAATGTGAATGTGGGAACGATTGCAGGCACGGGTTAACCTTTCAAAACACAGGCTAAATTAGGCTCATTTTGATTGCAAGAGCCATGTAATTGGATATATCGACACATTAAGGAATGATCCGGTGTTTCAGTGCATTCTTCACCAACTCTAACAAAGGAAACGGCAGAGTTATTAAACCGTGAATAAGCCACGTTGGCTTCTGACACAGAAAATGGTAAAGGTTCTAACCTCTCAATGTGTAACATGGAAAAAGAAGCATCCTTCATGGATAGTAAGCGTTGCTTGTCAGTCAAATTGAAAGGGGCAAACAAGGATGACTTATTCATGTAATGCCATGGCACTTTACCTGCCTTAAGGGTCTGCAATGTCCATGTAAACTACATAATGAAACGCAACTGGTTTTGACCGTGGTACTGTCAAAGCCCAGCTCACCTGAGTTTCTGTTCAGTTCTGATGGAGGTTGAAGAAAGTCCGACCACACCCTGAAACTGCTTGTTCCAGCACACTAGTTTTAAAACAGTGCACTAAGAACCAGAAGCTCAAGGAAAGGGGGGGAAAGTGGATAAAAAAAAAGGAAGACCACACCGTTCTTGCGTTTTCACTGTAGAAGAGCTGCTAAAATCTGCGGCCCTCTCTGACTTCTGTAGATACTGGTGCCTAATGAAACATAAACAAAGAACAGATAAGTGCAACTTATCCCTAAATGTGTTCCTGACTAAACCTTAATCTTATTAGAAATTCTCTTCTAAAAGTACCTCTTGGATCCTGGTCTCAAGCTTCCAGGTTTGGAATGTGTTACTGTTCTGGGATGTTCTTTCTATTACTGTAAAACTTCTGTAAAATCAAACGAATATCATTATCAGAATTACCAACGTCTAACATTCACCTTAATATAACTAAAGCCTAAATTCTTAATAGCAAACTCACTTTTCACACATTTCCAGACTTTTTATAAAACAAATATTGTACTTTTACATCAAAATACAGCAGGTAATTTGTGCAAGTCCTTTATTTACTGTTTGCCTTGCTGTCAATGGTTTCTTCTGTTCGATTCTTAAAAAAGTTCCATGTAAAACAATGTTTATTTCACAAAGTTCCACAAAGTATTCTTTAACAAAAGGTTTGAACCACAAAGTTAGTGGGAGATATCTTGTTCCAAATTGTCTTTACATGAATCCAGAAATCGCTGATAAAGTTCTTTCAGGTAATAAAAGGTTTTGCACTTACTTGTTGCTGAAAAGGGATACTGATCAGTCTAACCTTGACCTCTTTCTCTTTTTGCAGGTCGATTGCAATGGACAGAAGAGGGGCTGGAGGAAGAAGTAGCCGGAAACCAGAAGAAGGAAGAGCCAGAATCAATCAAGGTCTGGAGAGAGCAGGAGTGCCAGCGCCGAAGGATCTGTTCTCAGGTAAGTGGGAGTTAGACGAGCACAAGCACTGGGTGAGGCTCAGGGGCTGCCTTTTATAGACGGGGCTGTGTGTGGTTCGAAGAGCAGGGTGTGGTTCGAAGAACTGGGTGTGGTTCGAAGAACTGGGTGTGGTTCTCACAAGCAGGTGTGCAGAGCTTCAGTTATTATGCTAATGAGTTGAAGTAACACATGGCCTAGGGAGGAGTGTTCTAAATAAGCCTTGGTAAAAGCAAGGTCCAATATTTTCTAAATAAGCCTTGGTAAAAGCAATGTCCAATGTGCAAACAAGACAGCAATGTTCAAACTTGTGAATACATTGAGCAACATACACAGAAGTCTTAGGTAGGGGCTGAGATGACAAGAAAGGCTTTCAGTAGTATGTTTAAAGAGAGCTATTACAGAGACCACTAGTGCAATGAGAGGGGACATGCTCTTTGGTGTGCACAATCCCTAACGGGTACAAAGCAGACACTTCATCATGCACACTTGCAGAATGTCTGAGACAGTTCTCACACAATTTGCCTACAGAATAGATAGTCACAGAATGGCCACTTTCAAAACGGGGATCTACCCTGACCTGTGTAAAGCCATGAGCTAAACCCAGAAAACGATGCTGGCATGAATCAGCACTTCTGTGCCAGAGCAACCAGCCTTCGGGATCCAAACTGGATATGTTAAAGGGGGAATTCAATAATAGAGTTTGTAACTCTCTCACTTAAAATTTAGTAGTATTACCCCAACCAGAATATTCCTATAAATCAGGAAAAGAAGGAGCATTTAATTTTTTAGGAGTAGTCAATCCAAAGCATGTTGTCTGTGGAATCGTAGAATTCAGAAACATATGGTTCGGGATGAGGCATGCATGGTGCAAAGCTTTTAGAACTCCAAACTGATTTGCGGTCAATCATATCCTTCCACAACTCATAGCCCCCAACAGCCAACTGGTCTAGAAAGGACTTCGAATATAGTAATTTAGTATCGGTAAGTCTAACTTTTGGATATGGACTTTTCACCCATTTTAAAATAAAAGGCATTTGGTTTAGATTGATTAAAATCTGTAAAAATAAGTGAACCTTTTCAAAAAGGTAGCAAAACTGCCTTGTACAGGAGCTGGACAGTGTTCCCACTGGGTGTAATTTACAGTGAGCCTCCTGGTATTCGCTTTATGCAGGTAGTGATTGCCAAAATGTTGATAACAATATAAATCACCGTAATTAGCAGACTCCAAGTACAAATTATCAGCATCAAAGGCAGCATAATATTTCAAATCAGAAAACAATGATTCAACGGCCTGAACATCTCAATCATCAGAACGTATATTTTGTTTAACTACATCCCCCATAGATACTCTAAGCACATTAGGGACATTTATAACCTCAGTGGGCCCATTATTCTGAAATCGAACAGCATCCCATACAATCCAATATAAGACAAGCCAAGTAGTGATGTTAACAAAAGCCAAGTCTCTTTGCACTCTGTGTGAAGAGGAATGGGGAGCCAAAGTTCCATTGATATGTCGAATGCTCGACATAGTGTCCATTGACGAGACTGAAATTAAAACACAAAACCAATTAACATAAAAAGGTAAATCGAAGAAAGCACCATCCACATAAAAGTCTATGGGGGAATAAAAAAAATGTTTTTTTTAACAGTCTTGCCAACACAGAAATCTTCGAGGGCTTTTTAGATGTGTGGGAAACAGTGTCAAATGAAAATCTGGATTCTGTAGCCAAGTGAGTTTGCAAATCAGGCATCGAAAAGTCAGTTGGGTAAGTCTAGTCAGTTTCATCATGTTGAGTACCAGGGAGTATACTCAATAAAGGACTGGAAATTGCAGGCAACTCGAGAGTGACATTAGGCACAGAATTGGAAACCGGGTCGAAAGCAGAATCGGCCACTCTGTGTACCTTGACATTGTCAATGGAGATATACCTGTTCTCCTTACGACCTGGAAGTAGTGGTAAAATGACTGTTCTTGTGCCCTTCACTCTAAGCACTGGAACTGGAGCTCGATAAGAGGGACCTAATTATTTCTTGTTCTCGATCTTCTCACGAACCAGTTCTCCAACTTGGGGTAGCCAGCCAACTACCGGGATGTGCAACGCATCATCCGAGGTGGAGGGCAAATGTTCCTTTGGAAGACTGTCTCTGGTCTTTTGTAGATCCTGTAAAACATTGCAGTGTTCATCTACGTCAAAGGAGGCAGCTTGAGCCACCGAGTCTAGACCGTCGAGGTCCGGTATATACATCTTGATACCAAAGAGCATTTCGTATGGAGTCCGCCCACCCAGAGACCTTCTAGGGAGATTATTAAGAGCACTCTGCACGCCATTGAGATGGGCCAGCCAATTCCTGCCAGTGCCTATAACTCGAGCTGTCAAAGACTGCTTTAAATCTCGGTTCATCCGTTCCACAACACTATTACCCTCAGGTCTGTATGGAGACGAAAACTTGACTTGGACCCCCAACGAAGTCATGGCATCCTTATACGCCTAAGAGGCGAAAGCCGGACCCTGATCCGAATGGAAGGTACGACAGGCAAAATTCCCTACAAAGATACGCAAGTCTCTTATGACAGTCCGTGAATCAGCGCTGCGGTGAGGCCAGACCCACACAAAGCATGTGCATGAATCAACTGCTACTAAGATGTACTTCTACGCAGTATCAGAAGAAAAGGGACCGCAGTGATCTAAATAAACACACCCAAGGGGTTTATTAGAAATGTACAACTGTGTCTGGGGTGGACGCGCAGCAGTTGAAGGCTTAATCTGCTGGCAAATGTCACATTGAAGGACATAGTCACGCGTTTGTTTGTACAGCCCCCGCCACCAGAAACGTAACTGAGCTACAGTAGCCGAAGCGCCCGCATGCTCAGACGCAACACCTTCATGGGCTGCGGTAATCGGAGTAGGCCTGCGGTCCGCGTTGGGAAGTAACCGCTCACCAACGTCAGGAATTTTCACATAAGGAACTATATCAGGACTTAAGTGGTATGAATACTTCAAAGGGAATCCTTTGGGATATTTACCTCCCTTCTCAGTTGCAGCAACAGCTGCCAAGATATCATCATCAATCTTACTTTTGGAACGTGTAACTGCTGCAACCAAATATGTTGATACCGCTGATTTTGCTGCCTCATCGGCAAGCGAATTGCCAACAGCGTGGACTCCCATGATATGATGACCAAGAGTATGAATTACAAACACGAGGGGCAATTGCTCTCTTAAGCTCAGCCACTCGGACCCAGATCATTTTATGTTTTATTGTGCTACCCTTGTGTGGAGTGGTGGAGAAGCAGACCCGGACAAGGGAGTAGTGGTGTCTAAGGGAAGGCTTTATTGTATACAATTATTAAGCCTGTATCGTCTTGAAAACTGTTCAGTTTGATGTATTAGAACAAAAAGGGGACAATGAACATAATCAATATTGTCTTTCCGACAAGGGATTGTGGGAGATGTAGTCCGCTTTCAGATTTGTAGTTTGAGGCGGTCGGTGCTCCTCTTAGTGGCTGGACCCAGAAGGTATTTCACTCAAGAGTGCGAGGGACCGGAAAAGAAAGCTGTGAGGAAGGTTTCTCCCTTCAATAAGTGGCGCGGGAAGCTCGGGAAGTGAAAGGGAGGATATCACCACCATCACCAGTGTCGCAAACGTTTTTCTACAGGCGGTGCTATAGCTCAGTGAGGCTCTCCCTTTAGGCCGCGACACTTAAGGACAGCACTACTATGCCCCAGAAGCCCACGGCGGCCCATACCTTGTCCAGCCACGTCCCTCCTGGGCCGTGGCAGGCGTCGTCGCATTGCCAGCTAGGGTCTGGCTGCCCGTCTGTGCCTCGTTCCGACTCTGCTTCCTGGAACGAACTTTCGGGTCCCTCCTCCGCAGACGCTGAACCGGCGTACTCCCATGGCAGAACAGAGAAAGTCTTGACGAGTGTCTCTTCTTCCTCCCAGGATCCACGAAACGGTCCTAACGAACGCGTTCAGTCCCGGCGTCTTTCGCTTTGAAGGGCTGTTCGTCGCGTGATTCCGTCACATGATGGGCTTCCTTCGGAACATTTAAAGGGATAGTCGTCCTCGGGCTGAAAACAGAGAAGGGAGGGGGCGATATGAGGCAAAAAGTGTTCCGTCGAAGAGTCCTGTGACTGCACATCCCCACACACCTCTACCCCAGATTGTTCACGTTCGGGGAACAAGGGAAGTCGGGAGAGAAAATCAGCGTTTGCTTATCCTTTCCTATGGACCACCTCAAAGGAAAAGGGTTGAAGGGAAAGGAACCATCTTAGTACTCTCAGGTTGTTCCCCTTGTTGCGGTCCATCCAGAGAAGTGGGGCATGATCTGTGTAAAGGAGAAAGTGAGTACCCTCCAAATAGTACCTAAGGTTGTCCTCTGCCCACTTGATGGCTAGGCACTCTTTCTCTATGATGGGATGTCTTTGCTCACGTGGAGAAAGTTTCCTATTGATGAAAAGAATTGGATGTTCTACCTCATTAGGAGAAGTCTGAGACAATACTGTCCCTAAGCCATGGTCGGATGCATCCGTGTGTAACAAGAATGGTTGTGTAAAGTCAGGGGAATGTAAAACCGGGGCAGTAGTTATGGCGGTTTTTAGGTTTTCGAAGGCTACCCTGGCGTTGTGGTTGGGTTGTTGAAAGTCCTTAGTTTTAACGTTCTTTTGCAACAGGTCAGTTAGTGGTGCAGCTATTACAGAATATTGGGATATGAATCTCCTATAATAACCAAGGAGGCCCAAGAACGCCCTGACTTCTTTCTTTGTGGAGGTAAACGGTGTCTCTGTTATGGCTTTTACCTTCTCAGATTGGGGTTCAATGATCCTGTTACCCAAAAGAAAACCCAGGTATTTTACATTTCTGAAACCTGCCCTGGATTTTTTTGCATTGATGTGGAGTCCTGCCTCTTTAAGGGCAATAAGGACCCGGGTGCAATGCTGAAGATGGGATTCCCAATCGGGACTGAATATGACGATGTCGTCAAGGTATGCTGAAGAGTATTCCTGATGTTGTTGCAATACAGAATTCATAAGGCGTTGAAAGGTGGCAGGAGCCCCATGCAGCCCAAAGGGTAAGACCGTGAACTCGTAAAGACCTGATGGTGTAACGAAAGCGTTTTTTTCCTGATCTTCTCTCTTATGGGGGACCTGCCAATAGCCTTTTGTCAAATCAAGGGTCGTAATGAACTGTGCCTCTCCTAGTTTCTCTATCAACTCATCAACCCTTGGGATGGGATAGGCATCACACTTTGAGATGGATTTTACTGCGCGAAAGTCGATACAAAAACGGACCGACCCATCTGGTTTTGGGACAAGAACTATCGGAGATGACCGGTCACTCTTAGATGGTTTTATGACACCTAGCTTTAGCATGTTTTCTACTTCTGTGTCTATCGCCTGTCTTCTTGCTGCTGGTATGCGGTAAGGCTTCTGTTTGACTATTTTCCCTGGTTGGGTTTCTATGGAGTGTTCGGCAAGTGTTGTTCTCCCTGGACTGTTGGAAAAACGGTGTGTAAAAGGAAGCAGAGTGTCATGAAGGGTCCTCGCCTGCTCCTTGGTTAATTCTGTGTTAACGAGTTCCTCTAGGGTGGACACTGTCCGAGAATCTCTTATCACCTGGTGTACATCTTGTGGGGGGTGGACCAAGCCATTTCTTAAGGAGGTTTATGTGGTATAGCTGGGTCTTTTTTGTTGTTGACCTGTATCCTGTAGGAGGTCAGCCCAACTTTTTCTGTAATTTTGTATGGTCCCTGCCAGCCTGCTTTGTTTTTTTCTAAAGGGGAAGGTAACAGAACCAACACCCAATCCCCCACTTGGAGATTGCGCAATACTTTGTCGTACAGTACCTGTTGTTTTCTCTGTGCTTTTTCTAGATTGGAGTCCGCAAACTCCCTCAATTTGCATAACCGGGAACGGAGGCTCTGGGTATATTCAAGGAAAGACTTTGAGTCCTCTTCTTTTTCCTGTTCCCATACCTCCTTTATTATTTCTAGCAGGCTCCGGGGTTCTCTTCCATATAGGAGTTTGAATGGGGAGCATCCTAAGCTGTTCTGAACCTGGCTCCGTATCACATATGGGGCTAAAGGTAGGAGCATGTCTCATTCTTTCCCTTCCACCGTTAACAGTTTTTTTAGGTTTAAAGTATTTTATTCAGCACAACATACTGGGACAAATACACAACATCAAAAAGGCGCCATAACAGGGCAGGTAGTCCCGGTCCCCAGCAATGAGTCAGAGAGTGCAGTTCTAGTGGGCTATGCCATCAGAGCGATACATGATGTGAACTTTCGCAGCATGAAGTGACATTTCTATTGGAAAAAAACTCCCCCCCACAAACCCCCAACATCCCAACACCCATTCCCAACCCCCCCTTCCCCCGTCCCCACCCAACGTCCAGTGCACAGCCCTAGCCAGAATGTACATCAAAAGCTACCTCCTACAGAGAGAATGAAACCCCCAACAGGTCATTGGGCAGGAGTGACCGGGCTCGTAAGCCGCAGAAGGCGAAGGTACTTAGGGCAGGTGAGCTCTTTAATTTCGGAAAGCAACAAGGAATGAAAGGGTTGCCAAAGCTCATTAAATTGCTCTATATCACCCGCCACTGTAAGAGACAATTTCTCCATGCCTAATACATGCCATAGCCTATGGAGCCAACCTGTGATGGAGGGTATCGTAGCGGTGTGCCAATGAATCAAAATGTTTTGTACTGCAGACCCTAAAGCTATAGCTATCTGCCTGCCTCTACGGGATCTAAGGGGATACATCAGTCCATTTGGGAGCCCCCAGCAGGGTGTAAGCGGGGAAGCGTGGTAATTCAATGCTAAAATGAGTCGCTTTCATACAACACTTCCTTCCAATAAGGCTCCAGTAATGGGCAATCCCATAGAATGTGTGTGTGTGCCCCGGTGTCCGCACCCTCGCCAACATGTATCCTCCTTGCTACTATCAAACTCGTGGACCCGTTCTGGTGTGTAGTACCAATAGGTGGAGATCTTGGTGAATGTATCAGTGAGACCCATGTGGTACGCAGAATGCCTTGCTCTATAAGATATATGCTCCCATTCCTTAGGGCTCAACGTCCTCCCTAGCTCCCGTTCCCAGCGTCCCCTCCCCGGGTGGTAAAGGTGTGTCGAGGGTGATTGCAGTAATTTATAAAGATCCGTGATCAGTTTCGAATCAGACTTTCGTGACAGCAACCACCTTTCGAATGGAAGAAAAAGCCAGTCAGCTGACTCTCTCACCTGCGGCGAGCTTGCATATAGCGGTGCCGCTCGGTCTCCGGAAGTGAGAACTCCTGGCGAAACTGCAGGAAGGGGACCACCCCCCCAGGGCCATACAAATGACACAGGGCTCTACACCCCACCTGTCTCCAGTGTGTAAACGCCCCCTTCTCCTTTCCCGGGGTTAAGTCCGGGTTGTTCACCAACGGAGTGAGTGGTGACGGGAACGTGGTAAGGCCATATGGGGTGTTAGTAGCATCCCACACCCTCAGGGGCACCCGTGTAATAAAGGAGGCGTATAAGTTCCTGGGCCGGTGAGGTCGACGCAAGAACGGGATTTCCTGCAAGGGTCTTCCCGCCACCGCCTGATCTTGGAAGAGCCAATGCTTATCGGACTCCCACCGACTCCACTCCACAAAATAACGCAACTGCGCTGCCTGGAAGTATTTACGGAAGTCAGGTATTACCAAACCCCCGCCTCAGGAGCCAGTAGCGAGAGAGCTCTGCGCATTCTGGGTTTCTTACCCTGCCAGACAAAGCGCGAGGCATCTGCCTGTAGTTGTGGAATCCACCCGACCGGCGGTTGGAGCGTTAGGGCCCGGAACAGATAAAGCACCTGGGGCAAGACTGTCATTTTGATGGCAGCAATCCTGCCCAACCAAGAGAAGGTTCCACGGTTCCACCGGCCCAGTTCCTCCCTGATCTTGGCACCTAGGGCCAGGTAGTTGGCCGACACCATAGCCTGTAATGTGGGAGCAATCTGGATCCCTAGATAGGGTACAGCCCCGACGACCAAAGCATGGGGAACCGATGTTGCAAATAGGTCCTAGTAGCCGGCTCGTGGGAGATATCAAGAGCCACCGACTAACCCATGTTCATTTTGAACCCTGCGACCGTGCCAAAGGAGTCCAGCTCCTCTATACAGGCCGGCAAGGCCGGCCGGGGTTCAGCAATCGATAAGATGACATCGTCAGCATAAAGGCTGCTAGTGTGTGTGAACCCTCCCATCCGTATTCCCGTCACCGCCTGGTTGTCGCGCACCCGCTGGGCGAAAGGCTCCATATAAAGAGCGAAGAGCAGGGGCGAAAGCGGGCACCCCCTGCCGAGTGCCCCGTTCGATGTCAAAGGCCCTAGAGGTGTACCCATTTACACGGACGTCTGCCGACGGCCGATTATAACAATTAAAAATCATGGAGCGGAACTTTTCCCCTATACCTGCTTTCACTAGGACCCGTTCCAAAAAGGGCCAGTGTACTCGGTCAAATGCCTTCTCCGCGTCCACCGCTAACATCATTCGTTCCCCCGGGATCCGGGAGGCCTTCTCCAGCAGGTGGACGATCCGTTTTGTATTGTCCACCGTCTGTCTCCCTGGGACAAAACCAGCCTGGTCAGGATTAATGAGACCGGGCAAGTAAGGGGCTAAACGTGCCGCCAGGATCCCAGTGTACAGCTTCAGATCAATATTCATGAGAGAGATCGGCCTGTAAGATCCACAACGCGTAGGGTCTTTTCCAGGCTTGGGGATGACTGTGATAGATGCCCGCAGAAGATCAGGTGGAATGGCTCCCGGTTCAGCAAATGAATTAAAGTGGCGGGTAAGGACAGGGGCTAACGTCGTGCAAAACGTTTTATAATAGAGCGCAGTGTATCCATCCGGGCCCGGTGCTTTGCCATGTTTGAGTCTGGCAATAGCGGAAATCACCTCCTAGACCCCAATAGCCCGATTTTAAGTGTTCCGCCTGCGAGGGATCCAGAGAGGGCAAGGTGACAGAATCCAGTTAGGTGGTCATAGCCGTCTCATCCGGGGGCTCTCCCGCGTAAAGATCCGCGTAGAACCTGCAGAAGGCGGCCGCAATGTGGGTGTCCTCCGTTACCACCGCTCCCGCCGGGTCAGATCTCCTTCACCAACTGGTTCTGGCGAGTCACCCTGAGCCTATTAGCTAGCAGTTTGCCGCAACGGCCCCCCCCCCCCTCCCCCCGGGTGTAAAAGGTGTGACGCAGCCGGAGGGCAGCATATTCCGCCCGGTCGAGGTCCAAAGCCGCCAGGAGCTTCCTCGCTTCCTTGAGCTGCCACCAAATCCTGGGGGCCCCTGTCCTCCGGTGGATCTGCTCAAGCTCGCGAACCCTATCTGTGAGTTCATCCCTCTTGGCTTGTCGCTCCCTATTGTCAGCGGCAGAGATCGCCAAAAATTCCCCTCGGATGACGGCTTTCAGGGCCGCCCATTGCGTGGCCCGGCTGGTGTCGGAGTTGTCATTGTGGGTTAGATATTCCCGGGTCGCTTCCTCAATGCGGTCCACCCCTTCCTTCCTATGCAACAACGTGTCGTTGAGGCGCCACGTCCTGGGAGGGGAAACCGCCGGAGGTAGGCACAACGTGGCCTCAACCGGGGCATGATCCCATAGAGATAGCACACCTACTTCGGACCCCGAGGCCAGCGCTCGTACCGGGGAAGTGACTAAGAAGTGGTCCAGCCTCGCATACGTCTTGTGCGCGTGGGAATAATACAAATAGTCTCTAGCCGTGGGATGCAAGTGTCGCCAGAGATCCAGGAGGTCCACCTCTGCTAACTGAGCTTTACAATCAGCGGAGAATTCCCCGACCTGCGGGGAGCGCTGCTCCGACCTATTCATTGTGGAATCAAAAACCATGTTAAAGTCTCCCCCTAATATGATATGTCTATCCTGTGAGGCAGTGATGTCCTCGACCGCCGCTTGCAGGAAACGATCTTGCCGTTCATTAGGGCTATACAGGGACCCAATCGTAAAAGGAAGACCTCCTATCCTGAACCGATAAGCCAACAACCTGCCCCTCTGTTCGGTGAATTTGTGGAGGATTTCCCCTTTGAAGTGTCTGGCCACTAGTATCGCCACCCCCGCTGTCTTAGTGGTACATGAGGAGAAGAACTGTGACGGGAACTTGTAAGAGCGTAGCCTATGTGTGTCCTGCCGGCAGCAGATGTGTCTCCTGGAGTAGGCATATGTCTGCATGGGTACTCTCCAGAAGAGAGAGCACTGCTCGTCTCTTAACAGGATTATTCAAACCCCGAACATTCAGGGTAACAATTTTACATTTGTCCGGGGGCATATGAAGGAACGTAATGGAAAGCATAGAGGCCCCGTACCAGCAGGGCGGGGAGTACAGGAGCTCCGCACTCCATCAGAGGCAGCAGAGCAAAGAGAAAAGCATAGATGTGTGTGCAGCATTCATGTCTGAGCAAACCAAGAAGCATGCATATGGCCTGTATGACTAGGAACCCCGCTGTGCACTGGACGGCCCACCCCCCACCCCTTAAACTCCCGGGTCCAACCCCCCTTCCCAACCCCAACCTCCCCCCCCCCCCCCAACTCCCGGTCCCACCAAACCTTCCCCCCTCCTTCCCAACTGCCCAACTGACCCCAGTCCCAACCCAGAACTGGAACTGTCTCAACAACCCCAACCCCTCCCCCTCAGACCCCAAAGAACCCCAAGAACCCATTGTCCCAGTCCAGTCCTCAACGGACAAGCCTGCGGAAAGTCACAAAAGTGGACGTCCAGCCACCACGCACTTCCCCGCTAACCCACCATCCCCCCCCCCCCCCCGACCCTCAAACCTGCAGTCCAGTTATGGCAATGTCGATCTCCCCCGGAGTTCTCTCAAGCCGTCAGTGCCACCTCACCAGCTGCTGTGTCACTGGCCACAACCCGCGCTGCACTGTCCAAGTCTGCATTGACAGTAGGCGAGTCCGGCCGTGCTGAGGAAGTAGAAGACCGTCGACCAGGGATCGTCTGCCACCCGTCTCTAGTGACGCGTCGATGGCGAGGCGTGTGTGTTCTGTCGTCTGTTGCAGTCATTCCTAGTACCCCACAAGTATCCTGAAGGGAACGCAGCTGATGCAGAGTCCTGTTCCAACGGAAAATGAGGCGGAAAGGGTGCCCCCAGGAATACTGAGTGCCATGCTCCCAAAGGAAGTCAGTCGCAATTTTTAAGGCCTTACGTTTCTGCAAGGTGGATGCTGCCAGATCTTGGTAAAGGGCCACCCGGTGACCTCGAAATTCCATGGATGACTTCTTCCGTGCTTCGCGTAGGATTCTCTCTTTCAGGGGATAGTCCGGCAGGAAGGCCAGGATGTCGGGAGGAGGTGCCGAGGACCGGCGTTGCAGGCCCACTCTGTGCGCCCTGTCAATCCGGATGGGAAAATCGGCCGATTCACCCAGTACTTCTCTGAATAAGTCCCCCAGGTACGCAGCCACGTCCTCCCCTTCTTCCCGGGAAGGAACTTCCCTGGACTCGGATGTTGTTCCTCTGAGAGCGGTTTTCAAGGTCCTTGGCGTGCGACTGAAGATCAAGATGCTGGTCCCGCAGCCGTATAACCTCCTGTTGTAATTGTGTGATCTCTTCGTCCCTGGCGTGGCCAGCGTCCTCCACCGTGGTCACTCTATCTCCTAGGCCGTCAACCTTCCTCCGTATCTCTCGGACCTCTCCAGCCACCTCCTGCTTAAGCGTTTGAAAATCCTCCCGCAAGGAGCTAAAGAGGGATTCAAGGAAAGATCTTGTGAACGGCGGCTCCCCTCCGTTCGCCCCTTGGGAGCCGCCCGGTTGGCTTGGAGACTGCTGTCCCCGTTCCGGTCACCCATTACTCCTGCTCAGCATGTCTGGCAACGTGCGCTCCCCCTTCTTGGCTCCTCTGTGGTTCGCCATCTTGCACGTGGAGGTGCCTTCTCGAATGGTCCGTGGGGCCTCTAGTCAACCACTGGTCCACGCTTCAAACCAGGCCTTCGCTCCCCCACACCTCACCGCCAAGGATCCAGTGGATCAGCTCGCACCACCAGTCGACCCCTTCCGATGATCCGTAATTCGGGATGTGGTCCGCTCACTCGGGGACTGGCTGTCCACTAGGGTCTCCAGGCCCGCCCGGCCTAGCCCCGTCTCCGCCTCCTCCATGGCCAGCACCGTAGGCACAAGCCTCAGGTCCCTCAGCTCCCCGCAAACAGGGGGGCCGCCACCAGCGTCCTCCGCTCCGCAGGATGGCCCCCCTCGATCAGGCCTGATGTATGCAGGATGTCCAGGGCTGTAGGCCACACGAGTAGTCTGCTGGCGCCTTTGTCGCTTCCCAACAATATGGGCAGGGGAGCCTGTGCCTCTCGCTCAACGTGCCACTGCACCCCCGCTGAGTCTGGGTGGGCGTCGCTACACTGGTCGTTACGGTTCCAGGCCTCCCCGAGTCGTCGTCAGCTCAGGGGTCAGCACCGCGGTAAGGGCCGTCTCCAAGATCGGGCAAACGGCCGAGCCCCTCCGCAGCGAGGCTTCCCGGCTTCCCGTCCTCCGTAGGGGCGCTCCGGGAGGTGTAGGCCGTAGCCTCGGCCTCGCGTGAGGACCCTCCCACAGCGGCGTCACAGCCTCCAGCGGTCTCCCCAGGGGCCTCGACTCACCGTAGGGCACTCGCGTCTTCGGTGGTGCAGCACAGCACCCGATGCGCACTGCTGATGGGTCGCCACAAAGCTACAGCGTCCTCCAGCACCTCCGGGGCCCGACGCGTAGGCCCAAGCCTCGGCCTCGGCTCGCACCTCTGCCACCTCACCTCCGGGGGTCAGGCGACTCGGACCACCGAGATCTCCCGCAGGGTCGGATAGGAGTATCCTGGACCGGGGGGCAGGACCCGCAGCCTCGACGCGCCCACCGGGGTGTACGGCCACCACGGGGCAAGTTCTGGCTCCACCTCCGGCTCTCGTCCCGGGCCTCTCCTGCTCCCGGCAATGGCTCCGGGTCTGGGACCGTCCAAGCGCAGCTACAGGCGTCTGTGTCCCCTTGGCAGCTACACTGGGGTTCTTCTCTTTTGTGCCGCCAATTGCAGTGACCTGGGGGGGAGATCAGCGCAGTTTTAGCGATTTAAGGGCCCAGGGCTGGCGGAGCTCACGGCGAGTGCGTCACTCACCCCGCCATCTTGGCCACGCCCCCATAACAGTTTTTATAGAGTTAACTTCAATGTGGCGTTGTAACGCTCACAAAGCCCGTCTGTCTGGGGATGATAAACAGACGTTTTGATGTGGGAAATATCCAGAGACTTAAATACCTGCCCCATTAATTTGGAAACAAAGGGTGTTCCCTGATCAGTAAGTATCTCACGGGGAAAACCCACCCGGGAGAAAAGTTCGAGTAACTTCTCAGATATGTTCCGTGTTGTAGGGGTTCGCAAGGGAAAAGCTTCAGGATATCTCGTGGAGTAATCAACGATGACCAAGGCATATAGATGGCCTTTCTTGGTACGTGGAAGGGGTCCAATAAGATCCATTCGAATGGTTTACCCACAACCCGCAATGGTTGTAATGGAATGGCTGGGGGTTTGTAGGGGTTCTTTTTCTGACACACCTCACACTCTTGGCAGAACCGGGTAACCTGGGAAAAAATTCCGGGCCAATAGAAATGTTGTAGATGCACCTGGATAGTTTTTTGTGCTCCCCTATGCCCAGCCAACAGATGTGAGTGTGCGAAGAAAAGAACTTGTTCGGGGAACGTTTGGGGTACCAACAATTGGAGACTCTCACCTTGTTTCCCCATGCGATATAAAAGATCTCTTTTTATTTGAAAGGAAGGAAAACCCGGTTGTCCTTGTTGGGCTTGGACCCAAGCTGATTGGAGAGTCGGATCATTTTTCTGTGCCAACCTGAAGCTTCGGTCGGTTAACAAGGGGGCCTGGGTTATGAGAGCAGGTTGTGATGATAGACCTATTCCCTGAAGCCTGTCTTTTAACATAAGGAGAAATGATGGATTGTCCTGTCCTATTATCATTTGTTCGGGTAAGGTAGGCACGACCCCAAGTCTGACTTCTAAAACTTGGCCCTGGGGAAGGGTCACCAGGATCTTAATGACAGGGTATACCTTAAAGTCCCCATGTACGCATCTTAAAGGTACAGACTCCTTAACAGGTTCTTGAAACTGGGATACTATGGACTGGAGGACCACAGACTGTTTACACCCAGAGTCCAGAAGGGCTTTGACTGGTGCGCCGTTTACATGGACACTTATGTGGAAGCTGGGTCCCAGTTCCGCTGAATATATAATAGAACGGGGGACACATCCGATGTCCATTGGTTCTTCTTGTGGTTTCTTCCTGGGACAATTGCGGGCAATATGTCCCCATTCCCCACATTCAAAACATTGTGGATTATGCACAGGAGGTGCATCTAAACGGGGGGGGTCTGGGTTTCAGTGTCTCAAAGGAGGGCTTTATGGGTTTCTTCTCAGGTTTCACCACCGTACCCATAGGCTTTGTACTTTTCTCAGAGTCCCAGGTTAAGGACCTAGGTTGTGCTCTATAAAAGGTATTGGCCATTTCAACTGCTTGTTCAGGGCTTAAATGTTTGTTGTTTAAGCCACCTCTGAACGAGATAGGGAAGGGCCTCTATAAATTGTTCTAAATAAATCATCCATGATTTCCTCTTTGGTTTGCGACTGGGGTTTTAGCCACTTATCAGCTGCCGCTTTTAATTTAAAGTACAGTGTTTTGGGGTTCTCTGCCGTGGTGCCCCGCTCCTTTCTAAACTTAATTCTATATGCCTCAGCGTCCATCCCCATATGGTCCAAGATTAGTTCTTTTATCTCTTTGTAGGGAGTGTTGCCATTAGGGTTAGCGACCTGGTAAGCAGCTTGTGCTTCCCCTGTGAAGAGGGGGGCTAGAAAAAATGGCCATTTGGCTTCCGGCCAGCCTGATGCCCTTGCTGCCCTTTCGAAATTGAGTAGAAAGGCGTCTGGATCTTCCCCTGTCGCATATTTCTGAAGAGAGACGCTTGGGCCAGTTCCTGCACGTATTTGTAGTTGTGTCGTTAATTCCCGACGATCATCAGCTACTTGTAGCATTTGTTCCACGTGGTTAGCTAGACTGTCCCTCAAAAGTTCCCGGTCTGCTTGGGCGGAGGTAATCTGTTTTTCTACTGCCCACTCCAGCTTCTCTTGCCCTCTTATTAACTGTTGGATCAGGCTTTCCATGATGAGGCGGCTATATGATCCCACTTCTGACACCACGTGTGGAGTGGTGGAGAAGCAGACCCGGACAAGGAAGTAGCGGTGTCTAAGGGAAGGCTTTATTGTATACAATTATTAAGCCTGTATCGTCTTGAAAACTGTTCAGTTTGATTGATTAGAACAAAAAGGAGACAATGAACATAATCGATATTGTCTTTCCGACAAGGGATTGTGGGAGATGTAGTCCGCTTTCAGATTCGTAGTTTGAAGCGGTCGGTGCTCCTCCTTCAGTGGCTGGACCCAGAAGGTATTTCAATCAAGAGTGCGAGGGACCGAAAAAGAAAGAACACAAAAAAAAAAGGTAAGGAAGGTTTCTCCCTTCAATAAGTGGCGCAGGAAGCTCGGGAAGTGAAAGGGAGGATATCACCACAATCACCAGTGTCGCAAGCGTTTTTCTACAGGCGGTGCTATAGCTCAGTGAGGCTCTCCCTTTACACCCCGACCCTTAAGGACAGCGCTACTATGCCCCAGCAGCCCAAGGCGGCCTTGTATCTTGTCCAGCCATGTCCCTCCTGGGCCGTGGCGGGCGTCGTCGCGTTGGCAGCTAGGGTCTGGCTGCCCGTCTGTGCCTCGTTCCGACTCTGCTTCCTGGAATGAACATTCGGGTCCCTCCTTCTTCTCCGCAGATGCTGGTCCGGCGTACTCCCACGGCAGAACAGAGAAAGTCTTGACGAGTGTCTCTTCTTCCTCCCAGGATCCACGAGACGGTCCTAACGAACGCCGATCAGTTCCGGCGTCTTCCGCTTTGAAGGGTTGTTCGTCACGTGATTCCGTCTCATGACGGCCTTCTTCGGAACATTTAAAGGGATAGTCGTCCTCGGGCTGAAAACACAGAAGGGAGGGGGCGAAATGGGGCAAAAAGTGTTCCGTCGAGGAGTCCAGTGACTGCACATCCCCACACTTTGGAATCACGAAAATCATTCTGAATCCAAAAGAGCAGGTTTTCATTGTAAGACTGTACACAGTAGTAAGAATCACTCACAATAAGAGTTGTTACACCAGGATCAGCGTACTCCAATGCAAGCATCAGAGCACGAAGCTCTGCCAATTGTGCTGTGCAGTCCCCTAGAGTCCCTCGTGTGCAGGACCCTGGACTTGAATTCATAAATCACCATGGCACCTACCACAATTGCGCAGGGGGAAACGTATGCGTGTTTAGACCCATGCGCAACCTGCTCTGAACCGTCAGTATATATGATGCAATGGAAGTCTTCCAAAGGCCGCATAGCCAAAGGGGCAGGATGAACAAATTCATACTGCAAAAACACCTGCGACTGTAAGGAGGCAAAAATATAAACGGGACATCCGGAGAAGTCCATGATGCTGCCCATTGTATCCACCGTGGGTGCAAAGCTTTAGAATTTGTCACACTAGCTTTCGTTACTGCCTATAATGCAGGAAACGGGGTTACAACCAATATGCGTTTTCCCTGCGAAGGCACACATTCCTTAAGAATCGCCATTTGCACTGCTGTCAAAACTTTTTCCACAGAGGGAAACCTTATTTCAGCTGAAGTGTACAAGTTTGACTTGTAAGCAATAGGTACTGTGTCTCCTTCGTTAAAGGTAAGGTATGTGAAACCCACCGCCCCAGGGATGATTCTTATCACCAGGTTGGTGTGGTTATCACGAGTCAGTAAGAATTTAGATTCTAGAAGATCAGCCTGCAAAGATTGCAAAATAGCTGAATGTTCCGGCAGCCAGCAAGATTTGGTAAAAGTTGGTTGTATCAAAGCATACAAAGGGTTGATACGCTGGGCATATTCGTGAATATAAGTACGCCCGAAATTCAAAAATCCCAGCAAGAAGCCTTAGCTTCACGTCGGATGAGATATTGAGGTTGAGGCTGTGGCATAGACCTTAACGGAATCTCGTGGTGAGGGGAAAATTTATCCCAACTACACTGTAAGGTACATAGCCGGCGCAAGAGCCCACTCTTCGGCAAAAGTCAGCGCATGCTCTTTCGAGATTGTGTGCGCGAAACTAGAGAGGATCACCTCCTCCCCTCTCAGTGCAGCTAGCACAAAAGGTGGGGGGCCAGTAAGCATGGGCCGAAAATCCGTTTCGCTCGCGGATTTTGCGGATTTTCGGTAAATTCGCAATCCGCGAGATTCGCGAATCTCCCGCAAAATCCGCAAGCAGCGGATTTTGCTCGCACTGCTGGCACTGTTCGCGTGAGTTCGCGGCTTCCCAGTACAACTTCGCGCCCCGCGAATAAGTGCAAAATTGCAGAAATACGATCTTAGCAAAACTGAAACTACTTACCAGGTTCAAAAGTTCAGGCTCATCATTAGTAGCCATTTCCTGTAGTGCTTCCTGAGGGGCCCCTCCAGAGTTCAGTTGCCAGTTGCAACTATTATGTGACCCTGCTCTGAACCTCAGAATAGTTACACATATGCCACAAAGGTCCTGAATTACAGCTAAGGGAGACCAGCAGGAGCCAGGCTGGAGGTTCAAATCCATTAATCAGCCCCTAATTCATTATTGTCAGTTGGGGCAGGGCAGGTGTTGTAACTAATTTTGCAACAATGAAAGCACTTAGCAAGTTCAAAAGATCACTAATCAGGAAGCACTAAGGAAGCAAGTGCCAGCTAAAAAAATATTCTGTGACACATTAATCAGCCCCAAATTAATTCAGGTCACTTGAGGCAGGGAAGGTGTGCTTGCGTTGCCACAATAATGTACACTGACTGGACAACCAGAGGGTGCTGTGATGAAACAGAGGGTGGCATGGGTGGGCCAGAGGGTGGCATGAGTAGTCAGAGAGTGGCAGTGGTGACAGAGAGTGGCAGTGATGAAGAAGAGTGTCCCAAACAGGCTGGACACGTAGAAACAACAAGTTCGCGAAACTTGCGACCCGACAGGTAAGTTCGCAATTTGCGACATTGTACAAAACCCTCGTGAACTGGCAGAAACCCGCACGAACACAAAAAAAAAAAAATCCGCAAATTCGCGAGAATTCGCGGATTTTGCAGATTGCGAGTTCGCAAATCCGCAAAATTCGCGAACGCGAGATTCGCAAAATTCGCCCATGCTTAGGGGCCAGTCAGCCTCCGCTAACAAAATGTCATATGTAGTTTTGAGATTTTCCCAAAATACCCCTTGGATGGTACGCTGAATGTCACCTTCAATTAAAAGGACTATGTTATGAAGTCTATCAGGGGGAGCTACTCTAGTATCAGCTGTCTCCACAACAACATATCGATCAGTCGCTGTCACCTTCAGTAGCGGACGCAGGGCCCCTCGCACTATGGTAATCTCCACCGCGCTGTCCAGCAAAGTCAGAGCCCATGTCTGATTCCGAAGCTGCGTTCTTACTGTCTGTGGCATATCTCGGTGTTAAAGCGGCAACTTTCTTCTACTGAAACTTTCTTCTACTGAAACTGGGGTCTCTTCTGTGTTGAATCGTCCTGCTTGCCTTCACTGTCTTTTTGCGGGGCTGGTCGCGTCCCAGCTGGCCACCCCGACCTCTGCTGCCGCCTCCACCACCAGACGTTGAGGCCGATGAGTCCTGAAAAGAACGAGGAGAGCGTTGTTCAGAAACCTGAAAACAATCAGGTGATTTGATCGTCGCGCTAGTCATTAATACGTTCTGTAGACACAGGCACTGGTGATGCAGGACGAGACTCCTGTTTCTGCTGCTGTTGTTTACCCTGTTTTTGTTTTTTCGGCCAATTTTGTTTTTTTGTCTTGGGCTGTTCGTCAGTCTCTGACTTCAGCCCTTGGGGTTGCTTCTTTTCCTTAGTGGAAAATGGCTTGACTCCCACGCTATTGCGGCCCACGGTTTTATAAGCCGCCACAATAATCCTTGGTAATTGTTGTGGTTTGTCGGCATCGAGAACCGCCTGCAAAGCATTGGACACCTGAAAGTTCACCTCATCTCCCTTGACATTCGCAAGTATGAGATCGGAAACTACGTCAAAGGAGCTGCATAGGCACATACCCAATTCAACCGCTGCCTCAGGTCTGTGCTCATCTTGAACACGTTTAATGACCGCTGGAAGGACAGTCATGGACGGAGTGACGAAGCACCTCGCATATACTGCCGCAAAAATCTTTCCCCACGACTCTGTGTCTTGGCAGGGTTTTTGGCTCTATTTAGCAGTGATATAGACTTTAATCTTGCTCACATCTAGGATAGGTATTCTTAGCTTGTGTTGGCCCTTTTAAGCCCTTTCTTCCAGACCTAGAAGAGGCCATCTATTGCCTATTGGCTTTGGCCTGTTATTTTTGCTTATAGTAGAGGTTGGATCCTGTGGTCCTGACTTTATATTACACATTGGTATGATTTATGTTGGTACTCTGACAGAGCTAAGGGTTATTTCATCCTTCTCAGGCGTATAGGCCCAGAACTAGAGGGACTCCATCTTGATGGAGTTGAGAGGCTTCAAGGGTAAAGGTAAAGTTTATAGTTAAAGCTGTTGTTCACTTGGAGAGAACCGGTCTGGGCCAGCCCTTATCGGTAGGCTGTATTATTCTCTGTGTCGAAGACACCACAAAAGGCTGGCCAGCTGGGTGTGTCCTTGATGCGGAGTGGTGCAGAGATCTGATTGGCGGCAGGCTGATGGCTGGAACTTTCCATGAGGAAACAGCATTCTATATTAGTGTAGTGCAGAGGCGGAGCCAGAGAGTCGAACTGGAGTGGTGGAAGAGAGAGGCAGTCGAGCTGGACTGGTAGAAGAGTGAGGAGCTGTTGGAGTAGGAGAGAGAGAGAGTTCAAGCTAGAGAGAATCGAGTTGAATTGGAGGAGCAGAGAGTGTTGGTAGAGTTGGAGCAGTGGAATTGCAAGAGGAGAAGAGACAGAAAATGCTTGGAACAGAGAGAAGACAAACAGACAGTCAGTGAGCTGGAACTGAAGGAAGCAGTCAGAAGCAGTTACTTATCAGGAGGAGGTGTGAATAGCTGGAGTCTGAAGTAATGCCTTTTAGAAGAGACTGAAGTTATATCGTGGATTAACCTGTGGGAGCAGCTGGAGTTAATTGGACATTGGCACAGAGACATTTAAAACAGAGTGAACAAGCTAGTGGAGCGAACGAGTATCAGAGCGGCAGAAACCATTAGACTGAAGCTGGAAGGTGGAGACAGTTCGTGGGGGAGAGGAGTCCAGTGCACAGTGATCAGCGCAGAGGTGTATCCAAGAGTGCAGGAGAGAGAGAGAGAGTCTGAGACGAGCCAAGGCACAGACGAGAGAGGAACCCAGATGACAGCTAGAACAAGACTTCACACTAATCAGGTGATATCGGTCCTGTCATATTAGTTTACTTTACACTTACATCTTAATCTTGTCTTTATTCCCTAGGCTATTGTATTGCTAATCCTTTTCCTTGCAGCGGTGTGTTCTATCTATAGTCTTTGTCAGTTACATGTGGATGTGTCCATTATAATACAGATCTGTGTATGTGTCTATATTGTTGTAATAAAAGTAACCCCAGTTCTTAGTGAACTGACATGTGCCTTGTATTCTTGTTCAATCATGGTAACTTATGTTTCTAGTTGAGCATTGTTTGCATGAACGGATGTGAAATCCCGATCAGGTAAGGAGTGACCAAACAAATAGGAAGCGAGGGGACCTTTGATGCCAGGAGCAGAAGGTACATTTTATAATTCGAAAAACCGTACTAACTTTCATTGTCATAGTTTTATCCTAAGTAGATAAATGAGAAATTGTTCCCATAGGTGTCCATAGGAAAGTGGTCGTCGTTGATATACGGCGTTAATGAGAGCGCTGGGGGGGATACCAGCGTGGCGGTCTGCCGGATTGCGGGCCGTGTGTAAGTGAGAGCGCTGGGGGGGATACCAGCGTGGAGGTCTGCCGGATTGTAGACCAGATATAAATGAGAGCACTGGGGCTGCAGACCCATGTGTGTAATGAGAACACCAGGGAGGATACTGGTGTGTAATGGTAGATAATCAGAACTGCCCCAGGGTAGATTAGTCTGGACCCATGTGGTCGCAAGACTATGTAATATGAGTGTGGTGTAGGGCATGGATATCCTTAGTAATCAGTGAGTATTCTTAGTATCCCTATAGATTTAGTTGTGTTTCTGATAATATGAGCTTGTATATTGCGAGTTCCCCATCCTCAGGTAGGTACCCAGGTGCCTGGATAGATGGTCCTGAGGAGGGATGTGGTTACGTTCTGGCTGGGTTAGAGGGGCCCCTAGGGGCTGATCCCATCTAAGCAGAAAATTCTGCCATTACACTCGGTCACCAATTTCTGGGGTCAAGTCTTTTGGCATGCTAATTGTCAGAATCCTGTGTTTTTCACCAGGACTCTTGTTAGGAAATACAGCTTCCATCTAGTCAAACTTCTCGGCAAGCCAGAAAGGAAATTCATCCTTATCCTGGGGGCGCATGTCCATCACAGCCTTGACCATCACAGGACTAAGGCCTAGATGTATCAAGCCGTTTGCGAATCGCAAAGGCCGAAATTCGCTGAATTTTGGCCTTTGCGAATCAAAAACGGTCTATTTGCATGTTTTGGCATGCATAAAAAATTATTATTTTGCCATAGCATTTAAGGAATCGCAATTTTGCGATTCCTTAAATGCTATGTACGTAGCATTTTTCAATTGCGAATTTTGATTAAGAAATCGCAAATTAACACCAACTTGTAGTTGATGTTAATTTGCGAATTCTTTTAAAAATGCACAATTTGACATTTTTGAAGGTAGCATGTGACGCACACACATGCCCATAGGGCATGTAGGTGCGCCATATGCACACACATGTACATTTCAGGGGTGCAGCAGGGTGTCCTTGAGACACCCCTGCACCCTTGAAATTATTCTCAATTTGTGATTAGCAAATTGCGAATCGCAAATTGAGATTAATTTCACAATCATTCCTATGGGCCTCCAGGCCCATAGGAATGAATGGGAAATTATTCCTTAATTGCGAATTTGCAAATTGCGAATTCGCAAATAAGGAAGATTAAGAAATCGCTAAAAAATAGCGTTTTTTTTTTACATACATCCCATTTTGCGATTTCTAAATAGCGATTCCTTAAAAATCGCTATTTAGAAATCGCAAAATGGAATCTTGAGACATCTGCCCCTAAGTTTCATTCTGCCCTGTCCAGCAGGAAGCGCCGCACCTCCTGGGGCCCCGCCCGGGAGATTGCGGGTAATGTATTGCAGCAACGACCTAATCACGCTAATCGCGTCATCATGTAGTCATCTTAATTCAGCAACGGAACACGCCCCGTGCTGAGGATGAGGTGTAAATCCAGCCAAGTCGCGCCTGGAATGGACAATGGACCTAACCTCGGAGCTGTCAAAGAGTGGGGTAGGGCGCCATTAAACCAAACTCTGTTCTGCCAAGCGTTAATCGGAACCTCCTGTGTCCTATACGGAGCATATTCCTGTTGCACAGCCATGGCAATGTACGAGTCGAACACAGTAGTATTTGCGTTCACAGCCGGAAAGGTCGCCCAGGAATAAAATATTTCGTAGGGGTAAGCCACTTCCGCACTCACCACCATGATCACAGCCATACCATCCACGGGGACATTATAAGTTTGCAAATGATTGCGCACCGCAATGCGACTGTTGCGGAATGTCCACCGCGGCCATGGTGACACAGAAAGAAAAAGTTACAACAAAAAGTACGTAGCACAACTGGGTAGTCATTCAAGGAAACCGTTTTGAAAGAATCAAGCTTGAAAAGACCTATGTAAGTATAGGTAGGCTTGTCCGACACCACTGTTTTCGGAAAACAATAGCGAAGGGTGTTAAGGACCGATATAAGTACTACTCAAGTGTCATGCAATAAGACCACCAACAATCGGGCGCCATGTAGCAGGGATTTCTGCTCCTATACAGAACCTGTGCATAGAGACTTGGAACCTCAGTGAATTAGGATGTGCCAAACTCACCTCAGTATCCAAAATACCCTACCAGACTAGCTATCAGTGTCTCATTGGTTCTTATCGACCCTCAATGATTAGACAACCCAGAACATGGACTTAGAACACCTCAGGTAACGTGGAATACATAAACACTCTTTCGTTATTGTTAGAAACGGGATCCCTGGCTGGCCAGGGCTTGCGCCAAGTCAGTCAGAGACCACCACTCCTAAATCAGGGCAAGGGAGTTACACGCCAAGATAACCCCTGCTCACCCTCTAGGTAACGTGGCGCGAGCAGCAAGGCTAAACTTGGAGGCGATGTGAGCTAAGTATTTGCGCACGCACCCCAGCAACAACACCCAAGGCCCACCACAAAGTAAACTCCACACAAGGTTATATAAAAAATAGCCTTTGTATTATAGTAAAAACACATTAGATAACACACAAACTTTACAATGTGCCAACAGGCACGGGCAGAATTTACAAGGGATTATGTACAGGACAGGGCCACATGGACCACTGTCAGGGGTAGGCACTTGTTAGAAATAAGACTTGTAGGTATAACACTTAGCACATAAACATATAATGACTAGCCCCAAAATAGTAAATGTAGCACACAACCAGTAATCACTGGTAAAGAGTAAATACCTCCTACGCAACCCTAAACGCTGTAGGAAAATCACACAGGGAACTAGGACCTTATCAGCAGGACCTAAAGATGGAAAACCATCATCTAAGCAGGTCACTTTTAGCAAAGGGAAGGAAACCTAACAATCACCTAAGCAGGTCACATTTAGCAAAGGTAATACATAAACAATCCTCTAAGCAGGTCACTCTTAGCAAAGGGGATAAAACATAAAATACATTGCACATGAGGCATTAAAACACATTCAGAGGTGCAGGTAGAACATTTGCGCAGGAATTACATACACAAGTAAATTACAATGCGCAGGGTGCACATAGCACCACACTAGAACTGTCCCTCAGGCCAACTGGCCTCGCAAGGGCTGAAATGCCCTGAGTCCAATGTCAGGGAAGGCTGCGCAGGCAGCCAGGAACACAAAACCTAAATGTAGCAACTGTCCACTAAGTGCTGGACAGTTGTGAATCACAGGTGATGCCAACGTTGGAGCCTCGTGGGCTCAAGAACAAAGGGACTGGCACCTAAGAGCTTCAGTGCTCTGAAATAATGAAATGCCCTTGCGAAGCATTCATTCTCACGAGCTCGCACATACCAAATTCGAGCTTGCACTCCCCACGCATCAGGAACTACCAGGGACACAGACATTCCCCATGCATCCCTATGGGAGAGCAGGCCAGCCTAACTACATGCACGCACTTTTCTCTGGTGTGGTAAATAAAGTTTACCTATGCGGAATTTTTATGCGGTAAAGTTCAATAAGAATAACTCGATCAAAAAATGAGAGGCAGAGTCCGTGGCATCTGAGTTTATAAGGGTTTTATTCCATAAAATGGAATTGGTTCGAACCAGGTATCATGTTCCATCACCACGAAGGTTCAGGAAGGGATAGACAAAGCTTTATTAACAGAGTACAATATATATAGTAAATGCATACAATGGTGATGGATCCAGAAGGCGTAACAGCTGAGAGAAAAGAGATAAGAACACATGTACGTAACAGAAGGCGTGCACGAGGGCGTACACGGAGGTGTGTGCTAGAAACGTCACATGAGAGTGTCACAGGTGGGTGGATCCATAGAGGAATCCTGCAGTGTCAGCAGAAATATATGGCAGAGATGCGCGCGCAGCAGCATGACGTGTGATTGATGTGGAACTGGAGGGTGAAGGGGACTTGACATTTAGCACTATACGTGGAGACAGAAGTCTGGCGTGTCAGAACAACCTAAACCCAAATCATATCTAATATCTTGTGTTTGAGGAACTGTATTATCTAGAAGGAAAGGTCTCTCGGGCAGAAGCTATTATATGCTGACTGCTAGTGCATGCATATGTGACTACGTGTCTACGTGTAATGCGAGGGGGCCATGGGCCTACCATGGTAACTGGAGCAATGAATTACTTGCATGGAGACAGAAAGGCCGGGCCCTTTGCTCTGCAGCTGGGGAGATGTTTTCCTAAATCACTAGACAGGAATGTATTTTCGAGGAGCGGAGCAGATAACTTGAAGGCAAAATGCAGTCTTGGCAGGCAAGCAGGCCGAGCCGGGCACCGCTCGCCACACAGGGAGTAGGGTAAGGGTCATGGATGCGGATCCAGGCTGCAGCTTTCAGAGGCAGAAGGAAGAAAGGGCTCGATGGCAGAAATCAGGGCCTAGCTCGCCAGAGCCAGGAAAACGTGAAAGTGCACCATGTAAAGACGGTGGCACGGCATACTTAGGAACTGAATATTCGACCCATTCATGGTGGATCTGAAAGAGGACATGTTAACGTTGGACGCAAATGTATTTGCGTCTTCATAGCTGGTTGTGGAGGGAACATACATGTACTTGAAGCACGTACATGGAGCCATTGGGGTCTACGTTAGGGGACACAATTGACCATAAAAATTCATATTACCTCATTCCCTCCTTGTCCCCTACGGACCCTTCATGATATATCGATCTTCATTAGTCCATCAATTTGTTCATATAACATCATTTGCTCTTCCTTTTTCTGGCGGGATTTAGAACGTGAACTTGAATTGGGAATACATGATGTGGCGCACAAGCCGCAAATCGCTGGCCCACACTGTAAACATTAGCAACAACTGAACACTATGAGAAGGGCTATTCCGAGGAATTATAGGACTTTCCATCCCCAGGCTGATAACACGCTCCAGAACCAACCGGACCAAGTCCAGGTGCCTGGATTCTGGTGTATCTGACTTGCAATCTTGTGGAGACGGGTTATGGCTCTATATACTGATGGTGCGTTTTCTGGAATGAAAACACAGCAACTCGATCCGATGACTCTACAAGCTCCGCCCCTATCGGCCAGAATGACGTCAAGGACAAGACGATTTTGAAGAACAACAATCCGCATAGCAGACTGCTCCTCTGTTAAGTTGCCTAGGGCGGAAGTAGTTTCATTCACTACTGCTTCGAGGGTTCTGGTTAATTTACGTATCAGTTTACTATTAAAGACAGCACCTAAATAGGGAAAGAAACCTTTATTGAAGTCTGTATACTGCTCCCATGCCGTTTCAGTATAGTCGACAATCGGGAGATCTCTCTGGGGTCTATTGTGTACTAGATGGGAGTCCCTATGATAATCAGGAGGGGCTAGGAAAACAGGTGGCAGAAGAAATGCAATGTAACAAGTACCATCCCAGTCTAGAGGTAAGCGCATATATGCTGTATGACCACAAATGAAATAGGAATGACGGGAAGCTTTGAATGTAGACTTGCCTTTATCACTGAATTCGATCACAGTAGTACATTTACTATGACCTAGGTGTACTGAACCATTCTTTCTGACACATAATTCACCTTTGACTGGTAATACTGACATAGCGGGCAAGACTGGTTCGGCTTCGGACTGGACATTCAGAATCATGAGGTTAAGTGTAAAATTACCTAATCCATATACTTCGTTTTCTAGATCGGTCCCTGTCCTTTGTGGAAGACCCTCCTTGTCAGGGAAACATACTTTATGCAAAACTGTGTTCAGATTTCCCCATACCCAATTGCCCTGGTAAACTACGGAATCAGAATCTAAAGAGTTCATTAAACTAAACCATGCACCACAGGAACCATTATGTGTGAATGGATACGGAAAGAGGGGCAGAACTCCCTTGTATTTCTGATAGGGAGGGAGTCGGCCACATATCCAACAATTGGTAGCATTGCTGGTCTGATGGGAATGATGTAACATACTAATGAATGTATTGTTGCGCAGCGCAAGTCGGTAAGATAACTCGTGAGGGGGCAATTCACTGAAAGTATGCTCGGCAGTGTTATTTGAAGAAGAATGTGCACGTGTGAAAATAGGAAAGTACATGTGTAGCAATATGCTTGCAGCAATAATCATAAGACTCAGAAAAAACATAATCAATAAGGTCACAATGCAGTGACTGCGGAGAGATTTACAATATTCATGTTTCTTGATCTGTTTCTGTCTATCTCTCTCTCTATTGGGGTCTAACTTGTACATGTCAGGAACCTGTCTAACCGCTTCACCTAGGGGAGGACTTAAACAATTAAACTGTCTGACTTGCTAGACCTCAACTTCATACGAAATTCTTGAGAAGGAGTTTTCTCTACCAGGGGGAGTTTAGTATCAGTCTCTGGAAGGGGGCAGGGCTGAGAGTCTAGTTTTGGCGGCAGTCCATAGTGTCTTTTCACATGACTCGAGTGGAGCCAGCCCTTGCGGCCCTCCACTTTCACTGCTGTCCTTGTTGTCAATAACACAAGCTTCGGCGCCTGCCAACGGGGCTCCAGCGGACTCCTCCTGTCGAAATTCCAGATAAAAACGTATTCTCCAGGGACGATCTCGTGTGGCTTCACCTCGGTGTTGTCGGGAAAGGCTGCAGCTACCTGTGAACGACATGATTGTAGTGCAGACATCAAGGAGGCAAGGTAATCTGTCAGCATATTACAGTCAACATCTGTTATTTTAAGAGGCAGAGGCGTACCCCACATATTCGGTGGCCTACCAAAGACCACCTCATACGGGGATAGCCCTGTTCTTGAATGTGCTATCATTCTCATGTAAAAGAGTGCAACTGGTAAAGCTACTATCCAGTCAACGCCTTTCTCTCTACATATCTTGGCGAGACGTATTTTCAGGGTCTGATTATGTCTCTCTACGAGACCTGCTGCCTCGGGATGTCGGACACAGTGGAACTTCCACTGATAACCTAGCAGAAGTGATACCTGCTTCATAAGCTCGGACGAGAATGGCTGACCATTATCCGAGTACACGATTCGGGGCAAACCATACCTGGGGAAGAATTCACGTACCAGCTGCTTGGCAGTGGTCGGAGCAGTGTAATCTGGGACTGGATATGCTTCTGTCCATCGGGATAGGGCACATACAACTACGAGGACATATTTGAATCCTCGACAACGTTCCATCTGGATATAATCCATCTGGAGGACTTCAAAAGGGTGATCGGGAGGATGAAATCCACCTTGCTCTATGGGAATGCCTTTACCTGGGTTGAACTGACAACAGATCATGCAAGTACGCACTTTCTGTTTTGCTGCTGCTCGTAAATGCTTATTGAACCAAAGGTTTTGAATACTGTCTAACATGGCTTTTTCTCCTAAATGTGCAGGACTATGTACTGTGTTAATGAGAACTTGAACCATAGAGTCGGGGAGAAACCATGTGGCTTTCCCCTTCGTCATCCATCCCTGTTCTGTCTGGATCCCTCCTAGTTCAATCCATTTCTTGATTTCGTCTGGTGTAGCATGTGTCTGTATGTCAATTATATCTAGGGCGGGATCCCTAACTGTCATGCAATGTGTTGATGTCGGGACTACTGTCTTTGTCAGATCAGTTGCGTGAGTCTGAGTCTGAGCTGTATGCTTGGCTGTTCGATCTGCCAGGTCGTTACCCTGGGAAATGGTATCTGTGACTTTCGTATGTGCCTTGCACTTCATGATGGATATCGCTGTAGGCAAATGTATTGCGTCTAACAGAGCTTGAATGAGGGGACCGTGTTGGATCTTAGCTCCGTGAGAGGTCAAGAAACCTCTCTCTCGCCAGAGTACACCGAAGACGTGTACGACTCCGAAGGCATAACGTGAATCTGTGTATATGTTAACTTTCTTATTCTTGGCTCGAATACAGGCTTGGGTCAGAGCGATGAGCTCTGCTGCTTGGGCTGACAGGGTGTCAATACGATTCGTTTCTATGACTTCAGTTTCTGTCGTGACTGCATATGCGGCCACTAACTCTCCTGTACTTGTTCTCATACATGAACCATCCACATAAAGTGTCAGGTCTGGATCTGGTAATACAGTGTCTGTCAAGTCTTGTCTGGGTTTCGTCGTAATGGTAATGACTTCAACACAATCATGTGCCAAAGGGTCTGTCTCACTTAATGGCAGAAGTGTAGCAGGGTTCAATGTATTGCAACGTCTGATTTCTATGTGTGGCTGAAACAATGTCAATTCATAACCTGTCAGTCGTGCTATAGTCAAGTGCTGAGTCTGTGTTCGGTTTAAAAGGACTTCCACGGAATGTGGAACTTGTACTGTCAATTGGTGTCCTAACACTATGGAATCACTTTGTCTGATTGCTAGAGCTGTTGCTGCCACAGATTTCAAGCACGCAGGCAGAGCCTGGGCTACTGGATCTAATGTACTAGAAAAATAAGCACACGGTTTGTGTGAACCTGCTTGATCCTGGGTGAGTACTGACAATGCAGTACCTTCGCGTTCTGTGACAAAAAGTGTAAAAGGCTTGCTGTAACATGGTGTCGCTAAAACTGGTGCTTGACATAAGGCTTTCTTTAAGTCGTCAAAAGCTTGTGTATGTTCCTGAGTCCAAGGGAGGACAGTCGAAGTCGCTGCCTCCTGAGTTGTCAACTGTATGAGTGGCTTGGCTAGAAATGCGTACTGAGGGATCCATTGTCTACAGTAAGAAGTGAGGCCTATAAAGGCCCGTACCTCCTTTTGTGTCTTGGGTTGTGACATGTTTACAATTAACTGGATGCGGTCAGGTGTTAGCTGTCTCCCCCCTTTGGACAGCAAGTGCCCAAGGTATACCACTTGCTGAACACAGAATTGCAGCTTCGAAGGAGACACCTTGTGTCCCTTGTCAGCCAGGAAATGTAAAACTGTCAGTGACGCTTGTTCACATTCTGGTTCACTACGGGCGGTGATCAATAGATCATCGACGTACTGAAGTAGGGCAGTGTTGTCAGGCATGTGAATACTGTCAAGTTGTCTTTTCAATGCTTGGCTATAGATGCTGGGGCTTTCTGTGAATCCTTGAGGTGCGCGTGCAAATTTGAAGCTTCGGCCATTTAAACAGAATCCGAAAAGATATTGGCTTTCTGGATCAATTGGGACACTAAAGAAGGCGTTCTTCAGATCAATTACAGTAAAGAACGTTGCCTCTGAATCAATAGCTGTCAATAATGAAGAGATGTCTGGAACCACATGGTACTGTGGTACAATGCATTTATTCAATTCTCGTAAATCGATCACTAATCGATTAACTGGGGGAGCATTCGGATCAGTACGTTTAAGAATTGGAATGATAGGGGAATTACATAGATTCGAGTCGGTTTCTACAACCACTCCTTGTGCAATGAGCTCGTCAATGATTTTCAGTAAAGCCACTACAGCATCTGGTGGTAACTTGTATTGTCGGATTCGTGGTAAAACAACACCTTGTTTCAGTGTAACTCGGTATGGTGTAATGTGCATACAACCTACATCAGTGGGGCCTTGTGCCCATAAATGTGCAGGAACATTCTGTTATCTGGGATCAATATCTCTCAACACATAGTGACCCTTAAAGTCACGCAAAAACAATCTTACTCCTTCCGGAGAACAACAAATTACAGCTCCTAGAGCTTTCAGCGTTTTGATACCTAATAAGTTTTCTGGACATGATTTCGTGAGCAATAAATCTGTAGTGCGAGACAACGGACCAACTAAAAGGGGAACTGGTTTCGATACTTCATTTACAATAGGCTTTCCTGAAAATCCAAGGGAAACATTCTGTGAGCCTGAGAGGGGTGCCCCTGGAACCTCGTCGTGACTGATTGTTGTTCTGCTTGCCCCTGTGTCAATCAAAAACTTTCTATCTTTTCCTAATACTTGACTATGTACGTAAGGACCCTCTTGATCCACAGGAACCTCAATAAGAGGCAAGCCAACCTCCCTCTCTAGGCTGTTTCATGTGTATCGCTGGTAATCGAGATAATCAGTTTGAGCATATTGGTACATCTGCTGTGTTGTATGTTGTGTTGCGGCAATCGGTTGTGGCTGTGGTACCGCTACGGTCTGTACTGTCTGTTGTGGAGCATGCATAGGCTGTACATTCTGTGGTACGTGTTGTTGGACCTGGTCTTGTCTAGGTTGACGTGGTCTCTCTTTAGTTTTACCTGTAGATATATTGTGTTTCAAAACTGCACAATCTTTTACATAGTGACCTGGCTGTTTACAATAGTTGCATGTCCCTTTAACAGGAGCTGCTGAATTATTGGACTGTGTCATGCCCTTTTTCTGACCGTCAGCTGGAACTGACTGAGCAACTAGCATTTTCATTTTCGTGTCTTTCATACGTCTTTGTTCGTGATCATGTTCTTCTCTAATTCTGTTCTGGTGGTACTGTAACATTTGTAACATTTGTGAAGGCGTGTTTGCTTGCCATGTGCTCTCGACTTTCAGTACACGATTCTTAACTTGAGGCAGAGAATTCTCGACTAATTTGGATACAAAAAGGTGCGGGTATGACTCGCTACTTGGTTTCAGGCCACTATTAATAATAAAACATTTCTCAAATCGGGAATAAAAATCACTAGTGTCTTCATCGGGTTTCTGTTTGCAGGCTGAGATTGCATCCCAGTCCTCCTTTTTAGTTGCTAATAATCGTGGCAAGACCTGTACTAACAATCCTGGTAATGCTTTAGTTTTGTCCCCAAGACCCAACCCTGGGGTTCGGGTCGCTTCTTCATTTTCTAATGCAGCCCAATCTATCTTTTGGTCTCCCACCTCCCATTCTTTTTCTTTGAGTTTCTCGTAAATACCGGCAGGCAATAATACTTTCAATATTTTCATAATGTCGGGAAAAGTATAGTCTCCCATGAGTAACATGTCTTTTATTTCACGGTGAAAACCTGCAGGGTCTTTATCATGACTGGGCACTAATTTCTTCATTTCCAATAATTCCATTTTAGTTATGGGCGTATATACATACACACGTGTAAGGGTGTTATCATCATTCCTGACTGGATGTACTTCTCGCAGGGGATTTTGTCTGTCTATGTAAAACATTTTCCTTTCTGGGGGAGGAGCTGAAACAAACTGTGGATTCAGGAAGGCACTATATCTGTGTCGATGTTCTAAAATTACTTTAATTAAATCGGTACCCAGGCCTCTCCATTTATTCATGAGTAACTCTACTAGTACATCAGGTAGGGGACCTGGATCAGAATGTTGGTTCTTATACAACGTAAGGAGGTGTTGTATCATGTACATACCAGCTAGTCGCTGTTCATCTGGGGAAAGATTCGAAAAGGTTTGCGCTACTGCGTCATCATTATATTTATCAGAATTGTCAGCCCATTGTACTGCTGACCTGGCTAATTCTTGTTCATCCATGGAATTGAGTACATGGTACCCCATTCGTTCCTGAAGTACTTTATCGGTAGCCTGAAATAGATGTTCAGGAGTCATCGGCTTTGACATGGCAGAGTGAAATGTTTCTGGTATTGGACAGAGGTAACGTTTCTTGTTTTCACACGTTCCTTGTTTACGAATGGGTCTGTCGAAGGGCCTATCAAAAGGGTGCGGCCTAGGGAGTTTCTCTCTGCCTACATATCCTATCATCTTTTTGTCTGACTGATGCGAAGTTTCTGCTAGATCCTCTGTATTATCCTCCTCCTGCGAGGAAGTCGGACCGTCTGATTCAGGTTGTTCTTCAGGTGCTCGCTGGGCATGTATTTCTATTATTTCTTTACGGATCTTTCTAACCATAGTATGTACACTGTTCTCCTTTTCGTGTTTACCATCCGCAATATTCTGGCTCCATCTATTCAGTCTATCCATTTCACTTTGGGGAAAACCTGCCTGATCTTGTTCTCTTATTAAACAATTAACCATAAATCGCATTATTAAACCTTTGTTCTCTACTTTCTGACGTGACATGGCTTCAGCAACACACTCCTGTCCTTCTCCTGTTCTAATAAAATAATACAATTTGTCTAGATGTTCTGGCATTCCTGGTAGTAATATCAAATAATCTGTAACACGTCTCAAACGTAGGGACGCTAACAACATGGGTCCTGTTGTACCGGGCACTGGGTCATATCTACAATCTGTAAGTTCTCTTCTAAGCTGTTCTGCCGGTGCACCTTTAGGTGTCCGAGCCTTTGCTAAATCTCTCATTGTCACTCGATGTAACGGTGGGGGTGTTTGATAACCTCCTGTAGCACCTCCTGAAGCGGGGGCTTGACCATAACCTGGCTGTAGGGTGGGGCCTGAGCAGCGTCAGCCCCAAAAGGATTAAGCGGATGCAGTTGTTGAATACCAGGAGGGACAACGGGTGCGGGTGCAGGAAACGGTGCGGGAGGGGTCTGCTGTTGCGGACCTGGGGGCTGATGATCAGGGGGCGGGTTACCGTCAGCAGGTGGCACACGGGCAGGCACACTAGCATATGCGGGAGCTACATCATCCAAGTAGGATGAAATAAAAATGTCTGCTGCGGTCTTGTGACGTAATTTAGTCGGAACCAATGGAGGGGGCAGATTTTTCGGTGCTTCCGGGGTCGCCTTGGGCAGGCCCTCGGCCAGGACTGGATACAATCCTGTCATAAGTGCGTTACTCAGTCTATCGTGTTGTTCCATTCTAACTCGTTCTCCTTCTTCTAGTAGTTCTTTTTCTTTAGCTTTTTCAGAATCCTCTCTACTTTTCTCTGCTTTTCTGAGTGCTTTCTCTGTCCGTCTGTGTGATTCTTTACGCCATAGCTCAATGGCATCTTTCTGTGACTGTCTGGCTTTCTTTTTCCATAATGCTTCTTCTACTCTCATGATGCACTCGGCATCCCATGTCCCTGTAGCGGGCCATCTCTGATTCTCTGCTAAATGCTTGTGGTACATAAAATAACCGGGAGTGTCCCTGGGTGGGATGGGAACAGCTTCCTCGAGTATCCCTTTTCTAGTTCCTATCTGACGTAGCTTAGAAAACAGTGGCATTCTGAACCTTGATACCTTGATACTTGATACTTACTCGGACTTGGACACAGCTAATACAATAAACACAGTAATGAAGATCAAACAATCACTCATACCACGACATTAAAACACATTAAAACATTTCGGAGCCGACAATAACTTGATAGCTGGATACTTGATATACTGCTAAACAGTACAGATACACTGCTAAAACAGTGCAGACCGGGTCTGTGTACCCAAACCCGTCTTGACCGGACACAAATTAATGCACCCGTCTAGATGCGTCCCCAGCAACGGTACTCACCGGGAAGCACGGAACGGAAGGCCTCGGAAACTCGACACTGGACTGGACCGGACTGGACTCGACTCGACTCGTGACGTAGGTACTTCGGAACTTCGGAACTGGTGGGCCTCTGAACACCTCGGACCTTGCTCTCTCGGCTGGGCTCTGGTCGGGATCCTCCGCACTCCTCACCGCCTCGTCTGGGTTCGATCGCAGCCTCAGTCACCTCCGTTGGCCTGAGGTAGATACAGGAAATCCTGCGGGTACGCGTAGTTGTCCGTCACGGCTGTGGCAGGGGGCTAGGCCTGCAACGCACCGCCGGCGCGTAAGGTGGGGGAGGGGTACCTATTCGGGCGCCAAATTATGTGGTAAATAAAGTTTACCTATGCGGAATTTTTATGCGGTAAAGTTCAATAAGAATAACTCGATCAAAAAATGAGAGGCAGAGTCCGTGGCATCTGAGTTTATAAGGGTTTTATTCCATAAAATGGAATTGGTTCGAACCAGGTATCATGTTCCATCACCACGAAGGTTCAGGAAGGGATAGACAATGCTTTATTAACAGAGTACAATATATATAGTAAATGCATACAATGGTGATGGATCCAGAAGGCGTAACAGCTGAGAGAAAAGAGATAAGAACACATGTACGTAACAGAAGGCGTGCACGAGGGCGTACACGGAGGTGTGTGCTAGAAACGTCACATGAGTGTTACAGGTGGGTGGATCCATAGAGGAATCCTGCAGTGTCAGCAGAAATATATGGCAGAGATGCGCGCGCAGCAGCATGACGTGTGATTGACGTGGAACTGGAGGGTGAAGGGGACTTGACATTTAGCACTATACGTGGAGACCGAAGTCTGGCGTGTCAGAACAACCTAAACCCAAATCATATCTAATATCTTGTGTTTGAGGAACTGTATTATCTAGAAGGAAAGGTCTCTCGGGCAGAAGCTATTCTATGCTGACTGTTAGTGCATGCATATGTGACTACGTGTCTACGTGTAATGCGAGGGGGCCATGGGCCTACCATGGTAACGGGAGCAATGAATTACTTGCATGGAGACAGAAAGGCCGGGCCCTTTGCTCTGCAGCTGGGGAGATGTTTTCCTAAATCACTAGACAGGAATGTATTTTCGAGGAGCGGAGCAGATAACTTGAAGGCAAAATACAGTCTTGGCAGGCAAGCAGGCCGAGCCGGGCACCGCTCGCCGCACAGGGAGTAGGGTAAGGGTCATGGATGCGGATCCAGGCTGCAGCTTTCAGAGGCAGAAGGAAGAAAGGGCTCGATGGCAGAAATCAGGGCCTAGCTCGCCAGAGCCAGGAAAACGTGAAAGTGCACCATGCAAAGAGGGTGGCACGGCATACTTAGGAACTGAATATTCGACCCATTCATGGTGGATCTGAAAGAGGACATGTTAACGTTGGACGCAAATGTATTTGCGTCTTCATAGCTGGTTGTGGAGGGAACATACATGTACTTGAAGCACGTACATGGAGCCGTTGGGGTCTACGTTAGGGGACACAATTGACCATAAAAATTCATATTACCTCACTGGGACACAGGGAAAAAGTGCGCACAGACCAGAAAATCATCCACACAGATCACAGATCTAAAGCAAAAAGATTAGGGGTGAACCTGCCAGAAGGGCCAAGTCCAACAGTTATACTAACATATCAATCCAGAACGAGAAGTCAATGAGGACACGTACGAGTTTATAATGTTTATTCTGAAGTAGTGTTCTCAAACGCAGTATCTTAGCTAATACAAGCAAACATATTATAAGGAACAAAGTTAACAGCATGGTTACTATTCCATAAAATACAAAGGGTGAAAGCATGTTAAAATGCAAAAGGAAAAAGGTTTAAATAGAACCTCAATTTACCCTCCCTAGCTAGTATATTCTATTATATCTACAGACGGTCTCTTTGGGTTTAGAAGGGCGGGCCCATACCTTTGGGTTCAGCAGAAATAGATCACATCATCTCCTGCACCAACTCTCTGCATACGGATATTCATCAAGTGTGTGTCACCTGCTTTTGCGCAGTGCATTATTAAAATGCGCCTAAACCCAAAGTTGGCCACAGCTGCATCCATATTATGTCTACTCTGAGCGCTGATCAATCCAAACAATGAGCGCTGTGTTGAAATAACCTTGAAGGCCTCGGCACTCACTGTACAGACATAGCTTACCAAGCAAGGCAGATATTATAAGCAAACATGTTATTATTGTGTAAAGCAAAATACCTAACTAGGCGAAAAGCTGTAATAACAAAATGTGTTGTGTGCAGAGGCAGCAGAAAAAGGAAAAATGGCGTTTAAACTTCTAGCAAGCTTATGCTAACTTAACACAGTGCAAAGGTGAAACCAATACACAAGACAAGCCTAGACAGGATCTTCCAGGGAGATGCTGGCGATGCGTTGGTTCCTTACTGTACAAGGGAGGTGATGCGTCAGTTCCTCACTGCTAGGCAGGGGAGGTGATGTGTTGGTTCCTTACTGGTACAAGGGAGGTTGGTTTCTGACTGCCGCAGGGGAGGTGATGCACAATGCCTCTGCTTCTTTCTGTGTTGTGGTGTTGTGGTGTTGATGGAGAAAATGGCACCCAGGGACGATGTGCTGCGGAGGTCATTCACCGCTTTGCGAGGCTTTGCATCGTCTGACGTTTGTTCTGGAAGGCTGCGAGGTAAAGCTTTGCAGGGCTTCATTTGTTCGGTTCCGAGGAGCTGCCAGCTATGCAGTGAGACTTGGCGAGAGGCTGCATAGCGAGGCTTTGCATCAGTTCTTGCTGAGATCAGCTGCAGAACCCACTTTTGAGGCCCTTTACCTGGAGGGAAGCACCTCAGGCAAGGATAGAACTCCCAGTTGGTAGAGTCGGGCATCACCAACTGAGTTGCAAGAAGTCTTTTGTGTCCCTGAGACTTCTTAACAGGAGATGAATGCGCACAAGCCCTTGGAGATCCTTGGAAAGCCGGATTCAGAAAGCAAAGTCCAGTCCTTTAAATCCCAGGGCACAGAAGCAGCAGCCCAGCACAACAGAGTAACAGGCAGAGTGACAGTTTCCCCCTACTGCATTCAGCAATTTTTCCTGGCAGAATATCCACAGTCCAGAAGTGTTCTGATTTGAGTGTTAGAGGTCCAATACTTATACCTCTTTCTGCCTTTTAAGTAGGCAAATGGCACAGGAAAGTCTTTCTAGTGCACAAGATCCTGCTTTTCCCTGACCTGGCTCCAGGTGCACTACAGGGGGCTGGAGACCGCTTTGTACGAGGACAGGCACAGCCCAATTCAGGTGTCGGTAAACAGTCCTCCCACCACTCTAGCTTAGGAAAGCCCATCAGTATGGTGATAGCCCCTCAGGATATTCAAGCACACCTCTGCTCCCTGTGAGTGACTGTCTAGAGAGTGCACAAGAGCCCTAGTGTCACCCTAATCTGGACATAGATTCTACAGACAGGCAGAGGTACAGAATCAATAAGCAAAACAATGCACATTTTTTTAAAGTGGCATTTTCAAACACGCAATTTAAAAAACAACTTTACGAAAATATGTATTCTTAAATTGTGAGTTCAGAGGCTCCAAAAACCAAAATCTCCGTCTGCTCTCAATGGGAAGTTACATTTAAAAGATGTTTCAAGGCAATCCCCATGTTACCCTATGGGAGCAATAATGAAAAATGAAATTAGGACGCGTAATACACAACAGTACATATCCTACCTTTTAATGCTTTGCATGTACTAAATGGGAATTTTGGGGCCTGGCAACTGGTCGCACTTGCCAGGTCAAAACTTGCAGTTTAAAACTGCTCTTGCAGGCATTACAGTGGCAGACCTGAGACATGTTTTCAGGCATACTCGTGGGTGGCACAATCCGTGGTGCAGGCCCTCTAGTAGCATTTGAGTTACAGTTCCCCCTGCACACATGGTGCACTTTTCAAGGGACTTACTAGTAAATCAAGTATGCCAATCATGGATAAACCAATCACCAATACAATTTAGACAAAGCGCATGCGCATTTCAGAACTGATTAGCAATGATAAAGTGCCCAAAGTCAACAAAATCATGTCAGAAAATGTAGGAGGAAGAAGGCAAAATGTTTGAAGATAACCCAGCAAAAAGGGCCTTTTCCAATGGCTACAATCATACTTCAAAGTATTAAAATCATAGACTAAATCCAACAACTTGCCAAGGTTAGATTTATTATAACTATAACCGAAGAGTTATAGAACTTGGGTTTCTGATTAACCAGAATCCAGCCTTCCAGTAGCCTCTTCCGATTGACCAGCCTTTGGCAGGCTGAACCAAATTGCTCTGATGACTTGTGAAGTGACCTGCATAGAGAAAAAGGTCATCTGGCAGGAGGAAAGCTGCAGAGCAAACGACAGGACACAGGCTCACCCCCACATCCTGCATCCCCAGCCAGACAGGAGCCGCAGTAATTGAATTAGCAGAGGGGCTGTAAGCGGAGAGTTAGGGAAATTTAATGGGAGAGCTGCCCAGCAACTCAGATCCATGCCTGAAACTAAAAGAAGTAGGACTTCCCTGCTAGAACCCTGGCCTGCACCTAGAGGATTGCATTCGGAATTACTGCACCTGATGCACACTTTGCAACTATAGCCCTAACAACATTGCCTTGCTTTGAAACGTGAAGGAGTGGACTTCCTGCCAGCAGCTGGTAAAAAGAGCTTCAGCTGCATCATCTCGAGCTAGAAGAAATTAGCTGACTACCTTCAGCTGGACCTGAAAGGATTTCAACCAGATGCATTGTGGGAGACGGTACAAACATCCCAAGGAGCAAGTCAGAGCTTCCAAAAACTTGGATTGTTATTGTGGACACTTTGGAACCCCAAACCAGGAGATTGGAGAATTTTGGTGAAAAAACACAATAAGGTGACTGACCTGTCGATGAGAGTCAAGCCGGCAAGGTTGAGCCGTGACTTGGCCTGAGATTCAGGTTTTTTCCCCACTGAAGCTTCAGAGCTGTAAGTCGTCAACAAGACTTCCAGAGCTGACTGAGGCATCGTGCTGAGTCATGCCCCAGTCTTTGCCTTGCCTTCTCTCCGTTTAGGTAGACCGCCTAGACAGGATCTTCCTTTGTCCACACTTCAGCAGATTTTGCCAAAACTGGGAGCAAACAGTCTTTCACCTTCTGCCTTTCGAAATTGAATTTGGAGTTAATGCACTGTATATTGTGCAGACACTGGGCTGAATTTGAGCTCCGAGAAAACAGTGATTCGAGTAGATAAAAAGACAGGTCTCTAGGGGCCACATTTATGAAAGTTTTTTGCATTCACAAATGGTGTGATTCAGTAAAATTGTCCGTGTGCAAATGCAAAATAGTGTTTCATGATGTATGAAGGGCATAGTAGTATCAATTGTATGTAATCTCAAAAACTGCGATTATCTAAAATTGCAACTACAAATGGAGAATCGCAAATTTTGATTCCCTTAGCACATGTATGAAGCATTTTCCAAATGCAAACTGCGCATTTAGGAAAATCAAAACAATTCCCATCTATGGGCCTTTTTGCCCATAGAAAAATAGAGTAATATTACCTAATATTGATTCTCTATTTACCGAACAGCTATTAGGTAGTAATAAGGAATCGCTAAATCTTTGCGATTCCTTACATACATAGCATTTTGCGATTACTCAATAGGGATTCAGTAATAATTGCTATTTGGTAATCGCAAAATGCTTATTTGATACACGTGGCCCTAGTCTCCATCTTTCAGGCCTTTGCAAATTAAGCTCTTTCCTGTTCCTCCAAAGGCACAGAAAGACTGAGGGATTAAAATTGATGATAGTTTTTAATTGGATACCATCAGTCATACTTTTGTCATTAGCAGGCTTTGCAAAATCATGCTGTACCTGTCCACAAAGAGAGGAAATATAGTGGTTTCATCCTTCATTCGTGCATGATTGGGCACCTGCAATGCCCTTATTTAGTGTGTACAGGCTTTAGCCAGGCAGAATAACCTCTGTTGCTAGCCCTTCCTGTTTGATGTGTCTCCAGTCATATCCCCTAGTGAGCCAGCTTTACTATGTATTGAATAACTTGTTGATGTATCCTGGCTCCAGGAAAACACTAGTTGATTTGTCCTTCTCAGTAGCGACTCCTAAGCTACGGAATTCTCTACGTATGTAACACATCCTTGATCTTACTACCTTCAAGGAGATGTTTTTTTTTAAATTCTGTTTTACAGCCCCACAGTTAGAGTACTGACTCAATACATGCTCCCATCCGAACACTGAGAATACTACTGGGTGATTTGTGCACCTGAATTTATGGATGTTAACACAACATGAGTGTACGGAGGGGCCCCAGCCTTGCTGGTATGTGGCATCATTGTTTTTTTTTCCTGTTGGATCTCTAGGTAGACTCAATTGGCTGATGACCCACTACAACTGTAAAAGTAAATTATCAGTTAAGGATTGTTCAATGGAGTGGCAGTCATTAGTCCTTCTTGATACCTACCTCAAAGGCATGGGAGTGCATTTGGCCTATTTGTAGGTACTCTCTTTGGTGGTATATGGCTTTCGGTTGGGGTTGTCTGCAAGTTTTTAGAACTCAAGAAGAGCACTCAGTGGTTCTGGATTCCAGAAAACCAGGCCGGTGATGCTCCAGCCATATAATTAGTCTGATCAAAAGCCTTACCCTTTCCATAGTGTGACCCACCAGCTGCTGTAAATTCTGGACCGTTTCAAAATAAAATCACAGTTTACAGCCGGACATTACCAAGAACCATTGTGTCATAGTGGGTAAGCAGTTATAGCTAATTTGTTATCAGTTTGACTCCCTTCGTACCAACAATGTTGTTATCCCGAGCCACTGATAGAAAATTAGTGCCCAACGGAGAGCTTCTGAAACTAAACACTAAGCTAGATTGGTGAATCGGGGGAATCATTTAGCATCTGCCTGGGAGGGGGTGGGGGGGGGGGAATCTGGCCCCTGCCTAACCAATAGGGATAGAGTTCCCAGGGGTACCACTATCCACTTTTACAGCAGTTCATGTGTGCCCTTCTACAAACAATCCCACTGTGCCCATCTCAGCCCAAATCAAAAATGGTGAAAGCTTGTCCCCTTTCACAGAGCCTATGAGCCCACGTCATGTGTGTGACGGTGGAAATGAGCAACCCCTCACTTGTGGTCCCTTAAACCAATTTCGGGAATATATCCTCTCCATTGGGATTGGTCTTGCCTGACTGGGGGAACAAAGAAAGGCCCTGCTCAGATGTCAGCTAGTGTTTGCCAGTGACAGGGTAGTCTTTTTTCAACTTAATTAAGTTCCAGGGCACATCCCAGATGGTCACCCTACCAGAGAAACTGGAGCACCTCCCCACACCCAACCCTTTGTCCGTCTCTGGGAGCAATTGTCACTCCACATCAAAGGGACATTCATTTGCCAGGTGGCAGTTGGAGTGCATGCAAGTTGTCCTCCAGGGGCTTTAGGCTGGAAAAGTAGCTTTTCCCAAAAATGTATTGCAAATCCCACTTCGGCAATGAGTTGGTCTTGTAATATATATATATTTCAAAAAGTTCAACGGTGAAATTTGTAGGGGTTTACTAGCCAGAAAAATTACTACATTTAATATTGTATCCCAATGTTTTCCTATGGAACAGCTAACCATCCTACAGTGAAAATAGCATTTATGGCGTTTGCACTTTAAGGACATGTTCAGCTTTAAACTTTTACATGTCCTACTTTTAACCCGTTAACCGTGGCCGTAATTCCGCAGCGGTGCGGGCGTTTCCGTGCGCGGGCGGGGCCTCGTCGGCCATTGGCCGACGGCAGCACTGGGGAGGTAGTGCTGCCGTCGGCCAATGGCCGACGGCAGCAATTAAAGGGTTAAATATTGTGCACCCTACCTTCTGGGCAGCATGGCCTATTTAGGGTTGCCTTATTAATATTTAAAAGTAAGGTTTATTTATGTCAAAAAGGTATTTTGACAGGTCCAATTTGAATTTTTATAACTGTACAGGTAGGCCTATAGTCTTGTTTGCACTGTCACTATAGTGGGTGGCTCAATGGGTGCATTCCACTTTCTACATTTAACATACAGGCTCAGGGTGTACTTTGTACCTTATACTAGGGACTTCTAGATAAGTTAAATATGCTAATTAGGAGTATAGACAATTTCAATGGTTTAGGTATCAGAGCACATGCACTGTAGTCTGGTTAGCAGAGCCCAAGTGCACAGATTCAAAACATCAGCAACATCACTTCAAAACAATTGATGGTAATCAAGCAAAAGGAGGCATTTTCCTATGGGCCTCCACCTGTCTGTTATTGATGAGTTTAAAAAGGTAATCTCTATTAGCGAAAAATGTCCCTGCCACAGCCTGAATTCACATTAGTGGCATGTTGTTTGGCATTCTTTTGTGGCTCCATTTGGCATCTAATTTCTCTTCAGTCAGTTTTGGGGTGAAGGATATGATGGCAATTGGGTCGCAGTTCCCGAAACATTCTGTGGAATGTAAAGTCTTTTAAGCTGTGTGTGTGTGCTTTTGGAGTGCCAGCCAATTATCCCTAAATAATAGATGATTTAAAGAGTGTAGTTATTGGTTTGGCTTATTTGAAGATGTGGCCCTTAATGAAGGTGGCGATGGGACAGTAGTTGGCAGTAGTTATAAAAAATGCCAAACTTATTGGGAGGTTATTCATTTCAGTGACTCATAGGATTTTGAAGTTAGTTGATGGTAGTGATTAGGGCGGTTTAGGTGTTTGATTTGTTGTTTTGGAAGTCGTTTGTCCTTATCTTTTTGAATAGCACCTTGTAACATTTACCTCCACCGGTGTTTAGCTGTCTAGCTGTGGCGGAACTATTATTTGACCATTCCATTCCATGTTGTTTGTTTCTTATACTGTTTTCAAGATAGATAAGATCTTGATAGTATTTAGAGTTAATGTCTGTCCAATTTAATTACATTAAAAATAGCTGCCTAATCTACTTTATATCAAGGGACATTTTTAGTTTACAGATTATCAAGATACTGTCTGTTGTTTTACATACTGTAGAGAAAATATCTATATTACCTCTTTAGCCAAAAGGAAAAATTAGCATTTTTTCTATAACTTTTCTTGTGGGCTACGGGTCAAAGTCTTAAAAAGTCCCATGGGAAAATGTCCTCACCTGGAGTGGATTGTATGACTACTCACTAAAAACTGTATTTCTGCCTTGCAATAATTGTTTAATTCTCACTGGACACTGCAGAAGAAAGGTTGCAACACATTTGTACATCATGTTAGTTTTCATGTTTTTTAACGACCTACCAATGAATGCTGCTTTTGTAAAAATTTTAAATGTGATTGCCAAAGGTCTTAAGGAAAATTTTATCTAGTCATTACTTAATGACATTTTCTATTACTTTTAATGACACCTACTATTTGTACGATGTTTTAAATGTGTAATGATGCTGAAAATCTTTTTTTCTAAGGTAACTTTTTTGTAAGATTTTAATTAATCAAATAAAAAAAAAAATGTTTTTTAATGTGATGGAGTTTGCAATTGCACAACAGTGAGTAAGAATGCTGTGACTAGTAGCCACCTGAATTATCCCAGGATGTTGAAAGTATAAATAAGTTTATTAGTTACAGAAGGTCCCATCCACCCTCGTCGACCTCTGCCCAGCATCTCACTGACCAGCTCACATTCACCACATTCCACATGGCTTCATAACAATCTGCATGGAGTGCAGTGCCTAGTCATACATAGATGGGACAGTCTTTCACAGAGCAGTCAAGGATAATACAAATGCATAGGAGGTGTTTATGATTGGCAGTATCCTTTTCAAATCACATACCTAAACCTGTTCTGAGTCATAAGCTGAGGGGTACGTGTCTCCGCCTTAAGTAGATGTGAATAGCTTGCCGACTGCTTGGTTGGAAAGCATTCAGCGGCTTATACCGGTCTAGTGAAGTACCTTGTGTCTCCCGACCTAGAGAACGAGGAGAGGTTGCAACATGCCTCAAGTAGCCAAGGTTTTGAAACTGTTGTCTTGCTCTGCAAATGTAACCTCCAAAAGTATAATGTCCCTATATGGCCTCCGTACACTGCCTATACCCCATTCATGATAGTTTTCAATGCCGCAGCTAAGCTCAATAATGTCCGTGACCAGGACCCTGTTGCCCAGCAGCGAGATGTACAATATTGGACAGTTTTGTCCAGTGTTGCCTAAAAGCATCTTGCACTTGGCAAACAAGCATTGGATTCGTTCTGCAATATTTTCCTGCCAAGTGAGTCCTATGCATGTAAACATCCAACCATAAAGGATTACAATTCAGTAGAGAGGCAAAACTGTTATTTATCAAGAGCCATAAATCCTATGCAGTTGAATTTTCAAAGTACAAGTAGTTTGTGAGATTATTGACATCCGGTTTCTATGCTAACTGCTCACAATTATGAATTGTTTGTTTCAGGGAACATCATAAAAAATGAAATCCTGTTTTTAGCTGGGACCCACCCCTTAACACCAGGCTCGCTTCTGAGCCTCAAGACTCGGGAGTCCATCTTAGATCACGCCATCCGTTTCACCTCTGATTGGCTGCATAACAAGCTGCAAGGAATCCGAATGCATCACCAGATCTACTTGAAGGAAACTTGTCCCCTGGGTCACCCGGTGATGAAGGACACCTTCGGGCCCCCAGGAGGATTGAAGAGGCCTACCTGGTGGTGTCCGGAGTGCCAGCCTCAAATTCTCCCAAATCAGGTTGAGAACGCTTGAGTCCCGCTGAAGAGGGGTGTGAATATTTAGCATCTTTGATTTTGTTAGCAGTACCAGCAGGTTGCACGGTTACTAAGAGAATTGTGTTACGTTTTTTTCTATTTTTTTGGTCCAAGGTATGGTGGGAAGATCGAAGACCAGATATCGCCTTTACATACTAGTAGCACAAAAATGCCATATTTGTGATGTATGCAAATCGAGACAGAAAATGGAGCACTTTTGATCTTTCAGCTAGCACACACAGACGTTTGTGGTGCTATATGTGACAACAGTTACGTTGTCCAATAGATGTTTCTCATTGCCCAGGTGAAGGATTCCAAATGCATGGACCATGTCTATTTTTTTTTCTTTTTTAAGGGTTGCTTTGATTTTCAGAGTATAAATAAAAATATCAGTGCATAGGTGCTGTTTCAGCGCTTTGCATTATGTGAACTGCAATGTATACATTTTATCTTGAATAAAATGCTACAGCACATTGCAAGTAAGTTGTGGTGTACTAAGTAATCTGTGGCAAGGACACATTGAGTCCAAAGTAAACTGCCACTTGAGATGTATGTAGGAATTTGCTCAGTAGAGTAGATCGTGGGTAAAGCACTTGGGTCCAGATTACATAACGTTGCACCAGCACAGTGCAATTTTGTACCACCCCACCAATACAAAATGACGTCTGGGGTTGCGGTATGATCGGTGACCAAAGCGCTGACATTCCTCTGAGTTAACGTATGACTTGAGGATGGCGCAGCTCGGGAACTGTGGCAGTCGTTGCCGACTGTTTCCAACTTGTGCTTTCCACAGTTCATTACGAACTCAGACAAATTCAGAGTTATATGTATGTGCTTTAGACACTGCAAGTGCATGAAACTTGGGTTCAGCTTTGCGCTGATCACAGTTTAGGATGCAGCCCATCCACTGTAGAACTGGCACTACAAAATGTTATTTTGTCACTGCAAATGTAATTTTAACATTGCCATGCATATGCAGTTGTCAAGGTAAAAATCCTGCAAATTGGTCCTTTCCAAATGAGTGCTAGCACACCTTCTATTTGATGCACTATGACGGAAACACGAATCGTTGGTCATAGAGAAACATTCAGTTCTTGATTTAATCAAACACAGAAAATTCTAAGAAATGTTTCTTTCGAGCTGTTGAATATGTTATATTAGCCTCGAAGGGCGAGAGGTATCAATTCCGATATTTTGTTGATGTAAACAGAATGTCTATGACCAACACTGCTGTTGTGAATTGAAGAAAATAAAACTTTCAAGCAGAACAGTGTCTTTACAATGTTGTCAACTATGCTATATTCATTACTGATGCTGCGCAACAAGTTTTAGGTCTTGCATAGACAGTGAATGCACTTTCTCTTCGAGACACATTGTATATTGTTAGGGGGTTTGGAGCCTTCCCATTACTTGCAATTGGTGGACTTCAAAACCACTCTGGATTCCTGCTGGCCAGCTCTGTGTTCGACACTTCCCTCTTCTTGCATATGACTTTGTGTCCTTACACTGCTTACACTTTTGGGACCTATTTTTTCTTTTTGTTGAGCAGCTCTACAGAGCGTATCTTTCCTAGTTGGCTTTGTCATTTGCTTGTTAATGTATGCTGTCATTTGCTTGTTAATTTATACTGTCCAGCTTGACTTTCTCTCATGTGAGCATTACTTTTTCACTGTATCCTCCCCTGAACTCACTATCTGAAAACAAACCTTTAAATCCTGTTCTTATCTTACCTCATTTGCTGAGCATTCAAAGACTAGGTCAAATGTTAGGCTTCGTATTCTGTCGGAACTTGATGTTTACTTTTCTTTCGCTAACTTCAAAGTGAGAGAATTTATGTGACGATCCATCTTGCTAAGTACCCCTGCAAGAGGACAGGCTGTTGGGTGTTATTTTTTTCTAGCACACAACAAAAATTAACTGTTATGATATTACAGAATTACTCGGAATGAGAACAATCGAAATGAAACGCATTTTGTTTTGTAATTCCTGGTGGAAACAACTATTTTTACTATTCATACTTCATGTGCCTTTTACGTTGAGTGATATCCAGGTCACATGTGAGATTGATTTGTTTCCACTGTGCGTGTTTGCTGTTGACTTTTTACTGCTTGGTTACTGTCTCCTCTGTCTTCCGAGGCTACAAAACCTGTTAACCCGAAGATAAAGATAATCCGGTTGTATAATCAGGTCTGCCAAACCCAAATGTGAAACAGAGGAAAATCAGACAAATGTGTGTAAAACATTCAGATCAAAGTGCTAGAATTGTGCTTCCTCTAGTGCCCATTCGGTAATGTCAATTTCCATTTTGTTGGTGGTTTGGATAACAGAAAACCATACATATTTATTCGATTGTGCTTTTCAGTGAAATCCACAAGCTTAATGTAATTAACACATAAAAACAGATTGCAAACCGTGTTCAAAGACTGCGTGCAGGAAACAAAATATGACAAAACTTGAAACATTTCAAGAAGGTCCCCTTATTGAAGAGAAGGGGGTACGGGGACGCGGAGATGGGTAGGTGCAGACGCACAGTACACACATCAAAACTACAGCAAGCTTTAACACAGCTTCTCTGCGCCACCTGATGTTGCTACATTTTTGCATCACATAGGTTGGACCCAGATCATCATAAACTCAGTAGTTAGCACCTAGGGGCACCAATTCTAGTGTAATGTTCATGCACTGTGTGGGAAAAGTTTCGCTACATTAAAACTCTTAAAAAGGCTCTTCTTATGGATCCCCCTGGAATGTTGGAAATCCATCACACAGGCCATGCTCATAAGCAAACTGGATTACGGAATGCACTCTTTGTGGGCATGGCGGACTACCTTTTCTCTCGTCTGCAGGTAATCCAGAATGCACCTGCCAAGTTGGTGTGCAACAAAAGCAAGTATAACTTGGCATCAGAATGCATGAGTGAGCTCCAGTGGCTGCCTGTGCGCCAAAGGGCCAGATTCAAGCTCCTGGGCCATGCACACAGAGCCCTACATCATCAAGGCCCCAAAATCCTACAAGACAAAATCCAATTCTGTGCCCCTATATGGAATTTAAGGTTGTGCAACCAGGTACGGGCAAAAACCAAACTCATTGAGAAAGCCAGGGCAGGGGGTGGCTTTTTCTCTCATCTGGCATCAACTCGCTGATATGAACTACCTCTAGAACTTTGTCTTACCGATGACTAGATATCATTTAGAAAGAAGCTGAAACCCTATGTGTTCCCCAGGGTATAATTATTTACACAGAGGCCTCTGGCATCACTTCACCCTCACTCATGTTATCCAGGATTGGGGTATCTTTCCTAGATTCACATGCCTGAATCATTCCCCGTCGCCGAGGCGGGAGTCCCATGGTAAATACAAAAGTAGTGCCAAGAGTAATTAATAATAGTACTAGGCTAAAAGAAAAAAGCCTAAGGCCTGTCTTAGTAGCCTATCTACATCATTATAGTAAAAAGAACCAAAGATTGGTCCCAGCCAATCAGCTGCTAGCACCCTCCAGAGCCTTACCAGCAGAGGCAGTTCTCCTCAGATTTTCACTGCACGTCTTGTGTGAAGGGAGTCTCCCTGAGCTCTGCTCAGTTTATTCTGAGCTGTACAAGGTAATTGATTTTACTGACTCTACAAATAAGGCTGTGATTAAAACGCGCTTCACGCAGCTTGCACGGGGCATATGTGCAATTTAGGGGCTTTTTGTTTCAATGAAGGGGACTTTGTTTTTTTAGTTGCAGACCACAATTTTATTAGTGAAGGGCCACTTACTTGCATTATAATAGTGTTTGCACCGCTGCTTAGCGGGTCCTCGGCACCACTACAAACTTACTGGACGCCATTTTGGCTTGGGGAGAGTTTGGACGCCTGGTGGGCGCCATTTTGAGACAACATTCGAGTTGTCAGGCTGTCAGGCGGTCACCTAAGACGCCTATTAAAACCTGCCTCATCGTCTGCGCGCAGCGTGTGTGCTGTGGGTGCGCCAGAGGCGAGCCCATCTGCGCCCATCCGCGACCTACCGGGACCAGGGGCCATAAACCCTGGCCCATTTGTCAGGTATAGTAGATCAGAGCTGATGATTCTACATCAGGGGAACCCAGAGCTCAGTGAGGACTGTTTAACACTGTTACGGAGGGAAGGATTACTCAAATCTGTGTTTTAGCTGAAGAGTGTGAAGACTAGGAAAGTTGATAAGGTTCTGATGTATGGTCTTTTAAATACCAGATCGCTCCAGAAACAATCTAGAAATCTTCACACTACTACAAGATGGGGTTAGACATCTTAGGGGTCACAGAGACGTGGCTGGAAGACTCATCCATGCCAGATGTGGTGGCCTCCCTTCCCCCTAATTATATGGCTATTTGTCAGAATCGAGCGAACGCCAAGAGAGGAGAGGGGGTCGCTTTCCTCTATAAGAGCTGTTGGAAGGCTGAAATAGTTTGCGCTGAAAGCTTGGGCGGTACAGATATGTTAGGGGTTAAATTTGAGGTGGGTATGGACTGTTTGGTCATCCTTCTGGTGTACCGTCCCCCTCGGGCTACCCCCGACTTCGTGGATGACTTTGTAGAGATGGTCTATGACCTCAGGTCTCATTACAAGGACCTGTTAGTCATGGGAGATTTCAACTTCCACTGGGAGATTTCTCCCAAAGAGGGGCAGGCAGGCCATCTAGAAGAAGCACTAACAGCGTTGGGACTTCTACAACTTGTAGTAGGTCCTACCCATGATATGGGCCACACGCTGGATCTGGTGTGGTCGACTGACCCCGGGGCCAGGTCGGTAGTTTGTACACCATGTGTATGATCTAACCATTATCTGCTTAGAGGACAGAAGGAGGCACCAAAATATGGAGGAAAATCCAGACCAGCATGGAAAACCGTGAGGCGATCGAACTCCATAAATGAGGAAGCTCTGGTGGGAAATTTACTAAATTCCTCCGCACTAACCACCGGTGATGATAATATAGAGGTCACCTGTCAGAAGGTAGTGGACAAACTAAAATCTACCATCGAACTAGTAGCGCCGGCTGGAAAGGTGAAAATGGGGGACAAAGGAGCTGGAGCGCCCTGGTTCAATGATTCGTTGAGGCTTAGGAAACAAGCCCTTCGGAAGGCAGAGAGAGCCTGGAGGAGGAATTATAATACATTGGCACAGAGCCTATATCCGCAAGAGCTGGCCGCGTATAAAAAGGCTATCCTGGCTCGAAAATCTGAGTACTTTGAGACCAGGATCGCCGCATCCCAAAATCCGCAGAAAGAAGTTTTTAAGGTGCTGTTAGAACCGGCTGTGTTAGACCTGGCACCTTGGCGTGAGTCTCCCTTCCACTTTTTGCTGATGTGCCTCCGATGTTTTGCTGGTTTTCCGATACTCAGGGCACTGCGCCACGGCTGATCCGTGCCGCAGTGCAAGTGCTCCCTACTGTAACCTGTACATACGATTGGTATCCATGATTGGTGCATTGGATTTACTGTTAGTCCCTAGTAAAGCGCACGAGAGAGTGCCGGGGCTTGTAGATGCCAATACTGCTGGTGGGCCTGCAGTGCTGGTTGCGCCACCCACCAAAGCAGCCGTAAAAGATGTGTCTGGGAACTGCGACCGCAGAACCCGCGTGCGGTCTCGTACTGCCACGCTAGCTGGGCAAGTGTCCCCACTTGCCCGCACCGACCCTTCCCTTGACTACATATTAGACACCCCTATGGTAGGCCTGCGGGCAGGGTGCATTGTAGGTGTAAGGTAGGACAAGCCCTGATGTGCGTGGCATGTCCTGGTAGTGACTTACAACGAAGACCGTATTTCACTACTGAAGGCTACCTGCTCCATTAGGCCAGACTGAGCTGCGAGGATTATTACGACCTATAATCCCCGCAGGCTCAAGGAGCATGGTAGTGAGTCATGTTTAGTATGCCTGAACTCAGGATGATGAGATATTTCTTGTAGACAAGTTTATTTCAATATCCTGGGTTTGCAAATGCTACTTTTAGAAAGTTAGCATTTGCTTGCCTAACCATTTCAGTTGCCTCTGCCAGTATGTGTATCCGACTGTCTGGGATGTGTGAGTGACAGGGCTGGAGGGATGACAGGTGGTGAATGCGCAGATTACACCTTAGTGGGAGGTAGGAGTGCCTCTTGACTCGAACTGTCACTGTGCTCGGCCACCACAATGCTGGCTCCACCCTCCTGGGGAGCGGCGGATGACTCTGCCGGCACCTGGCCCAGGAAGGGCGAAGCCCCCATCAACAAGGTACTCTGGCCACCCCTGTCAGGACAATGCTGGCTCCACCTCCTGTGGGGCGTCTGATGCGCCTGCCCCTCACACTGAAAGCAGGAGCCGGAGCACACCCGCCGGGGTACTCCAGAACTGAGAGTGGCTATGCAAAGGCCCCCCTGGCCTGCGAGAACAAAGGAATTGGCCTATAAAAGACGGAGCCCTGCTCCTTGAAAATTAGATCCAGTTTGGGCCACAGAACGACTCTGCCCTACGAGAAGGACCGCGAGAAGACAAGGAAGGGTGCTGACTCTTGCCTGTGTCTGGTGCCTTGCTGCTGAAGGAGAGGAAGACAAAAAGACTACGAAAAGACTTTTGTGCTACTTGTGCCAAACTCTGCGAAGAGATCTCCAAGGGCTTGGAATTGAACTTGCCCCCTGACCAGCGTCCCAGGACCAGTGGACGCTAACCCCCTTGGAAGAAAGCGACTGCGGGTGCTGACCATCGCCGCAGCACCGACAAAGAGGAAGCTCCTCTAAGGCATCCACACCCTCCCGACCACCGTGACCGGGGCCCAAAGCAACAGCGGAAGCACAGTGAGGACCAGCCGCCGCTGGCCCGAACATCGTGACCACAACTGCGCTGGGAGCCCGAGAGCAAAGTAAAGGAGGGCCCGTCCGGTCCGAGCTATCGAGGCGACTGCATAGCGAGCCGTCCCTCACCTGCAAGGACAGACCATTGCCCTACGAGAATCCACAAGGTCGGTAGCCTGCCCGACAGCCCAGCTGTGAGCCCACAGCTGCATCGACATTTGGCTGGGTACGTCCTGCACTTGGGGACTGTACTGCCACTTGTCACCGCCGCACAGCCGCCGTCTCCAAGGTCGGAGCGGACGACGAAGAGAGGACCGTGCCGCCACAGAGCACCGCTGCCCCGGACGACCAGTGACCTGCTCGGCCGAAGAGCCGCAACGATCAGCGACACCGGGAAGGCAACGCGACGTGGGACAGATCCCCTGGAAGCCGCTGGCTCCACAAAGAACTTTGTTTAACGCCGGCCTACGGGCCTCACAAGAACTACGATAAGAACTGTGGTAACCTAAAGCTAACATCCTGCAACCGTATCCCTAAAGTTATTGACTGTATTCACAAGCCTGCGTAAAGTCTATATAAAGAGATATATTTTTACAAGAATACAGTCTGGTCTCGTTGTGTGGTGGGTTGGTTGTGAAGGTGTACTGTTGCAAGTGTTTAACCCTATGTGCCCCAAAGATTAGCCTGCGACTGCTTAAGCCACACTACCTAGAGGGTAAGCAGAGGTTGTCTGGAAGGTAACCCTCAGCCCTGACGAGGAAGAGAGAGTCCCTGCTTGTCGCTAGTGTTGCACTGCGCCAACTAGAGCCTCCCCCTTCCTACATTGGTGGCAGCGGTGGGATTTTCGAATTTACACTTGCGATAGTTATACCTGAGCTTCTGACCGCTACACAAGGATTACGGTACAGTTACTAAACCACAGACTTTGCCTTTTGAAAGAAGATTCCGAGTGCCGAAACCATGCCGGGCACAAAGAGCCTGGATGGAGCGGAGTCCACGACCTCCGAGGTCTTGGAGATAGAATGGGACGCCGCGAGGCTGGACAAATACTCAAAGATGGAGCTGAAGTTTTTTTGTAGGAAACTAAAGGTTCCGCACGCTGGTTGCAAAAACAAGCCGGAGCTCTACAAGGCCCTGAAAGCCTGGGTGGAGTCCAGAAAGACCCCGGAAGAGCAAGACGTCCTCGCCGAGCAGAATGCAACAGAGGAGCAGAATGCACTTGGGGATCTGATCGATCTCGAGCGACAAGACAGCGAGCACAGCTTGGGTAAAGGCCTGTCGCCAGAGGAGCTGGCGGACAGGAAGGAAACCCGGAATCACGAAAGGAAATTGGCAGAATTGAAAATCCAGCTGGAGCTGGAAACAAAAAGAATGGCGCTGGAAGAACGAAAGCACCAAATGAATTACGAAATCAAGATGAGGGAGATGAGTCTCAAAGAGAGAGACTTGGATCGGCCTCCCTCTGGTGGCAGCACATCGCCAGTGCAGGTAGAGTCAAGAGTGCATATCCCGAAGGACGTAGTCAAGGAGTTCTTTAAGGGGGATGACATAGGACAATGGTTTAGGGCATATGAGGTAGCCATGTCCTCCCACCGGGTCCCTGAAAAGGATTGGGGAGCGGGGTTGTGGGGAAGGTTCCTTAGCGAAGGGAGAGATACCTTGCTAGATCTGCCCGTTGAGAATCAGAGGTCCTATACCCACATGAAAGAAGCTTTGTTGAACAGGTACGGGCTTACCCCTGAGATGTATAGACAGAAGTTTAGGGGATGTACTAATCGGCCTGGGAATACGTATGGGGAATATGTGACTTACTTTTGCAGAGCACTGGATGGTTGGGTGAAAGGTAACAAAGTGAATGATTTTCAAGGACTCTTTGATTTAATTGCATGGGAGCACTTGTCTGATCACTGTTTTCCTGAGTTACGCCAACATCTGATCGATAGCAAGCTGTCCAACCCGAGGAAGCTTGCTGAGGAGGCGGACCGCTGGCTCAGCACCAGGGTCCACAAGGGTCCCGTGGGAGATTCCGCCAAGAGTGGGCAGGGTCCCCAGCAGAAGAGTGGGGGGGACAAAGGGGGAAAACAGAAAGGGTTCCAAAAAGGCCCCCAAAGTAGTTCCCAAGGGAATCCGCAGCAGGGTTCTCAGCCTCCCCCACCCCCGAAGCAGAATGGGGCCCCGACAGGTAAACCTGTTCCAAAGGGGCCCTTCAATTGTTTCAAATGTGGCGAGCCTGGGCACATATCCAGTGACCCCAAGTGTCGCCTATTTGGAAAACCCGCACCCACTGGTGCTCCGCCCCGACAAGTGACTAGCGTTCACCTGGGAGAAGAAATGATGGTCCCGGGGGGTGGAGATCCCGTTCACATGACCCTGGTCTCGTTAGGAGACAGCGAGATGATCCCTACGAACTACCTGCCCTCTAACACTAAAAAATATGGGCAGGCGGTGATCATCAATGGTAAGGAAGCCGAGGCTCTTAGAGACACAGGAGCCAGTGTGACTGCAGTGAGGCAGCACCTGGTGTCTCAAGAGCAGGTTGTACCCCATGCCTACTGTAGGGTTATCAATGCTGATAATTCCGAGAGCCAGTGTCCGATGGCTCAAGTTCCCTTCGAGTGGGGGGGGGGTCTCTGGTACTCTGCAGGTCTGTGTGAGAAAAACCATGCCTGTTGACTGTTTGCTAGGGAACGACTTGGAGCACTCCCCTTGGGAAAAGGTGGAGAAAACGACTCACCTGCGGATGGTGGGTCTGCCTGACTGGGCGTGCGTGACCACACGGTCGATGGCAGCCAGTAAGGGTGATCGAGAGGTCCTGGGGCCTGACGGAGAGGCCCAGGAACCGGCCTTAGGGAGAAGGCGCAGGGGGCGCGGGAAACCGGCCCCGGAAGTTCCTACGGTCCAGGAGGAGGCAGACCTTGAGGGGGATGCCCTGGAGCCTACAGGGGAACAGATCGCTGAACTGGGGGACCTGCCTGAGCTGACCCATTGGCAGCAAGAAGGAGGACCCTCCAGGGAGGAATTCTGCAGGGAGCAGAAAGAATGCCCTTCTCTCGTAGGTATGCGGCAGCAGGCTGCAGACCAGGCCAATGGTGTTCAGGCCAAAACACATTACGTGTACTGGGAGAACGACCTCCTGTATTCGGAGCCTAAGGCTGCTGAACCTGGGTCAGCCCGTGTGCTGGTGGTACCCCAGAAGTTCAGAGCCTTCCTACTGGGTCTGGCTCATGATGTGCCTTTAGCAGGACATTTGGGGATGGACAAGACCTACGACAGGCTTGTCACCCACTTTTACTGGCCCCAGATGCACAAGAGTTCCGATACGTATTGCAGAACCTGTCCAACTTGCCAGGCAAGTGGGAAGACGGGAGGGAAGAACAAGGCTCCCCTCCAACCCTTCCCTGTGGTCGGTACGCCATTCCAGCGAGTGGGTATTGACATCGTTGGGCCTCTGGACCCCAAGACAGCCATGGGCAACAGGTTCATCCTGGTCTTGGTGGACCATGCCACCCGGTACCCTGAAGCCATACCTCTGAGGACAGTGACGGCTCCCGTGGTGGGGCGTGCACTGATGGGAATTTTCTCACGAGTAGGATTCCCTCTAGAGGTAGTGAGCGACAGGGGGACCAATTTCATATCGAAGTATATGAAGTCCCTTTGGCAAGAGTGTGGCGTAACGTACAAGTTCACCACACCCTACCATCCCCAAGGTAACGGGTTGGTTGAAAGATTCAACCGAACCCTCAAAGGCATGATCATGGGCCTGGAAGGTCCGATGAGGCGTAAGTGGGACGTCCTCTTACCATGCCTGCTGTTTGCATATCGCGAGGTACCACAGAAGTCCCTAGGGTTCAGCCCCTTTGAACTGCTGTACGGTCACCCCGTAAGAGGACCACTGAGTTTGGTAAAGGAAGGCTGGGAGCAATCTCCCAGGAAACCTCCCCAGAATGTATATAGCTACATGCTGGCCTTCAGAAACCAGACCAGGCGCTTCAGACAACTTGCCGAGGCAAATCTGGAAGCGAGCCAGGAAGAAATGAAGCGGTGGTACGATCAGAATGCCACTCTGGTCGAGCTTCAGCCTGGACAAGAGGTGTATGTCTTAGCCCCAGTGGAGCCCTGTGCCCTTCAAGATAAGTGGACAGGTCCATTTGAGGTTGTGGAGCGGAAGAGCCCCGTGACATACTTGGTGGACATGAAGACGCCCAGGAACCCTTTGCGGGTCCTACATGTCAACCGCCTCAAGCCCCACTTGCGAAGGTCCGAAGTGGGCATGTTGTTGGCAACCGATGACGGAATGGAGGAGGAGTCAGAGCCTCTACCGGACCTCTTGGTGGCCTGTGAGAAGGATGAGTCAGTGAATGGAGTTAACCTCTCACCCTCCCTGACCGCCGAACAACAGGAGGATTGCCGCCAGTTGCTGGGGCAGTTTCCAGACCTGTTTTCCCTGGTTCCGAGTGTCACAGATTGGTGCGTCCATGATGTGGACACTGGAGACAGCTTACCGGTGAAGCATAAGGCTTACCGGGTGACTGACAGGGTACGGGCCTGCATCAAGGAGGAGGTCTCCAAGATGCTTGCCCTCGGGGTGGTTGAGTCTTCCAGCAGTCCTTGGTCCAGCCCCGTGGTCTTGGTTCCGAAGGCTGCTGCGCCGGGAGCCACACCCGAACTCCGGTTCTGCGTGGACTACAGAGGACTCAATTCAGTCACGAAGACTGACGCGCACCCCATCCCCAGAGCTGACGAGCTCATTGATCGGCTAGGGGCTGCCCGGTTTCTCAGCACGTTTGATTTGACGTCTGGGTACTGGCAGATCGCCTTGACCGATGGGGCAAAGGAGAGGTCGGCATTCTCTACACCAGATGGGCATTTCCAGTTCCGGGTTATGCCATTTGGAATGAAGAATGCCCCTGCCACCTTTCAGAGATTGGTCAACCAGGTGTTGGCTGGACTGGACGAGTTCAGTGCCGCCTACCTGGATGACATCGCGGTGTTCAGCGGCACCTGGCCCGAACACCTGCGACACCTCTGGGAAGTGTTGATGGCCCTGCGCAGAGCAGGCCTCACAATCAAGGCAAGCAAGTGCCAGATTGGGCAGGGTTCAGTGGTGTACTTGGGACACCAAGTTGGGAGTGGCAAGGTAGCCCCCTTGCAGCCCAAAATCGAAACCATCCTGGCTTGGGAACCCCCCAAGACCCAGACTGCAGTGAGAGCCTTCCTGGGGCTCACTGGGTATTACAGGAGGTTTGTCAAGGGCTATGGCACGATCGTGACCCCCTTGACAGAGCTGACTTCGAAGAAGCAGCCCAGGAATGTGATCTGGACTGACACCTGTCAGAAAGCTTTCGACACCCTGAAGACTGCCATGTGCACGGCGCCCGTGCTCCTGGCCCCTGATTTCTCCAAAGAGTTCATTGTGCAAACAGACGCTTCAGAGCATGGTGTAGGGGCTGTTCTTTCACAGATGACTGAGGAGGGCTTTGACCAACCCGTAGCCTTCATAAGTCGGAGGTTACTTCCACGGGAAAGTAGGTGGAGTGCAATAGAGCGTGAAGCATTTGCTGTGGTCTGGGCGCTGAAGAAGCTAAGACCCTACTTGTTTGGGTCTCACTTCCGAGTTCAGACGGACCACAGGCCTCTCAGATGGTTGATGCAAATGAGGGGTGAGAACCCGAAACTGTTGAGGTGGTCCATTTCTCTACAGAGTATGGACTTTACGGTGGAACACCGCCCTGGCACCGATCACGCCAACGCTGACGGTCTGTCCAGATTTTTCCGCCTTAGTGATGTGGAACTCCCTGGGGAAGGGTAGTTCCCCCCACATTTCAGCTGGAGGGGACACATGTTAGACCTGGCACCTTGGCGTGAGTCTCCCTTCCACTTTTTGCTGATGTGCCTCCGATGTTTTGCTGGTTTTCCGATACTCAGGGCACTGCGCCACGGCTGATCCGTGCCGCAGTGCAAGTGCTCCCTACTGTAACCTGTACATACGATTGGTATTCATGATTGGTGCATTGGATTTACTGTTAGTCCCTAGTAAAGCGCACGAGAGAGTGCCGGGGCTAGTAGATGCCAATACTGCTGGTGGGCCTGCAGCGCTGGTTGCGCCACCCACCAAAGCAGCCGTAAAAGATGTGTCTGGGAACTGCGACCGCAGAACCCGCGTGCGGTCTCGTACTGCCACGCTAGCTGGGCAAGTGTCCCCACTTGCCCGCACCGACCCTTCCCTTGACTACATATTAGACACCCCTATGGTAGGCCTGCGGGCAGGGTGCATTGTAGGTGTAAGGTAGGACAAGCCCTGATGTGCGTGGCATGTCCTGGTAGTGACTTACAACGAAGACCGTATTTCACTACTGAAGGCTACCTGCTCCATTAGGCCAGACTGAGCTGCGAGGATTATTACGACCTATAATCCCCGCAGGCTCAAGGAGCATGGTAGTGAGTCATGTTTAGTATGCCTGAACTCAGGATGATGAGATATTTCTTGTAGACAAGTTTATTTCAATATCCTGGGTTTGCAAATGCTACTTTTAGAAAGTTAGCATTTGCTTGCCTAACCATTTCAGTTGCCTCTGCCAGTATGTGTATCCGACTGTCTGGGATGTGTGAGTGACAGGGCTGGAGGGATGACAGGTGGTGAATGCGCAGATTACACCTTAGTGGGAGGTAGGAGTGCCTCTTGACTCGAACTGTCACTGTGCTCGGCCACCACAATGCTGGCTCCACCCTCCTGGGGAGCGGCGGATGACTCTGCCGGCACCTGGCCCAGGAAGGGCGAAGCCCCCATCAACAAGGTACTCTGGCCACCCCTGTCAGGACAATGCTGGCTCCACCTCCTGTGGGGCGTCTGATGCGCCTGCCCCTCACACTGAAAGCAGGAGCCGGAGCACACCCGCCGGGGTACTCCAGAACTGAGAGTGGCTATGCAAAGGCCCCCCTGGCCTGCGAGAACAAAGGAATTGGCCTATAAAAGACGGAGCCCTGCTCCTTGAAAATTAGATCCAGTTTGGGCCACAGAACGACTCTGCCCTACGAGAAGGACCGCGAGAAGACAAGGAAGGGTGCTGACTCTTGCCTGTGTCTGGTGCCTTGCTGCTGAAGGAGAGGAAGACAAAAAGACTACGAAAAGACTTTTGTGCTACTTGTGCCAAACTCTGCGAAGAGATCTCCAAGGGCTTGGAATTGAACTTGCCCCCTGACCAGCGTCCCAGGACCAGTGGACGCTAACCCCCTTGGAAGAAAGCGACTGCGGGTGCTGACCATCGCCGCAGCACCGACAAAGAGGAAGCTCCTCTAAGGCATCCACACCCTCCCGACCACCGTGACCGGGGCCCAAAGCAACAGCGGAAGCACAGTGAGGACCAGCCGCCGCTGGCCCGAACATCGTGACCACAACTGCGCTGGGAGCCCGAGAGCAAAGTAAAGGAGGGCCCGTCCGGTCCGAGCTATCGAGGCGACTGCATAGCGAGCCGTCCCTCACCTGCAAGGACAGACCATTGCCCTACGAGAATCCACAAGGTCGGTAGCCTGCCCGACAGCCCAGCTGTGAGCCCACAGCTGCATTGACATTTGGCTGGGTACGTCCTGCACTTGGGGACCGTACTGCCACTTGTCACCGCCGCACAGCCGCCGTCTCCAAGGTCGGAGCGGACGACGAAGAGAGGACCGTGCCGCCACAGAGCACCGCTGCCCCGGACGACCAGTGACCTGCTCGGCCGAAGCGCCGCAACGATCAGCGACACCGGGAAGGCAACGCGACGTGGGACAGATCCCCTGGAAGCCGCTGGCTCCACAAAGAACTTTGTTTAACGCCGGCCTACGGGCCTCACAAGAACTACGATAAGAACTGTGGTAACCTAAAGCTAACATCCTGCAACCGTATCCCTAAAGTTATTGACTGTATTCACAAGCCTGCGTAAAGTCTATATAAAGAGATATATTTTTACAAGAATACAGTCTGGTCTCGTTGTGTGGTGGGTTGGTTGTGAAGGTGTACTGTTGCAAGTGTTTAACCCTATGTGCCCCAAAGATTAGCCTACGACTGCTTAAGCCACACTACCTAGAGGGTAAGCAGAGGTTGTCTGGAAGGTAACCCTCAGCCCTGACGAGGAAGAGAGAGTCCCTGCTTGTCGCTAGTGTTGCACTGCGCCAACTAGAGCCTCCCCCTTCCTACAGGCTGTCTCTAGTTGGCAGAGGTATGCACTTCTGACAAATAGGGACACACCTTTTCTAGTCAGGGCAAGGGGATCACACCCTTCGATAAACCCTGCTCACCCCCTTGGTAGCTTGGCAGAGCAGACAGGCTTATCTCAGAGGCTGTGTGTTAAGCATTTATGACCACATACAGTAATAAAGTGAATACACTACAAATGGACACGAAACAGTAGTATTATAAAAATAAGTATTTTTATATAAGGCTTAGCACAAGACCAAATAACGACAAAAATGTACACAATCGTAATAAATACTCTGGGAAGGGAAAAAGGATAGTTCAAAGGTAGTTTCTTCTTTAGCACAAAAGTCTTTAGTATCAAAGCAAATCTTCTTCTTGGCAATACAGTTCTTAGCAACAGGGTAACCCACACGGGGGCTACACAACGTCGAGGCAAAGTTAATCCAAAGGTTCGGCGTCGACCGCGAGGAGCGCTACGTCGAGCCCGGAGTCACACGGACCCCCCAACACACAGTACCTTTAGGAAAATGAAGCACACGATGATCAGCGGCGTCGAGCAATCCGGCGTTGCGTCTTCGGTGTCGATCAGGCCTCAGCAGGCGTCGTCGATGATGCGGTTGCACAGAGTGAGCAGCGCTCACGGCGTCACGAGGGCGATGCGATCAGCAGCGGTGCGGACACGAGGTCCCTTGGAGCTGGAGCCGTACTCCCACTCACTGGCATTGCTGCTGGCGTCGGTCGGGCCCGGCGGCCGGTCGTCGAGGAAGCGGGACACTGAGGCCGTTACCCACTATGTCGAGCTGGATTCGGCGACGTCCGTCGGCGTCGAGGTTGCTGGCTCTTTCAGAGGTGCTGGATTCACAGTTCCAGCAAATAGCACTTTAAGCAGATGAAGTCTTTTAGCCCTGTGACTTGAGCAGGAGACTGGCACTCTTCCAGTCCTTTGAGATTTTCTTAGCAAGCGTGAGAGTACACACACAGTTCCTCTCTCCTGGTTCCTTGGCAAAAATAAAGAAGCACTGCAGGATTCCCCCCAGCAAACAGCACACTGGCAGAAGGGGTAGGCAAGTCCTCAGATCAGCAGGCCTCTTGTCCTTGGTTACAGGGTTCCTTGTCAGAAGTGATCTGATTTCGTAGTTCAGGGGTCCTTCTCTTATACCCCTTTTCAGCTTTGATCCCTTTGTCCATGCAGGGGACTTTCCCAACATCCTGGGTCTGTTGTGGGTGGAGCCAGGCAGAAGCACCTGGCTTATTCACTGAGCAGGGCTGGGTCCTCAGACGCCCAGCAGGAGGTGGAGCCTGCATTGTCACTGGCAGGAGCAGAGCTATCGGCCTCCTGGCAGGAGGTGGGGCTAGGATCGTCCATGGCAGGCACAGAGCCATCAGTCGCTTGGCAGGAGGTGGAGCCAGCATTGTATCAGGCAGGGCAGGCTATCAGCAACTACTCTCCCCCTACTCTCAATGCAAATGTCCCACTCATCCCACACTGACTCATCCAGACCTCCGGAGCCACCCAGCTCCTGTCACACACACGCAAGACCAGCAGAAACCAGATATGGTTAGACAAGAAAATAGACACTTTCTAAAAGTGCTATTTTCAAACCCAGAGTCCAAAAACCATCCACACTAACGGATGCGTAATTAAACCCCGAGTTCTGGGATACCAAACTCGACATTGCACCATGCTCCCCGAGCCAGCTAGGATCATAGCGCTAATAATCCCGGCGGCCCTTTCTACCCAACGGAGAGCAGGCTACCTCGCAATAGTGAAGAACGAAGATGGCGGTAATTCACTATTAGGACATGCCAACTTGGTCAGGCGTGTCCTACCTTATACTTCCAATGCACCCTGCCCGCGGTCCTACCATAGGGGTGACTAACATGAAGTCAAGGGAAGGTTTGAGGGGCTGGCAAGTAGGTATACTTGCGCAGCCTGCGTGACAGCACTAGGCTGCACGTGGGTCTCGCAATGACCGACCCGTAGACAATCTTTTACGAGGCCGCTCCTGTGGGTGGCACAACACGTGCTGCAAGCCCACGAGCGGCATTTGTATTTACAAGCCCCGGCACTCCTGGTGCACTAGACTAGGGACTGACAGTAAATCAAATAAGCCAAACATGGATACAATCAATACATCAATTTAACATAGGGAGCACTTGTGCTGTGGCACTGATCAGCAGTGGCACAGCGCCCAAAGCATATACCAGCAAAAACATCGTAAAACAGTGGAGGCAAACAGAAAAAATGGAGGAGAGACTCAAGCCAATGATGTCAGGTCTAACACGTGTCCCCTCCAGCTGAAATGTGGGGAGAACTACCCTTGACCTAGGGAGTCCTCATCACTAAGGCGGAAAAATCTGGACAGACCATCAGCATTGGCGTGATCTGTACCAGGGCGGTGTTCCACCGTAAAGTCCATCCCCTGTCGGGAAATGGACCACCGTAAAGTCCATCCCCTGTAGGGAAATGGACCACCTCAACAGTTTCGGATTCTCACCCCTCATCTGCATCAACCATCTGAGGGGCCTGTGGTCTGTCTGAACCCGGAAGTGAGTCCCAAACAGGTAGGGTCCTAGCTTCTTCAGCGCCCAGACCACAGCAAATGCTTCTCTCTCTATCGCACTCCACCTCGTTTCCCTGGGTAGTAACCTCCGACTGATGAAGGCTACAGGCAAGTCTCGGCCCTCTTCATTTATCTGAGCTAGAACAGCCCCCACGCCATGCTCTGAAGCGTCCGTCTGGACAATAAATTCTTTCGAGAAGTCGGGTGCCTGGAGTATAGGTGCTGTGCACATTGCAGTTTTCAGGGTGTCGAAGGCCGTTTGACAGGCATCAGTCCAGATCACGTTTCGTGGCTGCTTCCTGGAAGTCAGCGAAGTCAAGGGGTGCACAATGTTACCGTAATCCTTGACAAACCTCCTGTAATAACCCGTGAGTCCTAAGAAGGCTCTCACCTGAGTTTGGGTTTTGGGCGGCGCCCAAGCCAGGATGGTATCAATCTTGGGTTGCAGGGGGGCAACCTTGTCGCTCCCTACTTGGTGCCCCAAGTACACCACAGAACCCTGCCCAATCTGGCACTTACTGGCTTTGATTGTGAGGCCTGCTCCGCGCAGGGCCAACAACACTTCCTGGAGGTGGCGCAAGTGTTCCTCCCAGCTGGCGCTGAACACTGCGATGTCGTCCAGGTAGGCGGCACTGAAATCCTCCAGTCCAGCCAAGACCTGGTTGACCAACCTCTGGAAGGTGGCAGGGGCATTCTTCATCCCAAAGGGCATCACCCGGAACTGGTATAGCCCATCTGGTGTGGAGAATGCGGACCTCTCCTTTGCCCCATCAGTCAAGGCGATCTGCCAGTACCCAGACGTTAGATCAAACGTACTAAGGTACCGGGCAGCCCCCAACCGATCGATGAGCTCATCAGCTCTGGGGATGGGGTGCGCGTCAGTCTTCGTGACCGAATTGAGTCCTCGGTAATCCACGCAGAACCGGAGTTCTGGTGAAGCACCAGGCGCTGCAGCCTTCGGGACCAAGACCACTGGGCTGGCCCAAGGACTGCTAGAGGACTCAACCACCCCTAACGCAAACATTTTGGAGACCTCCTCCTTAATGTAAGCTCGGACCTTGTCAGTCACCCTGTAAGCCTTGTGCTTCACAGGAGGGCTGTCTCCGGTGTCAACGTCATGGACACACCAATGAGTGACACCCGGAACCAAGGAAAACAGATCCGGGAATTGTCCCAACAGGTGGCGACAATCCGGTTTCTGCTCAAGGGTCAGTGTGTCAGAGAGGACCACACCATCCACTGACCCGTCTTGCTCTTTAGCACACAGGAGGTCAGGAAGAGGCTCACTCTCCTCCTCCATTCCAGCATCTGTAGCTAGGAGCATGCCCACTTCGGACCTTTCTAAGTGGGGCTTCAAACGGTTGACATGCAGGACCCGCAAGGGGTTCCTGGGAGATTTCAAGTCCACCAAGTAGGTGACATCGCTCTTCTTCTCCACAACCTTAAACGGCCCAGTCCACCTGTCCTTGAGCGCACAAGGTTCCACAGGGGACATGACCCACACTTCTTGACCAGGCTGAAGCTCTACCAGAGTGGCATTCCGGTCGTACCAACTCTTCATCTCCTCCTGGCTGGCCTCCAGATTTGCCTGAGCAAGTTCTCTGAAGCGCCGAGTCTGGTTCCGAAAGGCCAGCATGTAGCTGTATACATCCTGGGGAGGTTTCCTGGGAGATTGCTCCCAGCCTTCCTTGACCAGACTCAAAGGCCCTCTTACCGGGTGACCGTACAAAAGCTCAAAGGGTCTGAACCCTAGAGACTTCTGCGGCGCCTCTCGGTAAGCAAACAGGCATGGCAAGAGGACGTCCCATTTCCGCCTCATTGGTTCTTCAAGACCCATGATCATGCCTTTAAGGGTCCGGTTGAATCTCTCAACCAGTCCATTTCCTTGAGGGTGGTAAGGAGTGATGAACTTGTAGGTTACCCCACACTCCTTCCACAGAGACTTCATATAGTTCGAAATGAAGTTGGTGCCCCGGTCTGACACCACCTCTCTGGGGAACCCCATTGGGGAGAAAACACCCATCAGTGCCCGTCCCACTACGGGGGCCATCACTGTTCTGAGAGGGATGGCTTCCGGGTACCGTGTGGCATGGTCCACCAAGACCAGGATGAACCTGTTGCCCAGGGCTGTCTTGGGGTCCAGGGGCCCAACAATGTCAATACCCACCCGGTCAAAGGGGGTACTGACCACTGGAAAAGGTTGGAGGGGAGCCTTCTGCTTCCTTCCGCTTTTCCCACTTGCCTGGCAAGTGTGACAAGTCTTGCAATGGATGTCTACATCCCTTCGCATCTGGGGCCAATAAAAATGGGTGACAAGCCTGTCATAGGTCTTGTCCTGCCCCAGATGTCCAGCTAACGGAACGTCATGAGCCAAACCCAGTAGGAAGGCTCTGAAGCGCTGGTGTACCACCAGCACATGGGCTGACCCAGGCTCAGCAGCCTTAGGCTCGCTATACAGGAGGTCGTTCTCCCAGTACACAAAATGTGACCCTGACTGATCACCTGAGGATTGGGCTGAGGCCTGCTGCCTCATGCCCACAAGAGAAGGGCACACTTTCTGTTCCGCACAGAATTCCTTCCTGGAGGGACCACCATCCTGCTGCCAGTGGGTCAGCTCGGGTAGGTCTCCCAGTTCGGCAAATTGTTCCCCAGTGGGCTCCAGGGCATCCCCCTCAGGGTCCACCTCCTCCTGGACTACGGGGGCCGGTTTTTCCGCACCTCCTGCCTCTTCTCTTCACAGCTGGGTCCTGGGCCGTACTTTCAGGCTCCGGGACCCCATCAACACCTTTACTCGCTGTCATCGATCGAGTGGTTGCACACACCCACTCTGGCACACCCAACATTTTTAAGTGCGCCTCCCTCTCCACCTTAGCCCAAGGGGAGTCTTCTAAATCATTGCCCAGGAGACAATCGACAGGCATGGCGGGCCTCACAGCAACCTGAAGAGTACCTGAAACTCCCCCCCATTCAAAGCAAACCTGAGCCACCTCACACTCTTTCTGGGAGTTGTCGGCAGCTATCACGGGGTAGAATGCGTGGGGAACCACCTGCTCTCTGGACACCAAGTGACACTTTACAGCTGTCACACTCGCTCCGGTGTCTCTGAGAGCTTCCACTCTATGGCCATTAATGGTCACCCACTGCCTATATTTACTAGTGTTACTAGGCAGAGGGGGTGGAGGGACCATTTGCATGTCTCCTAGCGAGACCAGGGACATTTCTGCGGGACCCCTCCCACCATGGACAACCATCTCCTCCCCTCCCAAGGCTACACTCGCCAACTGACGGGGGGGTGCACGCGGCGGTGCATTCGAATCCTTTTTGGGACACTGGGGGTCATAAAACCGGTGTCCCACCTGCCCACAACCGTAGCAGGTTAGGGGGCCCCTATGAACAGGTTTACCCGTCGGGCCCCTGGCTTCTTGTCAGGGGGAAGCTGGGAACCTTTCCCTTGGTTCCCTTGGGGATTACTTTGGGGCCTTTTCTGGGACTCCTTCGGTTTACCCTTGTCCCCCCCACCCTTCTGCTGGGGACCCTGCCCACCTTTGGCTGAGTCTCCCACTGGACCCTTGTGGACCCTGGTACTGACCCAGCGGTCGGCCTCCTCAGCAAGTTTTCTAGGGTTAGATATCTTGCTATCAATCAGGTGCTGGCGCAGCTCTGGAAAACATTTATTCGACAAATGCTCCCAAGCAAACCAATCATAAAGAGCTTCATAACTTTCCACTTTGCTGCCCTTTACCCAACCATCCATGGCTCTGCAAAAATAAGACACATATTCAACCCACGTCGTACCAGGCAACTTCTTACATTCTCTAAAAGCTTGTCTGTACTTCTCGGGGGTTAGGTCATACCGCAACATTAAAGCATCTTTCATATGAGCATACGACATCCTATCCGCAACAGGCATGTCTAACAGGGTATCTCTCCCCTCATTCACAAAGCGACCCCACAACCCCGCTCCCCAATTCTTCTCAGGGACCTGGTGGGCCAACAATGCTAACTCATATGCTTTAAACCACTGACCAATATCTTCGTTCCTATGATAATCTTTTATCACATCTTTGGGAAAGTAAAACTTACTTTCTGCAGGCCCAGATGGAATGCTGCCACCAGAGGGATTCAATTCTAACTTCTTAGCTTGGATGTCCAACTCCCTCAACTTGGTATCACGCTCCAAAGCTAACTTCTCTCTTTCAAAATCGAACCTTTTGGTCTCCAAATCAGCTTCTCTTCTACCTCTTGCATTTTCTAGCTCCAACTGCCCATTTATCTTTAGCCTTGCCATTTCCATGTTGTATTCACGCTTCTACGCCCTTTCTTCTCGTTCTTCAGGGGAAAGACCTTTGGAGGAAACGCTGCTTCCGGGAGAGGACTCAGGCCCATTCGCTGGCGCCTCCTCATCCCCTTCCACTGGCGGTACCACCACCGGATCAGTGGGATCTCTGGCTTCCAACCAGGCCTGCAATGCTTTGAGATAGGTTTCCTTAGCCTTGAGACCTTTGGTAGGAACTTTAAACTTCTTGCAAAAGGATTTCAACTCCTCCAATCTGTAGTCGTTTAACTTCGCTCTGTCGAATTCCTCCTCAACAACAACAACAGGGGTAGTGACTCCGGTGTCACTCATGGTCAAAACTGGCAGGCGTTCAAAAAATCAAGTTTCAGAAAAGCGGAGAACCAAAAATAGGATCCTTCCCAATTAGATTGTGACTGCGCTATGGTCTGCTTTCACTATGTAGCGCACACTAATCACTGTACATGGGTCATAAATGCAAGGTCCAAATCCTCACCGCTGCATCCAATGTTAGAACCGACTGTCTCTAGTTGGCAGAGGTATGCACTTCTGACAAATAGGGACACACCTTTTCTAGTCAGGGCAAGGGGATCACACCCTTCGATAACCCCTGCTCACCCCCTTGGTAGCTTGGCAGAGCAGACAGGCTTATCTCAGAGGCTGTGTGTTAAGCATTTATGACCACATACAGTAATAAAGTGAATACACTACAAATGGACACGACACAGTAGTATTATAAAAATAAGTATTTTTATATAAGGCTTAGCACAAGACCAAATAATGACAAAAATGTACACAATCTTAATAAATACTCTGGGAAGGGAAAAAGGATAGTTCAAAGGTAGTTTCTTCTTTAGCCCAAAAGTCTTTAGTATCAAAGCAAATCTTCTTCTTGGCAATACAGTTCTTAGCAATAGGGTAACGCACACGGGGGCTACACGACGTCGAGGCAAAGTTAATCCAAAGGTTCGACGTCGACCGCGAGGAGCGCTACGTCGAGCCCGGAGTCACACGGACCCCCCAACACACAGTACCTTTAGGAAAATGAAGCACACGATTATCAGCGGCGTCGAGCAATCCAGCGACGCGTCTTCGGTGTCGATCAGGCCTCAGCAGGCGTCGTTGTCGATGATGCGGTTGCACAGAGTGAGCAGCGCTCACGGCGTTGAGAGGGCACGAGGGCGATGCGATCAGCAGCGGTGCGGACACGAGGTCCCTTGGAGCTGGAGCCGTACTCCCACTCACTGGCGTTGCTGCTGGCGTCGGTCGGGCCCGGCGGCCGGTCGTCGAGGAAGCGGGACACTGGGGCCGTTACCCACTATGTCGAGCTGGATTCGGCGACGTCCATCGGCGTCGAGGTTGCTGGCTCTTTCAGAGGTGCTGGATTCACAGTTCCAGCAAATAGCACTTTAAGCAGATGAAGTCTTTTAGCCCTGTGACTTCAGCAGGAGACTGGCACTCTTCCAGTCCTTGGAGATTTTCTTAGCAAGCGTGAGAGTACACACACAGTTCCTCTCTCCTGGTTCCTTGGCAAAAATAAAGAAGCACTGCAGGATTCCCCCCAGCAAACAGCACACTGGCAGAAGGGGTAGGCAAGTCCTCAGATCAGCAGGCCTCTTGTCCTTGGTTACAGGGTTCCTTGTCAGAAGTGATCTGATTTCGTAGTTCAGGGGTCCTTCTCTTGTACCCCTTTTCGGCTTTGATCCCTTTGTCCATGCAGGGGACTTTCCCAACATCCTGGGTCTGTTGTGGGTGGAGCCAGGCAGAAGCACCTGGCTTATTCACTGAGCAGGGCTGGGTCCTCAGACGCCCAGCAGGAGGTGGAGCCAGCATTGTCACTGGCAGGAGCAGAGCTATCGGCCTCCTGGCAGGAGGTGGGGCTAGGATCGTCCATGGCAGGCACAGAGCCATTAGTCGCTTGGCAGGAGGTGGAGCCAGCATTGTATCAGGCAGGGCAGGCTATCAGCAACTACTCTCCCCCTACTCTCAACGCAAATGTCCCACTCATCCCACACTGACTCATCCAGACCTCCGGAGCCACCCAGCTCCTGTCACACACACGCAAGACCAGCAGAAACCAGATATGGTTAGACAAGAAAATAGACACTTTCTAAAAGTGCTATTTTCAAACCCAGAGTCCAAAAACCATCCACACTAACGGATGCGTAATTAAACCCTGAGTTCATCACAGCACGGAGCTGGTGATGGTGTCTATCTTAGACGAACTGAGGTGTAGAGCTGACAAGAAGATCCCGGGGGCCCTGGTGCTACTTGAACTCTCTGCGGCTTTTGACACGGTGTGTCATAGTCAACTGTTGTCGCGTGTGAGAGACTTGGGCATCGGGGGCCTGCACTAGGTTGGCTTACCTCCTTCTTGCAAGATAGATCGCAGAAGGTGCAGCTGTCTGACCTAGTATCAACATCAGCGGCCATCACCTGTGGAGTGCCGCAAGGCTCGGCTCTCTCAACGCTCCTTTTTTAACATCTACCTGCAGCCACTTATTTCAGCTCTCAATCAGATGGAATGGCAGATTTTTAATTATGCTGACGACACACAGATCGTCATCCAAATAGAGGATTCTCCAGGAGCACAAGCCAGGTTGCATAACATTCTAAGGTATACGGTAAATTGGATGTCCGCAAACTCCCTGAAGATTAATCCGGACAAAACAGAGGTGCTGCCTATAGCCACCTCTGGCAGCCCCTGGAACAATGGGTTTTGGCCCATGGAGTTGGGCAGGATGCCGGAACCAGCAACTGTGGTGAAAAGCCTTGGAATCCATATTGGCAGCACTTTGTCTATGAAGAAACAGGTGTCGGTAGTGGTAGGCACGTGTGTTGGTCTTCTGAGACAGCTCCGCAAGATTGCCCAACTGTTGTCGTTTTCCACTTTAAGAAGTGCGGTGTCAGCTATAATTTTGGGACGACTGGACTACGGCAATACACTGTATATAGGGCTGCCCAAGCAACAACTTGCGAAGCTTCAGGCAGTAATGGACGATGCAGCGAGATTGATTTTTAAGAAGCCTAGGAAAACACATGCTTCATCTCTCCTGTGTCAGTTACATTGGCTCCCCATTAGACAGAGGGCATTGTTCAAAGGACTATGTATCACACATAAGGCACTCAACGGGAATGCGCCCAGTTACATCAAAACTAGATTATCTAGCTATGTTCCTGGTAGGGTGCTACGGTCCTCTGATGCCACTCTCCTCGTTAATCCACGCTTTCGCCTGTCCACTTTGGGAGGGCGCGCTTTTTCCACTTAACTTCCTGCAGCGTGGAATAAATTACCAACTAATCTCCGCAAGGAGTCTAATCTACTGCTTTTCCGCCGAATGTTAAAAACTATTCTCTTTCGGGAAGCATGGGGAGGGTTGTAAGGTAGCCATCTGTTTTCTGTAGAAGTCTGTTTCTTTTTTTCCCTGTACAAGCGCTTAGAGACCCTGGGGTGATAATGCGCTATATAAATTGAAATAAATAAAATAAATAAATAAATATTCAGCTTTTACTTCTTTTTGGATCATCCAAGATCATACTTCATTTCTCTGACCCTATTAAGGCAGTAATATGGCATATTGGCAGAAAACAAGGTAATAGACTACGAAATATGTCTAACCTTTTCCTCAATAACTCTCACGTTCTGAGAGATGAGGCTATTATTGGGACTACAGAGACTTTAATCTGCCATCTAAAGAACTATTTCGGATTTATAAGGAACTAACAGACACGTCGAGCCTGGATACGCAGGATACGTACTCTGAGTTATGTGAACAAATTGCGGACTTCTTTGTCAATAAAGTAGAGAAAATTCATGCCACTTTCCCCACTCCCCCCACATCTGGTATGAAATCACCCCGTCTTCAAAAAACCACTCTCACCCACTTTCACACTCCCGACAAAGAAAAACTGTCCAGCATAATTAACAGTATCCACTCTGGCTCCCCTAATGATGTGTGTCCGTTAGATAAGTGCAAAGACATTATGGACCATACCCTTATGGATCAAATAAGCCAACTGATTACCCTCTCTTTCAAAGAATGTTATGGCCCGGAGGCTTGGAAAAACGCCCAGGTCATCCCTCTGAAAAAAAAATACCAACATTCCGGTCACCCAATTTCAAAATCTCAGGCCAATATCCCTATTGCCTCAATGCGCCAAGATAATCGAAAAGATAGTCAATATCCAACTAATGGCGTTTTTAGAAGCAGAAAACATTCTCCACCCTACTCAATCCGGCTTTAGACCTAATTATTCCACGGAAACAGCTGTCTTGTATTCCACGGAATATATCCGCAAGATGGTGGACGAGGGTGAGACAGCAGCGCTGGTCATGCTTGATTTAAGCGCAGCTTTCGATACTGTGCTACATGCCACGCTGCTGTCCCGTCTTTCAGACATCGGAGTAAAAGACCATGCACTGGCGTGGATTAAATCTTTCCTGACGAATAGATCTTTCCAGTTACATTGCCCGCCCTTTAAATCATCTTCTCGTGCCGTGAGCTATGGGGTTCCACAGGGCTCTAGTCTGAGCCCCACATTGTTCAACATCTATATGGAACCCCTGGCTCAGATCATAGAGAACTTCGGGGTGGGCATTGTCAGCTACGCCGATGACACTCAGCTTATGTTTAAGCTTACTCCTGACACCGAGAAGTATGCCTCCAACTTCTCGGAGTGCATGGCTGCTGTCGCCATGTGGATGGACAGTAATTGCCTCCGGCTGAATGGAGACAAAACAGAGGTGCTAGTGATAGGGAATAAAACCTGTCTATGGTCTCAAGCGTGGTGGCCCACAACTTTGGGCGAATGCCCTCGCCCTGTTGAGAAGGTCAAAAACCTAGGGATCATGATCGACTCTGATCTATCAGGAAAATCGCATGTCAACAAGATCATAGGAAAATGCATTGGCACATTAAGAATTCTTAGAAAAATCATCGACCTGATTCCTACTAAAGCCAGGAAAACTATCGTGCATGCACTTATTACACCACACCTGGACTATGGAAATGTTCTCCTTTTAGGCCTTAACCAAAAACATCTTCACCAGCTGCAATGCTTACAAAATGCGGCAGCCCGCTTGGTACTAGGCCTTCCCAAAAGAACATCGGCCAAGGCGGCACTGTCCAAACTTCACTGGCTCCCCGTTAGGGAGAGAATAAAATTCAAGAGCCTCTGCTATGCCCACAAGATAGCCCACAACAAGGGTCCTACCTATTTAAGAGGCCTCATGACCATCCACCGCCCTACCAGAGACCTTAGGTCCTCAGGAATGTCTTTATTCAAACTCCCCGCGTCCACAGAGCAAAAATTGGTGGCCGCTCCTTTCGCTACCTTGGAGTGAAACATTGGAATGCCCTACCGGTTCATTTAAGAATGGAACCTTCTGAAACCCTTTTCAGAGCCAAACTGAAAACCCATCTCTTTCCTCAATAAGCCTGTGATTCCATTCCCTTCTTGATTCTCTGTGAGTTTTTTTTTTCAGCAATCAGCGCGGGGATACACAGCTGTGCAGCCATGCGCTTTATAAATGTTTTATTATTATTAGTATTATTATTATTGTTATTACTTCTGATGAGGACAACAAGGATTTCTTCACCTCATAGGAGAGGTCAAAGGGAGAAGTTGTGCCAGGAGCCTCCAGAGGGCGCGCATAAAAGCCATAAAGACTCACCTTGAGTCTTCATAAGGCACTTCTCACAGAGAGAGGCAATTGGAAAAAACTTCCTCAGAGGCTGATCCTACAACTCCCTTTTCATCCCTGTTCAGTACATCAGGGAAATCCTCTTTACCTGACATTATGAGTCTATAACAAAACTCCCTGTCTACTATTACTGCCTTACCAATATGGACCTCATCTACGATGGTCTCGTCTACGATGGCCTCCTATGACGGTCGTCTACAATGGTAGTCTACGACGGCCTCATCTATGGCGGTCGTCGACGACTGCCTCATATATGACGGCCGTCAAGGACTGCCTCATCCATGACGGTCTTCGACGACTGCCTCATGTATGACGGTAGTAGACGACGGCCTCATCTACGACGATCGTTGATGATAGCCTCGTCTATGATGGTCTCATCTACAAAGGCATTGCCTAGGACAGCCTCAGCTCGAAGACAACCTTATCTACTATAGTCATCTATGACGGTCGTCTATGACCGCCTTATCAATGAAGCCTCATCTACGTATGGCCTCATCTATGTATGGCCTCATGTACGAATGGCCTCAACTACAAATGGCCCCATCTATGAATGGCCATCATATGATTGCCTCATCAACGGATGGCATCACCTATGATTGCCTCATCTATGATGGTATTGTCTATGACTGTCGTCTGACAGCCTCATCATCCACCAATGGCCTCATCCACTAACGGCCTCATCCACCAACGGCCTCATCCACCAACGGCCTCATCCACCAACGGCCTCATCCACCAACGGCCTCATCCACCAACGGCCTCATCCACCAACGGCCTCATCCACCAACGGCCTCATCCACCAACGGCCTCATCCACCAACGGCCTCATCCACCAACGACCTCATCCACCAACGGCCTCATCCACCAACGGCCTCATCCACCAACGGCCTCATCCACCAACGACCTCATCCACCAATGACCTCATCCACCAATGACCTCCTCCATGAATGGCCTCATCCACGAATGACCATCATAGGACTGCCTCATCTATGATCGCCTCATCTACGGATGGCCTCACCTATGATCGCCTCATCTACGGATGGCCTCATCTATGATTGCCTCATCTATGATTGCATTGTCTATGACTGTTGTCAACAACAGCCTCATCTATGATGGTTGTTCATGACGGTTATCTATGACGACGTTCTTGTCTGCAATAACCTCGCCTACATAACCATATCTACGACAGCAAAGTCTATGATGAGATCGTCTACGATGGCCGCATCTATGACAGCATCCTGTACATAATTTAATGCACCGGGCAGCAGCTAGATTTCAACTGCCAGTTACAGTCGAACAGACAGAATATTTCCTTCATGATTTCAAGGAAGAATCCAGGAAGATCACGAGAGTGGTAACTATAATAGACTACGTCTATTCCAGCAGTGCTTCCGCGCATAGAAAAGAAATACTGTGCACCTGCTAACAGCCCATCCTGTCTGATAGGCCACCCTTCGGCCACATTGAGCAATTTCACAGGCTGCCCAACAACAATCTAAAATCCCGCAACGCCTATCACCACACCGCCTGACAAGGAAGGACATCGTCTGGACCCTATAGGCACAAAATTCTCTACGTTGGCAGCGGCCTCTATTAGAGCTGCCAATCCTCTAGCCATAATCTGCTGTTATGACCATCAAATGTGGTCAGACATGGAGAGTCTCATTGACCTCTTACCTGAGGACCGAAGGCAGGAAGCAAGAAAGATTCTGTTAGAAAGAGAACGTGCCGCATCGGAAACTATAGATTGCGCCTTGCACATCGTGAACACCAACTTCCGTCAGCTAGCAGGGGCTGCAAGCCACTACTTTCAGACCTGAACGTCAAACAAAGATTCTAGACATTGCCTATGATGGAGAGGTTTTGGTTTGGTAAACATATTGATGAAGCCCGCTGAGCTATAAAAACTGACACGGATACTGCACAATCATTAGGCACCCTTCAATGCGGGCGCAGATCTTTCAGAGGCGTGAGAGGACATGGTTTTTCATCAAGAGGAGGATACCAAAACCAACAGAATAAGCAGCATCAATCCCAGTACAGCCTTGCAGTTAGACATCATACCGTCAATAGTCTAGGACTAGTATCTCCCGTCAGTGTGGTCAAAAGAGATCACAGTATCAAGGCAGAGACACTAACCAGAAGCAGTGATATCCACAGGGCGCCAACCATTTTACCCTCCTTACCCGTGGGCCTGAAGATTTCAGCTTTTGTTCACAAGTGCCAGGAAATTGCATCAGACCAATGGGTTCTAGACCTAGTGACCAACGGCCACACCCTGGAATTCATCAAACAGCCATCTACTACTCCGCCCAGGGGTCCGCCTCCCCCTCGTCTTCACAAGATTTTGAGTTGTTTAAACAAAGGAGATTTTATGGTTTCTCTGGATATGGAAGATGCACATTTCCACATACCTATCTACTCCAAAAAGCGCAAATATCTTCGCTTTCAAGTGGCTGGCGCCCATTATAAGTTCAAAGTGCTCCCGTTTTGGCTGAAATCGGCGCCAAGAACCTTCACAAAGTGCTTGGCACCAGTGGCAGCAGCATTGAGATCTTGAGCAATACAGGTATTCCCTTATCTAGACGATTGGCTGCTCAAAGGTCCTTCAGAACACGAATACAAGATTGCCACAGCAGAATGTACCCATCTCTTCTCTTCTCTGGGGCTGATTCTCAATGAAAGCAAATCAGTTACGTCCTCTCCAAGTCATGTTTTTTCTCGGAGCAAGGGTAGACACAGTCCAGTGCAACGCATTCTGATCACACGGCCGCCAGGTACGTCTTCAAAAATTGGCATGGTTAATTTAAAAAAGGTCAGTCTCAGTCTGAATGTTTGCTTCGTTCCTGAGGATGTGCTCTTCAGCGATACATCTCATACCCACGCACGGCTCAAAATGAGACCTCTTCAGGAGAAACTTCAACTTCAATGGCAACAAGCCATGGATTAATTCGCAGATCCCATCAAGGTGACGCCGTGCATGATAAATTATCTGCATTAGTGGTCGCAGACAGAGAATCTAACTCAGGGTCTCGCATTCCTACAGACCATTCCAGATTTCGTTTTAACGACTGATGCCTCCATGGAAGGATGGGGAGGTCATCTGCAGGACTTGCAGATTTAAGGAAGATGGTCTCAAAGACAAAAACAACAGCAGATCAACGGCTGGATATCCGCGCCGTTTTTCTGTCTCTCCAAGCATTCCTCCCGAGGATTGCGGGTTCCTCTGTTCGAGTCCGGACCGACAATACCATCAGCATGTATTATATCAACAAACAAGGAGGAACAAAGTCAGCTACGCTCTCGCAAGAGGATCAGGAATTGTGGGAAGGGGTCACATTCCACAAGATGCCCTGAGAGCCGAACACATCAGGGGTCTCCACAATACCCTGGCAGACACGCTGAGCACGTCTCGGTCAGACTGTCACGAGTGGAAGCTGGAAAAGGAACAGGCTAACCCAGTGTTCCAAGCTTGGGTCAAACCAGCACTGGATCTATTTGCAACGAGAGAGAACAAGGAATGCCGATACTATGCCAGCAGGTTCCCTCAACAGGAATCAATAGGGATATGATGGTCAGGGATTTGTGCGTATGCTTTTCCCCCAATAACATTGATTCCGAAGCTCCGCAAGATGAAGCTTGAAGGTTGCCATCTTATTCTGATTGCACCCCGTTGGCCAAGATAATATTGGTTCCAGGAACTTCTACTATTGTCTCAAGACAAGCTCATTCGCCTACTGCTGACGCCTACGATGTTTTCAAGGGACGGAGGCCAAGTTGTTCATCCGGACCCACGGTTTTTGCACTTGCACTCATGGCTCCTCATTTCTTAGAGTTCAAGGACCTCAACATTTCACAGGACTATCGTGAAATATTGGCCATATCTCGTGCCCAAAGCACAACCAAGACTTATCGCCTCAAATAGAAGCGATTTTGCTGTTGGTGTGAGGCGAATAATATTCATTCAATTCAAGCTCCTGCAGAACAAGTTCTCCATTATCTGCTTTATCTAGCCAAGTCTGGGCTTACTTTTTCATCGGTAAAAGTACATCTTGCTACTCTTTCCAGATTCAGGAAATGCTAAAAATTTCCTTTTCTCTGCTCTTCTTCATTTGTCAAACAATTTATGAAAGGACTTTTCCGAGCCTTCCCTCCAGTGCGAGCACCCCTCCAGAGTTGGAACCCAACACCGTGCTAGCGCAGTTAATGAAGCGCCCATTTCAGCCGATCCATAAAGCTGATCTCAAATTCCTCTCTTGGAAGGTTGCCCATTTACTGGCTCTTACCTCAAAAAAAAAAAAAGGGGGGGGTTCTTGAAATCCAAGCTTTCACTATAAGGAACCCTTTTTACATTTTGCCCGGGACTACGTAACCCTTTGAGCAAATCCCAGGTTCATTCCTAGGGTACCAACACAATTTCACTTGAACAAACCGGTAAGATTAAAAACATTCTTTCCGGATCCATCCACTCCAGCTGAAAGAGCATTACACTCGCTGGATGTTAAAAGCTGTTTAAAATTCTACCTACAGAAAACTAAGGATACCAGACGATCCAACCAGATGTTCGTGGGTTACGGTCAAGCAACTCTTGGAAATGCTGTAACAAAGGCAACAATAGCCAGATGGCTGGCATCTGCTATTCATTTCTGCCATGACAAGGCTAACAAACCTTTACAGAGGAAAGTCAAAGCCCATTCGACAAGAACAGTACCAACGGCGACCGCTTTGTTTGCTGGAGTAACTCTGGAAAATATATGTTGCGCTGCGACATGGAAAAATTTCCACATGTTCACTAAGCATTACCGTCTTCAATCTTCGCATCAAGAAGATGCAGCGGTTGGACAGGCAGGTCTACGTCATCTTTCATTTATAGAAGACTCGAGTATCAATAATACTTCAATATAGCTTAGCTTTCTTTAAGACTACTCCATTTGGGGAAAAGAAAAAGAGAAAGATGTTTTTCAAACACTGAGGATGCTATATGGGAGTTTATGAGCCAATGTCTCCCACCATCCGCAAACGACAGTATATGGTTATACTGCTTGCTACTCTGATTCAGGCATGTGAATCTATAAAAGATCCCCCAATACTGGATAAGAAAACAAGTTACTTACCTGCAACTACAGTTATCCAGTATTGGTATCTTTCATAGATTCACATGCACCCACCCTCCTCCCCGGCTAGTCAGTTCTCTATATCTGGGATACTTACTTCTCACTTGTGCTAGGAAAATCTGAGGAGAACTGCCTCTGCTGGGAAGGTTCTAGAGATTGCTAGCAGCTGATTGGCTGGGACCAAACTTTGGTTCTTTTTACTATAATGATGTATATAGGCTACTAAGATTTAGGCCTTAGGTGACTTAGGCCTTAGGCTTTTTCTTTAAGCCTACTACTATTTACTCTTGGCACTACTTTTGTATTTACCGTGGGACTCCTGCCTCGGCGACGGGGAATGATTGAGGCATGTGAATCTATGAAAGATACCAATACTGGATAACTAATTACAGGTAAGTAACTTGTTTTCTTCTCGTTTTCCTAGCGCGTGATATCCACTTTGGATGAATGTTGCACTTATAAATATATAAGATGGCACTCTCCTCCACTGAACTCAACACTACTCTGCACCACTGCCTGCTATTCCACTGTACACCATTGCGCTTTACATCACTGCACTCTACACCTCGCATGAAAGGCAAACCTGGCTCTGAGTTAGGAGGGGCCAGATTGATATAACGCATCATGTACTATTACCAGATTCTTAAATGTAACTTGATCATTGATGGGCAGCCAAAGGTGTGCGCGCAAAGGTGGGGAGATCTGTGATCTCATAGGAACATTTAACAAGAGATGTGAGGCTGCATTCTGGATCACTCTAAGTTTGTTCAACAGGTACTCTGGCAATCCCAAATACAGTGCATTACCATAGTATAAGCTGGAAGTTATCAATGCCTGGACTACCTTCTTTTTCGCTGAGAAGAGGCAAAAATGTGTTTAGGGACCTCATAATTTAAAAACGAGTGCCTACCAGCACATTGACTTGAGGCTAACGGACAGACGGCTATCACGTTTGATACCCAGATTTTTAACATAGTATTTCTGGGGACTCTACACTATTCAACTCTAAATCACTCTATTGCACTCTACGCCACTACACCGCTCTAATATATTCTGTACCATTGCACTACACTCTATACCACTCAATTCTAGGTTCTGTACACCTCTGTACCCTCACCACTTCACACTATGATGCACCACTCCACTCTGTGCCACTTCACTCTACTATGAAACAATCTACTCTGCACCCCTCTACTCTGCGCCACTGCACTCTATGCTGATCTACTTTGCCCACTGTACTTTATACCACTTTACTCTAGGCCACTCTACTCCACTCTGTCACTCCACTCTACAACACTCTGACACTTTTGAACACAATGCCATGATGATCCATTCAACTCCCTGTATGCCACTGCAAGCCATTTTACTCCTCCTATGCTACAACCCACTACTCCATCCTAATCCACTCTGTGGTACTCTGCCACTTCACGCTACTGTAGGCAACTCCACTCTATGAAAGTCTACTCTGCTCGACCCCACTCTACTCCATTCTAGGCAACACCCTCTACTCTACATCACTCCACAACACTCTGTCACTCTACTCTACGTCCTTCCACTCTACAACGCTTTACTCACTCTACAACACTCCACGCAACTTCCATTTACCCCACTGTCTTTTAGCCATGCTGAACAGCAGCCTGGCTGGTGTACAACATTGCTAAAAGATGTTGGTAAGACCAATAGCTTTCGCATAGGCAAAACCTATTGGCTTTGCCAATGCTTGCTAGTATTGAGATTCAGGAGCCCATCGGTAGGCACTGCTACAATTTCCTGCCCATTCCCTTGACCCTTGGTCTCTGCTTTCGTGCTTTCCCCTGAACCCAGAAATAGCTTCAGAAACACAAATATTTGTTAAATGTTGGAGCTGGATTCATGGAACCCCCGTTACCATAACCAGACTCCATTAAATAACTCCAAAATCTCCCCCACCTCAACTCTGCTCACACACCAGGATTTCACTTAGCTGCACCGAATCGTTATAACCAGCGCTCTAACCACTTCTGGTGCTTTTTTTAAGCTGGTGCAAAAATGTGTGGTGCTTTTTTAATCATATGCACACATTGATTGTTCGATATGAGGCAGCTGGTAATTTAGTGTGAGTAATGCAGGAATTAGTATCCTTCACCATTGTCCCTCTGGAAACCTAAATCTAGGAGCGATACTACACTAATACATTATTACAGCATCTGCACATTACTCAAGGACACCACCTTGTTTCAACATAACCTTTTAAGGGCTAAGCCTAAGAACAATCCTATAACACTCCTAAATGAGATTATGAATAGGTCTCCCAAAATTATAGTTTTGTCACCTCTAGTGTCCCCTATACAGATCCCTTGGTATGAAGGATAAGGAGCAAAGAGCAAAATCAAGAAATAAGATGCAAAATCACTAGAGTAAGTGTTTTAAGTGGGCCGGGTCCTGCTGGTGCTGAACACTAGCAGTTTTAAAAACAGGGCATTGAAATGGGAATCAACCTTTACGTGGCAATTACCATACAATACCTTTACCACTCCTCCATTACCAAGCAAATGCCTTTACCATGCAAATCTTTACCACGCTTGCCTTTACAATGAAAATGTAAGTATATGCCAAGTAAGTGTGTGTGTATAATATACATTTCTTATTTTCCTCTTTTTTTACTGCTTTTCCATCACCACCCCCTTTCTATCTTCCCTCCATCCTGCCATATTAGTCAGACGTTGGAGACCTCATTATGATGATGGAACATTAAATAATCCTCCAAGAAGCAACTCTTGGTGCATACGGCCCCATTGAAGTGGTGTACAACTGACTATATGCTGGTTGCCTGCATGTGGGGTGGTGTATCCGACCCCTTTAAAGTGTCATATAATTGACTATACGATGGTTTAGCAATTGATACCGACTAACATCTCCTGATCTTATAGCACATATCAATTTACACTGCTTACCTTGCGGTTAAGCCCAAATGACCGAACAGCACTTTAGAATAGGCGCATGTCACCTTCCAACAGACTCAGGGCATTATATGTCATCTTACGCATACAGTTTTAGATATTTTGGAGGCATTGAACCTTTCTGAATAAATTCTTCTCTATGGAGGACGTATATGAAATAGCCCATTGGGTAGCCCTAAGTGCACTACATTATATGAAAGGAAGTTTGCAATGTATGTTATTTGGATGTCATTATGTGAACGACGCATACCATTTAATTGGTCAAATTAGAAGCAGAGGGACCGGATAACTCCTTTGGGAATTAATGCACATCACTATTCCTTTACAGACTTTAAGATTTATTTTTGCACCTTTATGGGGAGAATGAAATCTTCCAGTGTGAAAAATTTGCTTTGATCATCGAGGGCAACATCCACTTTATTGAAGACACTTTTGAATATACACATCACATTAGAAATACATTCGGGCATTTTACGGCAGTGAATAAATACAATCCTAAACATTCTGATGGTACTAAGCCTTGGAAATTAACTTTCATTTGAAATGTGTGCATAGTAATTGATTAGACAATATATGTGTATTTTTTCATGGAAAGAGATGTGTAATATGTTGTATTGAGTTCACAAGGTTAAAGTCTCTAAAGTTTAGGATGAATCATGTTCTTGGTATCCACCAATATGAAGCACCAAGAAAATACAGATTTTACAGCGCCTGAGAGAACATTTATCTTGTCTAAACTGTTCATTTTATAAATACGAGATAACTTTGAAAATGTTGTGAAACTGGTAAGGACCCATGGGTTTCCAAAAATGGAAGGAAGGATGTAAATATAAGACATTGATAAGTGAAGGACATGTAACAATTTCTTAATTTGAAAATGAGAAATTGACAAATGTCACTTGGTATAGAAGACTGGCTTAGTATATGGTGCACATTTATTTAAGTGAAGCACCTTGCACTAATCCAGGCAATATGTATGGTGATTTTTTGGGTCTTTGATAACCTTGGAAAGCTCTCAAAGTGGTAGCTGTGGAGAGCAGCCTTCAGGCTTATCTTGTAGTGTTAAGCAGATTATTTTACCAGGTTAGTCATATAGTGTAGGTTAAACAAAAAACAAACCACACATTGTATATATATATATAAACATTTCTATGTATCGCACAACACTCACTAACACATTGGTATATCTCCTACCCGTTGATATAAACCCAAATACATAATACTTCAATTGCAATAAGGTAAGTAGCACAAAATACAGTGGTCTCCAGGGGGAGACCAACCATGTATTAAGAAAGTGCAATGCGAACTGCGACCGCAGTCGGTACTTGGACCATGAGCCTCAGATGAGCTGGGGACTCAAGGAACCACCCAAGGTAAGTACGAATGAAGGCTGTGTGCAGAGTGGAAACACAGCCGCGTCCAGTAGATGTAAACAGGAAAGTCGTAGTTGCAGTTTTGAAGAAGGACCCTGAAGAAACTCCACAGAAGGTTGGAGAGTCACCCCATCTTCCCCTCACGTTGATACCCCAGGAACCAGGATACCTACACCGGAGAGGCTGGGTACATAGTGTGAAGTGACGTCAAACCGCTGTAGACCACAATGGAGGGGTTCAGGAAAGATGCCACTGGAGAAGACTGTTCAAGAGTCTGTTGGAATCCAAGGGTGGATTCTTGAAATTAAGAACCTTTAACCTCTTAGCTGCGTCGAACGTTCAGCACCCAGTGCTGAACATTCGAATAACGAGCGCTGTCCCGTCGGCCAACGGTCGTGCGCAGCACTGGCAAGGTAGTGCTTGCGACGACCGCTGGCCGACGTCAGCGCTTAAGGGGTTAAGCAGAGGATACAGGGTCTGTGCCACTCAGAGGTGGAGGAGCAATGCTTACCAATGTTGGATTGTTCAGAAGAGTTGCTGTGACCATCTCATTGCAACTGTGAGGACCAGGCAATGCTGAGGAGGACCATGAGCCGTGCACAAGCTGTCCCATGTGGGAAGTCAAGAACCAGGGAGTTTGTGTCCAGCAGGAATAAAATCAGGCCTAGGCAGCTGCAACTGGCGTGGAAAGTGAAGAAGGAGCAACATTGGGACCAGCAAAGCTCCTAGGGACTCACCACAAGCAGAAGAGTCGGAGCAGGCCCCGAGCAAGCAGTAGAGCCCACTGCAGAAGTCGACCCTCAAGATGTCCCACAGGCTGAAGGCACAGGAGTCACAAGAGAACCTCGAGAAGCTCACCAAGAAGGAAGGCACGCTGGGCAGAGGATGTGGTGAGGATGCTGTACTTGGCAGGAAGAGGTGCTGGAGGTTGGCGCTTCCTGCAGCCCGAATATCTCTGGAGTGCAGAGCCAACAACCTTTGGCATTTTTCAAATCCACGTGGTTCACAGGGGTTTGGTCCCAGTGGTTCCAACGAGGGATACTGGCTTTAGAATTGCAGAGAGGACAGGTCATGCCTTGAGGCAGTTGCAGAACCACCACATGTGTCGCTGAACCTTTTGAAGTCCCTGGGCCGTCGGGAGAAGCAGGCCAAGCAGCTTTGTTGGGGTGCCTGCAGATGCAGGGGAGAAACTCCTTGACTCCAAGAGAAATTACTTTGGGTGTCTTTAATGCCTATATGTCTGGTGAAGATCCTGATGAAGCGCATATCTAGATGATGAAGACAACTTGTAGAACAGCAATACCAGGAGCAGCAGGAGTCTTCCTTGATGCAGTCTCAGTTCCAGGCGAACTCCAAGTGTCTAGAAGGTCGAAGAGTGACGTGGTTTCAGGATTGCGTCATGTCCCACGACATATCTGAGGACCCACCCACAGGTAAGCCCTTAAATATCCTAGGAAGGGGGTTAGGATGACTCGACAGAGGGGAGGATACTCCCATGTCCTTTGTCCAGTTTTGCGCCAGATCGGGAGCTAAGGGCTCCCTGGACTGGGGTCTGCAAGGAGGACTCAAAATGTACCCTTTAAAGCAGTCTGGTGGCGCTGGCAAGAGCCCCCACCTCAGCCCAATACACTGATTCTTGAGTGGGAGATGGTCACTCTTCCCTGCGGCAGGAAACCTATTGTTCTACCTTCTCCTGCTTGAGTTGGGCTTAGCAGCAGGAGGGCAGAATCTTGTCTGTGGCCGGCAGCAACACTAGCTTGCTTTTAGACCCTGAAAGGCTGTAACCAGGAGTACAGGGGGATACCTTAAAGGGGCCACTGGTACATGGAACCCTACTTCTAACCCTGGAATCGTTGTTGGGGTATGATTCCAACATGTTTGATACCAAATATGACCGGGTTCGGTGCAGCCACTATATAGTTGGACATCTTGTAATAACTGATTTCCACTATATCTGTCATTAGAGGTGCGAGCACCATCTCACACAGCCTGCAATGGCAGGCCTGAGGTCACAGTTTCAGTCTTCTCTCATGGGTGGCACAATACATACTGCAGCCCATGGGAGACCCCTGGTGTACCTATGCCCTGGGTACCTTAGTACCATAGTCTAGGACTTACAAGGAAACATCAGTAGCAAATTGTGGTAGTGCAACTGTATTTACCATGGTCAAATTAAGGGAGAAAGCACAGTGACTGGGGTCCTGATGAGCAGGATCTCAGTCAGACCAGTCAAAAATACACTGTGATCAGGTAAAAAGTGGGTATAACCGTGCTAGAAGGATCTTACCTTCCTACACTTGGCATGAATATTGAGAAGAGACTAATGTTGCACACATAATGAAATTAATGGAATGCATTGTTGAGAGATTTTGACAGTTGAAAATAAGACCAAATGGAGGCAGAAATGGGATGTATTGTTATGTACCAAAATGCTCTAGTGTTTCGTGGATCGATTACATTATAGTAGAACTACATAAATAGGTCATTTCCACTGTAATGGAATATGATGGATTAAACCCAGATCAGTTGACTGGGGGTGAGTGTTAGATTTGCTCAAAAACTCCGTCCTTCATCCCCTTTGGTATCACAGAGCTTGGTTGTATGACTCAATAACTACTGCCTGAAGCACGACTTCCTGAACCACAACCTCCTTTACCACGAAAGTTTTTACAACGATCTATTAGTTACAAATACTTGTTTTAGTACGACTTCCTTTACAACTAATTATTTATTTAGCCTTAAATCCCTTTATAGTTTTTTGCTCGATTTTATATTGTTTATTCGTCATATTTAATACAATTTTAAAGCAACGTTTTTTTTAGATTACACTTTTAATAATAATTTTAAGTATTAAATAAAATATTCTTTTTAAGAAATGACCTACCTATCACGCCAGTCAGGGCGCAGACGAAACAATGCTATTTTTTTTTTCTTAACCTATCGTGGGAGTTATTTTGTGATTGGGCAGTGTTGAGTGACGTATCACTTAAACAAAGCCCAATCGTTTTGAGTGTAAGGGGCTGGTAGGCGGAAGACTGCGGAGAGAAGTGACGTGGCCGGCAAGTCGTGGTTCCGGACTTCGATGTTGAGCAGTCTTCGTTGTGTCCTCGTTGTTTAGGTGAGTCGTTGCTCATGAATCGTGGTTTAGGATGTTTCCCACAGAGCTTATAATAAAGCATTTTGTTTCTGCGCCATCACCTGCTGCAATTTGATCTGTACTTTGTGCCACCGTGACACGAGTTGGGGAATTGACTATTTGCAAAAGCATACGTGTGTCTGTGTATAGATGTATGTGTGTGTATATATATATATATATATAGATAGATATAGATATACATGTATATATATATTAGGGTGAGAGCATTTTTAGGGTTTAGGGTGGGTGAGGATACTTGGGTGACAAGGGCATTTTTAGGGTTTAAGGTGGGCAAGGTATTTGGTTGGCAAGGGGTAATGGAGGTTTTAGGATTTAGGGTGGGTGAGGCAATTTGAATGATTAGGGTATATTTATGTTTGGTTGAGTTTAGGGGTTGCAGGTCAATAAGAGTATATATTATATACTGGAAAAAAACAAAGGTTACAGGGGAATTATAGTTGGGAAATAGAATGAGTGGGTGAAGAACTGGGATGTCAAATACCCAGCGGCGCCAGGGACACGCCCAAAGTCCTCTGGGTTCCCTTGCCATGGTATACAGAGACACGGAATACTTCTAGGTGGCGTCGGAGATCAAATTTATTAGCTGCAGCTAGTGTCAGAAATCCCAGCAATACAACACGGTGTACAACTCAAGAAACTGCTCAATTTTACTAAGGCTAGACATCCCTATTTATACACAAAAAGGTACATTTAAAATGCACGCCCCTGCACCAAAATTCAACCAATAGAAAATACATGACATCACAAAGCATCATATATTAAAGCTCATTTTACAGTGTCCCAACCCACAAGTTAATATTTAGGCATATCTAAATAATAATCTGGAAGGCCCGGACAAACCCTTAATTGAAAGTGTAACCCATGAAATGAAGAAACAGTAAAGAAAAGTAGTTTCAGATAATGTGCAAGATAACGGAAACGTAGAAAAATTAAAAGTTAACAAATGTCTTGAATGGTGATTGGGAAAGTGGATAACGATCTTGCAGGGAATTTGGCTTGGCAGGGTCAATTCCAGGTGAAAGGCCAGCTTCTGAAAGTAACTCCAGCGCACAAAGAAAACCTTAGTTAATGTATACATGACCCACAAAAGGTCAGACTGCTTTGCTCGCAGACTAACTTCTGAGGCCTACTTAAAGGCAACACCAGATGGCAGTCACGACGCATGGCAAAAACCCATGTTTAGAAAAGAAAGTCGTGCACTTTAAAAGCACGCAAAATCACAGAACCTCAGACCCTCCTTTTGCCATTACGTAGGCAATAACCTAAACTCATGTCAATCTGAATCCAGGCCTATATCTATTCTCATCAGGTCATCAAGGTGTTGCTGTAACATCATCTTATTATCCTTCACTGCTCTCGGGACTGGTCTTCTCACACAGATCGTAGCACAAAGACTACAAATGGCGGGACCACACTGGATGCATAAACACCATGAGAAAAGGATAGCTAACGCCATACCAAGGAACATCAGAATCTTCCATCCCCATTTGGACAGCGATTCCCATAACCATCCCATCAACGACCAGTTACCTTCGTCCACATGAATAGACTCAGATCTTATGTAGTCTAGAGATGGCTTGGTACACTGTCGGGGCATTATCTGGTATGAAAACGCAGCAACTAGATCTAATCAATTTACATACCCCACCTCTATCTGCAAGTATAATATCTAGAACAAAGCGGTTTTGTAATGTCATAAGGCGATCCGCTTGAAGCTCAGCTGTAATATTGCTAAGGGCACCTGCAGTCTCATTAATAGTGGCCTCGACCACTCTCGTAAGCTAACGAATATTCCTACTATTAGCCATAGGACCCCAAAAGGGTAGAAAACCCTTAAAGAAGTCTCCAACTTCTTGTGCGACAGTATCTTTCGCATCGATAATACCTCTACCATATCTTGTCTTATGGTAGTCAAAAGCAGCAGTGTATGTAGGGGGAAGCAGAAACGCCACATAACATGTGCCAGAAAAATCAGATGGCAATCATGTGTAGGCTGTCGTGACAAACAAAATACGTGCCTTTAGCTGGCATGAACGGAGGAGATTTCTGGGACGTATAAACGTATGTGTGAACAAACACACTCTTACCAAACTGAGCTCTTGGATTCTGACCATTACCTTGCAAACAGAGATGACCTCGGTGGAGTATAATCCAAATGGGAGGAGACCTTCGCTGCCTTTCTTTCTCCGTCAAGCTAACACTATATGTCGTCTTATTCCAACTGACATATGTAAAAGGGGGCAGATTCAATCGATAACCTTTAAGTATTGCCCGGCGTTAGTCGCCTCTCATACCACTCGATAATTATCAAGCAAAGAGGTAGGCGCTGGAGACTGGAAGGCAGGAAACAGAGGTTTATTCCGTCGGAGCAGAACACATCAGATCAGACAACAAGGTATCGTCTCGAGGTGCTCTGACCGCATCTCTGAGGCCTGGCCTCTTATACACAGGTTTATGGCTTTTATTGCAGTTTATTACATGTGGCACATTCTTAGAAATACTTTGATGTACCGAAAGACATCCTCGGAATCCCCGCTTCAGGCCCATTCCCACACATATCTACAGTAGAAGTCCCCACCCCGATCTCAGTTGGGGATGACTGTCGCGCAGCTGGACATTCCTCCGGTTCCCGGAATGTGTGCGGCCGATCAGATCTCCTGGGGTGGGAGCTTTGATCAATCGTAGCTCCTTTGAAGAGGGGCGACTTCTTACAGTAGGGGGCAATATACTGCATCCGCAGGACTAGGTGATGGCCTGGGATCGGGTCGGACAATTGGGCACAGAGGATGCGTGATCATGAAAGGGATGGAGGGAGGTGTTAGCCAGGTACGGGATGTGGTTCTGAGGCAAGGCCGCGCTGAAGGGGTGGTTTATGGCCCAAGCATGTGAGTGCGGGGGCTGTCAGTGCGCGGGGGATGCTTGTGAGGTCAGAGAGACCCGCTGGCGATCGGCAGTGGGCAGAGAGGCCATGATACTCAAAATGGCTGCTGCTTACGCACACGTATGAGCCTGGAAAAGGAACAAGATGGTGCCGCTAATGTTTACGCCGTAACCTAGATTTTAACAGTCCTCCCTTTTCAACATATCTAGCCAGCTTGTCAATCTATATCTATCCCCATTATGTTACGGATTTCCACTTCGTATAAAGTTTTCATTCGTTCAGCTTCGAAGTCCAGAGTCTTAGGGCAGATACAGTTTGCAAAAAGTGAGCACAGGGGCGGCAAGGATTGAACACCCAGGCAGAATCCACATATTATTACAATCGGTATCAATATGATCATAAACAACCTTCACCCCCAGTCCTTTACAGTACTCCGTAACCAGCTCTCAAGCGACCATCCTTCTTGTTCCTGGTGAACCTCTGATGAAAGTCTGTGGAGGTGTTCAATGGCCTTGTAGACGGAGGGCGAATTGTCCGGTATGTAGGTGCAGCAGCTGGATCCAATGATGCAGCATGCTCCTCCACGATCCGCTAGAACCACATCTAGAACAAGGCGGCTCTAAAGGGCCACCAGGCGGACCGCCTGAAGCTCGGCTGTGTTCGTGAGGATGCCAGCTGTGATGTTCAGTCGTTTCAACTGCCTGGGTCAAATGTCGGATGGCACGGCTGTTCGCCATCGGACCCCAGAGTGGAACAAGTCCCTTCTCTGCGTCCAGGAACTGTGCTCCGGTGGAGTCGGCTTGTTCAATGTCTCTTGCTCGCTTTTGTCGGTGGTGGTTTGCTGGAGCCGCATAGGTCGGAGGGAGGATGAAGGCGATGTAGCAGATACCTCCACAGCCCTTTGGCAGCCAGGTGTAGGCTTTGGTACTGCAGACAAAGTACATGTTCGGGGAGGTGACAAAAGAGGGTGGATCAGTTGAGTCCAAAGTTCAGGTGATGTGGCAAGCGCTGTGGCCCACCAACTGAGTACAGAGGCCTTCGATGCATACAAGGCCTGAGACACCTGCATTTCAACCCGTTCTTTGGCAGGGATGTCCATGTAAAAAGAGGCGTTGGATGTCACAGGGCAAAAGGTAGCAGAGGTTCTTCCAGTTTTGTTCAGCCAGAACCCATGATAAAAGTGCGACACAGTTTTGCTGGAAGTGGCATTATCCCTGTAACTCTCTTGCAAGAGGATCAGCCAAGCAAGGCAGGACCCATGAACGGAGAAAGGTGAAGGGATGAAGGGGATGGAATGTCCAGTGGCATGTGGTAACAGCCCACAGATCCAGCAATTCGTGGCATTGGCGGCAAGGTTGTGCTGATGCAGCAACTGCACAAAGGAGTTGTTCCAGAACTCCTTACGCCTTTCTTGGAGTTGAGGTGAAAGGGAGATCAGGTAGTGTTCTTTCATGGTGGTAGGCTGTGCAGTGGATAGTAATGTCTTATGAGCGGGTGTGCTCTCTTCCACAATCCAGAAGGTGGCCATGAGGAGGAGGCAAAAGAGAAGGGCAATGAAAAGGGCAATAGTCTTTGAGCTGTGTATTTTGTCAGTCTTTGGGTTTTTGTAGTGGATCTTCGGACGTCCGGTTGCTTCCATCATCTTCGTATCTGGCGCTTCCATCATCTTCAAGGGGCTCGGTAGCGGGCAGAACCACAAACTTAGTTTAGCCTCTCTCCTGGTAGCCTTAATAGTGTTAGGCTACCGTTCTGAGATTTGTAACTTAGTCAGTGGTCTGCTTAGCCGAAGCTCCTTCCTTTCGACGCAGGTTATACCCTTCTCTGGACAGCACAGTGGGATCGGGAAATTTTGCCAACTCGAGTGTCTCTGTATGAAGGTAAGAGCTCAGGGATGGTCGGTCTTTGTTCAGGAGTTCTTCTTGGGTGGCCACGTCTTCGGTCGTTGTCCGGGTCGAGGATATCTTTTTGCAATGGTGTGCATGCAGCCAGTTCTGTTTCCCCTCCACTCGAAGAGCTGTTCGGGTGGTGATCAAGACTTGCCAGTGGCCCGTCCACCGGGGTTCCAGACTCTTTGCACGCTGGAAATTCAGGATTAGAACAAAGTCACCTGGCTGGATGTCGTGTCCGGGGCCCCTGGAAGCATCGGGGATGGCCTGCAGCACCTGTTGATGGATAACAGCCAGCGTTTTAGTCAGATTATACAAATAGTCAGACATTAGGTCATCCGGGACGTCGTGAATGGATGTCGGTTTTGGTGCAGACTATACGCTCATAGGTCAGCCGAAAACTACCTTGTAGGGGGTCAAGTGGTGTTTGGTGGGGGTGGAATGCATTGATAGCTATGCCAGTTGGAGAGCGTCTGGCCATTTCAGTCCTGTGGTAGCCACTATCTTTGCTAGTTTGAGCTTCAGTGTGGCATTATGTCGTTCAACCAGTCCAGCAGATTGGGTGTGGAAGACTGCATGAAACTTCTGTTTTACACCCAACCCCTTCAAGATGAGTTGGATAATCTTGGCTACGAAGTGGGGGCCATTGTCGCTCCACAAAGTTCGACAAAGGCCGTAGCGAGGGAAGAATTCCTTTAGTAATACTTTTGCAGTAGCAATGGCAGTATTGTCGCGAGTTGGATAGGCTTCCACCCACTTGCTAAATGCGCACACGACAACAAGCACATACTTTAGACTTTGGAACCTTTCTAACTGGATGTAGTCCATCTGTAGGACTTCAAAGGGATGATTGGGGACCCCAAACCCTCCCCGGGGTACGACAGTTCCTTTCCCAGGGTTGTGTTGCAGGCATATCAGACATTGTTGGACCAGACGTTTAGCTGAGTCTGTGATCTTGTCAGTCAGTCAGTCAAAATACACTTTATTCGATTTTAATTAAAATCATAAAAGCAATACAAACATTAAAAAGACATTTTAAGTTTACTGTGCAAATAAAGCAGGACATAGTTCATACAGGAGTACAGATAAAATGCATAGTACAGGAAAAGTGCCAATCTGAATATGATTTAAAAAAGAAGAAGAAAAAGGTTTACATAAATGCAGCGTTATAAATACGAGCTTAAAAACAGGGTTCTATGGTCAAGCTTTTTGATCTAATCCTGTGGGACGCCGCTAAAAAACTGGCTACACAGAAGATGACGCGAACACTACATAAAGACTGTAGGTAAACAAAGGCAGACCTGACCTGTATAAAACCCGCCTCTTTCAGTAAAGGCACCAAATATTTATTCCTGGGAATCGTGTACATACTGCAAAACATGATAAAATGCATAGAGTCCTGTATGGAGAATGCGTCGCAGACACCGGGGGGGCCACTCTCCGGTTTACACCATCTATGATATGTGCCTAAGGCGTAATGTATCAGATTAAATCTGAATTTTGGTTAACAGCAGCCTGTGGAAGGGCTTAGTAACAATTTTTAAATAAGGTTCCAGGGAGGGTAAACTTAACAACAAATAGTGTTGTCTGACTGTAGGTTTCGTTAGTTCCGCTTCATCCCGGGTAACTCTTGCCAGGTCCATAAAATTTCTTTTGGTCCATATCACATCCTCCCCCCTAATACTGGATGGAGTTATAAATAGGTCAGGGCGGCCTAGCCGTGCAAAGGTCTGTTTTATGTATTCTAGCCAGGAAATTCTCTTTGCGTGATCTAATGACATCACATCTGCTAAGACGGAGTGATTTAGCGATAGCTCGTCATTCAACCATGTCTTCAGCCTGAAAAGTAAGGGGGCCATCCTGATCTTGTCGGTGACATAGTCAAGACCCACCTCCCCATGCAATGAAAATGTAGGAGTAGACTGGGGGGTAGATAACAGGCGTCTCAGGAATTTATTTTCTGCTTTTTGTATCGGGTCTAGTGATGCGTAGCCCCATAATGGTGAACTGTAGAGAACAATGGAAATACATTTGGGCATCCATGGGTCTGGCTCCTAACCTTTTAGAAAAGCTCAACTAGGCGGAAGTTGCTCTCACCAAGGACAGGCTTTTGGCCTTTACTTGTGGACCCCATGTAGCCCTCTCATCAAGCATCACGCCTAGGTAAGGAAAAGTACCTACTCTGACCACGGCTTCCCCTTTGCAGTAAAAAGATATGTTTTTCCTCTTCTTACTATGTTGTCCTAGCACCATTGTATGAGATTTCTTTGCATTGATCTTTAGGTCCAGCTGGTCCATAAATGAACCAAAAGAATCAAGCAAATGCTGAAGGCCTAACCCTGTGCATGCGATTAGGACCGCGTTGTCCGCGTATAGGAGGGCTGGTAACTTTGCTTCTCCTATACGCGGAACGTCCCTCTCAGCAGCCTCAAGATGTTTACCCAGGCCATTTATGTAGATGGTAAAAAGGAGGGGGGCCAGGATACAGCCCTGGCGTACTCCTCTTAGGGATTTGAAGTGGCTTGTACACCGCCCCTCCTTTGTGACCCTCACTTGGGCAAATAAATCTTGATGTAGCGAAGCTAAAAAGTGAATGAGAGGCTTATCCACACCCATCTGGTCAAGGACTCTCCACAGTTTTGATCAGTTAACGAGATCAAAAGCAGAGGAGAGGTCCATGAAAGCTAGAAACAGAGACCCCTCCTTGGCTACTGTGCATTTAGATATTATCAGGTGCAAGTTGGAGCACTGGTCCACTGTACCCCTTTTTGCTCTGAAGCCATATTGGATATTTGTTAGCCCCCACAACTATCAATATTGTCTCTTAATTTGTGTAGGAGAACTCTGCCTAGAATCTTGATAGCAGAGTCTAAGAGAGATATTGGCCTGTAACAGCTTGGGTCGTCGCGTTGCCCTTTCTTAAAAATTGGAACAATTATAGAGGTGGTCCAAGTGACAGGGAAAATTTGGGAATTTGCAGCTGTGAACATTTGTTAAGATCCTTGCCCACTTTTTGGGAGAATGTCTGTAGATGTCGGCGGGGACCCCATCTGGCCCTGGTGCCTTCTTTTTAGATGTCTCCTCTATTGCCTTTTCCATGTCCTCATTCGAGAACGGCAAAGGATCGAACTCACCCCGCTCCCATTGGGTATCCTCAGTTACAATATCACTGTCACTGTCCCCGTATACACCCCTAAAATGGTTCATCCATTTATCGTCTGGGATGATACATTCAATGGCAGTGTTGTCACCCTTCAGAAAAATAAGGATGATGGACTATGGACCAGAATTGTGCGCTATTATGTAGCACATCACAAGAAAGTAGGTCTTCCCAGGCCTTCATTTTAATTTCACATTTCCTGCCATTAATGATTTTCTTGTACTCTCTTCTTAAGCTGGCCACCACTACCTTGTCTCTGGAAATCCATTTTAAACCTAGCATCAGTAACTTGTGGGCTTTGGAACACTTGGCATCGAACCAGCGATGCAATTGGGGCCTATCCTTGCTCTGTTTGGTTACTAAGGCGCCAGCAACACGGGAGCATATACATTCAAAGCCCCTCACCACCTCTATCGAGGTAGCCTGTGGGTTCTGGCAGGTAACTAATTGTTCTTCTATTGTGGGTAACAGTTTGGCCATAAAATCTTCAGGAATCACTTTTGACCAATTGATCCTTCTTCCTTGGTCCACCAAACATAAAGTGTTGCTGTTGGCCATAGGTCAATGGTTATCCTCCCGGTGGACTTCCCAACGCAAGGTTAATAGGACAGGGTTGTGGTCACTATAAGGTGAGTCCAAGGCATTGTAAGATACTACCCTGTGTAACAGGCCTGAGGTTACAAAAATGTAATCCAATACAGAACCAGGGCCAGTGCCCTTAAATGTAATAGTTCTTATCCCTCCCTCGCTGATCTCTGGTTCATAAAAATTCCAGCTTGCGAGAACATCCTCAAGAGCCTCCCCTGCCTTCGTGTGCTCAAAATGAGGTGTCAGTATATCTATGTCCCCCTCTTGGTTACCTAGGAAACAAGATTCACTACACGGATGTATATTAAAATCTCCTAACAAGAGAATATGGAAATTAGTGGGTTTTTTTTGACTGTACACATTAATGCATTGTTGTAGATCTGTTATATGATCATTTACCCTGCCCCTATCCCAGGAGTTGTAGAAATTTATAAGGAGGATTTTACTACAAGGAGGGACGGTCCATTCAATAATCAAAACATTTGGGGAAGTGCTTGGTACCTCCTTAAACGTGCCTTTTAGGCAAAAAGGTGAGGCCGCCTTTAGCCCTGCCCGAAGTGCTAGGAGTAGCAGGGGTAAAGTAGAAAGAATAACCATCCAGCCAGGGGTCAGATGATATTTCCCATGTTTTCTGGCAGGCTATAATGTCAAAGCTGCTCATGAAATCTATCCATGGTGGGTCAGCCCTCTTATTTCTGGCCCCCGCTACGTTCCATGTCAGCAGTTTACAAACTGCAGATTCATGTGAATTAGGAATTACCAAGGTAGCTGGTTGGGATGGAGATGATAGTCAATCTATTTCCTCTATATCAGAAAGTGCTGCAAAGCGGTTACTCACTACCACCTCACCTCCTCCCTTTTGGATTTGTGTCTGTAACTGGTGTAAGTGGATCTGTATTCCTGGCTTTGCACTAATGTGATGCTCTGCAGCTCCCTCTGTTCTAGTTACTGTTCCTAAAAAAGGCTGATTGCTGATATGAGGCCGCGGGCATTCAAAACGGCGGTGTGTAGGATGCGGTGGATAGAAAAAGCCTAAGGGAACTGGCCTCATATTGACTGCTCCTTCTTTGTCCGAACCGTCCCAAAAGAGTTTATAGGCCTGGTCTGAGCGGTCAAAATAAACAACACAGTCCCCCTGCACTGACTTATGCCTTCTCCCAATCCAGCCCACCCTGTTGGCGTATATGACCCTGTCCTTTATATGGGTTCCACCGCTGCAGCCCCCTGCACACCATGTCTTGGCCTTGTTCATTAAGTCAATGGTTGTTTCCACCGTGCCCTCTGCTAGGGTGGGGACCCCAATAAAAATAGCTACAACAGGGGCAGCCTCTGGGGGCAAGTTTAAGTGCAATTTGCTTCCCCTTGACTGGTTGGAGGGGATAAAATTGCTTGTGTTGATGTTACTTGTTGAATTTTTTAGCCCAAATTTGCTTGATGGGGGGCCCGCCACACTAAGATTGATGTTAGGGGAATTTGGAAAATTGACCCCGACTGATTTATTAGGTTTCCGGGAACAGGATGGAAGAGGGTTGGAAACTCTTTCATGTATATCAACAGTTGTAGCCATACTAGGGACTGCGGTGTCATCTTTGAGAGGGATGGAAAGAGATGAAAGATCTTTAACTATTTGGTCAATTAGGGTACATTTTTTTAGAAGACCAGAGAGACAAGTGTTCAATGTTTCTACTATGTCTTTGGCAATGTCAGCGATCAGAGGTTCAATTCTCTCACGGAACAATAGCTCCAGATGCTCCCCCAATTGATCGTTCTGATGTTTTTCAGTTCCTGGGTCTAGTTTTGAACTGGGCACCCTTTTTTTCCTTTTTGCCGAAGCCCCGTTTGGGCCCTAGCACAGTGTGGTGTCCCTCTTGGCTGAATGTAATACTATAGGGGCAGTAGGTGGAGGGCTATTCATGGGTGCAGTCACTGGGGTGTTGTTCAAAATAACCACCGTTGGGTCTAGGGGAATAAGAGGCCCTCCATTAGAGTCTGGAATGAGTGTTCCGATGGGGAACGGGGACGAAAGCCCAAGTTCTTGCTCTGCGCTTACTATTTCCTTTGTTAGCACCCCAACCGCTGATGATAAATAAGAAATAATGGACTCGGAATGTCTTGGGACCTTGGCGTTTTTTCCCCCCTCCTCCACAGCAGCCGTGTTTTTGCGCTTACCCATCGTGGCTTGTCAAGGGGGTGGCCCCGCCCCCTCCTGCCTCGGACTGCCAAAGACTGCCCGCCCTTGCCCCGGGCTTCTCCCGGGCGCTCCCTCGCGGGGCGAGAGGCGTTCTGCTGATTTCTAGCGCCTCCGGGCGCGTCTCAGGAGCCACAGGTGTGCCTGGTGAGCTGAGGCAGCTGGGAGATGTAGTTCTTCCCGCTGCTGTTGGTGGGTCCGGCGTGGGTCTGCGAGTCAACCGGTGCCGTTTCCCTCACGGCGGAAGATGAACCCGTTCCCTCACGGGATGGAAAAGCTGCCTGCTGTGTGCTTGAGGTTTTACTTCTACAGTGAGACAGTCTTTGCTTCACTCACTGTAGAAGTAAAACCTCAAGAGTCGTCCCCCAGGTCCACCATTTGAATTAGCGAGCCTGATACATACAGGTACATTTTCCTTATGATTCTTCTGATTTTGAGAGGTAGCCCGAGGCACACAGGTTCTCAACAAAGCTCTATTGTTTTTTTGTGTTTCACACAGACAACTAACAAAGCTCTGATGAGGGTTCGAAAACTCGTTACTCGAACCTGAAACGCGTCGGCATATCTAAAAGAGCCAATCATATCATTTAGTGACTTTGTCAAAAAGAATACACAGTTTGTGCTCTTGTCTTTTACGTTGCTTTGGTTGTCTTAAAGCAGGAATTGATTTGTAAACATTGATGAAATGATTATTTTAATGTGTAATGTTCTGTGTTGATTCGGTGTTTCTTTTTTGAGTAATTTGCAGTTATTATTGTTCAGTTATTGTGATGGTATAAAAGTGTATCTATTTCTATCTTAAAAAGTAATCCTACAAAAAAAGTATAAAATATGAGTGATGGGTATAAATAAAAGTACCTCACCAGGTTTCATTAATTTGCACTTGGTCTTTTTCAAATAATTGCCATTTCAAGAATTGAGGGTTCGGGGACTCCTTCTTTGTCTGGCATTTGATTACAGCAAGTTGTTTGGGAAGGAGGACTGCTTCAGTCAGAGCGGAGACTAGATCTCCATGTAGGATGGGTGTACCGTGTGAGGTCAGGAATCCCCTCTCCTTCCATAAGAGCCCAAAATGATGAACCACCCCGAAGGCATACTGGCTGTCCATGTATATATTTGCTGTCGTCCCTGCTGCTAGGATACACGCTCGTGTGAGGGCAATCCGTTCCGCTGCCTGTGCAGATCGCTGTGTGATGCGGGCTGTCTCAACTACAGTTCGGGCTGTGGTAACCGCATAAGCAGCTGAGGTGGTGCCGTCGGGGAGTTTGATGCAAGAGCCGTCCACCCATAGCTCTCCGTCAGGATCTGGGAAGGCAGTGTCTCGGAGGTCAACCCTACTCCTAGTCTGTTCGTCCGTGAGGGTCACACAGTCATGTATAGGGGACACATTGGGGTAGTTTTCAGGTAGGGGTAACAGAGTGGCTGGATTCAGAGTCGTGCATCTTTTCAGTGTAATCTGGGGTGCAAGCAGAGTCAGTTCGTACCCAGTCAGTTGTGCACTAGTCAGATGCTGCGTCTTAGTCTGGTTCAGGAGGGTGTCAACCTCATAGGGCACGAACACTGTAAGGGAGTTCGAGAGCACGATTCCCTCACTTTGTCGGATAGAGACAGCAGCGGCAGCTACAGCTCGAAGGCAGGCAGGCAAAGCTCCGGCTACGGGGTCAAGAGTGGCAGAGAAGTAGGCACATGGGCGTTGCTTGGGGCCGATGGACTGCGTCGAAACAGACAAAACGCACCCCTCCCTTTCGTGAGTGAAGAGGGAGAAGGGCTTTGAGTAATCTGGGGTTCCTAGGACTGGTGCTGAGCAAAGGGTGACTCGTAACTCTTTGAAGGAGGATTGGCATTCGGGGGTCCAAGGGAGTGGGAAGGGGACATCTTTCGCCAGCAGGGAAAGTAGTGGTTTTACAATAAGGCTGAAATTTGGCAACCATTGTCGGCAGAAGGAGGTGAGGCCTACTGGAGAGCGGACTTGTTTCTGGGTCTTAGGGACAGGGGTTTCTAGAATGGTCTGAATTCGGTTGGGCGTAAGCTTCCTCCCGTCTTTGGACAAGAGGTGGCCTAGGTATGTCACTTGGGGTTGGCAGAATTGTAACTTCTTCTTGGAGACCTTGTGGCCATTTTCCGCGAGGAAGTGTAGGAGTTGGATGGTGGCTGTGACTTATCACTGCATTACCGTGTATATTCACAAATGCTTAACACACTGCCTCTGGGATAAGCCTGTCTGCTCATGCCAAGCTCCCAAGGGGCTGAGCATGGGTATCAAGGAGTGTAATCCCCTTATCCCGACTTAAAAGTAAGGGTCCCTATTTGGAGAAAGGTGAATACGTTTGCCAACTAGAGACCCCCAGATCTAACACAAATGTTCACTAAATTTTCCATAAAAGTGTCCTGGTGATTCTTGTTGCACATGGAAAGTTCTGGGATGATCTGTCAAGCTCTGGCTGAGAGGAAAGGAGAGAGAGGATAAAAAAATGTGCACTTCCCATAGGAATTTTAGACACACCTACAGCCCGAACTGCTGAATGGAATTACACCAAATTTGATAGAAAGGTAGCTGTTGGTCCAGAAAGTGACCTTTTTGTAAATTAGTGTAAACCTGATAAGTAGTTTGGGAGACATTAAATAAAAAGCAAATGTAGAAATCTAGGGATGCGAAGGCTCCAAGAAACCTGCCCCACTCCCGATCTCATGCTGAGATCTGATTGGCTACTAACACTTTGAGCCGTAAGTGTTGGCAACCATCATGGGACTCGGCTTAAGCTGAGTCACCGAAAAATTATGTTACAAAAAGGAAAAGGGGGCAGGGTAGGAATATCCCGACCCCATAGCTCTGGGACCATGCCAGTGAAAAAAAGCTTTTTTTTAATGGTCACCAAAAATCATGGGGGATCATTGACAATAATTTGAACAAGCACCAGTTTTGGCAAAAGCCCCCGATTGGGCCAGGACCGGCCGGCATGTGCACATATATTTATATTAAAGGGGGGGGGGGGGGGAACCCCCCTCCTAGGGCATACCACCTTCCTGAGGCCTTATGTTTTTATTCCGGTGTATCAACAAGACACTCTGGGGACCCTCACCTCCCAGGGGCTTTAACTTAAAAATTGTGCGGGGGACACAAGTACCTTCCCTGGGGCCACCACCACCCCAGGGCTAAATAGATAGAAATCAGGGGTCCTCGTGGACCCCCCCCCCATGCCCCGGGGATCACCACCTCCCAGAGGCCAGCATGTGAACAGCAAAGGAGGGAGGGGAGCACAAAACCTGCCCTCCTGGAGCCATATATAGCTTTGGACTGCCCGAAGCCTGAAGACCCCCCTCCCCAGCCACATATGGCCCTGTGGACCCCCCTCCCAGTCTGGCTTCTGCTATGTCACGGGGTGCCCACCCCTGGGACTTAGCTGTTTGCTCTTACTTGGTGGGAGCTTTGAGAGCTCGCGTCCAGTCAGAGCACACACAAATTCTGCTCCCAACAAGTGACAGCGGTGAAACTGCTCCTGCTTGCTGAGAGCAATGTTTTTGTCTGTTTTTCTGCATGCTGTCCCCAACGGTGGAGACAGGGTGTGCTCCAGGGCACCCGCAATTTGAAGGCTGGGCTCCTGGGGAGAGGGTCCCCCGGGCATAAATTGGCCTGGGGAGGGGGTCCCCCTCCCCCATAGTAGAGGGAGAAAAATAAAACAAAAAATGGCAGAAAAACAAGCAGAAAAGGCACAACGGGGGGTATCAATCAATCATAACATTTGTAAAGCACATTAATTACCCGTGAGGGTCTCAAGGCGCTGGGGGGGGGGAGGGAATTCTACTACTGCTTGAGAAGCCAGGTCTTGAGGAGTTTTCTAAAGGTAAGCAGGTCATGGGTCTGCAGTAGGAGGATGGGGAGGGTATTCCTGGTCTTGGCGGCGAGCTGGGAGAACGATCTGCTACCGGAGGTCACTCTCCGGATGTGGAGGACTGTGGCGAGGGCGAGGTCAGCGGAGTGGAGCTGGCGGTTGTGGGTGTAGAAGCTGAGTCGGCTGTTGAGGTATACTGGTCCGGTGTTGTGGAGTGCCTTGTGCGCGTGGGTGAGAAGCTTGAAGGTGATCCTCTTGTTGATAGGGACCCAGTGAAGGTCTCTCAGGTGGGGTGTGATGTGGCTGTGGCGAGGGATGTCGAGGATCAAGCGTGCAGAGGCGTATTTGGTGCGTCGGAGTCCTTTCAGGAGGCTGAGGCTCCTGCGAAGAGAGTGTTTTCCTAGTCCAATCTGCTGCTGACAAGGGCCTGGGTGACCGTTCTTGTTTCGGTGGGGATCCACCTGTAGATCTTGCGGAGGGTGTTGAGGCAGGAGGACGAGACAGCGTTGACCTGTTTAGTCATGGAGAGTGTAGGATGACCCCTAGGTTGCATGCGTGGTCGGTGGGTGTTGGAGCTGTTCCCAGTGTGGTCGGCCACCAGGAGTCGTCCCAGACCGAGGGATTGGAGCAGAGGATGAGGACTTCCGTCTACTCCAAGTTCAGCAGCTGTTCTCCATCCACTCGGCGACAGCTTTCATTCCTTCGTGGAGGTTGGTTTTGCCGATGAGGGGGTCTTGGTGAGGGAGAGTATCAGCTGGGTGTTGTCGGCTAGGAGATGAAGCTGAGGTCGTGCAGATGGGCAACGTGGGTGAGCGGTGCATGTAGATGTTGAACAATGTCAGGCTGAGGGATGAGCCCAGATGATCACAGTGGCTTTGGAGCAGCAGGGGGAAGGAGGATGCTCTGGGTTCTGCCAGAGAGGAAGGAGGTGGTCTAGTCTAGAGCCTTGTCTTGGAGGCGTGTGCACAGGGTGCGGTGGCAGACGGTGTCGAAGGCGGCTGACAAGTCCAGGAGGATGAGGGCCGCGGTTTCTCTGTTGTCCAGCAGGGCCCTGTGTCATCAGTGGTGCCGATGAGGGCAGTTTCGGTGTATGTATGTATAGGCATTTATATAGCGCACTACTTACCCGGAGGGTCCCAAGGCACTTCGACCGCTGCGAAACCCTTCCTGGCTTCCCTGAGAGATGGTCCCTTAATGGGTATCTCCAGGGTGAGACCAGGCATCCCCGGCGGTCTGGTGGGGCCGTTAGTGAAGATGAGGCAAGCTAATGCCCAGAGTTGCAGAGTGTGATCGCTGATCAGAGTGGGCACCGAGGCGAGAGAATTATCGAGTCCGCTGACCCTGCTCCAGAAACCTGCCGCGCCGGGAATCGAACCCTGGTCCCGGGCCGTCCTCTGCTCTCGGGTCTGCCGCCTCTAACCAGTGAGCCACACTACTTCACGGTGCTGTGGTTGCTGCGGAACCCGGACTGGTACGGGTCCAGAATGCTATTCTCCTCGAGGTAGCGGGTCGAAAAATTAGCGGGAAAGGCAAATAGGAGCAGAAGAGGGCAGAAAAAACAAGCAGGAAAAGCAGAAAAGGCAAAACAGAGAGCACTCGGACACTCACCCAGAGCCATTAATAGACTCACACGTACACTTACAGACCCAATAAGAGACTTCTGCACCCACTCAGCCTCGTACTCACTCACAGACCCTCTCAGTAACTCATGCACTCATGCTCACATTCACAGACCCAATTACACTCACGCACCCACTCATTGTCTCACGCACCCACTCATCGACTCACACACTTACTCACAGACCTACTGAGACACTCCTGCACCTGCACTGTCAAAGGTTAGTGGTTATAATACGGAAATAACCTTTTTTTTAAACTTAGAAATTCACATGAAAACAAAGGTTGCAGAGACTTTACAGTTAAGAAATAGAATTAAAAAACCTTAGAAATCCACTGAAAAAGTTTACAGTGATGTTATAGTTAGGCCTCAGATTTCCCTTGTACAAAACCAGTGAAATTCAGCAGTTATATTTAGCTGATCTAACTATAACTTAAGCCCCCCAAAATGCACTGCTTATGACCTCCCATTACATCACTCATGACGTGGTCAGTGACAACATTGATGAAATCTCAAATGATATCACTGATAGCATTATCCACAGAAGAACTCACACCCACTCACCCTTATACAACCTCTTGTTAGACCTGGCATCTTTGGCGTGGTTTCCCCTGTCTTTTTGGCCTCTACCTCCTGTATTTTTTTTATGCTGTGCTGTATTTCGTTGTTGCTGGTTTAGATGCTTTAGACACTCTGCCACTGCTGATCAGTACCAGAGTGTAAGTGCTCCCTGTGTAAATTGTTATGATGATCGGATATACATGATTGGCATATTTGTATCACCAAGAAGTCCCTAGTAAAGTTCACTGGGTGTGCCAGGGCTGGTGATGACAAATTCTACTAGTGGGCCTGCAGCACTGATTATGACATCCACATGAGTAGCCCCAAAATGGTGTCTCAGTCCTGCCACTGCAGTGCCTGTGTGCAGTCTGTGAACTGCCATGTCCTCCTGGTCAGTGTCCCCACTGACCAGGCCTAACCCTTCCCTTTTTGTGCACATTGGTCACCCCTATGGAAGGCCCCCCTGGGCAGGGTGCAGTCTATGTGAAAGGTAGAGCATGTACTGGTGCAGGTGACATGCTCTGGTAGTGAATCACAGCCATTTCCATTTTTCACTATTTTAAGGCTATCTTGCTCCATAGGCTAACATGGGGGATGCAGGCTACAGTGGCTACCAGCATATCTTCCCATAGGAACAAGATAGGACATAAAAGTCTGGTATCCCTGAACTCAGAATTTAATAACACATCTTTTAGGAAAGGTTGTTTTAAGTCCTAGGCTGAATGACTGCATTTGCAACTTGAGTGGTGGGAGGAGATAGCACCTGGGCCTGAATAGGGCTGTGCCTGCCTTCCACAATGCTGGCTCCACCTCCTACTGGGCGGCTGACAACCCTGCCCCTCACTCTGAAAGGAAAGGAGAAGCCAGGAAAACAAAGTGCTCAAGAAACACCCAGAACTGGTTCAGACCTGGCTCAGGGCCCACTTGCACAAAGAGAACAAAGACTTTTAGGGGTATGAGTAAAGGACAACAGAAAATTAGATCATCCTGGAATCAAGAAGGAACCTCTGCCAAGGAGAAAGCTGAAACTGAAGAAGGAAGATTGTCCAGCTGTTTCTCTGATGGATTGCCCTGCTGTTGCTTTGCTGCCAAGGAGAGGGGAAGGACTTTGCTTTGTGCTGTGTCCCCTTGCTTGCAGGAATCTCCAAGGGCCTGAGAAGAGCTGGCTCCCTGTTTTTGAAGTCCCAGGAACAAAAGGACTTCACCCCAGCTTCCCCTGAGCTCTACTGAGAGAGTTCTGTCCTTCCTGGAGTGTGTGGCCCATGTGTGGTGCCTCTGGAAGTTGTACCTGTGCTGGGAAGCTGGAAACCAAGATTTAAAGACTTTGCTACAGAAAAGTTGTTGCATCGCTCGCTGCGGAGCGCATCCCCAACAGTGCGAGGAAATTCCCGCCGCTGCGAAGGCCGAGATCGTCACAGCGCCTGTTGCTGCTGCCAGAGCCATCGCATCCTCCGTTTGCGGGACGCTCCAGACCGGTGCGGGAAGACTACCATCGCTGCGAGTGTCGTCGCAGAGCCTGTCGTCGCTGGGTGAGATCGCCGCACCGCTTGCTTGCGGACCGCATCACGTCACTGCGAGCATCGTCGCAGAACCATCGCATCGAGGAGCTACGAAAGAGAGATCACCGCTAAATTGTGCATCATCGCCCCAGAGATCGTCGCAGCCCCTACGAGATCGTCGCATCATGCCTTTGCGAGAACAAACTTCCTACAGAACCTACATACCGGAATTCGTACAAGCGGCCTTCCTCCCCATACAGACCGGATTCGTCGCAACACGCCCGCTGCTGCAGCGGGGTTGTCTCATCGCCTCCCCAAGGTCTCAGGAGCAACGCATTGCTTGTTTTCCACCACCCCAGCTTCTGTTTCGGGAACTTTTTCGCAACTAAAGGTACTGTGAGCTAAACGTGACGTAACTGTGAACTTTTCACGCAACTGTGGATTATTTTATCGCAACCTAAAGAACTTTATCGCAACCATATTCTTGAACTGTGTATGTTGGATTTTTGTTGTTTTGGTCTTGTGTAGTTTAGATTAAATACCTTTATTTTTCTAAACTGTTGTGGAGTCCGTTTGTGGTGTTTTCACTGTGTTACTGTGAGTGTTGGTACAAATACTTTACACATTGCCTTCTGATTAGCCTAGACTGCTCGTGTCAAGCTACCCTAGAGGGTGAGCAGGGGTTATCTCAGAGGGTTTCCTCCTTACCCTGACTAGAAGCAAGGGTCGCTATTTGGACAGTGGTACCTACCTCTGCCAACTAGAGACCCCCAGTTTTAACACCTCTCATACACACACCCACTCACAAAACCATTCACAGACCCATACAAGTACTCACACAACCATTCACTCATCCATAGAGCCACCCCTCAGTCATTCAGCCACTCATACAACTACTCACTCATACAGCTACTGACACACTCATACAGACTCTCCACACAGCCACTCATTCACCCATGCAAGCACTCACACATCATCCACACAACCACGTATATACCTATTCACACATCGATATAAGCACTCGCACATCTGCTCACTCACCCATACATCTTTTCACACAGACACTACAATAAAGCCACTCAAACACCAACTCACTTAACCAAATACCCACTCACACAGCCACCCTCTCACCCACACAGACACGGATGTACCCACTCACTCACCAATACAGCCACTCACCCACACAGCTACTCACACATCTACTTATACGCCTGTACTGGCGCCCACTGTTAAACAGTCACACAACCACTCACATAATCTATGTTAGAAATAGTATCACACAGTAGTACAGAAAGTATACTGTATTGGCTGGTAAGCTTAAGAGTGTGCCGGGCACCACCGTCACACAATCCTCATTGAGATGGAGGCTTGGTTTCAGTACACAGATACATGCATGCTATTTATAGCAATTGCGCATGGTGTTAAATAAATCCCAGTAGTCAAGGCATTACAAAGCTTGATAAGCATCCCCTGGGGTTCCCCTTGCCTTCTACATGGCATGTCCAGTGACTGTGTACTCTGTATTTGCTTTTGTCCGGATCAGAATGTAAATGTAAAACATGTAAAAAAACATCACGTTTGGACATAATACTTTTTTTATTTCTTTTACATTGAGTAGCCTCTCTTTCAAAAGGCTGCCATGCCATAGCCATTTAACCTCTGTAGTCTGTGCCATTCCTTGCCCCAATGATTCAGAAAAGGGGGTGGTGATGAACAGAGTGTCTGAATTAAGCAGACCACTCTTACCCAGTCCAAAGATCAGGGCTTGATCTATCACCGTTATTTAGCTCACTGCACCATCCCAGCTCAGAACCTGGCTATATGCAAATCAGTCAGTCCCTGGCCCAGTGCATCATGGGAACAGGGCAGACCAAACTACCAAGCCAATTCTTCACCGGAAAGGAGACCAGCTTCCGGGGACCGGTTTCTGGCATTTCAGCCGTCGTCAGCCCGGCTTGCTTGAATCCTGATGGTGCAGTGAGCAAGGGGCTCATGTCTGAGTATACCCTGCCACACCTTTTACCTATTCTTTGCCCCAATGTCAGTCTCGTTTCTGCTACTTGTCGAATAAAGGAGCATAGCTTCCATTGGTGCAGGAAGTGCAGTTGTACTGGAGCCCATAGGCTAAGGGGCCCACTGAGTCGTGATTATTACTGAATTTCACAGTTCAGAGACCATCCTGAGTACCCATGTCCATCCTTGCACTAGAGATCATGACAAACCGCCTACACCACTATTGTTTCAAACATGTTAATTTGTGCCTCTTGCCTGGCTGTGCTGTGTTCATGGATTTCTTAAGCACACAATTCTTGTTCTCATGATTTACACCAAGCACTATTGTGCTAGTCATGCCCCCTCAACACGTTTACTATGCCCCTTTTAGAGAGACCCTCCTCCAGTTTTTTTCATCTCACTTAAACCCCTAACTAGTGTGTGCAACACAATATTCACTGAAAATTCAGCGTCTGTAAACTAAAAATAAAGGAAAAACAGAAATCATGTATTTATTTGTATCAACATTATAAGAAAAAGTTAGGGGGCACTGGAGGGCTCAAGGCAAGATCGCCGCACCTTAGGGTCGCTCTGCCCGGCTGAGCCACCTTCTACCCACAATCTTCCTGAAACAGCTGCACCTGCACTACAAAACTCTGTGATCCTAACTATATGTGACCCCCCACGCCTTGGTGGAGTTGTGTAGTGGCGAAGCGCGATATAGTGGCAGATTCCCAAAGGAGCAGAGTCCTGCGGTGAACGCACAAGATGGCGGCGGCCTTGGGTGCCCAATTGACGAGGCACGGCTGTTGCGCTTCTGCTTTGCCCCTGTGGTGAGGTGCCAACTGGGGGCGGGCCGAGAGTTGTTGCGGCTGTGTGGGCCCTGAGGGAATGACACTGAGCTGCCTGGCGCTGCCGCCGTGACCACGGGCCCTGTACAGACGAGGTGAGCTGCTGCGGCCCAGCGGTAGAATATGAAGAATCATGCCTCTTTGAAGAGGACTGCTAGCGGACTGCCGGCAGAGGCAACCCTTGTGGTGCTGGTCACAGTGAGTGAGGCACTGGCTGGCCGGGGTTCGCGACAGTGGAGGCAGGCGCAGGCCCTGGTTAGGGCTGTGCCTGCGAACTGGGGTGGGTGCCCGGTGGGAGCTGGAGGCCGATGCGATCCCTCCGAGGGAGACACCACGGCGTGGGAGATAGCACTTCCATTGCTGCCCATATGCTCGTAGCTTGACAGTCGCTACCTACACAGTTGTTGTTGGGCTGCCTTTCTCTGCGGTTCGAGGCCCGCGCTTCCTGGGACTCACTGATAGCTCGAAGTGCTGGGCTACTGAGTGAGCGGCGACATGAGTGAGGAGCTTTGTGCACCTACAGGGCCTCTGCCTTGTATCTTTGTGTTGTCACTTGTTGTTAGCTGGTATCTGTGCAATGGACTTCATGCGGCCTACCTGAGTGAAGCTATCTTCGTAGCTGTTGCTGGGGGTCCCTGGGCGGGAAGAGTTCCGTGTGGCCCGGGTTTCATGCCGGATTAAGCTCTGCATTACTACGGCCCCTCCACCTGGTGCGTCTTCTGAGTGAGCACCTCCGTTCAAACATGGCGGCCTGTGGTCTGCATCGCCCCCTTACTTCAGTCGGACTGCCGGCTCAATTGCTATCAGTGTGGGACCGGTCAACACTTGTACTTATACTACGCAGGGGGCCTTTCCTTTGAACTCTAGCTGAAACTTCAATTCCTGCTTCTTACGGCCTCTTGTGTTGGTGCGTGGGTGGGGGCCTGCATATCTCGGGGACGTCCTTGGGCTAGCCTGGAGGATCGGACCGTGGTGTGAGTACGCTTGGCATTACGAGGGGTGCCGTGAGGGCCGGGTTCCACTCTTCCCCTACTGGCAATCCTGTTTAAAGCCTGTGCGCCATGCTCAGAACAGATGAAACCCAATCTCGCCTCCCGTTCGAGGCACGTAAATCTACTAAGACTCCGCAGAAAGCTACCTCGGATTCTAAGGCTGATGCACAGGAGGGGGACCCTCCACCCTTGAGACCACCCTCTTGGCTATGCAGCGCAGCCTCCAATCCATCGAGGGCACAATGGCGGCTGTCAATTATCGACTGGACCACATGTCCTCGCAGTTAGAAAAGCAGAATGCCCGCATGGGGGAAGTCGAACAGCGGGTTTCTGCAGCAAAGGATGGCCTCGGTGAAGATGCTGGGAAGACTCTTAATATGGAAAAAGTCCTTTCTGTCATTCAGGCTAAGAATGAGGACTTAGAGATACGCTCCGGGCGTAATAAAATCCGTATCACTGGGCTGCCAGAATCAACTAATGTGGGCAAAATGGAGACCTTTATTGAAACACTGATCACAGATCTTTTTGGTACAGAGCAGCTTTCACCTATGTTCATTGAAGAGCGGGCGCATCGCTCGTTAGCTGCTTGTCCGGTCCCGGGCGCCCCTCCCCGTCCCATTATTGCAAGAGTGTTGAATTACAGCGACTGGGATGTTATCTTATGCATGGCAACAGAGAAGGACACTATTAAACACCAAGGCAATAAGCTCATTCTTAACCGATTTTTACTGTCACTGTGCAAGCTGCGAGGAGCGAGTTTGGGGCTGTCAAAAAATGTCTCCAATCTGAAGGGGTCCCATACGCCATGCTATACCCTGCCCGCCTAAAGATGGGCCCGGACGGGGACTCTTACATCTTCGGCAGCCCTAGAACATGCCAATAGCCTTAAGAGAAGACGACTCGTATCCCGAACAGTCAGATACAGAGGAACAATAGGCCCGTAAGTTGTATTTGCAGAACTATTCTACTGCCAAGGTTGCCTGTCTGACCCATTAGGTCTCACTCTAGCTCATGACGTGCCACTTATCTGTATGCCTTTCTTCTCTCCCATACACAGGTGGATTCAGCTGGGATCGAATGAGATACCCATGCTCTCATATTATGTGCATGATCTATGGTATTGTCTTTATCAGGCATAGTTACAGAACCCTGCTCAGCCTCCTCCTACTAGATAGGAGGATAGTACCACTCGAACGCCCTCCCATGGGAATACCCCATCCATGTTCTCTATTGCTGTTAGTTAGTTGGGAAGAGGTGGGTGTGGTTTGGGATGGATTTGGTGAGTTGGGGATGCTGAAGTGGGACGGGGTACGGGGGTGCGAAGGGGGGATGCTTTCTGGCACTCTGTTTTGTGTTTTATGCACTTTATTTTTTTTTACACAATAGCACACAGATGTTTTTGATTTATCTGATTGCTAAGCCACTTTATATTCCACTGATCAGATGAGTGGAAAAATACGACTCTTAACCTGGAATGTTCGTGGCCTCAATACTCCCAAAAAGATCAGGTCAGTGTTTGCCTACTTAGACAGGATGGATGTCCACAGGAGACCCATCTTACGAAATCATCGGAAACTAATGTGGAGGTTAGGTGGGCTGGCTTACGTGTAGTCTCTTCATATTCTAGCTACACACGGAGAGTAATGATTCTGATTGAGAAAGGGATACAGTTTCAGGTCACGCGTATTGAGACCGATGATCTGGGCCGAGTGGCGCTGGTGCATGGCCAGTTAGGTGGGTCAAGTGTTCTTTTTGTGAATGTGTATGGACCAAATGTTGACGACCCGGCCTTCTTCGCTGATGTTTGGTGTCGCATCTCGGGTTTCCCAGACGCGGGGATAATATGGGGGAGGGAGGGGGGAGTTTAATGTTTGTCTGAATATGGATTCTGATCGGATGGGTAGCGAATTGGCACGGCCTAAACAAGCTGCGGAGGTGTTGCTTGGCCTTATTGAGACGGGACACTTGAGGGATGTGTGGCGTCTGCAACACCCTGGGATGCGAGAGAGTACATTTGTGTCATCCTTGCACGGGACTTGGTCCCTCTTGGACTTTTGGCTAGCTACTGAGGCTACATGTACTTGGGCGATTGGGGTGCATCATTTGGCTTGGACACTCTCGGACCACTCCCCAGTGCTCTTGGGTCTACAGGTCCCAGCGTGTGAGAGACTGCTGTTCCGGTGGAGACTGCAACCGTCCTCACTGACCGACTTGGTCTTCAAGGCCACGGTTGGGGAGGCTATTCGCAATTTTTTTGGGGAAAATGCTGAATCGGTCGATAGAACAGGCACCCTGTGGGAAGCGTTCAAAGTCACTATCTGGGGAGTCTGTATGGGGGCGCAGGCTGGAGTTCTGCACAATGTGAGGCGCAGAATTCACAAATTGGCTGCTGATATTTCCGCTTTAGAACGAGCCTATGAGACGGACCCGTTGCCGAAAATTTTGTCTATAATCCGCAAACTGGTGACTGAACCTAATGAAACTGTTAATCAGGAGATGGTACATAGATCCAGGCTGATACTATGGTGAGGGGGGTCGACCTAGCCGCTCCCTTGTGCAAAAATTGGCTCCACCGCGGAGTCAAGAGTATATCACGGAGATGCTAGATGAGGCAGGGAAAGCTCTTTACAGCACAGCTGCCATCAGTGAGACCATACTCGACTATTATACCCCCTTTATAAAAATAGAGACATGGTGCAGCCGGATGATATCCATTCGTACTTGGATGATGTCACACTGCTGTCCACCGGCCATAGGGAATATCTTACTCAACCTTTTGATGAGGAAGATGTAAAGCTTGCCATTATGTCCCTCCCCACATATAAAGCTGCGGGCATAGATGGGTTTCCGGGCGAGTTTTATAAGCCATTCATGGAGGATCTGGCCCCCAGACTTCTTGAGGTTTACGCGGAAGTGTACGACACCGGACGTCTTCCGCCTTTGTTACGGGAGGCTCCCCTGGTAATGCTACTGAAACCTGATAAGGCGCCCAATCGCTGTGATTCCTACAGACCACTCTCCATGATTAATATTGATACCTAGATATTGGCAAAAATGATCGCCCTTAGTCTTCAGCCTCTGGTCCCCTTAATGGTACTTCCTGACCAGTCCGGCTTTGTGCCTGCAAGATCTACCATGCTCAATTTGCATACTCTTTTCGCCATTCCACACTATTTTGACTCTGCTTTCCAGGCCGTGGCGGTGCTACTTGATGCCACCAAGGCATTTGATTCCCTCTCTTGGGAAAATATGTTTACTGTTCTCACACAAATGGGTTTTCCCCCGTTCTTTTTGCAATGGATCAGGGTTTTGTACACCGAACCTGCTGCTAGAGTTTGTGTGAACGGCTGGGTGCCCTCAGCGTTTCCCATAGGCAAAGGTACACGGCAGAAAAGCCCCCTGTCGCCAATGCTATTTGTATTGGCACTGGAGCCACTGGCCTGTAAGTTGCGCCAATTACATGCCTTTGCTGCCCTGTGCTTCCGTCAACGACTACTTGGTGTCTCGCTTTATGCGGATGACATGCTGTTTATATGTTCCTGAGCCTGCATCGTACCTCCCTGAATTGCTGCGCAAATATGTTAATTTTAAAGGATTCTCTGGCTTAGGGATAAACTGGGCGATACAAAAGGGGCAGAGTGGGCAAAATAACGGTGATGGATTAAACCCAGATCTGTTCGCCATAAGTTGGCAGGGTATGCTCAGACGCGAGTCCCTTGCTCACTTTGCCACTGGATTCAAGCAAGCCGGGCTGAAGATGGCTGAAATGCCAGACACCGGTCCTCGAAAGCTTGTTTCCGGTCCAGGGAAGGCAAGGCTTGGCAGTTCAGGCTGGACTGTTCCCATGAGGCACAGGGTCAGACTGATTTGCATATGGCCATGTCTGAACTGGGGTGGCAGAGTGGGCTTAAGAACGGTGATGGATTAAACCCAGATCTGTTGACTGGGTGTGAGTGTTTGATTGGTTCTGATGCTCCGTCCATCACCACCCTCTTTTGTACCACTTTGTTAGCCATAAGTTGGCAGGGTATGCTCAGGCATGAGTCCCTTGCTCACTTTGCCACTGAATTCAAGCAAGCCGGGCTGAAGACGGCTGAAATGCCAACACGGTCCTCGGAAGCTTGTTTCCGGTCCACGGAAGGAATGGCTTGGCAGTTCGGGCTGGACTGTTCCCATGAGGCACAGGGTCAGACTGATTTGCATATGGCCATGTCTGAACTGGGCTAAAGAACGGTGATGGATTAAACCCAGATCTGTTGACTGGGTGTGAGTGTTTGATTGGTTCAGATGCTCCGTCCATCACCACCCCCTTTTGTACCACTTGGGGATAAACTGGGCGAAGTTGACGATACTCCCCTTGATGGCTGGTACTATTGAGTTCGAACAGGACTTTCCCCTGTCCTGGACCCAGTACCCAGTGAAAAACCTGGGGATTCGATTGCACAGAGATCCTGCACAACTAATAACCATGAATTACAGATGCACCATCACACAACTCACTGAAAAGGCGGAGCGGTGGGCTCGCCTGCCCCTCTCGCTAGCGGACCGCCTTGCAGTGATCAAAATGGTTGTTTTGCCAAAATTATTATATTTATTTGTGAATATTCCTGTCCGCCTGAACATTTCTGTCTTTTAGGCGTTACTGATGGCCCTGCTATCATTCGTTTGGATGGGTAAAAAAACATGTTGAAGCTGGGACACACTAGTACAACACTTTGAACGTAGTGGCTTCGAGGCACCAGATATGTGTCTTTATTACTTATGCGCACAGGCGCAATTCGCACATTATTGGTTCTTCCCACAATGTTTTCTCCCTCAAACAGCAATTGAGGCAGACGCCATACTCCCATTACCGCTGGTAGCAGCTGCACTCTCAGGTGGAAGTGGAAGTACCCGGATGGAAATCAATCCGGCGCTTTGCACCGCCTGGACCTGGCAGACACTGGCTCGCGAGCGAAGCTACCCTACCCATATGCCCCTAAATTGCTGATCGCGGCGCATCCTGGCATATCGGCGGTGCAAGAGCGTTCTGTGCTGTGCACATTGCAAACGGTTGGGGTTACACAACTGGGGGACTTGTATAAACAAGGCCAGTTCCGCTCATTGCCAGATGTGGGAGCGGGTTGGATTCACAGTGCTATGCTGTGCTTCATGTACGTGAGGGTTCGACAAGAAATCTGGGCTATATATATATATATATATATATTTCCACACACCTCCGTGATTCCCCCCAGAGGTCAAAGAAGGACGGCACTCCAAGTCGGTGTTCAACCAAAGTGGTTTATTGGCAGACCCCCCTGCCCCCTTGACATACGCGCTTCACCAATTTGGCTTCCTCAGTGTCATTGCCATATATATATATATATATAGGAGGTATGTCCAGTTCCCTACGAAAGTAGCATACCGCAGTCAGCCACACCAACAGACAGGAACCAGCGATACCCAAATGGTGCAAATTTTGATTTTATTTAATGTTCAGCCCAGCACCAATCCGCCATGACGCGTTTCGGCTAGAGATAGCCTTGATCACATATATATACTAAATACCCCACTGAGCCTCCGACATTGTGAGCGCTGCAGGCAGTGCTCGCGGGAGAGGATCATTAGGGACTGATAACTAAATTATACGCTGCATCCCTCCGTGAGCAGGAGTCGTAGGTGCATCCCTCATATGTTAAATGGAATGAAGCACTGGGTAACGCATTGTCCGTAGGACATTGGCACTTTTGTTGTAAACTGACTGGGCGCCTTACAGCTAACTGCAACCTACACATCATACATTTTAAATTCTTACACCAGCTTTATTATACCTCTGTGCAATTGTGGAAATTTTGACTGCGCAATATGGCTTGTTGTGTGCAGTGTGGGCAGACTGACCCCGATTTTCTACATCTCTCTTGGCTCTGTACGATGATAGCTGCGTTTTGGACTAAATTTGCAAGTGTGCGAACGGATGTTGTGCTGGAACGGGTTTGATGTATTCCTGAATTATGCTTGCTGGGTAATGTGACGTCTTTGAAACCCTGCAACAGGAGGTTGGTTGCTGTGGCAACGCTAATGGCCAAGCGTGGGTTGCCCACTGTTCGAAAGTGGGTCTGTGATTTGACCTACTGTCAGGAACAATTGGAGATCTATGCCGAAGAACTACCTGAATCATCACGGCCGAAGGACTTCTGGGCCCCACTTACATTATATTTATTGAATCACCCTGATATGAAAGATGTCATGTATTCTCATTTCTATGCTAAGGATACCTAATGCAATAGGTCTCAAGTTATTGTGACATTTTTACATGTGTACCTAGAAGAAGTCAAACTGCTTTCTTTATGTAAGTCATATTGTTCTTGTGCGAGAGGGGGAGTTATTTACCTCTTTCATATATCTGCTCGGCACGTTTATGTACTCCAAAATTGCTTGTCCTGAATTCCATGGCGCGATGCTGCTGGCTCATGAGTGACAGTTTTGTATTGTATTGCAAGCCTTAATAAACAAATTTTAAAAAAACACTATAAGAAAAAGTTACTTTCCTGTGGTAAAAAATTATTCTGGGGAATACTCTTATCTGCCAGAAGATTCTCATAGAATTATCCAACATGTCGGACTGGATCCAAAAATATCAAAGCTTTCAAGTCACAGATAAGAGGATGTTGGCTTTGTATTGACGCTGGAAGTGACACCAGATGTCATTTCAGAAGCCTGTAGCACTCACTTCCCATCCACTTTTTCCAAGCCTCCAAGGCAAGCGGTTGGACTGGCAATGACATTAAGTAGTGTAATACCAAAGTGTAACTCATTAACTTACACACCCATAAAATGAGGAGGCGAGTGGGACAGGTGAGAAACCTGCACCCTAAAGATTGTTATTGCGTGTAAGTAGCTTTTTCTTCTGACGTATACTCTTATCTGCAGATTCCTTACCTATACATTAGATTGCTAAGTACCCTTTCCAGGAGGAGGGTTAATAGATGGTTAAATAAAGAAATCCTGCAGACCTGGTCTAGTGAAATGGGCATCCCTAGGCACTTTAACATCCACTGGCGGGTGCAGAATGATGTTTACTTCCCAATGCTTCACCGAACTCCTACTCGGCCTCTATATAGTATGAGAACTGTGAAAGGCTAAACTGATGGGGTGTGGGGAGATGAAGATTAGAAAAGAGACTGCATTTGCCACACTTCCCTACCAAAGTCTATTTGTTTAGAAATTCTCTTGGTTTGCTACAGTGACCAAGATGGCACACAGCATTCAGGCTCAGGGATTGTATGCCCCCAAACTGTAGCAGTTCCACCCTAATCTGCCACAAAAGGCTGCATCGAGATTGCAGTAACCTGGAGGATTTCTCTTCCAACACCTAGATGGGTGATATCATCTGCGGGCCGCATAACAGCGACATTACACCAACAGTCTCACGTGACCCTCGAGGCTCCAAGGTGACGGGTCTGAGGGTGGGCCAGTAGCGACTTCCATTCAACCCCATCATTCAGGTGGCCCTACCACATAGATGCAGAGAGGATAACGGCGCCCTCGAGGGAGCTTATGTGGTGGCCTGGATCTGGCAGCTGGAGCACTGCCGTCTGTGCCCTGGTGACCACGAGGCCAACCATGTGGTGCCTTGCACTGGTGCTCAGGCCTGGATGTCAGCAGCTGTGTCTGGGTTGATGCTCAGCTTCTCCCTTCCTTCATCTTCCCTCCTTGTAGTTCCGCCAACTGCCGCTGCCTCATAGTATGGCACCAACTACCTGTGGGAAGCCACCTGCGATATGCGGCTACCCTCGCTTACCCTACTCCTCTGGCCCACCTACTATGGGAACTATGTGGCTGCCCTCAGCCGGGCCCCATCGGAGGATGTGCTGCGGTCTGCTGGGGTATCTGCCGGCTCTTCATGAGTGGCTAACTCATCGCTGGCCTCTGGATGTAAGTCAATCTGTGCCCTGGTATTACTGCTCCCTGCACCCCCCACCCACACCTGGACCCACGCAGCCTCCACTCTATAAATGCTCAACCAGGGAAGGCTCTGTGTGATTGTGCGCAGATCCATGCTTGACGACTCTGCACACAGTGGTATAATAACAAACTCCTTAATACCTGTCTACCTGCTGGGAGGCACATTGACATCCACTTGCTACCATCTGCCACCTTTGGCCTGCCTCGGGCTGCTGATAGCTCAACATTCATGCGGATCTCTACCTGGGGCCTGTGTGGCATCAAGTTAAGGTCCTGTATTCCTCTCTGCCTCACTTTACAACTCGTATCCTGGCCGATATGAGTGCTCTTACCACATAAGTGTTCGATGCAGACACTCCTCTGCAGTTCTAATCATCCCTTCTGGACTTCCCTTAGCTCTGACCAATGTAGTGCAGGGACCCCAAGCAAAAAGAAAAAAACTGGTGTTTGACTCTGTAAGGGGCCCAAGGCAACGTTAGTCGCTCTATGATACGGAGGAGCCTCCTATTGGTGTCTCCACTACTTTATCAGCTGATGGCACAGCCATCATCATGGCAGAATTACAAGCTGGGTTCCAGGAACTTCACATCCGCCTTGATGCTCTTACCAGCCATCTAGATCACATGACGGAGCACCTGGAATGCTACACAACATGCCTTGACGGAGCTGAATCTCTGAAATAGAGGTTGACTCCTCCAACACCGCAAAGTGACTAGAAAAAGCAGAGAGACTGCTCCAATCTGCTGTGGTGAAATATGAAGATCTTGAAGCTAGGTCACGTAGCAACAATCTGCACATTTTGGGATTTTCTGAAACCACAAACATGAGGTCCCCTATACCTTCATTAAGAAATTACTTATCAAACTTTTCAGTTGCTAAGGTATCACAGACAATTTTGTAGTGGAGAGCACACAGGTCTCTGGGCCCTCACCCGCCTTCTAGGTCCCTGGTCCCTCACCCTCATGCTGGGCCCTTCATGCCCAATTATAGCTTATCTCCTCAACTTCCAGGAGAGAGACACCACACTGCACCTGGCCAGGGATCTTGGACCTCATCAATATTGAGGCTTGACACTGTCATTGTATCCTGACTTCACCCTTGCTATACAAAAGGCCAGTCTTAATTTATCTGATGTGAAAACACCTGTCAGAAGTAGTACTTGAATTTCCTGATTCCGCGGGAGCGAGTGGCCAGGTCTTCTATGCAGAATATTTCCCAATTCCCAAACACCCCTACACCCGGATTTCGCCGAGCCCAGGAATGGAAGGGAAAGGGGAAGTGGATAACGAACAACAAAGAGAGACTTCCACACTGGTGCCTTCTTAGCGTCCTCTATGTATGTGGGACTGGTACACCTGTAACAATTAACAGAGAATTACTACAGTTCTAATAACCCTTGCCTGCTTATTGCTCTCTCCCAACATCCCTCTAAGTACCTGTAGATGTGTGGACTGAGCAACTCTCTTAATGGAATACTGATAACATATTCTTCAAAAAGTGGTACTCCTGTTGTCGTTAGAGTCTTAATAGGTTGACAAGAATAAAGGTGGTAAACTACTGTATTATTATATGCATACAACAATACCCTAATTTACTTGTAGAGAATCTGTTTACACTGAAGTTTCATACAGTCTTTCAATGGAGGCTTCAATTCGAAATACAGAACTTCACTTGTTGAAAGTCTATGAACTGTCTGGAGAAAACCTGGCTCTGACTAAGCGTGGGCGGAGCTCTTCAGAATAGCGCAGAGGAACAAATGCGCAATTGACAGTCTTAAGAAAGAAATAGAACTCCTTACCGCTCTCCAGAAGAAATAGCGGAGCAGATAAGTTCACCTGTGTACCGCCTCTGAATTCCTCTCAGCAGTGCAGAAAATGCGGAAAGGGGCAGAGTCTCTGCAGGAAGTGAAGGCGGGAAACTGAACAGATGAAATGGAGTGCCGATAATCCGCTCGGCGGACTCCACAGGAATGCGGAACCAAGAGATAGGCGGGGGAAGCAGGCGGGTCTTCGGAATCTGAATACCTGCAAAACCCTTCCAAAACTACTAGGAATACCCCTGTGGAAACCCGGCAGCAAACGGGGAAAAAACGGTGACAGAATGACTGGAGCTCGGAACGGACAACCAACCGCCAGGAAATTTCAGTTGAAGAACGCACTAGCCCATGAAATGGCGGACGGCTAAAAACGCTAGAATGCTAACCTAGTCCCCAGCGCGGAACAACCAGGAAGCATGAGCCTGCATTTGAAGTGAGCGCCAGATTGGAATCTTCCTAACAGAGGGGCGTAGCACCTTGTAAGAAGGGGCATTGGGTGGTCTAACAGACGTACCTGGCCAGATCCTGACAGTACCCCCCACCAAAGCCCCCTCCCTAGGTTTCGAAGGATGACTCTTATGAAATTCCGTGACCAATCTGGGAGCATGAACGTTGCAACTAGGTTCCCAAGACCTCTCCTCAGGACCATAACCCTTCCAGTCCACTAAATAGTAGACTTTTCCTCTTCTTAATTTGGAGTCCAAAATTCGCTTAACCTCAAACTCTTCAGAACTCTGCACAGTGATTGGGGCAGGTGGTTTAACAAGTCTAAGATTTGGGGGGTTTCTTTTTATCAATGAGACGTGAAAAGTTGGGTGAATCTTCAGTGACTTAGGAAGAGCTACTCTAACACTCACTGGATTAACCATCCGAATGACAGCATAGGGACCCACAAATCTCGGTTGAAACTTTCGATTTCCCTTCAACCGCATGTGTCGAGTGGAAATCCAAACCTTTTCCCCAGGCTCAAAAATGGGACTTTCTCTTCGCTTCTTATCTGCCTGAGTCTTGTAAGCCTCTTTAGCCTTATGGAGATTAGAGGTTGCCCTCAGGAAAGATTGGCGTAATTCTTGAACCACCTCCTCAGCAGCCGGAACCTCAACCTCCTCCCGTCCCACTAACATATTGGGATGGCGACCAGAATTCAAGTAGAATGGGGAGAAACCAGTAGCTGAATGGACAGAATTGTTATAGGAAAACTCTGCAGTACTCAACAAGGTGGGCCATTCCCCTTCCTGATCCATCAGATACATCCGAAGATATTGTTCAAGGTCCTGGTTTACTCTCTCCGTCTGTCCATCCGTTTCTGGATGGTAACTGGTGGACAAACGAGAGTCAACCCCCAATCCTTTGAGGAAGGACTTCCAAAATCGAGAAACAAATTGTGGACCTCGATCTGAAATAACCACCTTGGGAATCCCATGCAACCTGACTATGTGCTCAACAAACAGCGTGGCCAACTGGGGAGCAGTAGGAAGGGTTTTCAAAGGAATAAAATGTCTCATCTTGGAGAATTGGTCCACTACCACCCAAATCACAGAATAACCTTGACTAGAGGGCAAGTCTACGATGAAATCCATGGATATGGTGTGCCAGGGAGATGGGGCTACAGGTAAAGGCATAAGGAGACCCTGTGGGGATTGTCTCAAACTTTTACCCTTAACACAGGGCTCACAAGTGGCGATGTACTGTCTCACCTGAGTGTCCATGCCCGGCCAAAGGAAGGTTCTCTTAATTAACTCCAGTGTCTTCTTGGGACCTTTATGACCTGCCAGCTGATGATCATGGAAATGCTGAATGACTTCTCTTTGCAGTCTTTCCCTGGGGACGAACATTTTTCCAAGTAAGAAGGGCTTCCCATCCTGAACTCTTCTATCAGGGCCTTCCACTTCCCAAGTTGCAAATTCAGTCTTGGCGAATTCCTCTCTAATCTGGTTCTCCAGTTTATCCTCAACTGTAATTGCCACAATCTTGTCTTCTGGAATGATGAATTCCTCCTTCTTGGCTTTACTTTCTTCTCCCATACTCAGACGTGAAAGGGCGTCCGCCTTTCCATTCGCCGAACCGGGTTTATAAGTCAGAACGAAGTCATAATCTGCAAAAAATAGCGACCACCGCAACTGTCTAGGAGTTAAGGTTCGTGCAGATTTCAAAAATTGCAGATTCCGATGATCCGTGAACACGGTGATGACATGCCTCGCTCCAAACAGATAATGCCTCCATACCTTGAAAGCCTCCTTAACGGCCAGAAGTTCTTTGTCTGCAATTGAATAATTAATCTCAGCAGGAGATAATTTGCGAGAATGATAAGCCACTGGATGGAGTTGACCGGTGTCTTTCTGGCGTTGTGACAGAATTCCTCCAATTGCCAAATTCGAGGCATCAGCTTCAATAAAGAACGGTTCCTTCAAATTAGGGTGTTGCAGAACTGGTGCAGTGACAAATGCTTCTTTTAAAAGCTGAAAAGCCTCTTCCGATTCTCGTTCCCACATGAATTGGACATTCTTTTTTAGCAGACGAGTAATTGTACTAACCTTTTCGGAGAAATTCTGAATGAATCGCCGATAAAAATTGGCGAATCCCAAAAAACTCTGAATCTCCTTCACAGATCTTGGAGCAGGCCAGGACTTAATTGCCTGAAGTTTGGAATCATCCATTGATACCCCCTCAGGAGACAGGATGAAACCCAAAAACTCCACACTTGCCGAATGAAACACGCACTGTTCCAGTTTAACATACAGATGATTCTCCAACAGTCGCTCCAAAATTGCTCGTACATGGTCAACATGTTCCTCTAAGCTGTTTGAGAATATAAGGATATCATCTATGTAAACCACAGCTATACGATCCAGAAACTCACGAAGCACATCATTCACAAAATGCTGAAAGGCTGCAGGGGCATTACATAGCCCAAAGGGCATCACTTGGTATTCGAACAGTCCCAGCCTAGTTCTGAAGGCAGTCTTCCACTCCTCGCCCTCTGCCATGCGCACCAAATGATAGGCCCCCCGTAAGTCCAATTTGGTATACACACAAGCATCCTTCACCTGATCAAGGAGTTCAGAGATGAGGGGTAGAGGATAACGATTCTTTTTTGTGACCAGATTCAAGGCTCTATAATCGATGCAGGTTCTCAAGGTCCCATCCTTCTTAGGAATGAAAAACAAAGGTGATGACACAGGAGATTTTGAAGGTCGAATGAATCCGCAAGCCAAATTTTGTTCTATATAGTCTTTCAAATGAATATTCTCTGGTTCCGATAAAGCATAGATCCGGCTACATGGCAAAGAAGCTCCCGGCTCCAATTCGATCCGACAATCGTAGTCCCGATGAGGTGGCAATTTACGTGCTTCCTTTTCGTTGAAAACTTCCTTCAAATCTTGATATTCATCTGGGATGACAGGTAGTTCCAGAGCACGAACCATTTGGATTTGATTAACCAAATTTTGAGACATCGTGGAACCTGTGGTTTCTGGAATAGCCTGAAAACAGTGCTCGCCACAAAATTCTGAGTTCATCTTCACAGTGCGGCGGGACCAATCAATTTGTGGGTTATGATCGGTTAGCCAAGGCAAACCCAGTATGAGCTGAAACTGTGGTGCGTCGATCAAATTGAATCGGATGAAACTCTGATGTTCACCCGGGCCAACGACAGTTATCTCCTCAGTATCGTGAGCTATTGGCCCGGAAGACAAATTGGTGCCGTCCACTGCCCGAACTGGTTCTGGCCTTAGCTTCTTTTCAAAATGGATACCAATAGATCTGGCAAATTGGATGTCACAAAAATTTCCAGTTGCCCCCGAATCCACCATCACTGAAACCTCTTCCACAAGAGTCTTTCCAAATTGAATCTTACAAGACAAAATCAAATGTGGGGCTGCTGACTGCAGAGTATTTGCCAAAAACGGAGATTTTGGAGTTGTCTCTTCCTTCGCTCCCACCAGTGCAACTCCGTCTACTGGTGGAGCCTGTCTTTTACCCACGAACTGTTCTTCGATTTCTTCGGACAATCCTTGACAAAGTGACCAGCTTGGCCACAATACATGCACAACTTGCCCAGACGCCTCTTTTCTCTTTCTTCCTGGGTAAGAGGTCCTCGAATTGTTCCAACCTGCATTGGTTCTTCGATTGAATGACTAAGACCATCTTGACTCTTGACAGATTCGGACCTAGCACGGTCAAAACGCGATGGAATTGTTCGAACTTCTTTCCGGCGTTCATTGCGTCTTTCCGCCTGCCTCTGATCTATCTGCAAAACTAGATCAATTAATTCTGATACCTCCGTAGGCCTCCTAGGAATCTGAGCCAATCCATCCTTCAATTCATCCTTTAATCCTCGATAAAAGATAGCCGCTCTCTTCGCCTCCGGCCAACTAGTTTCTACAATCAATTTATTAAAGTGGGCCAGATAAGCCACTAGATCTCGGTTCCCCTGCTTTAACTCTAATAGCTCATTATCTGTGGTTTGAGAAATGGTTCTCCGATCAAAAATGCGCAGAAATTCAGCCTTGAACTCGTCGAATTTGTACAACACTGGATCGTTGCAAGCCACCAAAGGCAATGACCAAGCAGCAGCATCGCCACTCAGGTAGGACAGCACAAACGCCACCTTAGACTGGTCCTCTTTAAACAGGATGGGCTTGCAAAGGAAGTGTAAGGAGCATTGGGTAAGAAAAATCTGTGCCTTATGGGGATCACCCTGAAATCTCTCGAGAGGGGCTAAAGGGATAGTAGGAGACATGGCGTGCACAACCTGTGTGGTGAGTTCTGACGAAGATGAGGAAGAGGGAGTAAAGGCTGGAGACTTGATACTCCCAAAATTAGGACGTGGGCTTTCTGATAACTCCTCCAATCTCTGACGTAAATAACTAGTCTCTTGATTTGACTTTCTCACCTCCTCCCTAGTCTCACTTAACTGTTTCTGTAACCCTTCAAGTACTGAGGCCAAAGCCTTAACATCTAATCCTTCTGCCATCTCGCTCAGACGGAAGGTAATTGCGGGCACTTCAATCTGTCAGAAGTAGTACCTGAATTTCCTGATTCCGCGGGAGCGAGTGGCCAGGTCTTCTATGCAGAATATTTCCCAATTCCCAAACACCCCTACACCCGGATTTCGCCGAGCCCAGGAATGGAAGGGAAAGGGGAAGTGGATAACGAACAACAAAGAGGGACTTCCACACTGGTGCCTTCTTAGCGTCCTCTATGTATGTGGGACTGGTACACCTGTAACAATTAACAGAGAATTACTACAGTTCTAATAACCCTTGCCTGCTTATTGCTCTCTCCCAACATCCCTCTAAGTACCTCTAGATGTGTGGACTGAGCAACTCTCTTAATGGAATACTGATAACATATTCTTCAAAAAGTGGTACTCCTGTTGTCGTTAGAGTCTTAATAGGTTGACAAGAATAAAGGTGGTAAACTACTGTATTATTATATGCATACAACAATACCCTAATTTACTTGTAGAGAATCTGTTTACACTGAAGTTTCATACAGTCTTTCATTGGAGGCTTCAATTCGAAATACAGAACTTCACTTGTTGAAAGTCTATGAACTGTCTGGAGAAAACCTGGCTCTGACTAAGCCTGGGCGGAGCTCTTCAGAATAGCGCAGAGGAACAAATGCGCAATTGACAGTCTTAAGCAAGAAATAGAACTCCTTACCGCTCTCCAGAAGAAATAGCGGAGCAGATAAGTTCACCTGTGTACCGCCTCTGAATTCCTCTCAGCAGTGCAGAAAATGCGGAAAGGGGCAGAGTCTCTGCAGGAAGTGAAGGCGGGAAACTGAACAGATGAAACGGAGTGCCGATAATCCGCTCGGCGGACTCCACAGGAATGCGGAACCAAGAGATAGGCGGGGGAAGCAGGCGGGTCTTCGGAATCTGAATACCTGCAAAACCCTTCCAAAACTACTAGGAATACCCCTGTGGAAACCCGGCAGCAAACGGGGAAAAAACGGTGACAGAATGACTGGAGCTCGGAATGGACAACCAACCGCCAGGAAATTTCAGTTGAAGTGCGCCAGATAGAACGCACTAGCCCATGAAATGGCGGACGGCTAAAAACGCTAGAATGCTAACCTAGTCCCCAGCGCGGAACAACCAGGAAGCATGAGCCTGCATTTGAAGTGAGCGCCAGATTGGAATCTGCCTAACAGAGGGACGTAGCACCTTGTAAGAAGGGGCATTGGGTGGTCTAACAGACGTACCTGGCCAGATCCTGACAACACCCTCCATAAGACACGGCTTAAATATAACATGCTCTACCTAGTGAGCCTCTGAGTTGATGCAGATGGACGTCACCAGATCTTCAGCTACCTTGCAGTGGTAGTCCAGTTCTGTAAACCGTGCGGTGGTGGCAAGGCCTCATCTGGAAATGCCATGCCAGAGCACTCGCCCGCTTCCTCAGTCTCCACACCTGTATGTGACCGACCAGACTGAAATTCCTGGTGCCCAGCCTCATGCTTTGTTACTGCTTGAGACTCATCCTGTTGAAATCTCCTATCCCGATATGACCCTCACGAAGCAGACATGCCCTACAAGCGTTCTGGCGATGGTCCTCTGACACAAACAGTCTTTGAACCTCTGTTAAGAGCATTGCTTTACCACAGCATTATCATCCTCCAGGGGTGTACACCTGAATGCTTGCTTTCTTGATTTGTTTACTGATTGATAGGGGTTCGCCAGTTAAGGATTTTACTGGTGTGGGAGGGTAGAAGGGTTGTTTTTGGTTTTGTTGTTCTTTTGCTGCACATCTGTCACTACATCACATTCCTATCTTGCTTCACACTTCCAAAATACCACTCCCACACAATGGCTCAAACCCTACGAAGCAATGAAGATTACACTATACTCCTTAAAAAGGGATTTTACTTGAAAAAATTAAACACATCAAAGACTCTCTTTTCAGAATAAGGCTTGGGGTTTTATTTATGTAATGCTCTCTAACAGAAAGGTGTTCCCAGATGTCAAATGAGTAACATTCAGATGTATATAGAGATCTATATGTGTATGCAAGCAATAATAACACACTTAGCAACACCTTACCCCATAGTTCACTCGATGTCCTCGCCAACTCAAGCTGGAGGAGCCTGTTGACAGCCAGTCAGGTACTCGTGATCAGGACTCAAATCCCATATTCATTTTTTGTTACAACACGTCTGCCCCACAAATGAGCTCCCAAACTACCTACCAACATCCTCGGCCTTTAATACCTTTACTCGATGTGAGGCGAAGATTCTAGAATCCTCGCCCCTTTCTTCTATTACGAAAACCTGAGCTGACGGTACTGGTCTGTGTCCAGGTCTAGACAGAAGCTGGTCAGGCCCCTGTATTTTGACTCTGAGACAGAGCTGTACACTCCACACAATATCCCAGTGAAGCTTAGGAAACCTCCATCCAGCAGAAAACAAAACAACCTTGAATGTCGATAAACAACTTGAGCATTCTGGGGGCCTGTTTGTGCACTCAAAAAGCTCTAGGAAGACAGAATCAGAATTCTTGAGAAGCACATCAATATCCATCTGATGGACTTTCTCGAGAATAACCAGCTGCTGGATGCCACCCAGACGGGCTTTCGACCTAGACAAGGGACGGAGACTGCTCTACTAGCAGTCACCGAGGAAACCAGAAGGATCTTAGATCAGGGGGGATCAGTGGCAGTGGTCCTCCTTGATCTGAGTGCAACATTCGACACGGTTAGCCGCCTCTCGGATGTTGGAATATCAGGCAGGGCACTAGTCTGGCTCAAATCCCTTCTGAGCAATAGGTCTTTTCAGATCTTCGAGGGAGACATGAAATCCTTGAGCAGACCATTGAGCTGTGGGGTACCGCAGGGCTCCTCCTTAAGCCCTGCGCTATTTAACATCTATATGAGACCACTGGCTGATGTGGTTTGTCCGTTTGGCATAAAATCATCTCATATGCGGACGACACGCAGCTAGTGGTCTCCTTGGCGCACGAGGATGGCCAATCAGCACAATCTGGGTTAAGGAAATGCCTGGAGGAGGTGAAAAACTGGATGACTACGTCCTCCCTCAAGCTCAATGGGGATAAAACTGAGCTGATGCTCCTGGGCCCCATGGCCTTAACGCACTTTGACTCCCTATGGCCTTCATGCTTGGGTACTCCTCCAGTACCCACGGATAACATAAAAAGCTTGGTGGTATGGCTGGACAGAGCCTTGACCTTCAGCACCCAGGCCACTAAACTCTCCGCAACCTGTTTTGGCCTTCTTAGAATGCTGAAAAAAGTTCTTCCACTCCTACCTATGGAAGCCAAGCAAGTAGCCGTCCTGGGCCTGATCCAGTCTCGACTGGACTTTAACAATGTTCTGTATCTTGGTGCCCCTGACTACACACTGCGCAAGCTGCGGATAGTCCAAAAGTGCGCAGAACGCACATTGCTCCACTTGCCTCGCAGACTGTCCGCTAAACCGGGGCTGAGCAGCCTGCACTGGCTCCTGGTGCAGCAAAGAATTGTTTTTAAGGCAATGTGCATATCCCATCAGGCCTTCTAGCACACAGGACCGGTAATTAGCCGCGAACTTATTACACAGTATTTCCCTAGGAAAAACCTCTGCTCTAGCCAGACCTTCTTGCCCACAGTCCCCAGAATAAAGAGAGCAAGAGCTGGTCGCAGGATGTTCCCTTACCATGCCGCCAGACTGTGGAATTCACTTCCCCTTCAGCTTAGGGCCGACCCTTACCTGTCCTCCTTCCGGAAGCAATTAAAGACCTTTCTCTTTAACGCTCACTATTAATTCTCCCAGCTGCTTTCCTCTGACAGCGATTCCACTTTCTAGTTAGCGCTTGGACGCCCCAGGGCAGCAACCACGCTTTATAAGTTTACGTTTCATTTAATTTCATTTCATGAGGCCATGTCAAAGCCAATATTAGGAACTTGATAATACTTCCCAATGTACAACACAATGCACATATGTGCACCACTCCCTAGAGCATCACACACTTTATCTCTGTGTACAACACAATGCACATTTGAGCACCACTGCTCATAACACTGCACTTCTAGACCAAAAAGTACTTTCCACATCTCTTGGTCTCTTATGCTTTCAAATGCACACCCCACATGTTCTGTTCTTGCAATGCATTTCTACTCAGTGACAGCCCACACTTTAAGACTGCAAGATTACATGAAAGGAAGAAGGCATGCAGGACAAACATTCAGGCTAGGGTAAAACAAAACAACAAAAGTCAATTAAAATCATGGTAATCAAAGGTCATCACATGGTGTCAAACCATAGGAGTGCATCTAGCTCTACAGTCCCCACGCTCGGCAGTCTTATCACACACGTGTTGAAACGTCATCACAACCCATGCTGACTACTGCCATATGGCTCTCCTAAGTGTAGACTTCACATGCATAACCTGGAACATCCACGGCCTAAACAGTCCTAGAAAAGGGAAGCAGGTGTTATCCTATCTTCCCAGACATCACGTAAAGTTAGTGTTTCTTCAGGAAACCCACCTAATCCCCGAGGTAACTGCTGGTACTTGCCCACAAGGGGGATACTCAATACTTCGGGTATTACAGCTCATACTTGTGTGTGGTCTGTATCATACATAAATCCTTTCCATTCACATACTATGACTATATCGCAGGCGGCTGGTATGTGCTGGTTTCCGGGACTATGGCTTACAGGGCAGACCTACTAGTAAATGTTTATGCCCCCAACACTGACACTTCTGAGTTCTGTCACAATCTCTCTGCCCTACAAAGTTATCCTGGAAGGGGTTTTTAACGTTGACCATCTGTAGACTACTGGCCCTTCCACTAGTGACAACCACAGTTGCTGCAAGCTCTCCACGACCTACTAGACACCACCTTTCAGATGCATGGCGCCCTTGCAACCCACAGGCTAAAGGGTACACATTCTACTCTGCCTCCCAAGACACCTGGACCTGCATACATTGTTATTTTATTTCCTGCAGCACTTTCCTCTGGCTGTCAGTAATGACACACATGCCCCGCACGGTGTCCAACCATGCGCCTGTTAAGCTCATGTTGACCCTTCCACACCCTGGAAGAGTCCAGACAATGGCATTTCCCAGAGAATGCGCTTCATGATGCAGTCTTTAAATCCCAGCTTCTGGTAGCAATTAACAAGTACTTTGCCCTGTACTCTGGCTCGGTTCCCAAACATGGCACTTTATAGGAGCCCTAAAAGGCCTGTATCAGAAGGATATGTATATCTAAACACTCTGAGGTCCTGAAGAGCATCTGTAATGACATCCGTGTAGAGAAAGAATTGCAGACCATTGACTGCATCACCATTGCTGGTTTCCAGACTACACAATTACACAAGCCTTCGACTCTGCTGCAGGAATTCCGGGACCTGGCAAAGCGAGAGTTAACCCACCTTGTTTAATATTCCCAAGCTCGCCATTATGGGGTGGATGAGCACCCAGGACGCACCCTAGCATGGATATTACGACCTGACTATCAAAAAAGTGCCTCCTCACTTATGACGGCACAACTGTCAAAGATGAGACTAGTATCACCCAAACGCTCCTTGTTTACTACCAAACACTGAACACCACACGGTCCGTGGGCAATGCTGATGAGATTGGCACTTACCTTTCTAAGATAGCCATAGTCTGGCCAACATCAGCAATCATTTTTTGCAACCCCCATTACACAGGGGGAGATCACACAGACCATTGATCCCATTGGAGGATCCAGGGCTCCAGCCCTACATGGTCTCACAGGTCACTTCTATAAGACAGCATATTTCCCCCACCCTACGAGTGACCGTCATTACTCTCCTACTTCAACCTGGCAAGCCCACCCACCACGGCACCTCATACAGTCCCTGTCCCTTCTTAATTATGACAATATAATAGTCACCAAGGTCGTTGCAACAAGCTTGGCACTCCTCATGGAGCAAATTATTGCTCTACTGCAGACAGAATTTGTGCCACATGGTTCCACCACCATTAAACTATGTACCATATTTGCAGTCCTGGATCCAATCTCCCTGGCCTGCCTAGCTGCTGTCTCTTTCCTTGATATCGAAAAAGCGTTTGACTCTCGAGTGGCCGTTCTTAAAGGTGACCCTTACTAAGCTGGGTATACCCTGTGGATTCTGTGACCTCATTGTGCTATTATGCCCCCGTCCTGTAGCCCGCCTGCGGGTAAAATATGAACTCACTGACGCATTTCCTATCTCTAAAGGCACTCTCCACAGATCCTCCTTCCACTTTTCATTATAGCAGTGCACCCCCTAATCCGACACTTACAAGAGGAACATATGCACAGGGCCCTACTCTTCTGTAGGAGTCCCCTTCTGTCATCTTTGTACGCAGAGGTTATACTCCTGTTTGTACGAGACCCTCCTGCACACCTTCCCCCCCATTATTAGGGTAATCATAAGATAGGGGCCTTTTCCCGTCTTTCGATAAACTGGAATAAGTCAAAACTATTTCCACTTACAGACACCACCGTTCCCTCTCCCTTGGAGTACCCACTTTGCTTGTGTGACGATTCCCCTAAGTACCTCAATGCTATCCTTCATAGACAAAGAGTCTAATGGCTAGGGCAGTCGACCTCGAATCTGGGGATCTGGGTTCGAGTCTCCGCAATGCCGCTGAACATCCTGTGGTTCTGGGCAAATCACTTAATCTCCCTGTGCCTAACAAAAGAAATGAATGTGTGTCCTCATGTAACGTAACTGGTGCTATGTAAAGCGTTCTGATACCCGATTCGGGTCAAGTTTGTGCTATATATATATAGACCTTCTGTACTCTCCAACCATCCCCTTAAGAGCAATCCATGGCTCCCTATGACAGACGAAACCCTGATACAGCGTACACTTTCGACTCACTAATAAAGGTGACCTCTTCACTAACGGCGAAGTAGATCTCGCACTGCATTTGAGGGAGATGGAGCCACCTCCACCATGGACCAATTTGTATGCCTACAGAGCACACTCTGTGACATAGTACCTACATACCCACAGGAACCAACAGATTTCACCCCGCTTTCTTTAATGATATCGACTATTGAGGTCACTGTGAATGCAGCTTGGGTACCCCATCCTGGATGGGACGTGGCAATACTGCTGCACACAAACCAAATTAGCACAGACTTCTCCACTACACGTTTCTGCATCAAGCATAATCCATCCCTCAAGCTCTCACAAAATGAGATACCTCACGTTCCCACTGCTCCCCCAAATGTACAGTTCAACCACGCTGACTTTGTTCACTTATCCTGGAGCTGTACTGTAGTGGCAGGCCGTATTTGTCTTGATCTCTAACTTGGTGGTACACACTGTAGACCCCGTACGCATCCTAGCATGCCTGGGGTATGTTAAGCCATTAATCCATGGACACAGCCGATTTATTGCCATGGCACATCTGTTAGCCAAGCAACATGTTGCCCTACTATGGGGTTGCAGCAGAATACCCACCACAGAGGACTGGCTGAAGGATATGATATACTGTGATACCACTAGCGAACTATATGCCTCACTACAGCCACCCACTTCCAGGCCTAAGGACATCTGGGCACTCCTTCCTACCTAGTTGCTGGTGGTGTATTCTGATACCTTGGACGATGCCATTGGCTGATTCGTCTATGCTTTAATTTACGTACTGATTCGACATCTATTTCCCAGATGAACTACCCCCTCGGGCATTGGCACGCCGTGGTATACACCCCATGCGCAGGAGTTACCTCCTTCCCCCATCCCTAGCCCCTCCCCTTCCTGGCTGCATTTGCACATTATACATGAGTTTGTATATGTATGTTTTTATTGGATGCAGCATTGTTGTTGTGAAATGAAAATGAAATAAACCCATAAAATAAAAACTATTCCCACAACTTAAACAAGAATTCTACATTTTCTACAATATCCCCAAAAATTGGGATTTAGCCGTTTTTTTTTTGCAGTATTAAATATTCTCTGTACAGTCTCTTAATTTTGCAGTTTTCTTTTTTCCACACAGAGCATGTTTTATTTACATATGTTGGTTATTTACAGAAAAACTGTTCCTAATTCTCTTTCTCAGTCGACCGGAAAATTCTAGAATTTTTCATGCTTTTCTTTAAGGGATTTCTGGAAATATCATGTGGATCCCGAAAATACCTGTTAGCGCTCTAAATTTCTTAGATTTCTAGAAATCTGCCTTAAGAATTGGGCAAAATGCTTTCGCCTGAAAGAACAACTTCTTTCTTTGAGAGAAACGATCACTTCAGAATCTCGTTTTCGCTCATTAAAAATCTGTTTAGTAGAAGTGCGAGAAAACGGCATTCTCCCTTAACGCTGACAGACCCTGGCAGACTCAAATAGCGTGGTCTGAGCTGCAACTTCTAAATGAAAGTAACCAAAAACAAATGGGAAACAACTTGCCGCATCGTGATGTAACTAGCGTGGCACAGGAGACCGTCAAGTAACTCTAATGAAGGGCGTCCCATCCGTCTTGCATGCGTCTTTTGTATAGTGTGCCTACCGGGTGCAAGTCGCCCCCTTCCCATAAAAGACATGAAACAGGTTGTTGTCATTCACCGCGTAGTCTTTTATTTATTCAACTTCAACCAGTGTCATTAATCTTTTATTCATCTTGATTAAGGTTTAAGGTAAATCTTTAAACTTACTTGCTTATCAACACAACATTATTAGATAATCTCAAAGTTATAGATTGTCATTATATTTAGACCCCGCTCTCCAAGGGCCTTTTTGCTTGTCCTTCGGGCTGTGCCAGCAGGCCACAACCAAGATAGCCTGCTCTCCCTAAGTTAACCGCCCTCCGGTCAACAGAGCCGCAGGTAAATAATCTGCCACTACTTGTGACCAACATACCGGGGTATACCCCCTACAATGTTTATAAACCGACACCCCGTCATACGAGTAGGGCAGGAGTGGTCAGGACCACCAGCAGGTCAGTCCCACCTCTCCCTCCAGCCCAGAGTCCCACAACGACCCTTCATAGAATTAATAGGGAGATGACACAACGCGTACCTAGTAAAACTATGTGGAATGTTTAAGAGGACAGAAGGAGAACTCGGCTTCTTCTAAAGAAGGAAGGTTACAGTTCTAGCATGTTTGGACCCAGTCACAGCCCTCTTGTAAAGTAATGCAAGCAGCATGTTGAAGAAATCGAAATGAAAAACAAAATGCGAGCATGTGTTCAGTTCCCCGACAACACAACAGCAAAAACCTGCCAACATGTGTGGATTTATTTCAGACAGCTTGGAATCGAGGCTTTTCCCAAAGGAATCTAGTGTGTAATTACCGATTTACACGGGTATTCCGTAGTTCTTGCGAAAGGCTGAAAATGGCATGCATTCCTGTACTTTTGAAATACAGAGCCCCCACAGTACTAGGAATTCAGACTGCAGGAAACTGATGAAAGCCTTAGTAGGTTAGTAGACAAAAAATGGTTTCTTTTTCACACACACTTAATAGAATCACACATAAAGAAATCATTTAATAAAATAACTGAAAAAGTGCAGTGGGGCTTTCTGAAATTATTCACGCTTGGGGAAGCATAGGGGCTACTATTAGGTCCATATTCCATTTACGAAATCAAAAAGTTTTGAAAACCCAACTTCTCCACCCTTATTGGGGGAGTTCGCCCAAGAAAACGAAAAAGTAGGATGAAATGGCGAAAGTGTGTCATATCGCACATATAAAACAGGATCAAAGAATATGGGGCCGAATTCACGTAACATTGTCTGCCTACTAAATTGTACGCTGCTCATACGAGCACAGCTTAGGAGCCATAGTAGTTTTCACGGTCCATTCATAAATGTATTCGCAATAGAAAGCTTCCTTCATATAGGTATAGAGAAAGACGTGCTGCGTATTAGAAATAATCCACACATGAAAGCTGGAAGATGATTTATTTATCCTTCCTTGCTCCCAGGGATGGCGCGGATTAACTCGAAGCCGTCTCCTGCCTCGCTTGAGCCCCGAGAGGAAACGGAGCAGCCATTAAATGGTCGAGAGTGGGGGCATCAAATATTCATGCCCCACGCGAGCCCGAGCCGCCACCCTTTAATCTTTGCCTTTCTCCGGGTAACAGATCAGCTTCCTCTCCTGAAAGGACAATTTGGGAATGTGCCATCCCCTGAGGGGAAAAGTTGAATTTACATAAATCGATATGCATGATGGTTTCCCGTGGGAATTTTCGTTTTTGTGCATGATGCAAATAAGACCCTAGGTTATCCGGAGATGAATTCAAATACAATCAAGTATGCTGGCTGCCTGACACTGAATGACCGGGTCATGGGAATGGGCAGAACAAATGCGACGTTTGCCTAGGGTTGTTCGGGCCCCGGAAGAGCGTAACCCACAAGCATAATACAATTAGAGAGGCAGTGTGAGGTGGCACAAGCCCTAACGCTATAACGCGGTCTGGGCACCAGCACGTGACCTGTGACTGGAAACGTTAATCGGGTCCTTAGCTCCCGAGTCTGCAGCATAGTTCGCTGCCCTGCACTAACTCGGAGCCACGAACCGTGTTAAGGCTCACAAAGATACTCTGCCACAGTGGCATTCCGAAGTTCTAAAAATTTAAAATAAATGATGTGGCGCTATGAAGGAACGATATACTGAGAGAAACGCGCAGATACAGAGTTCACAATTAACATAAAGCATCCGCACAGACATGTAAAATTAATTGCAAAGGCCCGGGCGTTTAAAACTTGGCCGGAAATGCCCGATTAACATTACATACCCATTGTGCACAAACCATGAGGCTTCCGCCATTGCCTGCCATGCTGAGGATTTTTCCCACGTTCCCTGCTTACATTACAGGCTAGCCTTCTGCTCCCGGTCTGGAAGTTCTCCACGACTGCATTCCTTCAACGGCGCTTTTCCTAGAAGAAAAGAAAATGAAAGCAACGTTTAGGCTAGGAATCTCGCATGAGCACGGTAAGCACTCGTCCTGCATGATGCAAATAAGGCCCTAGATCAGCACAGACAACTCTTCACACTCACCTAAATGACTACGCTGTGAGGCCCTCTCCCTGCCTCCACGTGCAGAGTAAACCAGCTACTGTTGTCATTCTTTTGCTGGTCTGCTGCCGCAGGAGCTGGTGGAAGAGGACAAAGAGGGTTAGTTCAGCCTCCCCCGGGGCTTTGTACCCTCCGGGGAGGGACGGTCAGCCCTGCCTCCCTGACGACGTGTGCTAGCTCTCCCCTGTCCTGATTGGTTACCGCTTTGAAAACATCCCTGCTGGCTCTGCCCCCGGATGCCACTAAGGGCGCCACGCCTCTAGGCTCGGGTGGCGCCGCTCATTTTGTTCTTCAGTAGCATGAGAGGCATCAAAAAGGAGTATTAAAAGTGAAAATTGGAGGGCATATTGAATGTCCTGTTCCTCCTTTGTGAACCCTAACTGATTGTGTTTTAAAAGAGGTCTGTGTTTTTGCAAATTTCTAAATCGTTCTTCCAAATAATTTAAACAAGACTTCCTGAGTGACTTTACTCTTCTGTTCTGAACCCTGACATCCAGGCAGTAAGGCATATCAAGGTGTGTTGGGATGCCCAAGTAACTGCCCTGCAGGTCTCTTAAATAGGAGCAACTCTGGCAATGGCAGAGATTGAACATTTGGTCTTGGTGGAGTGAACCCTGTTCTCTTCTTTTCTGTGCCTCTGTTTTTTTGGCCGGAGCATAGCAGGTTTTGATGCAGAGCATGATCCATCTGGACAATGTTTGCTTCTGAACTGCTTTTCTTTTATTGGAACCGCAGAACCCAACGAAGAGCTGGTCATCCAGACATCTACTGTTGGTGTGGACTAGGTAGATGTTGAGCACCTGCCAAGGATCCAATCTATGAAGCCGCTCAACCTCCTTCGTGAAGTGGAGCGGGGATAGAAGTTCGAAAGAGTGATGAATTGGGCTAAGTAAAAGAGAGTCACCATTATATGAAGGAAAGGAGCCCTGGTTTGCAGCAACAATGTCAGGTAAAAATTAGGTGAATGGCGGACAGGTACTCAAGGCCTGTAATTCACTGTCCCGTCTTGCTGAGGGGACTGTCACCAAAACACTGTCTTGAAAGTTAACATTTGCAACTGCCAACCGTGAACGTAGACTTCATCAAAAGAGTCAACACAAGATTTTGGCCCTATTGGGGCACAACAAAGGGGCGTGGCATATACAATTTAGTCAACCCCTTTAGAAAATGCAGTATATGTCCCTCACATGGGTCTACTTAGTTTGCCCTATCACCACATAGGTGGAGATGGTTATCTCCTCTATGGCCTTGTATGAAACGGCCTGCCTGAACTGCCTACCTTCTGAAGAGGTAAAGTCCAGGATTGCCTCCTTGTTAGTATGCTCCAGTCTAGTACAATTTTGCTTGGATAATCTGACTTCTCATAGTCATTGTACACAACGGTACCTGAGGGTGCATAGCTAACAAGTGTGTTTCTACTGCATAGTGAGTAAGTGGGACTCAATGCCACACTTGCCTCCTATCTTCTAGCCCTGGTTAATCTGGCTCTCATTGGTGCCATTACACCAGAATTAATCTGTGGGTGCGCGCCTAATAATTAGCAGCTCACTCCCCAGCCCAACCTAACCCTAGAATATTCTCCCTCTGAGTACACATCTAACACCTGGATACATCCCTGAACTTGATCAGACTCTTGGCCTCCATGGTGTAGTGTGGTTCCTATATTCCCAATAGGCTCTGCGCTTGGGAATAATATACACTATAGATTTGACATAGGACTGAGGTCAGTATGTCTCTATTTAGTATATTAAACTTAATTGTGTGTGCCAGCTAACTCAGAGGTCACCAGAAACTTTCTCGAATAAACAAGAAGGGATTAGTTTCTGACAACTGCATAAACATGACCACTTTGTTTCCCCTAGAATCGGAACAATATCTTCAGAGTTGTGGAAACAATAGACAGTGCTTAATTTGTGCCGGTGCTTTCCGGTGCTTAGCACCGGCCAGGGCCGTTTCTACCATTAGGCAGGACTAGGCCACCGCCTAGGGCGGCAAAAAGGGGAGGGCGGCAAAAAACAGGAATTTGGGGAATCTGATTAATCAAGGGGCCTTCGACCTCAAAAGCGCATTAGTTAGCGCTTGCTACAATTCATTCGACGTGACGTTCGGCTCCAAGGGCAGGGGCCGTGTGCGCCACAAATATAGCCTGCTGCAATTTGCAAAATTCCCACCCCCCGGCTGAGTCACTTGCTGATGACTACAGCCACGCCTATCGTCACTCGGCTAAGGTACTGTTGTGAACACTGCAGAAGTCGGCCCCTACTTGGCTGTTTTCTGCTCCGCGTGGGCACAGAGTCTATTTTGAACACTCTTTAACTCCCCAGCAGGGAGGTGTCTGGCGTAGGTACACTGTCAGCTGCCTGTGAATGCCACATCCGGACGGGTCTCTGCCCACCAATTGAGTCTTGTGAGCCCAAGGCCACGAAGAGGGACCCATGCAAGCCCGTCAGTGTATGCAAGCCGGACGATGGGGGGGGTTTGGGGGGACACTCCCAGCAGCCGGATGTGGCACAGCGGCGCTACCTGCGAGGTACCTCTGTGATTGTATTCACTGAAGTTGGCAGAGGCTTCTCTGTGCCGGGCTTGACCACATGCACTTCACGAAGAACATTTTGGCTGGCAGCAGAACTTTGCTGATTGTTGTTGCTGCTTGGGAGCTGGATGCAGGTGGCAGCATGGTCAGGTAGGCTTTGCCCAGGGCGCAGCACTGGTGATGCATTAGCATTATAATGCAGGTGGCAGAGGTGGCACCTTAGAGCAGCCTCATAGGTAGGCATCGTTATGGGGACACAAAGTAGGAATAAATTGCTGAATGAAACACTCACAGGTGAAGAGAGACTGCAGTTGGGAGGTGTGGTAGAATACCACCGACATTCTGGCCGGCTCACTTGATTTCCTTCAGGTTTCACTCCAAGTGCTACAGAGGGGGTGGTAGGGCTGGCTGTAGCCCATATAGCAATGCCCCCAGTGCCAACTTTGGTGTCTCTATTGGTAGATGGGCATTTCTGGATTAGCGGCACTGCAGAGCCGGCGGGCATCGCCCAGTGAAGAGTGATGGGAGGACGTGGCTGCTTCTGGGAGGTAGTGCCAGCCTTGCAGCTCCATGGGCATTCCATAAAATTCTGCAATTCCTGAATTGGAGGCATTGCTTAAAGTTCCTGTATTGATTTTGGCTAAGCTGAGCTGGGCAATAAGCACTTTATTTAGGTGTTTAAGTAGCTCCGAATTCCTGCTTTCAGGCGCTGTTTTAACACCTCGTGCAACTGTAAAATGCATACAGATGGAAATGGATATCGGAATACAATTGACGCACCTGTTTGCTGTTTGTTTTTATATGATATTCTACCCTGCCATCAGTATTTAACAACCTGGGCATTTACGTAGCGCGGTCAAGAAAATAAATTGCCTCTCTGCGCTTCAATAACCAGTATGTTCCTGTTATTCAAGCCAATTGTGCTCCTTTTGGGGTACGCTAATAAGAGAAGTGATGGACTGTCCTGTCCAAATTCTAATTTGTGATCTACATATGACACCGGGGCTCCTGAGCCTGCCCGACCGACTCTGAGTTCTTATTCTGTCCCAGTTTCAGTGCTTAATTTGAACAGGTGGTTTCCGGTGTGGGGCACCGACATTTAATTGTCAACACCTGGATTTATTGGTGGCAGTCATATAGTGGCGTTATTAGTGTGACTTAGTCACTTAGAGATAAGCACAACAACAGTTGTTTACTAATTAAATATACATTGAAAATTACTAATATTTTTCGCCCGCGCTATTCTAATAGCTTTGGGGGCCTGGAATAGTCCGGATTGTCACACTTATAGCAGAGTATTACTTAGTGGTTGTGTTGGTATTACCATTTGGAGTGCTTGCAGGGGCAATGGGTGGTGCATGCTGCAGTGGGCTCTTGACGAGGGTCCTGGAACTTATATTTTTTACAAATTAAGCACTGCCCCATGTTGGCTGTTTGGTTCGTCCACAATGGGTCCCTACCTCTCTATTTCTACTGCTCTCTTCCTCAATCTCGAGGGGTTATGCCAAAATATAATTTTTAACGATTTGTCCCTGACGTGGGCGTTGTTTTGTGTAAACTGCTGGAGTCGGCACATCCCCTTGGGATTAGGGGGTGGGGGGTGGGGACCCTTTCATGAAGCCCTTCTTTTGCATTCCCGAGGCACAGGTGCTGCAAACAAAATGAAACCAAGACACGGGTCTCGTGGGACTCCCCGGGACATCCGAACAGAGCAAATGCTCGTTAAATTAACAAATTATTGGCGCAGGTTCCTCAGCGACGACAAGACGTGAGCCCTGGCGGAAGGCTGGAGGTTGTACAGATAGAGCGGCCCGAAGTAACGATTGATTGGGTATATGACCACTACTCCCTGGAGCTTGAGGATTCAGAGACATGAAAACGGTGAGTACATTTTCTCATCAGAGGCCCCACCTCTTGCACAATGTAGTCACACCCGGTTTGGGCGGCGAGTGGGTGGAATTGTGGGTCGAGCGCGGGCCATGCAGATACATTATGCAGTGTAGTTTGTCTCATGGTACACCCCAGCAGCCCCACCACCCTTCTACCAGATGGTACTTCCCTCCAGGTGTTCTCTGTTGCCCCTCATGGATGTTGCAGCCTTTGACTCCAAGCTAACACAAATCCTGGTGTCTACAGTGAGTGCACACCCACATTCCTCTAGTCTCGCAGTGTGCCCGACCACATGGGGGGGACCCAGGGAGAGCCAGGCACGAGCCGGTCTCTTCCTGGGTAGGTTCGCGCGAGAATCAGGAAATCAGGTGGGACTGATTAGGGAACGGATATAAAGGGGTCAGGCTGACGGTTGGGAACTGCGTAGCGGGTGGCTATTAGGGAGGTTTGTTTTGCGACGCTCGTGGTTTCCCTTGTATCCTGGGTCATGGAGGCAGCGGCTGAGGTCCGGAGGGCGGTGCAAATCCTTTGTGAGGCAGGGCGTGAAGACCTGCTGCGGCCGGGTGTCCCGGCGGAGGCGTGGGTCGGCATGGCTCGCCCCCCTCGCAAGGCATCTGAGGGTGTATCCCGGGCGGTGGAGGCCTGTTTATCGCAGGACCTGGAGGAGGAGGAAGACGGAGATGCGGCTATGCCGGCTGACGGGCCTGGGCTAGTGTTGCCCGCCGTTGATGTGGAACCCCCACCGGATGCCCCGGGCGCCTCCCAGCAGGTATGTGCGTTACCATATTTTAGCGCTGGCACACGTGGGGCGCCCGGGGGGAGGAGGGGTCGCTCGGCGGGCCGGCAGGCTCCGAGCCCCAGCGGGCTGGTACGAGGGAAGTCAGGGAAGCCTCAGGCGGGCCCCAAGCCCAAGCGTGGGCGGAGCTTGGAGGTGCCTGGGCGTGTGCCTTTTCCCCCCCCTTCGGGGGTACCCCCCGTCCCCTCCTCTGAGGTTCCCCAATTGTCGGCCGGGGCCTCGCCTTACCTGTGGCTGAACGGTCAATGTTTCCTGCTCTCCCCCGCTGTACCGGGGCCCGGTACTATTCCCCACCCCTCTTTTGGCCCCCCTCCCCAGGGTGGGGCTGATGCCCGGTTCCTGCCGGGCGAGTTGCCGGCTTGCTCCCCAATTGACGACACGCCCCCTGCTGAAGTTGTTCTTGCTGTGGGTGCTGCAGCTTTTGGGCTGCCACCCCCGGCAGCCCAGTTCATGGACTCCGGGGTGCCTGACCTGGGGCCTGCCATTTCCACCCCCTCGGCTCCGCGTGGGGGGGGTCCGTTGCTCCGGGGGGCGCACACAGGCACGGGTCCCTCCCTGTTCCCGGTCCCCAGGGGTCGGCCGGGTGCCAGTTCGGGTGGACCTGCGTATGGGTCGGTAGGTAACCATGGTTTGGCGTCGGGGGTTCGTTCCTCGGGGGAGGATGGCGTCTTCGTTTTCGGGGACCCGGTTCCGGGGTCTTCTTCTTTGTCTGGCTTGAGCGGCCGCAGTTTTCGTGCTGCGCCGTCGGCTGGGCGGCTGTCGGCTGTTTCTGCGGGCCCGGGAACTGTCCACACGGCTGTTTCCAGTGGTGGGCTTCATGGGGGGCTGTCTGGAGCGGATAGCTCTTCTACAGTTTTCAATGTAAACAGCTTTCAGCCTATTGATTGGCAGAGTTATGACGGGGGTATTGGTGATGGGGCTATGCCCAGTGGCAGTGACCAAGTTTTATTTTCTGATCAAGCTTTCTGCGGGAATTTTCGTGCTGAGGATTTGGAGGAGGGGGAATTGAGAGAATCAAATGTTGGGCTTTTGGCAGCACGGGCCCAAGGGGGTGGGATGGGGCAACCCACTGTTTCTCGTGTTTTGCAGGAGTCTCGAGCGGACCATGCAGGTGTACGAGGGGCAGTGAGGTCTGGACCTTCGCAGAAAGATCGTGGGGCTGTCACGCTGCCGTCCGAGCAGTTGCCCAAAGGTAAGGATGGGTGGTGGTCTGTGTGGCAACCTAGGGAGAGTCTCCCTGTGAAGAATACAAGGTCTATTGGTACGGGAGATGGGGTTGTTGAGCGAGTCGCTCTGGCACCGAGGCTTGAGCGGCCGGTATTTTCGAATGTTTCTACTGGGGATGGGGTTGTGGTTGAGCGAGTCGCTCTGGCACCGAGGCTTGAGCGGCCGGTATTTTCGAATGTTTCTACTGGGGATGGGGTTGTGGTTGAGCGAGTCGCTCTGGCACCGAGGCTTGAGCGGCCGGTATTTTCGAGTGTTTCTACTGGAGATGGGGTTGGGGTTGAGCGAGTCGCTCTGGCACCAAGGCTTGAGCGGCCGGTAGTTTCAAATTTTCCTGTGGGGCAAGTTGCCAAAGAAGTTTCTACTGTGGGGACTGGGGGAATGGTTGCCACACAAGTTGCGGAGGATAGTATCCTACCGAAAAAGTTACCTTATTCTGGGGTGGGGATGCCTTTGGGGTCTCATTTGTCCGAAAAAACGAAGAATCTGATATGGTCCGGGGCTTTTGTGGATGTTTTTCGACTCCTCCATAGAGATGTTCAGGCAAAAGAGGGGTCGAAGGAGGAGGAGTTGGAACTGGCTCGGAGGCCTCGTGTTCCGAAGTCTATAGAGAATTGGACTTCAGCCTTTTTGATTTATGCCAGTGTTTATTGTCAACGTCATCCTGAAAAAGCAATTGATATGTTTAAATATGCTGATATTGTCCGCAAGGCCCACAGTTCTTTTGGTGGTTTTGCCTGGTTGTCTTATGATGATGAATTCAGGGCCCGCATGAGCGCTTTCCCCGAGCGTTCATGGGGCGAGGTTGATTCTGAATTATGGTTACAGTGGATGGCATCGGCTAATCCGTCTGCCACGACCCACACGGCTAGCGGACAGCCAGTGTATTATCGGCCCTTTCCAGCTCGCCCCGCTCAGTCTGGGGCGGGGGTTTGGGGCAGTGGTCAATCAGCCGCCACTGGCACTTGCTGGCACTTTAACCGGGGTTCCTGTAACAGGCCAGCTTGTCGGTACAAGCATGAGTGTTCTCAGTGTGGAGGAAAGCACCCCCTCACCCACTGTTTTCCTGGACAACGAGTGGGCAACCAAGGACGAGGTTCGGGGGGTAGGGGCCAGCCGCAGCAGTCTGTTCACAAGGGCTCCTACTCCTATTAGACAGACGGTTCTCGATCTCTGGCTAGTGGATTATCCGGATTTTGAAGCCGCTAAGATTTTGTCTTGGGGTTTCAAAATTGGTTTTCGGATCGGGTATCAGGGGCCCAGGGTGGGTAGGTGGTCGGACAATTTGAAGTCTGTGAAGGAGAGTCCCCAGGTTGTGAGAAAAAAGCTGGATGCCGAACTTGCGGCTGGTAGAATTGCTGGTCCTTTTGTGTCTTGTCCTCTGCCTGATTTGATTGTTTCGCCCCTGGGCGTGGTGCCCAAGAAGGCGGCAGGGGAGTTTCGTCTTATCCACCATCTGTCCTGGCCAGAGGGTACCTCCATTAATGACTTCATCGATCCAGCCGACTCAACCGTTACTTATGCCTCGGTGGACGATGCCTTACGGCTCGTGCGCCTGGCAGGTGTTGGGGCGTTGCTGGCGAAGAGCGACATTCAGTCGGCTTTTCGGCTACTGCCCATCCATCCTTGGGATTTCAGTCGTTTGGGAATGCAATTTGATGGTTGTTTCTACGTGGATCGAGTGTTGCCCATGGGCTGTTCCGTGTCCTGCTCCCTTTTTGAAGCTTTCAGTACCTTCTTGCAGTGGAGATTCACTTTTGTTACTGGCCACTCCCTGGTCTGTCATTACTTGGATGATTTTCTTTTCATTGGGGAAGGTCGCTCCGGGCAGTGTCAGTCGGCTTTGAACAGCTTTCAGGCACTGGCGGAGGAATTGGGCGTTCATTTGGCGCCTGACAAGACTGAAGGCCCCTGTACGTCCCTGGTTTTCTTGGGGATTGAAATTGACACGCTGTCTATGATGGCGAGATTGCCTGCACCTAAAGTGAAGGAAATGTCTGATTTCATACAACTGGTCTTGGGGGAACGGAAAGTCGCTTTGAAAATTGTCCAGAAGCTGTTGGGATACCTCAATTTTGCTTGTCGGGTTGTGCGGGCGGGTAGGACATTCTGCAGGCGTCTGGGGCTGTCCATGTCCGGTGCGACCCTTCCCCATCATCGGGTACGCATTACCGCCGCTGTCCGTTCCGATCTGACTGTCTGGCTTCAGTTTCTGCAGGATTTCAATGGCGTGTCCTTGTTTTTTGCGGATGAGGACATGGTGTGGCAAGTACAGTTGTTCACTGATGCTTCCGGGGCTCACGGCTTCGGGATCTTTTGGGACGGTAGGTGGTGTGCGGCCGGATGGCCGGCGCACTGGCAGGAACAAGGCCGTAGCATTGCCTTTCTTGAGCTCTTCCCACTACTGGTTGCTTTGTATCTGTGGGGGGATGAGTTTCGGAATAGATCAGTTCTGTTTCATGTGGACAACTTGGCAGTGGTACATCTTGTCAATCACCAGAAGGCTCGTGATTTGAGGGTGTTGCGCTTACTGCGCGCATTCATGCTACGGTGTCTGCAATTGAATATTGTGTTTAAAGCACGGCATGTTCCCGGTACCTCTAACTGCATCGCTGACTCTTTGTCTCGATTTCAGTGGGCAGAGTTCCGCAAGTTGGCTCCTGGGGCGGACCTGGAACCAACAGCGATCCCACAGTACGTATGGGACCTGGGGGATTGAGGGTTCACCACTTGGTCGAACAGTCGGTGGCTGCCTCCACGAGGCGGGGTATGTGAAGGCTTGGAGTGAATTTCTGCAGTTCGGTAAGGATTGGGTGGGACCGTCTGGGGCTGTTTGGTCTGATGAACAGGGCATCTTGCAGTTTGTGTTGCATTTGGCTGACAAAGGTTTATCGCCCACTACCATTTCGGGCAAGTTGGCTGGGATTTCTTTTTATGGGCAGCTTTGGTGGGGAAGGGATCCGGTTGGGGGGGTGTTGGTTCGTAAAATGTTGAAAGGTTTGGCCAGGCTTCGGGCTGGTGGTCCCCAGCTCCGGCAGCCAGTTACTTTTGAGTTGCTTCAGTTGTTGTTACCAGAGTTGGAGGTGTGTTGTCATGATGCCTTTGAGTGTGCCAAATTCCGTTTGTGTTTCATTTGGTTGTTCTTTGGGGCATTCCGGGCATCTGAATTGTTGGGGTTACGGGGTAGGGTAGGCATGACTAGTAGTGAGGTGGTGTTGGAAAGTGAGAGGTTGCGGCTGTGGTTGCGGGCCTCCAAAACTGACCAGTTGGGAAGGGGTAAGTGGGTGTTCCTTGGCAGGAGTGGAGTTTCTGCATGTTGCCCGGTTGGGGAATGGGAAGGGTTTGTCTCCTCTCTGCATTTTGTCCAAGGATCTATATTTTGTCATGTGGATGGTAGTCCCATTGTGGCGTCACAATTGTTGGCTGTCTTGCGCAAAGTGTTGTTGCGCTTGGGGAAGGATCCGGTTCAGTTTGGTACACATTCATTCAGAATTGGTGCGGCAACGGAGGCCGCTCGTTTGGGGTGGGACTGGTCCCAGATCCGGCGCATTGGGCGCTGGCGTTCCAAGTGCTGTGAGAAATATGTACGAAAGTAGTGCATTTTTGGATTGTCTAACATTTCTTTTTCTCCTAGGTCCTTGGCCGTCGGTCGCCGGAGGCAAACGGAGGGTGTGGATACTGGGGCACTCTTTTATTAAACGTGCAGCTTTAGCCGCTGCCAATCAGCTCTGTGGGAGATCGCTGGGTCTCAACAGCACGTCACACGAAGTCTCCTGGCATGGAACTGGGGGCATGCGCTGGGGCGGGCTTTTTCCCGCCTTGGCAGCTTTGGTTTCCCAGTGTTTGGGGGGCCCTCCGGATCTCCTGGTGCTACATCTGGGAGAGAATGACCTGGTTACTTTATCGGGGTTGACTTTGTTGAAACTCATGAAGCAAGACCTGGAAATTATAAGAACCACATGGGTGAACACCATGTTGATATGGACTGAATTTGTGCCTCGGCTACAATGGCGTGGAGCGAGGAACCATTCCGCTCTCGAAAAGGCCCGGAGAAAAGTGAACAGGACGATGCGACCTTTTTGTCATAATTTGGGTATTTATTGTTTGAATCATTATCATTTACAGGTCTCGGAACATCATTTATTTTGTAAGGACGGAGTGCATCTCTCAGCTTTGGGTCTTTCTTTTTACCTGTTGGAGCTCAGGGATTTGATTAGTAAAGTTCTTCAAGTTCAGTTATGGTGTGCCCCTTCCTGTTCTTTTGGTGGGGCAGGAAAACACTAAAGGTTTTCCTGGGTGGTGGGGTTTTTGTAGGGGGGGTGGGCAGCCTGGAGCGGGTTGGCCATCCTGAAGGGTAGCGTGGGTAGGTTAGGGGTAGTAGGTAGGAGTTTTCGTTCTGGGTTTTGGGATTCAGTTTTTGCAAGATCATTGTACAGTTGGAATTTGTAAATAAATAAATAATGAAATGTGTTTCGTGAAATTATGATGCACCTGTCCTAAAATAAAGTGGCCTTTTTTGCTCCTAAAAGAAAGAGGTGGACAATGATTTCTTGCGCGAGGGGGGACCCAGGGAGAGCCAGGCACGAGCCGGTCTCTTCCTGGGTAGGTTCGCGCGAGAATCAGGAAATCAGGTGGGACTGATTAGGGAACGGATATAAAGGGGTCAGGCTGACGGTTGGGAACTGCGTAGCGGGTGGCTATTAGGGAGGTTTGTTTTGCCCCACCCACCCTCCCTCTTTTTTCTTTTACATTTGGGTGGGGGTGTTTTTCTTCTTCTGCGGTACTTTAGGTGCTGCTCCTTTCCTTAGCCTGCCACAGTTAGGATGGGTGCATGTGTGCTCACTAGAGGCGGGGTTTTGTAGGGGGGGTGGGCAGCCTGGAGCGGGTTGGCCATCCTGAAGGGTAGCGTGGGTAGGTTAGGGGTAGTAGGTAGGAGTTTTCGTTCTGGGTTTTGGGATTCAGTTTTTGCAAGATCATTGTACAGTTGGAATTTGTAAATAAATAAATAATGAAATGTGTTTCGTGAAATTATGATGCACCTGTCCTAAAATAAAGTGGCCTTTTTTGCTCCTAAAAGAAAGAGGTGGACAATGATTTCTTGCGCGATACAGATGTCCCATTAGCTTCCAATTCGTATGATAGAGTTTCACGGATGCTGCACACCGTTCGCTGTACTCATGTAATGTGTACCCGTATTAGTGTGCAAGACGCCGCAGCGAACTGCTAATGTGAGGCATGCGTGACCTCTACTAGACCATGACACCGACGCAGCGCCTGTTTACATATCACACGTTTTACTCTATATTGCATTCCTAAAGACTGTGATGTTTCTGTAGATTTTAACAAGACACCCACACAGCCTGCTAATGGGACATTTCAGAGAGGTGTTGGAAGAGAAAGAATGAAAGTGTATAGAGAGTGAGAAACTGCAGACAGTTAGCCTGGATGACAGGGAGGAGAGAGTGATGATAGTAAGGAAGGGGGCAGCATTTTTCAATTCTTGCCTAGGGCGGCAAAACACCTAGAAACGGCCCTGGCACCGGCACTTATTTATCAGGGCCGGGTCTACACCTCGCGTCAGCACATCAAATAGTATTGTCCAAAGTAAATATAATTACTTCACTGACTCACCGTGGTGTTCGTCGGCCGAGTCCCTTGTGAAGAGTGTTGCAGCAGTGAGAGCCATTAAAATAAAGATTCAAACCATATCCAAATGTAATTTTGCCTAAGGCCCTTAGTTCCGTGTTGCCGGTGGGCGGGACACGGATTCAGTTGGATTTGGTTCTGCCGGGGGTTGGGGCTTAAGGGAGTGTGCGTAGAGTCGACGTCGAGGGTAGGCTGCAGCAGGCTTATTAAGAAAGGCAGCAAATAGTAAGTAGACAAACCAACGCTGCTTGCTAATGAACAGATTTACTTGGTATGAAGTGAACCGAGTTTGAGGCCTGCCCTGAGTATCTTCGGCGCTGGGCACCGTGGGCTATTGCAATGCCCCGGGCTAGGAGGAGGCTGGAAAAGCACGGCCTTTAACTTAACCTCTAATGTTTATTCATAAAAATGTACTGTTTTTCATTGCGTTTCATCTCTGTGCGTGTGCATGCGCATTGCAATATGGTGGCATGTGGCAGTTAAAAGTTTATTTCTATGCTACCGTCGTCCTCAAGGCTCGTGGTTGTTTGTGCATTCAGCGGTGCAGTGGTGGTCACTGGTTCCTGATGTCATATGGGGTACGGACGTGTTGGGCTGCAAGCTATTCCATCTGTTTCTGCATGGCCTCTCACACTTAGTTTGCGGGTGATGTTAAACTTCACTTCCTTCATTGCGCATTTAGCTTCATTGATGTTTTCCCGTTGCCAGCAGCCGGCCACGTTTGGTATGTGTTTGATTTGTTGGATGGCCCGAGGCCCTGGAGGGCCATTCTGTGCAGAGTTTAGCAGAGTGTGGCAGTGCTGTGGTGACCAGATACTTTAAATGTGCAGTGCTGTGAGACCTGGGGGCGCGCAAAAGCTGTTGGTGTTCAGCATGTTCATCTCTTTTCAATCAGAGCTCCGATTTTGAGTTTGGATTCGGAGCACACTCGGCGCTGTCATCCTCTGCTCTGCATGCCCTTCCAACGGTAATAAAGGGTCTTGAAATATTTTCAGTCCAATGAAACCTGATCCTAAAACAAAATGTGAATTATTCATCATATTAATTAGTCTTTGTTTAAAAAACAAACTGAATTTCACATTTTGTTTAACCCCCTGTTCTCATACAAGGGCTTTGTCTATATCCGGGAATATTAATGATTGAAATAATTGCAATGAATGTAGAATTTGCAATTAATGAGAAGACATTCTACCTGAAATTAAAACGTTTTACAAATGTTATCATTTATTAAGTAAAAATCCACACACCAAACCAGGTCAGGCAGGAGTTAGAAAAAGTCATGTGTAACAGATACCTAGGAATCTATGACAGAGAAAATAAAATTTAAAAATCATAAATATAAATTAAAATATACAAAAACACATTCATATAAAATAAATCCATAGACAATTCTGTCCCTTCCAACTCCTGATTCAAGGAGCAAGTGGGGTCTGTGTTTCTTTCTGTATTCCCCACGTTTGCCACACGCTACCAGTGTGGGATCAAATGAAAGGGGTAGGAAGTAGCATGGTTACCTCGCAGCATAGACTGGGGATGAGTAAATAGGGAACAGCCAGGCCTGGAAGGAAGTGCTCTTCTCTTGGCAGCAGGGCTCACAGTGGAGATTTTCATTTGCCAGGTAATGAAGTTGAGAGAGCGCAAATTTGAATAAAAATTATGTATAGGCCATAGTTACAAGCACATCGTATAACGTAGGAATGAAATGTATATCGTAATGTGAAGTTGACACTTATAGCATATAGATAACCGATATAATCCAAAGTAATATAGGAAATGTAACTGTATTCACTTTAGGACATGTATTAGATTTAGAAGGCCCGTATACGTAGTGGGCTGATGTAGAAATGGTGTAGAAATGCTTACGAAATGTAGAACGTGCAAAGTAGAATTCATGTATGTGTGTAACCTTAAACCGGAGAAGCGTCGAGAAATGAAACGTGAAGAAATGTGTAGAACATGTATAACACGATATAGCGAATGAGAATATAAAGTTATACTTTACGTAGTCTATATTCTATGTACAATGTATTCACATATACGTAAAGGACTTTTGCTAAGTACGAATATATATATATATGTTAAAGGTTATACTGTGTAGAAGGTTTTTGTAAGAATGTTAGAAAGGTTTAGGTCATTTGTGATTTTAACCTGACTGACCAAAGGTTCGCAGGAGCGCAGTCCAATGTGTGTAATTTAGTGGACTCACAGGAGTCGTGAATAGCTTGATGTGGACGTGAGAGCCAAGAAGTCTAGCACTTGTTAGATTTAAGGTGACAATGCCAGACGGGGCTTATTGCCTAAACGTGAGGAGAGACGCTTGGAATTTGAGACTTGTTTTTGAATGACCATTCACAGGACCTAGAAAGGTCAAGAATCGCAGTTGTAAGTTAAAGTCTTGTTTAAGTTCATATGACTTTTGATCTGAAAGTGTCAGTTGAAGTTGCCAACAAGAAGACGAAGATGACATCTAAAGAAGAAAGGTCAACTTAACGGACGGCGAAAGAGAAGAAGCAAGGAAAAGGCTGGAAGATTACCTCATGGGGAAAGTCCGTGGTGGGCGTCAAGGGGCGTTCCACCCACACTGTGATTGTGTATTTTAGGGACAGCACCCCGGGGAGAATATAGCGAAGGCGAAGGCGAAGCGAACAGCTCAGAGAGAAGGGCGAAGGGTAGATGACTTGAGCAGATGCGCTGAGAGAGAGCAGAGCGAAAGGGAGCAGTAGGCCGAGGACCCTTAGAGAGCGGATGGGTAGGCAGAGAGGGTACTGCTTCTTAAACTTAAGTTACCTTTAGAGGCTAAGAGAGTTTGAACTTCTTTGGGAGTCAAACTGCTGACACCTTTTTAGGTTAGGAACTTGCGAAGTAGGGATGTCACTTAGTATAGAGTAGGGACAGATTTAACTTGATACTTTTCTCTTTCTGTAGATGACGCAAAGGAACCACTTCATATCGATGCTTTAAATTGCAGATTCTGGAATTGATTTTGTATTCTTTTGTATACTTTGAGGTTTATCCTGAGAGGATTGTATTCGCATTTAAATTTGACTTTTATATAAAACTTTCAAACTTTATCAGTTGTAAGTGGTTCTTCAGAGTGGCGTCAGTTTATGGGGTTTATCTAACCTATGCGGGGTTTGTCTTTTACTCAATGACAGATACCAACGGTCCAAAATTGACGAATGAGATAAGTTAGCAGATTGATCATAAATTGATATCAAAATCTCATTCCCCGCAGTTGGTAGCAGAGTAATGATGGTTATCTTCTTGAGGAAGACGACCTAGGCCAGGTTTAGTTTACCCCAAGGTCCCTAGTCATCGACGACCAGAAGAAGAATTGCAGCCGAAGACGGTGCTGACGGTGCGACGAGAGAAAAGCAGCAGAGTCGGTCGAGAGTGAGTATAAGGGTCATGCGTTGTAAGATTGCGGTGTTTTATGTTGTTCCTGTGTTGTAATGTCAAGCGGAGTTGAATGCCTGTAGTGTGATTGGGGGAAGGTTGTGAGCGCGCGCAACCGGATGAAATCTTAAGCTCCAGAGAAGGACTTAAGTGGTTCGGGTGTATCGAACACCCAGAGTAATTTGTCTACCATTGAAAGGGGGTCATGAGGTACCATTGATCGCCCGACAGACCGATGATAGGGGGAGCGTAAGAGTGAGTGAATGAGTAACGGACGCTGGTCGTACGTTTACTGTGTGTAAGTAACCTATCAGTTGAGGCGATCGTCTGACCGTAAGAGGGAAGACGTTTCGTCAGTTGAGGTGACAATTACAGTTAGACTGTGGCCGTACAGTCAGAGAAAAGTGATCGCTTGGACGGAAGTAGTCATTTTTCGGTGTATGAATGAAAACGCATGCGAAATCGTGAGACGAATTGAGAAAGAAGGAGAACTGCTGCAAGAGGGAACGAGTGACGTCAGCATAGAACCGCGCTGAGATTGGTTAGTTTGTCAGACGTCAGCGAAGAGTCGCGCTGAGATTGGTCGGTCAGCGTAGAGTCGCGCTGAGATTGGTCGGTCAGCGTAGAGTCGCGCTGAGATAGGCCGATTAGTGAGAGCCGCGTAGGGATTGGTTGGTTGTCATCGAGACGTAAACGAGGAAGAGTAAGGGGAAAATTGTAGATTATCGAAAATGAAGTGTTTTAAGAGTTTAAGAGCACTCTTTAGGAGGAATAGAAGAAACTTATATGCCGGAGAGGAAGCTCCACCAGAAGGCACACCAGCTTATCATATGGCAGTGAATGTAGGCTTACACTCGATACTATGGATCTCCGAGTGGAATAAGCTAACTGAAGGGAATAAGGAACTGACGTTTCCGAGATTCGGAACGTTTAAGCTAGATGTGTTGAACGAACTAAAAGCGGTAATGCTTGCAACAAGACCTCTACCGAGGCCAACACAGTTCGAAGCACTTAGTGTATGGTTTAGAACAGCACACGAAAAGAGCGTAAAGAGGCGCCAAGAAAGAGTGAGACGATCAGTAAAGGCAGTGCAGGATGCCAAATGGGATGAGGAAGCTAAGAAATGGAGGGTGCAGAAGATAGAAGCAGACAAACTGTACCCGATGCTAGAAGTTACGGGAGAAAGGAAACCTCTAGAGGAAGATGAGGAAAGCGAGACAGAAGAGGATCTGATAGAAAGGCTATTGACAGATAGACCACCTCCGTACAGCGGAGGGGCCGCAAGTCCCATATTACCACAAGAGGACGGAGCTAGATGGGGGGAATATAAATCGATCCCAGTAACAGAGTGGGATGCCAAGAAAGAGGAGGAAGTACCTCAATCTAGTTCCGAACAGAGAGTAGTGGGAAGATTCGTGGTCCAGAAAATGCCAGAAACGCAACATGCAAGGTCGTACCAAATGCCAGACGCTCTACAAGTACCGGTTACCATAGGCCCTATTGTGTCAATCTACAACCCAGAAGGGGTCCAGCAGGAGGAACAGGCACGATGGGACAGGGAAAGGGCAGAGATGGAGAATAGGGATACCATGATGAATCCTCAGAGACAGATACTAGCACCGATGAGTCGGAGTACCCCATTAGATGCCGCAATAGGTCCCTGGGTAGAACAAGGGGGTCAAAGAGGGCCAATGGACTTAAGGGGACCAAAACCGAAAACCCATAAGGAATTAAGGGAATACCTGAAAGAATGGGATACTGCCGAAGAGGTTCGGAGTAAAAGTTTAGAAACAGGAGCAGAGTGGAGAGACCAGGATAACCGGATCCTCTCTCATTGTGGAGCTGGCGAAAGCAGCCCGGAGTGGGAGAGAGGGAGTCAGGAAAGCAGAGGAATTAATTGTCCTACTATCAGCGGCAATAGGCAAATGTGCGACGACAGGAGTACAGGGTGTGGCGAAGTGCCTCGCGTCACCTTTAGTGAGGGGGAACGAAGGACGCAGGAGTACCGTAATACTTTCAGATGCACTCACCATACCCCGGGTGAAACAGTGCAACATTGGAATCACGGGAACATGGAGAGTCGTGAAGGGTCTCGCCATGCATCCGGTGATCATGGGCGAAGTCATGAGAATATAGGGAGTCGCGGAACGTCTCGCCATACTTCTGGTGATCAAGAACGAGATCACGGGAACATGGAAGACCGGCGAGGGCCTTTCATTTTGTTGAGCGACACCAGACAGCAAGCGAGTTACAGTGATTTAGAACAGAACGGTGGATCCTATCTCGTATCTGGAGAAACCGAGCCGAAAAGGCGCAATGTAGGGATGGGGGATGGAGCAATGTTCCACCACACCCCACGGGAAGATGGAAAGGCTTGGGATCTAGAGAGGTGGGAACAAAGGGATGGAAAGAAAACTCCTCATAACTCACCTGTGTTCAGGCGTAGGGCGCATAGTGGAGGTGAGAGGGGTATGAGCGAACCACCTAGGACTGACATACTGAGAGCTGAAATAAAAGCAAGACGGATTGATGTAATGAGTTTGAAGTCAGACTTAGATGAAATAATTGATGGCACAGTGGCAATAGAGAGATTAGAATTGTACGCACCAGATGAAATACTGTTTTTATCCAAGGATGTTACTCGGAGAGCGAGGTCAGCTCATGAAAATTTATCTAATTTGGCAAATAGATATATGATAGACCTGTCACGAACCAAAGCCTTGCAGCCCAATCATAGGCTAAATTGCACAGACCTAGATTTGGACGAACGTAGAACGATTGGACTAAGAGTACACATACGGGAACTAGTCATGTGTATCAGAATATGGAGAGATCTGGATAGATGGGAGGAAAAATGGTCTAAGAAGGGATCTGTCAGAAGAAGTACAATTGTGAAGTCCCAGGACACAGACCTAATGCGAATGGAAGCCTTCCCTTTGCGAGAAATCGCGAACGGAAACTACGTTCACGTACCCTGGAGTAGGGGGGATTTGGCGGCATTTACCAATTCCTTCCCAAAGCTTAGAGAAAACCCCGTTGAGTGGTACAAGCAGGTAGAGAGGTTCGTGAAGATCTCTAAGGTGCTGTGGATCGATTTGAACACATTGTTCGATATCGTAGTACCCGGAGATTTGTGGACGGCATGCAAACTTAGTATTGAATGGCCTACTTGTGAGCCTCCGAGAGATAACCGGACAAATGGTCCATCAGATAGAGTCATGGAAAAATACGAAAGAGTAATAACATGGCTGAAAGAGAAAGTGCCAGTGCAGGACATAGACTGGGTTAAGATAGATCGAACAACTCAGGAGCCCAAAGAGACAGTTCACGAGTTCTATGAGAGGCTATTGAAAGCATTTAAACAATACAGTGGGTTAGACGTAATGGATCCTAAAGACATAGGACAGTTTGTGTCGAAGTTTGTTTTAGGATTAAGACCAGACATAAGCCTGATGATACAACAGCATCTGATCTGTTGGCAGAACAAACCTTTAGACGAAATTCTGAGGTATGCAAGGTACTGTAGCGATGAAATAGATTCAAAGGCAAAGAAACTCAAGGAAAAGTTAATGCTGGTACAAATGCAAGCAGCTGGAAAGGGTGGACAGCGGCAACAGGGAACAGGAACGCAAGCAAAGAAACAGAATAATCAGAGCAGAGATGAGGAAGAAAGACCGAGATCGAGAATGGATATCGCGACACTGAAAAAGACAACGAGGTGTCATCAGTGTAACGAAGTGGGACATTGGAGACGCGAGTGTCCTTACAATGTTGAGACAGGGGAATTAGAACAAGAGGAGGAAGAGGTACAGAATAACGTGGTTAAGGGAGCCGCAGCCCCGAAGGGAAAGTTTATCAAAGGGGGGACTCAGACTCCTCGAGCCCCGTTTCCTCAACCACCTCGCATTACAAATGGAGGGAAAACTTATAGACAAATGCCATTGTTTGTAGGAGGAGAAGAATGCTACTACGTTGATCCTCTTACAGGGCAACGAGTAAATAGGGAGGAAGACTGTACTCTAGGAGCAGCCCTGGAAGTAGATCAGAGAGGACCATACGTAGAGGCTGAAGTAGCTGGATGTCCTACAACCTTTTTGGTGGATACAGGGGCCACTCGATCCACGTTGAGATCAGCGGTAGTCCCAGGTTTGCCAATATCGGGAGAGACGATTCAGGTGGTAGGAGTCGCAAACAAGAGGATGACTAATCCTCTGACCGGACCAGTGTCAGTAAAGATAGGGAATTACAGTGACGAACATCAGTTTGTGATCTGTGATTCTAGCCCTGTGTGTTTGATAGGAAGAGATCTATTGTGTAAACTGAATTGCACAATACATTGTACACCTGAAGGAGTAGAAGTGCAGACCAATGATGAGGATGCCGATTTTAAGGTTGTAAACTCGCAAGAGTGCGTGGAACTATATCCTACCTTAACAGTGGAAGAGCTTCCACAGGATTTGAGGGAGAAAGTGTCAGCTGAGGTGTGGGATTTTACTGGAGAAGAAATAGGACTTATCAAAGGAGTAGAACCAGTAAAAATCTTGGTAAGACCCAATGCTGAGTATCCAAGAACTCCACAATACAAGTTGACTCCGGAGACGATTGCAGGAATAAAGCCTGTGATCGAATACATGATTAAACAGGGAATACTGAAGGAGATCGTGGGAAGTCCATGTAACTCCCCGATTATGGGTTTGCAGAAGCCTAGTGGAAAATACAGAATAGTGCAGGATCTTCGGAAGATTAATAATATTGTTGTCTCATGTTGTCCAGTGGTACCGAATCCATCAGTGATATTATTTCAGATACCGTTCCAAGCTGAATGGTTTACCGTGATAGATTTGTGCCAGGCTTTCTTTTCGATTCCTTTAGATGAAGAGAGCCAGTATCTTTTCGCTTTTAAGCTGGAAGATCGCGTCTTAACATGGTGTTGTATCCCTCAGGGGTATACAGAAAGCCCATCGATCTTTAACCAGCTACTGAAAAGAAATCTTGAAAGTCTAGTACTGCCCAAGAATTCGGTTCTAGTCCAGTACATAGACGACCTCCTAGTTGCGTCAGAAACGGAGGAAGCTTGCAGAGAAGACACCATAACCTTGTTAAATCACTTGGCTGTCTCCAAGTAAATTGCAATATTGTATGACTGAGGTGCAATACTTGGGCCATAGGATTGAAAAGGGAAAGCGGAAGGTGTCTCCAGACAGAATAGAGGCGATCATGAAAATGAACGCGCCTACAACACAAAGAGAAGTCAGGATGTTTCTAGGTATGGTCGGTTATTGTCGGCAGTGGATAGCCAACTTCGCACTGAAGGCAAAACCTTTATTACAACTGACGCACAAGGGAGTAAGTGATCCGGTACCATGGGACAAAGATTGTTTGATGGCGTTTTTGCAGCTGAGGGAGGACTTATGTCGTGCCCCGGCTTTAGGAATGCCTGATTACACAAAACCATTTTTGCTTTACTGCTGCGAAAGAGAGGGATGCGCGTTAGCAGTTTTGGCCCAGATACATGGAGATGCGCGTAGACCGGTAGCGTATTTTTCGGCTACATTAGATCCAGTAGCCGCAGCGTTGCCCGGATGTCTCAAATCCGTAGCTGCAACGGGTGTCAGCATTGAACGTTCTGAAAGTGTAGTAATGGGACATCAGTTAGTGGTGTACGTACCGCATTCTGTAGAATTGTTAATGACCAGGACTAAGACTCAGCATCTGACAAATAGCAGGCTCACACGCTACGAGCAAGTCATACTGGCTGCCGAGAATGTGACCCTAAAAAGATGCTCCGTCTTGAACCCTGCAACTTTGATGCCACTTCCAAACGAGATCGATGACGAAGTTTGTACAGATCATGACTGCCTTGATGTGACTGAACTATGCACCAAACCGAGACCCGATATTGTGGATGTGGATGAGCCATTGACTGACCCCGATGAAATTTTCTTTGTTGATGGTTCATGTGTAAGAGACAATATCGGTCAGCTGAGAGCAGCTTATGCAGTTTGCACAATTACGAGAGTAATAGAAGCCGCTTGCCTGGAAGGAGTACACTCCGCTCAGGTAGCTGAAATTGTTGCTTTGACGCGTGCTTGTTTAGCAGGCGACAAACTTCGAGTCACCATATACACCGATAGCCAGTATGGTTTCGGGGTACTTCATGATTACGGGCAGTTATGGTCTCAAAGAGGTTACATGACCTCCTCGGGTTCTCCCATTAGGAATGGAGAATTCGTGAGACTTTTGTTAGAGGCATTGCAAGGCCCAACAGCTATTGCAGTGGTCAAATGCGCAGCGCATACGAAAAACGTAGACTTTGTATCACTAGGTAACCGCTATGCGGATGAAGTAGCGCGTTACTGCGCAGAACAGGGATATTCTCACACTGATGTAAAAGTGGGGGGAATCCAGGAAAGAACTGAATTGACAATGTTGTTGGATACTGTAGATACGTGGGATGAGCTAAGAAGTGTTCAGGAAAATGCACCAGACGATGAGAAAAAGAGTTGGGAGACAGCTGGTTGTTCCAGAAGTGAGATGAATTTCTGGATATCTGCCGATGGGAGAGCAGTTTTACCAAATGAACTTGTTAGTCCAATGGCAAGGAAATTGCATGGATCAGCACACATAGGTAGAGATGCTATGGTGAGAGTATTCAGACAAACGTGGTTTAACCCAAAGTTTAGAGTAGCGGCAGAAGCAGTGTGTCAGCGATGTACGATCTGTCAGCAACTAAACGTGGGCAAGAGAACACCAGTTACATTGAGTCACATTGGGAGGTCTGGGGGGCCTTTCAATAGAATGCAGCTTGATTTTATAGAAATGCCTAAATGCAATAGACTCAGATACGTTTTAGTGATTGTTTGCATATTTTCTAGATGGGTTGAGGCTTACCCTACACGTAGGTGCGATACACTTACAGTAGCAAAATTGTTACTTAGAGAGTTGATACCGAGGTTTGGGGTGCCATCCTCTTTGGAATCGGACAGAGGAACTCATTTTAACAGCGAAATAGTGAAGATGCTATGTTCAGCTTTGGGTACCGATCAGAAACTTCATTGCAGCTATCGACCAGAAGCTTCAGGGATTGTAGAGCAAATCAACAGCACGATAAAGTCCAGACTTGCCAAAGTTTGTTCAGCAACATCCCTGAGTTGGCCAGACGCACTTCCAGTGGTTCTTATGAGCATACGTAGCACACCAGATAGAAAAACAGGTCTCTCTCCTCATGAAGTGCTAATGGGGAGAGCCATGAGATTGCCATTGGTTCCGACTGCAGCCCTAGTGAACATCACAGACGATTTGATCTTGGACTACTGTAAGGGACTATCTGATGCCGTTAATTCTGTCTCCCTCCAGGTCCAGGCTGCAGAGGTTCCATCAGCACAAGATTTGTGCCATGACCTGAGTCTGGGGGACTGGGTCCTGGTGAAAAAACACGTCAGGAAGAACTGCTTAGACGTGCGCTGGAGAGGACCGTTTCAAGTCATACTTGTGACGAATACTGCAGTAAAGTGTGGAGGTCTGCCAAACTGGATACATGCCTCACACACCCGAAGAGTGCCAACACCTCTAGAAGAAACAGCTCCTCTCTCGGATGAGAATCCAGCGGAAAGCGGAGAAGCTATAGAGGGGGAAAGCCAAGCTGTGGAGGTGATCGAAGAAGCTGAGATTGAGACGGAACAGGTCGACGAAAGTCAGGATACCCGTGGGACTGAAGTCGCCTCAGGAGAAGAGAGTAATTGGGAGATCGAATCAGATAATGAACAAGTAGAGAGTGAACCAGAGACAAGTCCAAGAACAAGGAGCGGGAGGACAAGGAGTGACGGAGCTAGTTGGCCGGAGAGGAGGAGAAGGCCAAGCTTGAAAGCAGATCAAGAAAGAGCTCTTGTCCCGATCGCTGAAGAATCAGACCAGGAGGAGGAAACTACAGACTCAGGAACTGAAAGTCCAAGGAGATCGAGAAGGGTACGTGTGCCCTGCAGAAGGTACGCCACCCCAGAGTGGACTTATCTAGCAGATGTCTTGGGGACAGAAATCTGGGAGAGTGAAGAAAGTGAAAGTAATCGATCACGATCCATTTGTGGCAGTGGAGATATGGATGTTGATGCCTGGACTCGAGACTGAGGGATTACTGACTTTCACACTTCCCATACCCCCATATTTGAGTCAAATTCAAGATCTAGTGCTAAATAGATTACAATTTCCAACTTTCGGTCATCAAATTCCAGAAGAAGAAGAAAAAGTTATTCGTTTTGAATTATTAGAAATTGTTGTGAAAGCTGCAGGTGCGAGAATAATTGTTGATGCATAAAAGACTCTTGTATATAAGCTATAAAGAAGAAGATAACCTAGCGCCGAGTGGAAAGAAGAATAAAATTAGGGATTACATTTAGAGGACGGAGAAGGGTTAGGGTTGTCTGTTGCTAAAAGGGAAAAGGACATTGTTGCGAAAAAGAGACTTTGTGATAAAGAGCACTTTACAAGACTGAGAAAGCAAATAAAGCCAACAAAGACTTGAGAAGGAAAAACTTTTTCGCAAAAGAAGGAGCTACGCTGTTTTGATAACATGGAGAACGGCAACCCAAACCGAAAAGCTAGATGTATAGTAGGTACACTAATAGCAGTAGTAATTTTTCTCATAATTACAGTAGTGACAATATCATACATAATAGGACATGAAAGTGATAAAGAAACAGCAAATGTACAGCCTGTAACGACTTTGAGACCTGCTCTCGTGGGGAAAAAGGAGGAGAGCAATGTTATACGTGAAAAGGCGTTATTGGCAGATGAAGCTCGTAGATTACATGTAGACGAGTCACAGGGAAACTTTAGGTCAAACGCATATGCTAAATTGTTATATGAGTATATCGATGCCATGGAGGCCAAAGATTGCTATGTTTGTATGCAATTGCCGGCTTCTGTAGACGAAGGCATTAGATATCATCATCTCCCACTGACTTATGGGATAACATGTAGTTTACTGCTTAGTATATTTTATGGTAGAGAAGGATTTGAGTACTACTTTTCAAATTATGATTCGGTACTGCCTGAAGTTCCGAATTATAAACAAATTAATAAATGGGACTATTACAAAAAGGAGGATAGATTAGCCAAATTCTTTCTTCCTTGGGATACACTAGATACTTCATATGCACGTAGAAATAACCTGACTTGCAAAGTGTCAGAGGTTGAGAAAAAGTTCATAGGACAAGTAGACGACAGGTACAGAAGGCAGAAGATTCTAAAAATGTCAGGACAATGGAAAACGGATTGGACCGAAGAAGAGAAGGCACATAAAAAGAAAGGTAGCAATGGTCCAATAGCTTTGGATAGAACGCAGAAAGGAAAGTTATGTTTAACTCGAAGCAAGACATATTATGAGAGTGTATTTGTAGGTGAAGTAAATTGTGAACATGCTTTTAGATTAGAGTACTATTCGAAAGATTTTATGAAAGGAATGCAAGTTATTCCGAATGTGTATTTTGTATGTGGAAGAAATGCCTATGTAAAACTACCTGACAATTGGTATGGTTCGTGTTACTTGGCAATTGTCTTCCCCAAAATATATCATGCAAAGGATGTAGCGATAATAGAAGGAAAGGCTTCGAGGAGAGCGAAAAGGGAAGTAGGAGATGCAGAAGTAGTAGGAGATGTATTTGGAGCAATGTTTCCTATGTTAGGTTTAATACTTAACGATGTTAAGATCAGGAGACTAGCTACAGTTGTAGATAGATTGTCTGCAAGTACTGCAAGGTCATTAATGTTGGTAGAAGGCGAGATGCAGTCGATTAGAGCAATGGTTCTTCAGAACCGACTTGCTTTAGATGTACTGCTAGCAAAAGAAGGCGGAGTTTGTAAGGCTTTGAAGGTCCAGGAATGTTGTACTTATATTCCTGATAATTCAAAACCACTTGAGAAAGTCATACAGAACATTACACAGATTCATCAAGAGATCGAAGATTTATCAAAAATAAACGTTTGGGGAAAAGTCGGTCATGGAGTAGGAAAGGTTGGAAGTTGGTTTGCCAACCTAGGTAAAAGCATAGTATGGTACATATTAAAACCTGTATTGATAGTATTAATTTGTATAATCACATTGTTAGGTTTAGTAAAATTGTATAAATGGTATAGGTCGAACCGGTTACAACGAACAATGAGAGAGCAAGAAAGGAGATTAGCTGCTTTACAAGATCAACAGTACAAAAGCTTAAGAGCACTCGAAACGATGAAAAGAGGGAATATTGTAACTAGTCCTGTTTAGAGATGTTATTCAAATTGCATTTAGTGATGACTCCTAGAAGTCATCAAAGGGGGGACTGAGAGAGCGCAAATTTGAATAAAAATTATGTATAGGCCATAGTTACAAGCACATCGTATAACGTAGGAATGAAATGTATATCGTAATGTGAAGTTGACACTTATAGCATATAGATAACCGATATAATCCAAAGTAATATAGGAAATGTAACTGTATTCACTTTAGGACATGTATTAGATTTAGAAGGCCCGTATACGTAGTGGGCTGATGTAGAAATGGTGTAGAAATGTAGAACGTGCAAAGTAGAATTCATGTATGTGTGTAACCTTAAACCGGAGAAGCGGCGAGAAATGAAACGTGAAGAAATGTGTAGAACATGTATAACACGATATAGCGAATGAGAATATAAAGTTATACTTTACGTAGTCTATATTCTATGTACAATGTATTCACATATACGTAAAGGACTTTTGCTAAGTACGAATATATATATATATGTTAAAGGTTATACTGTGAAGAAGGTTTTTGTAAGAATGTTAGAAAGGTTTAGGTCATTTGTGATTTTAACCTGACTGACCAAAGGTTCGCAGGAGCGCAGTCCAATGTGTGTAATTTAGTGGACTCACAGGAGTCGTGAATAGCTTGATGTGGACGTGAGAGCCAAGAAGTCTAGCACTTGTTAGATTTAAGGTGACAATGCCGGACGGGGCTTATTGCCTAAACGTGAGGAGAGACGCTTGGAATTTGAGACTTGTTTTTGAATGACCATTCACAGGACCTAGAAAGGTCAAGAATCGCAGTTGTAAGTTAAAGTCTTGTTTAAGTTCATATGACTTTTGATCTGAAAGTGTCAGTTGAAGTTGCCAACAAGAAGACGAAGATGACATCTAAAGAAGAAAGGTCAACTTAACGGACGGCGAAAGAGAAGAAGCAAGGAAAAGGCTGGAAGATTACCTCATGGGGAAAGTCCGTGGTGGGCGTCAAGGGGCGTTCCACCCACACTGTGATTGTGTATTTTAGGGACAGCACCCCGGGGAGAATATAGCGAAGGCGAAGCGAACAGCTCAGAGAGAAGGGCGAAGGGTAGATGACTTGAGCAGATGCGCTGAGAGAGAGCAGAGCGAAAGGGAGCAGTAGGCCGAGGACCCTTAGAGAGCGGATGGGTAGGCAGAGAGGGTACTGCTTCATAAACTTAAGTTACCTTTAGAGGCTAAGAGAGTTTGAACTTCTTTGGGAGTCAAACTGCTGACACCTTTTTAGGTTAGGAACTTGCGAAGTAGGGATGTCACTTAGTATAGAGTAGGGACAGATTTAACTTGATACTTTTCTCTTTCTGTAGATGACGCAAAGGAACCACTTCATATCGATGCTTTAAATTGCAGATTCTGGAATTGATTTTGTATTCTTTTGTATACTTTGAGGTTTATCCTGAGAGGATTGTATTCGCATTTAAATTTGACTTTTATATAAAACTTTCAAACTTTATCAGTTGTAAGTGGTTCTTCAGAGTGGCGTCAGTTTATGGGGTTTATCTAACCTATGCGGGGTTTGTCTTTTACTCAATGACAGATACCAACGGTCCAAAATTGACGAATGAGATAAGTTAGCAGATTGATCATAAATTGATATCAAAATCTCATTCCCCGCAAAGTCCTCCTGCTCTCATTGCAGTGCACCCTTAGCCCAGTGACACTGACACCTACTGCATAGCTGCCAAGGTTTCAGATTCCTATCAGTGCCATTTTCATAATTTCAGGCTATTCAGTGTAATTATGAGTGTCATTTCAACGACTATGAATGACACTTTGTGACGAGAAAGATCAAGCATTGAAGACGAGAGAAACATATAAATTTCAGGCATTGCACCCATTTGCGCATTAAGAATGTCTGAATTATATGTTTTGAGCTGAATTATCACCCTTTATTAAAGTACCCGCTATATTATTCTCCCAAACAGAGCATTACACGTCTGTGATTGTTCAAATCCTTTGAGCGATATTTTGTAATTTTTAGGACAAGGTCATGCTGAAAATGTAATCTGTTTTGCTCTGGAGCAAAACTCTCTAGTGTGGCCGGAAACACTACCTTACTATGAGGAAGGCTCCCTTGCTGCAATTCGGATTGGGTATTAAATCTTACTTTTAGCAGTGCCAACAAAATAAGTGGGTGGGGCCAGTGGAGGAAGTAGGTGGAGCCAGGGAAATGTGGGCCTGGCCTCCGACAAACATTTGAGCACCTGGACTTCATATTTTACAAATTAAGTACTGACAATAGATTACTATTTCACGTAGTCAATCGTGCATGCTCTGTCTCTACAGAGTTTCATAGAAATAGAGAGACGGGCATTTCAATAAAAGGGTTATCTTATTTCTCATGCAAGAGATATGAACTGCTACAATCGTTGGACAGAATGCGAAGTATAATGCGTACAGCGTCAACAGTAATATAAAATAATACTGTAATAGCATTGTCTGTTGCTATGACCTATATCAAAATACATACATAAATAACACAGGCTAAAATACTCAATTGGTGCTTCTAAAATACGCCTACCCCAGTGTACCTAACCTAGGTCTAATACGAGGGAAGAAGTAGGTGCTGTTTTAGCTAAGTTTAGTTTTGCCAAGAATCTGCCAAAGGTTTCTCTAGGTTCTAATCAGCTCCATAGCTTTAGAATGAGAGAGGTTGGTATCTCTTTCTCGAGACTCGATTTCCCAACACCCCGCAAGGGTAGTCAGAAACACTGGAGCTGGATTCTCTACAGGAGGATGACCGCTTCTGGTCAGTGAGTCAGCTGGAGAGTTGGCTTACTTCGGGACTTGCTGTGGCGAGCTGCGTCGTGCAAGTAGGTAGTTGAACTGCACCCAACTACACCGTGCTTTGCCATAGCAAGTGAAGGTATATTTATACCTTGAAGGTGTTTAGGAATGCCAGCATTCATGTAAAGTCGGGCATATGAATGTCATGAATGAACCCCTAAGGAATAGATGTTCATGCATAATAAATGAGTTCCTGTAGAAATCAATATCCAAGCGAGGGGAAGTCCCTAACAGCTTAAGAGTCTGGTTTTCCAAGAAATCGTTGTGACGTAGATGGACGGATGGAAGTAGCCATGCCTGTATTTGGGTAGCATGGACTATGCCTAAATAAGGAATGGATATCTATGCCTATATAAGGGCAATGTGAAATGTACCTATATAAGGGCATGAATCGTGAAATGCATACAGAATCTAAATCGACATACAACACCGACTCCACTATCTTATGTACGACATTACTAAGTTCTAAACATGTTAAACATATCCAAATCATATCTATACATGAAGTGCTAAAATAAAGTTTCAAATACATTGTAAATTATGCATTCATACTATTGCATTGCTGCTGTACACATTAAAGCAAGTATTAATTCTAAGCACATGTTTAAATTTTTAAATGCTCACTGAATGAATCACGGAAATATACATTTATGAAATGGCTCGTTAAATACAGAAGAATAAAGTGCTGAAACCATTTCATGGCAGATTACATAAAACAGTTTGTATGTGGACAAGGTCATATATTGTCTCTGGAAGTATTCTAAGAATTCTTGTTCTCTATGAATAGCTCTACTGTAGGCAGATTACTTGTGCCAAAAAAGAAAAATACAAATTATGGAGAAAAGAAAATTAACACTGTGTGCCAAAAACAAAAGTCAGTGTTAGGGCTTGGAGAAAACATGAAATCTTCTATGTTAGTTGACAAAAAGTCATCTACCATTGTAGGCGAAAATTGGATTACCTCGTTTAGAAGATTAACTACACATAGATGTGTTGCATCGCCGTCAGCATTGGTCGCATTAGCAATGTTTGTAATGGATGGTACCTGTGCGCCTGTTTCCTCTCATACCTCAGCAGTTGCATCTTGCATCTGTTAGATCTCAATGAATGCCTTCGACACTGTAAACCATAACATCTTACTGCACCGACTCAGTGGGATAGGAATCTCAGGAATGGCAATTACCTGGCTCAGATCCTTTCTCTCTGATCGTTCCTTCCAGGTATTTGAGAGGGAATGTAATGTATGTATACTTGTAAAGCGCACTGTTACCTCGTTACGTGGCGTCCTGGCGCTGTATACCGCTGGGGAACCCGTCCTGGCTTTCCCTGTGAGGGGGCACCCCCAAGGTGAAGCCAGGCATCCCCGGCGCTGCTGGGGCCGTTGTGGAGATTAGGCAAGCTATTGCCCAGAGTTGCAGAGTGGGACCCATGGTTAGCGTAGGCACCTAGGTGAGAATTATCGAGTCCGCGGACATTGACCCAAGACCTTTCCGCGTCGGTAATTGAACCCTGGTCCCGGGCCGACTTCTGCTTCAGGGTCTGCCGCTTCTAACCATTGAGCCACACTTCTCTGCACCTCCCCAGAAAACCTTTGAACTGTGGGGTACCACAGGGCTCCTCTCTAAGCCCACCCTTTTTAATGTTTACATGAGCCCACTGGCTGAGATCGTCCGCCCCTTCGGAGTAAAAATCGTCACCTACGTGGACGACACCCAGCTAGTGTTGGCTCTAGATCCCCCCCCTTAACTCACACCATGGCCACAAAAAATGTCTGGAAGCAGTCACCGAATGGATGACTTCCTCCTGCCTCAAATTAAACCGGGACAAAACAGAGCTTATGCTCCTTGGGAACACCTTTGATAAGACCATAGATCCACTCTGGGCCCTCCCCCTCCACCCAAAGATCCAATCAAAAGCTTTGGCATATGGTCAGACAAATCACTCAACTTTAACCACCAGGCGGCCAAACTATCTGCCACCTGCTTTGGCCTTCGAAGGCTGCAGCGCAAAATCCTCCCGCTCCTACCCCTTCATGCTAGACTGATTATGGTACAAGGTCTAATTCTGTCCTGTTTGGACTGTGGGAATGCCCTATACTGGTAATTTGTAGGATAGATGCACAGCTTGTTTTTTGTATAGTGCTAGGCAAGATGTTTGGCTCCTGTTTTTGGTGCTCCTAGAGGTGACGTCAAGGGTCCAATGGCGTCATGAGACATTAGTAATTTGTGAAACTAGTGAACCTCTAGTTTCATCCCTTTTGGGCACACATTTTCGTTGTCTTTCCAATGGAAAAAGACTTCCACTCTGTTTTTTGAATTGTTCATAAGTATCTTTTTAATTCATTTGAGACATCAAGTCGTTGTTATACAGGTTTAGGTTTTGACCTCATAAGCATCAGGCAATGTCGTTTCAAAACATCCAATGCATTTCGGGCATTGTTGATATGCCCTTCATCAGGGAACAGACACTGTAAGAATAGTATGATATCAATTAGGGTGCTGGTTTCTAGACAATATTAATCACAGATAATGCAAAGCAAGTATTAAATGGTACATGCACATTGCTGGAAAATCTTTTGCGTGTACGCGTGTATATACAAAGTAACTCATAGTCATAAAAAATTGCTGTATATATACATGTTGGCCCAAGGCAGTAATGTCGAAACAACAAAAGTAGTGTGTCACTTACAAGCCTTTCCTCGCGAGTGTGCAGATGAGTCTGTAAGAAAACGTAAGAAGCACGGTTGGCGTTGCTGTGTGTACGTGTTATGGAAAGGTTAAAGATTCGCTCGTCTATATCGGCTATGAAAACTAAGCTGTGGTATCAGTTTGGCGTGCTTCGGTCGGTTGGTATCCTTCTGAACGACGGCACAGAACGGGTCTGGCCGCGTTTTACTATGTTCAAAAAGGAGTTCCGGTCATGTGACCATGGAGATAGACGATAGACTATCATTATCAAGATTGAAAAGTTTGTGTATGGGGTTCAAAGGCAGCGTGTGTATGTTAAACTAAGCTTCTGTTGAGGTAATAAGTTTAACGGGTAGATCAGACCTAGAATTAAGTTGTTGAAAAAATACAGTTGTCGAAATAAATAGGGTGAAGCTCAAATCAAAAAAAACTAGAACGGGACTAGAGTACCCCATGAATGGGCTCGAACTGTTGGTTCGAGTACCTGAAGTAATTTATGGCTGTATTCATTGAGCTAATCAGTGCTCCAGAATGTTTGAAGACGTATCTATGTGATAGTATAACGAGTGTTGAATGCGCCTTCTGGTGTTTGCGGTGTATCTGTGTGAACAGTCACAGAATTAACATAGAATTGACAAGGTATGGTCGTAAGAGCAATTATTACAGGTAACATGACAGTTCTCATTTAAGCCAGTCGGCTTTTGGGTGGAAAGTCTTTGTATCCAAAAGTTCTCTCTTCTTAGAAGATGTTTTGTATTGTCTCTTCCCTCAATTTTCTGTACTGTTTCAAGAATGACAAACTTTATCTGTGAAATGTTGTGTTGTTCTTCCACAAAATGCGCTGACAAGGCTGATTTGGTATTTTTCAGTCGTATGTTAGATTTGTGTTCAGTTAGGCGAACTTTGATCCGCCTTTCTGTCTTGCCTACGTACATTTTTCTGCATGGACATCTTATTGCATAAATCAAGTTGCTAGTGTCACATGTTGCGTTAACCTTGAGTTTGATAGGATAACCCTTCATAGGGTGATTAATTGAGTTTCCCCTGATTATGCTGTTGCAATTGCCACAGTTCAGACATGGTTTGGTTCCAGAGAACTCTGTGATCTTCTGTGGTTTGTACTGAAGAATTTCACCCAGGTTATTTGCTCGTGTGTATGCAAATATTGGAGGGAGGTTGAAAGATTGTTTGAAGTCAGGTCCGATGTTTAACAGTTACCAATGTTTCAAAATGATGTTTTTAAATTTTCTGCTTGCTGTTGAAAATTTAGAAACCACTACTGTCCGTGTTTGTTCTGTTTTGGCTCTAGGTGTTAAGAGTTTCATTCTTGTGAGCTTTTCAATCCTTCCTCTTGATTCATCGATCAGTTTTTGAGGGTACCCTCTGTTGATGAATATGTTTGCAGTCTCATTTATTTTTGTCTTAAGGGTGTTCTCGTCAGAGGTAATCCTTTTTTCTCTGGCCATCTGTGAAAAAGGTAGGTTCCTTATCAAGTTTGGCTCATGGAAGCTCGAATGGTGTAGCATATTGTTTCTGTCTGTTGGTTTGACATAAAGGTCTGTGGAGAATCCATCTGGGGTTATTGAGATTCTAACATCCAAAAAGTTGACCATAGTATCAGATATGTCCCATGTTAGTTGAATGCGTTGGTCAATTTTATTGAATTCTATCAATTCGTCTTTTAACTTTTCTTCAGAGTTTGTCCAAATGATGAATAGATCATCGATGTATCTAATAATCATTTTTGAATTGTTTGTCCATTCTTTTTTGGCAAAAATGTGTTTATTTTCATACCACTGCATAAAAATGTTGGCATAAACGGGTGCCGCCGAATTGCCCATAGCTATTCCGGTGAGCTGCTGGTACCATTTCTCGTTGTATTTGAAATAGCTTTGATGCAATGTAAAGTACATAAGTTCCATTAGGAAAGTCTGAAATTCAAGGTCTAGTTCGGTGTTCATAAGTGCTTCCTTCATGGCTTCTTTCCCCATATTATGGGGTATGCTTGTGTATAGGGAACGAACATCTGCTGTGCACAGTATGATTTTTTCTTGTGGGTCCCATGACACCTGTTGTAATTTCCATAAGAATTGTGTGGTGTCCTTTACATAAGTTTTCATGGCTTGCACTGTTGGTTGCAGATATTTGTCTATTAGTTGTCCAATGGGTTCATGTAGGCTCCCTCGTGTGGATACTATGGGTCTCTTTGGTTGATCCATGGTGTTTTTATGTATCTTCGGTACCATTCGCAAGGTAGGACTCTTAGGGTTGGTGGGTGTGAGAAAGTTTTTTGTTCTGTCTGAAATTGTGCCATGGTTGTGGGCTCTGTCAAGAATGTTCCGTAGTGTTTTGGAGTATTCAACTGTAGGATTGCTGTCCAGTTTACTATATGTGTTGGTATCTGCGATGTGTTCCATCACTTTTGTTTCGTACATGGTTTTGTTCATGATTACGATTGCTCCACCTTTATCAGCTTTAGTAAATATGATGTTTTCGTTGGATGCGAGTTTGTGTAACGTGTCAAGATCCTTTTGAGTTATGTTTCTCTTTTTTGGTTTAACATGTTTAATCTTGCTTAGATCTTGTTTAACGATGTTTTCAAACAGATCCAGTGTTTTATGGCTGATAGGTGCTTGAAAGGTACTTGATGGTTGTAGTCCTAAGAGTTGGTCTTGCTCTTGCTGTTATCGTTCGGGGAGTACATTGTCGAAAAAAATTCTTAATCTGAGTTTGCGCATTAGCTTGAAAAAGCTCACCTCTAGTTCTAGGTTATCCGTGGTCGTGGTAGGTACAAAAGACGTTCCCTTTTGGAGTAATCCTAGTTCGTGCGTGTTGAGATGATAGTCACTTATATTGATTACCAGTTGTTCTATGTCTGGTTCTTTTTTGTCCTCTTCTCTTTCTCCTTTTCTTTGCTGATCCCTGTCGCGCTCCGTGTGGTAGGTGGGTCCCTGTCTTTTTCCTTTTCTTTTGCTTTGTCCTCTCCGGGGTCTCCTTTTTGAGCTTGACCCTGTTCTAAAAAAGGATTAATTTCAATTGGTGCACTAGTAGTAGGTTGCTCGGCTGGTGCAGTGTCCTGTGTTTTTCGCGTTGGTTGTGATTTGCGTTGTTTTTGACTTGTATCACTATCCGTTAAGGATGTGTCGGTGTTGGAGTTATAAGGACGGTTCCTTCTTTTCTGAGCATATATTTCAGCCCACGTGTAGACTTCTCCAAGCCTACAATCGAGGGTATCCCTCTTAAATTTCCGAATTTTCCGTTCGTTGATCTCCCTTGAGTGTTTTTCTATTTGACTCTGTATGTCCTCCAGAGTTGTTTTAAGTTCCTCTTCGGTCATCATTTTGGAGAGCTCTGTTGATACTTCCTCAATTTCTGTGCTCAAATCCTCTAAGATAGTGGATAATTCTTGAATTATTAATAGAATCAGGTCCAAAGAACATTTGTTCAATATTTCAAACTATCGTTCCTGAAACTTTTTTGAATGTTTGCAAAGAGATGGTTTCAGTGCAATTCTTAGGCCTTGTGGTATGCGTTGGTTACGATGGTATTTTATGAGGGTGCTGGCATGGAGTTGTTGATTGATTTTTCTTTTTGAGAGATATAATAACTGTCTCATATTTTGCTCCTTAGACCGGCTTGTGGTTTCCTGTGCTAGTTCATCCCTGATTAGTGAATACATTTGATCCACATCGTCTGCTTTGAATGCAAAGGTGGAGGCTCTGGCCTCAGTGCTTTTTGATATATCATCGTAGTTGCTCATTTTTATGGTTCCTTTTGCTGCTGTTTGGTGCGTGCAATCAGTCCTGTGGACTCTGGCTTTATAAACACTGGTAATTTGTAGGATAGATGCACAGCTTGTTTTTGTATAGTGCTAGGCAAGATGTTTGGCTCCTGTTTTTGGTGCTCCTAAAGGTGACGTCAAGGGTCCAATGGCGTCATGAAACATTAGTAATTTGCGAAACTAGTGAACCTCTAGTTTCATCCCTTTTGGGCACATATTTTCGTTGTCTTTCCAATGGAAAAAGACTTCCACTCTGTTTTTTGAATTGTTCATAAGTATCTTTTTAATTCATTTGAGGCATCAAGTCGTTGTTATACAGGTTTAGGTTTTCACCTCATAAGCATCAGGCAATGTCGTTTCAAAACATCCAATGCATTTCGGGCATTGTTGATATGCCCTTCATCAGGGAACAGACACTGTAAGAATAGTATGATATCAATTAGGGTGCTGGTTTCTAGACAATATTAATCACAGATAATGCAAAGCTATGGTCAACTTTTTGGATGTTAGAATCTCAATAACCCCAGATGGATTCTCCACAGACCTTTATTTCAAACCAACGGACAGAAACAATATGCTACACCATTTGAGCTTCCATGAGCCAAACTTGATAAGGAACCTACCTTTTTCACAGATGGCCAGAGTAAAAAGGATTACCTCTGACGAGAACACCCTTAAGACAAAAATAAATGAGACTGCAAACAAATTCATCAACAGAGGGTACCCTCAAAAATTGAACGATGAATCAAGAGGAAGGATTGAAAAGCTCACAAGAATGAAACTCTTAACACCTAGAGCCAAAACAGAACAAACACGGACAGTAGTGGTTTCTAAATTTTCAACAGCAAGCAGAAAATTTAAAAACATCATTTTGAAACATTGGTCACTGTTAAACATCGAACCTGACTTCAAACAATCTTCCAACCTCCCTCCAATATTTGCATTCACACGAGCAAATAACCTGGGTGAAATTCTTCAGTACAAACCACAGAAGATCACAGAGTTCTCTGGAACCAAATCATGTCTGAACTGTGGCAATTGCAACAGCATATTCAGGGGAAATTCAATCAATCACCCTATGAAGGTTTATCCTATCAAACTCAAGGTTAACACAACATGTGACACTAGCAACTTGATTTATGCAATAAGATGTCCATGCGGAAAAATGTACGTAGGCAAGACAGAAAGGCGTATCAAAGCTCGCCTAACTGAACACAAATCTAACATACGACTGAAAAATACCAAATCAGCCTTGTCAGCGCATTTTGTGGAAGAACAACACAACATTTCACAGATAAAGTTTGTCATTCTTGAAACAGTACAGAAAATTGAGGGAAGAGACAATACAAAACATCTTCTAAGAGAGAACTTTTGGATACAAAGACTTTCCACCCAAAAGCCGACTGGCTTAAATGGTAGAATTGAACTGTCATGTTACCTGTAATAATTGCTCTTATGACCATACCTTGTCAATTCTGTGTTAATTCTGTGACTGTTCACACAGATACACCACAAACACCAGAAGGCGCATTCAACACTCGTTATACTATTACATAGATACGTCTTCAAACATTCTGGAGAACTGATTAGCTCAATGAATACAGCCATAAATTACTTCAGGTACTCGAACCAACAGTTCGAGCCCATTCATGGGGTACTCTAGTCCCGTTCTAGTTTTTTTTGATTTGAGCTTCAACCTATTTTTATCGACAACTGTATTTTTTCAACAACTTAATTCTAGGTCTGATCTACCCGTTAAACTTATTACCTCAACAGAAGCTTAGTTTAACATACACACGCTGCCTTTGAACCCCATACACAAACTTTTCAATCTTGATAATGATAGTCTATCGTCTATCTCCATGGTCACATGACCGGAACTCCTTTTTGAACATAGTAAAACGCGGCCAGACCCGTTCTGTGCCGTCGTTCAGAAGGATACCAACCGACCGAAGCACGCCAAACTGATACCACAGGTTAGTTTTCATAGCCGATATAGACGAGCGAATCTTTAACCTTTCCATAACGCGTACACACAGCAACGCTGACCGTGCTTCTTACGTTTTAGTGACACACTACTTTTGTTGTTTCAACATTACTGCCTTGGGCCAACATGTATATATACAGCAATTTTTTATGACTATGAGTTACTTTGTATATACACGCGTACACGCAAAAGATTTTCCAACAATGTGCATGTACCATTTAATACTTGCTTTGCATTATCTGTGATTAATATTGTCTAGAAACCAGCACCCTAATTGATATCATACTATTCTTACAGTGTCTGTTCCCTGATGAAGGGCATATCAACAATGCCCGAAATGCATTGGATGTTTTGAAACGACATTGCCTGATGCTTATGAGGTCAAAACCTAAACCTGTATAACAACGACTTGATGTCTCAAATGAATTAAAAAGATACTTATGAACAATTAAAAAAACAGAGTGGAAGTCTTTTTCCATTGGAAAGACAACGAAAATGTGTGCCCAAAAGGGATGAAACTAGAGGTTCACTAGTTTCACATATTAGGAATGCCCTATACCTGAGGGCCCCCCAGTCCACCCTAAATAAGCTACAGATAATCCAGAACTTTGCCGCCAGAACCCTTCTCCAAATCCCTCGGCGAGTCTTGGTTAGATCCAGACTAAAAGATCTTCACTGGCTCCCAGTAAGGGCAAGGATAGAATTCAAGGCTATGTGCATTGCACATCGTTCTTACTGGGGAACATTACCCATCATCAATCGCCCCCTGATAACCGCCTACCATACCAACAGACAACTCCGATCAGGATCCTCCTACCTCGCCATATTAGCCAGATTCAAGAGAGCCAGATGCGGAGGCCGCTTATTCTCTCACAATCTCGCTAGCCTCTGGAATGCCCTTCCTCTCACACTCAGATACGAGCCCAAACTACTTGCCTTCCGAAAACTCCAAAAAACCTTGCTCTTTAACAAACCAGAGTAGCTTCTGCGGCTCTGTCTCAAGAATGACCTCTTGCAGCGCTGGGACACCTTAGGGTAGCCACAGCGCTTTAAAAATTGTCTTCATTTCATTTAACTTTTCCCCATTATCATGAAGACAGTCGATAACTTCAATGTCTCTCCCCATAGAGGGGCTAGCCCCACAAGGGTTCCCTAGTACGTGCAAATTCTATCTCCCAGCTCTTCATCTCCAGCAGCCAACCTGACATCTGTTCCGAAGGGCCCCCCTCTAGCTACCTCTACTCAGAATAACAACTCCACTGCACTGCACGTTGTGAACGCTAAGGTTTCCCATACTGTGCAAATTCTATCTCGTGCCTTTTAACCACCAGCTGCCAACCTGACATCTATTCTGAAGTAACCCCCTCTAGCTACCTCTGTTCTGAATAACAATTCCACAGCACTGCCTGTTGTTAACGAGCCACAAATGCACAGCCATCACAAGAGTCTACATGCTCCCCCTCCCACACCGTTAGCTGGTTCTAACTCCCCTATTTCCACTGCTCTCTACGCTGCCCGGATTCTCACCATGAACCCGTCCCCCAGCTCAACCCGCAATCCTGACCTGGCCACACATGCTGGCGAGGGTCACCTGCTGTCCATCCCCATCCCACACATCCCTCCAAGCACTCAGTTCCATTTCCCAGAATCCCTTGCCCCGGGGCCCATTCATTTGCAACCAGCTCTTCTTGTCCCTTCCCCCACTAGCTATCCTCAGCCGCAGGGTCCCCAGAACCTAGCCTCACATCCCCATTCACACACCTCATTGGAAAACCGACGTAACGAGATTGCACTCTGCCGTCAACAACTTGAAGCTGATATTCGTAGCCTATCACACATCACTGAGGATCTATCGGGTAATTCCAGATTAAGCCGCTCTCTTATGACCAATCTCCATCTACGCTTGCGCCCTGACTGCGCTTGTACCTGGTGCCCCTCCACCCCCATCCTAGGTGAAGCACATCCCAGTCCACCCACACACCCCATAGTTTGGCCTCTGCTCCGCACCCTAGTGACCCCTCTTGCCAACCCCAGATGTAGAGCCTTCCTGTCTGAGACCGATATTAAATCTCTCCTACTGTCTTATGTTCTGCCACTTCCTTCTACCCCATCTAACGCACATCTAATTGAATCAATCCCCAATGATCCCTTCAGGGAACCTAAGCCAAATACAAGAACTTTAAATATGAACAGCCTCACGATGTCAGCGGCACGCTACCCCATCAATGGACACCCCCGTTAGTCTCAAATGTGCGCTCCTAAACTGCGGATCGTCTGTGAAACACTCTGCGGATATTGTTGATCTCATCCTTGTCGAAGATCTTGACTTTTTATTGCGTATGGAAACTTGGCTAAATGACTCAGCCGCTCCTATCCTGGACCTTTTAATGCCTCCCAACTTTGATATCATTAGGTTGGATAGAACTAGTGGTCAAGGGAGAGGCATTGCATGCCTACATCATGGTAATCTAACAGTGAAAGTCATTCATGTCGACCTCCTGCAGACTTGTGAATATCTATGCATTGAAGTGACTAGAGGCAACAATCACACATGCAAACTGCATACGTTATACCACCCCCCTCGCAACAACCTTCCTTCACAGAACAGATCATGGATATTATTTTTTCTAACGCAGATTTCCAGGGCAATCTGATCTTCCTGGGAGACTTCAACCTCCACTGGAATGATATAAACAATGTGATTGTCAACAGCCTCAAATCCTTCCTACTTGACCTTAACCTTACCCAATGATGTGACATTCCTAAGCATAACAAAGGAGCCACGCTAGATCTGGTCATTGGTAAGCCCAATTCTCTCCTCATGGAGCCGATCCTTTCATGTGTCTGGCAGATCACGACTGCATCCCCTTCCTCATCCTTGAATCGTTAAGAGCAAGCAGATCCCAACATAAGAACTCCAAACAGTTGAAAAGATGTTTACGGAACATCAACTAGCAAGGCCTAACGGCGCTCTGTGATAGCATCTTGCCACCCTCTTTGAACATGTTGGATGTCCATGACCTGACAGCCCACTATATCCACGCAATACTTAATGTACTTGACTCAGTAGCGCCACTTCAGCTTAATGGAACGTCCTCTTAATGCTCCAAACAGTGGTTCGATGATCGTCTTAATGCCGAAAAAGGAAATGTAAGACTTGTAGAAAGGAAATGGTGATCGCCTTGAACATCTTTGTCACTTGAGATCCTTGCTAAGCACATACAATAAACTCATCAGATGCACCTTCTTCAGAACTCAACTCGATGAAACAAAAAAAGTCCAAATAAACAGTTTGAACTCAAGTCCCAAGCTAACAACCATCCTAACCGCTCCTCTCCAGGTCAAGGGACACTCCATAAAAATTTGCTGTTTTCTTCAATGATAAGTCTACTAAGATGGAGATGGATCTAACCTTGGCCCATGATCTCATCCCGAGTGGTCATCTGAACACCCTACACCCTTCAGAGTCGACTAGCACTGACCCTTCTCAGCCCTTTCTCCCCAAAACAATGCATCTTCGAGTCTGTTCCAAACCTTGGGTGAACCCACTATACTCAAAATGCTGTTGACGTTGAAACCTTCCAATCACTACAACGACCCTTTGCCATTGAACCTGTTTCTGGAAGTGAGATCCTCCTTACTAACACTCTGGACAACGATCGTCAATACTTTTCATATGCAAGGTGCTATTCCGGATCGCCTTAAATCAGGTCAAGTTACCCTGATCATAAAGAAACCAAATACTGATCCCACGGACCTTTTTAAGTTTTGTCCAATCCCCAACATCCCCACCTTAGCAAAACTCATGGAGAAGTGTGCTCGCCCAGCTCTGTCATCACATCAACCACTTCCAGCTCCTGGACCAATGCCAATCTGGTTTTCGCCCAAGTCATAGTACGGAGTCCACGCTAACACACATCATGGATGATGTGCTTAGAATGCTGAATCACAATGAAGTGTGCTTATTGATCCTTCTTGACCTCTCGAAAGCATTTGATACTGTCAAACACATCACCTAAATGACCTCCTGGACCATAGGAGGGGGCTGTCTGGGCCAGTTTTAAACTGGTTCCTTTCGTTCCTTCACAACAGATCCCGAAGCTTCAAGGTGAACTACTCCTTGTCACATACTTCACCGGTCACCTTGGGGGGTTCCCCAAGGTTCAGCACTGTCCCCCACGCTCTTTAACCTGTTCATTGAGCCTCTGACAGAAATTCTAAAATCGTCCAGCATTCATTATCATATATATGCGGATGATAACCAACTATACCTGAAGATTGCCTTCCCCGAAGACATTCAGTCCCTCAACCCAGTCCTGCTGGAAACACAAAACTGGTTGACAAGTAATCACCTGAAGTTAAATCCTCTTAAAACTGAATTCTTACTGATCTCACCCCACAACCAATCCCCTGTCATGGAGCAATGGCTGAATCAGCTGACTGCTCTTAACTGTAGACCACACCTCATGGACTCTGCATCTTCTCTGGGTATCATTCTTGACAAATGTCTGAACATGCAGAAGCACATCAGTTCCCTCACTAAAGGAGCGAACTTCCAACTCCGCCTACTCAGGAAACTCAAACCCTTTCTCCTTGCTCATGTCCTAAAGATTGCAATACAAGCATTAGTGATCTCAAAGCTGGACTGTGGTAGTGCAACCCTTTGCAGCCTGCCTAGAGTGAGGATGGCTCCTCTTAGGGCTTGCCTAAACTCCGCTGCTAGGCTCTAAACTGGCACAAAAAAACATACCACCACATGTCTCCAGACTTGACAATTGGCTTCCATATGAAGGTCGGATACAGTTAAAAATTGCATGCATGGCTCACAAGGCCATCCACTTCAAGACCCCGCTAGGAAACGGGAGCTCTCCTGCGGTTCCAGAGCTTCCAGAAGTAACAGCACGCTTTTGCTAAAACCAGAAAAATTTAAGAAAATAAAGACCTATAACCGAAACCTTCTATGGGATGGCTCCGAGGATCTGGAACTCCCTCCCACCCGAAGACAGGGTGAACCCCTCCACTGTCTTTTTTAAAAAGAAGTCAAAGGACTCTTGATGAAGAAATTTCTTCTTACCCGTCCATACCCGTTGACTCTGGCCCAGCCACCTGGTTCACGAGCTTCCTGGACAATTCTAGATTGTGACCTTGTTGCGCTGTCAATTCTATTGTGTCTGTTTTTCCCTCGGGATAATGTTTGTCAATTAGACTTTGATTTTGTTGCCTTGTTTATTCTGTAGCTTATATCCATCGTGATGAATAAGCTGTAAAGCGTTCTGATACCCTCGGTGGTCATGTTTGCTCTATATAAAACTTTTTAAAAAAAGAAAAATAAATAAATATACAGGTAAAGAAATCTTGTTTGTGGATGTTCCCTGGTACGCTTGGATGACCCGTCTCATATGTGGCCGTAGCTTCATTGGAAAATGCTTAACAGCTTGTTCGCTCCAAGGGATTGGAAATGCTTTAGCCCCCGCATTCAAGGGCAGTGAAATGCTGCTGACAGTTTCAGGCCGTAAATTCACGGTGAGACAAGCTCACTGCAGTGGAATCTCTGGCATCACAGGACTTGAAAAATGCGGTGAGACGTGAGGGGGCCAGAGAGAAGAGTGTGTTCAACTATGAACCCGGGACATTTTAAACTGCACCTATTTCGTTGTTTCAAGATCACCAGCACTCGCTTGAGGTTTTAGCAGTCAACAGAAAAAACACTTACCCTGGCAGCCAAGATGGTGCTCCCTGGGAATTGCAGTCTGCAGGAGAAGGCTGTGACCATGTGTTTTCAGGAACCAATCGACTGAGCTGGGTTTCCACCAATGGAAATAAAATAGGAACATTTGAAAAACGACTGGTGAGAGTTACTGGGACAGGCATATGATTAAGGCACTCCAGCCGAAACCGGTCATGCCGTCTTTGCTGAACAAAAACAAATCTTCCTGGCTCCCTTGTGTGTCCCTCTGGTCTCTTTCCCTCGGGTAAAGAAATCTTTATATATATATATATATATATATATATATATATTATCAACCGCAGGAGAAACGCGACCGAGAATCAAGGAGCGCCTAGCGAAGGGAAAGTGAGCCAAGCGGTGGAATATATATATATATATATATATATATATATATATATATATATATATATATATATATATATATATATATATATATATATATATATATATATATATATATATATATATATATATATATAAGAATCCACAGTCCTGAAGCGCCGAAAACCGCAAACGGACACAACCAGGTACAGACCACAAGGCAAGGATTTAAAGATGAATGGTGTGCTTTATTCCATCAATGGGGACGGCAACATGACGCGTTTCGTCCGGGAAACCCGGACTTGATCACATGATATATATATACATACATACATACATACATACATACACACACACATACATACACACATACATACACACATACATACACCCCGGGAGAGCTGTGCGCGAGCCGGTCTTTCCCCGGGTAGATTCGCTCGTGTCAATGGCCACGGCAGGTGGGTCCTGATTAGCGAGGGTCAGGTGGGGTAATTAGGGTCAGCGCAGGGCAGGGAATCATTACGCCCTAGGGAGGCGGGCGGCGAGGTTCGTTTTTGTGCGGGCCCCTGTTTGTTTTCCGACCGGATGACGGAGCAGCTGCCACCCCCCTCCGGAGTGTCGGGCCCCCTGCTGCAGGTATGTCCTGCCCCTTGTGGGGCTGCTGTCTCGCGTGGGGTGTCCCGCAGGAGGTGGGGCGCTCTGGGGGGAGGCCCCTGAAACAGGGGAGTGGCGTTTTCTCTAGCAAGGCCCATAAGCCTGCCTTGAATGTTAGAGGTAGGCGGGGCGGAGTTTGTGCACAGAGGCTCGTCCTGTGAGCCCCGGGTGAGGTCTTCTTCTGTTCCTGCCCCCACTGCAGGGTGGAGTCCCCCAAGCCTGGTTTAGAGCCCTTCTTAGTGCTGAATGGGCAGCGCTATCTTTTTTTGCCTGCACCATGTGCTGCCACTGGGGTTCCTACGATTTCTGCTGTGTTCCCTGGTCCTGTTGAGTTTTTTGATGGGGTAGGTGGCCTGTTTGCCCAAGGTTTTTTCGACCTTTGCCCAGGGTTGTCAGGTAGACAGTGCGGAGCTCCCCCCACGTGCTGTTCACGTGAGTTGGGTTGCGCAAGGGCCTCCAAGGGGGGATGTTGGTTCCCCATTGCTTCCCGTTGTTTTTTCCCAGCCTTCCGGGGGTGTGCATCTCGTTGGCGACGCCTCGGCTTCCCACATTCACCCATCCCGTGTCCTTCTCCAAGCCTAGGGGGGCGCCTCTTGATTTTTCTGACCGGCGGCATGGGGACTTTGGGCTGAGGCCGTTGGGTGTGGTTGGGCGCTGGTGGGGATTCAGCGGTGGCTCCTCTGGGTGCGGGTGGGGGGTTAGGCGCTTCGGTGACGGCGCGGTCCGGTCTGAGCGGCCGTAGGCGTAAGGCTCCTACTACCGCATGTCTTCCTGTTTCAATACCGAGTGGTTTGCTGGCAGCCCCAACAGCGGTTTCTGGGGAGGGGAGAGCGGAAGGGGTTTCTGGGGCAGATTCCTCTTTTCAGCCGCAGGGTGTAGTGCGCATTGATGGTATCCAATGGGAGTCTTATGATGGAGGTGGGAGAGGTACGTGATTGGGAGGTTGGTAATGTTGCACCGGTTTGGACACACTTTTTTCCCTTGTACAACACAGTATACTTCCGCTCACATTTTGTTTGCTTTTGATACTTACACAGGTGCCCCCATTGCCTACGTTATGTTTATGCTGGTGCCTGGTTGTCTAGCTTTTATTGCAGTATTATACCTCTACTTGTTCTTGGTTTTGCTTTGTAACCTGCACACTTGTCATTTTTTCCTTCTGGCGCTTTTGCTACCCATGCCTTTTGTTTTCTCACAATTGTCGATTTTACCTCATGTTACTTAACGCCTGCTTTTGTAATCTGTTCACGTGTAATGTTCTCCTCATGTATCAGTCTGTTCTTTTTGGGGAGCGCTCTGGCGCCTTCTGGTGGGGTTTGCGCTTTCTGGAAACGCTTGAATGGCTGACTCACTACATACATATATACCTTTAAGTTTTGCATGAGTTGCAGGGGTGATGCTCAGAGGGAACTTGTGAGGGTGCAAGCTGTATGGTCGCACAATGAGGAGGCTGATGCTTATAGTTATCTCTGTATACCTGGGATGGGATACGCATGGGTATACTCTACGTGTTACTTAAGAATTGTAGAGTACAGAGGGCTAATGCATATACTAGTGCTTAGAGTTATTTCTATATACATAAGGAGGGGATACGAGTGGATATACTCTAAGCGTCACATCGGCATTGGTTCTGGGTACAATGGCCCCTCCTCGTACCCCTGTTTCTCCGGTGTGTAGTGGGGCTGGCCAGGTTTTCGCTACGTCTCTCCAATTAATTGGCAGGGCTTATGTGTGAACCCCTTTCCCAGCAGGTTCAGCCTGGGGCCCTTGGTTCACTTGTTTCCTCCGTCGGTTTGTTTGGGGGCATGGGGGTGTGTTGCCACAGAGCTATGCTCCTTTTCCTTTGGGAAGCAAGGTGGTTGGGCCTGACTCTATGCATGCTGCGGTGTCCTGGTCCGGGAGCCTGCTCCAGGTGGCGATTCATGCGCGGTTGTTTCCACTGCTGTGGGTATATCAGTACGGTGCAGTCTGGCTTGAGCGGCTACAACTGCAAGGTTACAGCTACAGTGCGTCGGTCCTCAGCTGACAGGACACAGTTACGGGCGGAGCAGTAGACGTTTCAGTCTGGGGTGGAGGGCACTGGAAGGGGATCTGGAGCGGATTTCTCTTCTGGAATGTGAGGCGCAGTGCGCAGCGAAGTTATCCAATGGAATTCTAACGTTGGTGGACTTGGTGATTGCAAGTTGCTTAGGGGCTGTGGGGTTTATGTTGGACATGATGTTGACCTTATTTTGGATGTCTCTAATGATAACCGGGAGGGGATGAATTACGAATTGAGGATGTTGCACATGTTCAAGTCACAAATGAGAGGGGTGGGTTGGGGCAATCTGTTTCTATCAGTATTTTGCAGGAGTACTGTGCGAACATGCAAAAGTTCAAGTCTCATCGTCAATCAAGTCGCGTCAAGGGGACCCTGAGTGGTTTCAACAGAGAATGTCGCGGTGTCGAAATGTAAGGAAGGCTGGTGGTCTGTTTGGCAACAAGGGGAGAGTCTCCCAGTTCCGTACTAGATCTATTGGTATTCGGGATAAGGTTGTTGGGGAGCAAGTTGCTCTTCAAATGCTGCTTGTGCGGCAAGCTGATGTGAATTATAAGTTTGGAGGGGACGATGCCGCCACGGACAGGGGACTATGTTCCGGGCTGCCCCAACGGCGGTTTTTTGGGGAGGGGAGAGAGGAAGAGGTTTCTGGAGCGGATTCCTCTTTTCAGGAAAAGGGCGCAGTGCGCAATGATGGTATCCAATGGGAGTATTACGATGCAGGTCAATCCCATGTCGTTAGTGTTTGCAGGAGTCTGGTGCGGACCATGCAAAACAAAGCCACGCCAAGGGGATTTCTGCGGTGTCTTGACAAAAGTTGGCGCAGTTGCCTAAAGGTCAAGAAGGTTGGTGGTCTGTGTGGCAACAAGGGGAGAGTCTCCCCGTCAAACGTACTCGTTCTCTTGGTTGGGGATGGGATGTTGGTGAGCAAGTTGCTCTTACCAAGCTGTCTGAGCGGCATGCTGCTGTGAAGTAAGTCAAGGGGATGATACCGCCATTCGAGCAGGGCGGACAGGGGATGATGCTCACACAATGCCTTCAAGTGAACGGGACCAGTCTGTTCGCAAAAAGTTGCCTTACTCTGGAATTGGTATGCCGTTAGGTTCACACTTATCGGAGAAAACCTACGTCTGGGATTTGGAGTAACGAGTTCGTTGATTTTTTTTTTAAGTTACCATCTCTGGCACATTGGCGGGGGTCTCTTTTTATGAGCTGCTGCCGTGGGGAAGAGATCCGGTGGGGGGGGGGTGTTGGTCAAGGTTTTGAAGGGCCTGGGTAGGCTGCAGTCTGTTTCCAGCTGTTTGCGCCGGCCGGTCACTTTGGATTGCTCCAACAAATGTTGTTTCAATTAAAGGGTTTGCTGTTCTGATGAGTTTGAGTATTTCAAATTTAGGTTGTGTTTTGGTGTGGTTGTTTTTTCGAGGGGGCCTTTCAGGCCTTTGAGGTTTTGGGCTTGCGGACTAGGGTGGGCATGACCAGTGAGGAAGTGATTCTTGAACCAGATAGGTTGCGCATCTGTTTGCGTGCTTCCAAAACGGACCAGCTGGGTAGAGGTAAGTAGGTTTTCTTGGTAGGAGTGGTGTTGTGGCTTTTTGCCCGGTGTGTGAGGGGGAGTGTTTTTGAAGTCTTGTGCTTTTTCGTCTGGTGTGATCTTTTGTCACGCTGATGGCAGTCCCGTTACAGTTGTCCGGTTATTGGCTGTGTTACGGAAGGTATTGTTAGCTCTGGGATTGGAGCTTTCACAATTTGGTACCCCTTCCTTTTGGAATGGGGCGACCACTGAGGCTGCCCGGCACGGGTGGGACTGGTCTCAGATCCGGAGAATTGGGAGGGGGAGGTCAGAGTGTTGCGAGCAATATGTGAGAAAGTAGCACATCTGTGCTTCGTTAACATTTCTTTTTCTACTAGGTCCTGGCTCAGGCTGGCTGGTTTAAACCGGAGGGTTTGGATTATTGGACACTCCTTCGTGTGGTGGGCCTCAGTGGCTGCAGAAGGATAACTTTGTGGGCGATCTTTGGGGCCCAGCAGTATAACACACGAGGTTGTTTGGCATGGTATTGGAGGAATGCGCTGGGGGGGGTTGCTTCAGTTGCTGGCTACTCTTTGTCTTAAGGGTGGGGGCCCGCCTGACCTGCTAGTCCTTCATCTGGGCGAGATTGACCTGGTCTCTTTATCTGGTTTAACTTTGATTCAGACAATGCAAATGGATCTGGAGGTCCTCAGAGAAGCATGTGCGAGCACCATGGTGATCTGGACAGAATTCCTACCTCGACTTCACTGGACTGGTGCAAGGAAGGATTCTGCGATGGAGAAAGCACGGAAGAAGGTGAACAGTGCTATGAGACTGTTTTGTAAGGATTTATGTATTTATGCTTTGGCTCACCCTCATTTGCAGGTTTCGGAATGGCACCTATTTCGTGCGGATGGTGTCCACCTTTCTACAATAGGGCAATCCTTTTATCTTTTAGAGTTACGTGATTTCATTGCCAAGGTGCTTGATGTTCAATTGTGGTGCTCAGTTTAACTCTTTGGGTGGGGCAGGAAAACTCTAAAGGTTTTCCTGGGTGGCGGATTTTTAGTGGGGGGGTGGGCAGCCTGGAGCGGGTTGGTCCATACTCAAAAGGCAGTTGTAGGAAAGGAAGGGGTATACATAAGAGTTAGGGGCTTCTGGTTTGTTTAGGGTTAACTTGGTGGGGGGGTTTATCAGTTGGTAGGAATAATCTGTTAGGCTGAGAGCTGTTTGAATTAATAATTAATTAAATAAATAAACAAGTTGTTTGATGTGTTCACACCTGTCTTATTAAAGTGGCCTTTCTTGCTGACTAAGAAGTTGTGGACAATGACTTTCTTGCGCGAATATGTATATATATATATATATATACAATCTGATATGGCGAAAAAACACCAGCGCCGACAGTATCACGGCGGGCCACAGCAGGGTTCGCCAACTCCAATATAATCCAAACAAACAGTTGTTTTTTGATATTTTGTAAACAACACGCTGCAGCCCATTCAGTTCCTTTGTGAAATTTATTCAGGCACAATCACCTGACGCATTTCGCAGCAGCCGCTGCTTGTTCACTGGTACGGGTACTAACACACTCCAAAAAATTATTTTGTTTGGTTACATCATGTGATAATTCTCACCAAAATGTGAAGACAGACTTCGTAACATTAAAAATATTCATGTCGTGATACAAATTGTTACATTCTTAAAGTCAAACCAAAACATTGTACCAAAATTAATGAATAAATCTTTAGGCATGAGCCGACATTTATCATTTACTCATTTTAAACGGTGCTCGGCAGTCAAAATTAGACAACCACTGACCAAGTACTAAACACAATAATTATCTAATGAGCATTAAGTCAATGTTTCTGCAATTTAGTACAACATTGCAAACAAAATAAATGGGAGAAAAAAATTGTCATTTCTAAATCCCAACAGAAGCCTCGAACACCTGTGTTACATGAATCAAAAGGGTTTTGTATTCCGTGCTTCTATCACTCCAGCTACGGAAACTATGTGATTAATTATCACAGTTCAGTGAAGGTATATACATAAACTTGTTGCCCCCAGTGGGCTAAGTAGTAATAAACACAATAATGCCACGATTTACAGCCTTACAATTATAGGTAACGCGACATGCCCCATTGGACTGATAGTTATGTAATGTAGCTTAAAGCTTAAACATAGCTCATTTAAGTCAAGGAAATATTCCATTTATACTTAACTATTAAGTTCTTCCCAAGTGGGCCAAATTCACATGTAAAATACAAAATGATAGCACCCCAAGCATTATATATTCACAATTTATACTTTGGCTCTTTAACTTTTCTTTGTGTTCTTCAAAGGATCACTGAAAGTCTTAAATAAAAAAAATAAAAAAAGAATGTCATGATTAAAACCTTATAATAACTGTGATGATAATCAGCAATCCCAAATTAATGAATAAAGTGAATCAGCTAAAAACAATATCCTACTCAGTTTTCATTATATTCTTACGGCAGACAGCATAATATATTAACCCAAATGTACGGCCAGTACCTCATCTACATTATGGCCTGATGGATGTAATGTATGATATCTGATAATCATTCTTGATTCCAATCTACGCAGTTCTTTTATTCTATCTGCTCCTCTTTCTCGTCTCGGAATGCAATCCAATACGACAAAAGACAGGAGACTTGTATTTTGTCTGTGTACATTAAAGAAGTGACGTGCGATTGGATATTGCTTGTCATGGTGGGTTATTGCCCTCAGGTGTTCCTGCACTCTTTTTTTAGCTTTATGTATTGTGCTCCCTATGTAATACTTATTACATGGGCACCTGAGGGCATATACCGCACACTCAGTTTCACAGGACAAATGTTTTTTAATCCTGAACGTGCTACAGTCATCTGACAGTTTAACTGTCTTACAACTGGAGCTGTACTTACAGGCCTTGCACCTGCCACATACATAGAACCCCTGTACAGCTCCAGTTGATTTTTTGTTGATTTTGGGTAGCAAAGCAGGGGACATCATATCTTTCAGAGACTGTGCCTTTCTGTAGGTGATCTGTGGGGAGCTACTGATACATTTTTCTAAGTCTGAATCAGTTTGCAATATACCCCAATGTTTTTCTAAACATTTCCTTTGACCCAACCATTTGTTGCTGTAGGTGGTGATGAACCTTAATGTATCTGATTCAACTCTTTCCATAGGTGTATTTTTTTACTTTTAACAAAGTCCATCCTTTTGCATGCCGTTTTTATGCAAGCCTTATTATAACCTCTTTTATCAAATAGTTTGATCATTACTTTCTTTTCTGATTCATAACTTTCCACCGTACTACAGTTTTCTTTTAGCCCTCAAAAATTTCCTATAAGGGATACTTTGGACTAAATTCCTGGGGTGGCAAGTTCGTGCATGTAGTAAGCTGTTGCCAGCTTTACTTTTGCTTCCGAACTTTCTTTTTTTTTTAACCATTTTTATTAGTATTTCATCACCCAGTCCAACCTCCTCCACCCCCCCCAACCCCCCGGAGAACAGGTGCCCCTTTTTGTTACACACAGGTATATGGAGACATAGACATAAACGTAACCGTTTCTCTTTTTAATGATAATACAACATTTCGGCCAAATATGTATATAGAAGATACAAAGAGTAAAGGAGAAAAAAAGAAAGAGAATATCAGTACACAGTGCTTAGTAACGGTTGTTCCCCTTAATTCAGTTGGTGCGCTTGTATCCATTCTAGTAGCGGAGCCCAAATTTGCATGTTCTTTCTCCGAATATTATGCCCTTTTTATTCCTATATATGGCAACCTCAAGGCTGCAGGTCGCTAGCAGCCTAGCCCTCCATTGCAGAAAGGATGGTGGTATCGGATCTAGCCAAGCTGATGCGACGCACAGCCGAAAAACGGCCATAGAGACAAAGATCATTCCTTGAATCGGATTGGGGCAGTTAGTGCTAGATGTACCCAACATGACCTCCTCCGCTGTGATGTTGACCCTTTCATGGGCAATGTCCGATAGGACGCCAGATATTTCACCTAGTAGATTGGTTAAAAGATTACATGAGGCAAACATATGTATGAGGTCTGCCGCAGGGAGTGCAGAGCCTGGGCATGTTGTGCCTTTCCCCGTCCCCCATTTTGAGATTTTATACAGGGTATAGTATAATGAAAAAAAAGTTTTATAAGATTGTGTTTGGAGTTTCATGGACATTAAACAGGTGAGTGACATTTCGTATGATTTGAGAGAGGCTCGGGTGGGGATGCCAAGTTTAGTGTGCCATGCCAGCACATGTTTGTCCATATCATCTGTTAGTAATACATTCAGCCCTTCATAGATCTCACCAATTCTGGGAGGAGTTCCAATACACAGATTCTCTATGGCTTGACAAGTTTGGAATTTAATACGGCTGCCCCCTTTCTTTAAAAGGAAATCTCTCACCTGAAGAAATTTGAAAAAATCCTTCTTCGTAATATTGAAATCAGATTTCAGCTCATCATACGATTTGATGCCATTAACAGTAAAAACGCATCCGAGCTGTCTGACCCCTGAGTCAGTCTATCTCCCTCTTCAGTCATCATGAAATATCTCTGGGAGATCCGTGTTCTGTGGCACGAGGGTATAGTGGGAATATCGATCTAAGCCTAATAGCTTTTTCACATTTCCACATACTTTGACGACACTGGAGATAGTTTTGAATTTGACTTTTTTTAAATAACCATCATTGACATGTTGCCACAGGCATCCCGCACTCCCATCCCCCAGGATAAGTTCTTGTGGAGTGGGTATATTCATTCTACACAAATTAGCAGTTAAAAGTCTCACGCTGTACCTCAACTCTGAAGCCCAATAATAAAGCTTAAAATTAGGTAGGGCCCATCCTCCACGCTCTCTTGGTAAAGTGATCCACCTGAATGTGCTGCGTGGTCTATTATATCCCCAGATGAACCGTGAGAACATGGTGTCTATATTTTTAAATACTTGCGGGGAAAACTCTAAACAGATTGCTCGGAAAAAATATAAAAACTTGGGGTAAAAAGAATCTTCACTACGTTAGTTCTGCCACCGATAGTTAAGTGCAGGTTGTTCAGTCGGATCAGTTCTTTCTTAGTGCGCAGTATGAGTGGCTCCACATTATTGGCAACTATGTCATCAACATTAGCACTAATACTGACCCCCAGATATGTCGCCTTATCGATTACTCTCGGATCCCTCATCACAATTCTGCCGTTAAGTACGATCTGGGTCTTGCTAGAATTTAATTTATATCCCGAGACTCCACCGAAGACTTGCGATTCTTTTTCAATCAAGTTTATTGCATTTCTCGGGTCCCCTGTGACGATAGCAATGTCATCGGCATATGCGAGACATTTTGTATCTAGATCATGCACACATATAGGAGGAATTAACACATTATTTTCAAGTTTGTATATGAATGCGTCAATATAAATTGCGAACAAGAGGGTGAGCAAGGACACCCCTGTCTCGTCCCCCTGGTGATTTAGAAATTTTCGGGCAAAACCCCATTGATCAGTACCCTAGCACTGGGATTTACATAAAGCTGCTGGATTGCTGTTATAAATCTCCCTCCAGTGCCACAGTTTGACATGGCGGCCCACAGGAATCTCCAGGAGACCCTATCAAACGCTTTCTCTGCGTCAAGTAGTATTAGTGCCATAGGGTCTCCTGTTGTTCCTGTGTAATCAAAGAGAGAGATGACTCTTTGTACATGATCAATCGTGGATCGCCCTGGTGCAAATCCATGCTGTCTTGCAGAGACTATTTTATTTATCATGGGGGCAAGTCGTGTTGCTAATAATAATAATAATAATAAGGGAGTTTTATAAAGCACGCGGTTACGCTCAACTAGCGTGTCCCTGCACTAAGACAGAAAACTCATGCAGGCAGGCCGCAGAGTCAGCTAGAGTTACCGTGTGTATAGATGTGTTTTTAGCTTCTTCCTGAAGTTGGCTTCAGACAGTTCTAGGCGAAGATCCAGGGGTAAAGCGTTCCAGCCCTTCACTACCAAGTAGCGAAATGATCTGCCTCCCATGCGAGCCTTTCTTATCCTTGGGACCTTTAACAGGCCACCGTGGGAGGAACGCAGTGCTCGCATAGGTTTATATCTGGAAACCAGACTCTGGAGTGGTGCAGGTGCCCTCCCATTAAGGATACGATGGCAGGTGCAGAGGGCCTTAAACTCTACCCTTCTCTTCACTGGGAGCCAGTGAAGAGTCTGAAGGGCAACTTTGGAGGCTGATCTTTTAGGAAGCTTCAGAATAAGGCGGGCTGCCGCGTTCTGCAGCACCTGGAGACGATTAAGTACCTTACTGGTTGCTCCTAAATACAGTAGGTTGCCATAATCCAGGCGCGATGTGACGAGGGCATGTAACAGCGTCCTGCGGGCAGATATGGGAAGTAGATCTAAGACTTTCCGCAAACTTTTTTAGGACGCTGAAACAGACACCCACCACCCGGCCTATCTGAGGTCCAAAAGACAAATCAGCATCCAGCCAATCTCCAAGATTCTTGGCTTCACGACAGGGTGTAGGAGCCTCGCCCAGGCAAACGGGCCACCACGCCGAAGGGCTCCCCCCCCCACCACGAGCACCTCGGTCTTATTGCCATTAAGTTTGAGGCAATTGGTGGACATCCAGGTTGCCAACTCCTGCTAGTTAGTTATAGTTAGTAGATAGTTTGGAATATATTTTTGAGTCCCCATTGATCAAGGTAATCGGTCGATATGACCCCATTTCCTGGGGGTCCTTATTTTTCTTAGGAAAGATGATTATTTTAGCTAATGACCAGGACTTGGGTGGATTCCCTCCCAGAAAAATATATTGAAAAAGTTCTGTCATAATGGTCCTCAGTTGAGGTGCAAATTTAACATAAAACTCAGTGGGGATCCCGTACATACCTGCAGCTTTCCCATTAGCTAGGGAGTTCATAGATAGTAGAATTTCCTCCCAACAGAGTATGCTCTCTAATAGTTCATGATCTTCTGTTGCCAGATGCTCTGTAATGAATGGGTCCAGATACGTTAAGGGGTCTCCACATTCATTATCAACCTCTTGATATCGTTTTTGGTAATACCCCTGAAATGCCTTGCTAATATCTGAGGGATCTGATTTTAAACCATGTTCTAGGTCCTTAATTGCTTTTATTAACATGATTGATGTCTCTTCCTGAGTTCTAACAGCTAATTGGTGCCCCACCTTCTTACTCAACTCATACGTTTTTTGTCTACGGAAACTGGCTCTGACAATCGCTTTTTCAGTTGATATTTCAGAGATATAATTTTTAGCGATTGCTACCCTGCTAACTTCACTATCTGTTGCCCTTCCCTCATGAGCTCGCAAACTAATTGTTGCTGCAGCTGTGCCGGAGGAAAACTATTCCGGTCTCGGTCCATCATTGATTGGCCGAGTGTTTTGATCGTAAACGTAGTGGGATCGAGCATTTTCTCTCCCTCCTTCTTGGACTAACAAGAAGTAAATGCACGCCGCTAATACACCTAGTATCAAGCGGAGTAATCGTCTAAGCAGATGTTAATCATTTCTACTGGCTCGGGGTAAAAGACGAGTCCCATAATCGTTGGATTTCCTTTGCTTCACGCACAAGTACTGTCCCCAGATAAACAGTCCTGATGAGACCCGGTATCTAGAGAGGGTCGAAACGCGTCGACGAAATAGATTAAAGAGACACACAACAAACAAAATCTTATTTTATACAGTGTCCTTTTCCTTTTGTTTCTGTACTGATAACCTCGATTTTGAATATGTCACAATTTTTCACTGTAAATATGGTTACGGTCACCACACTTGGGGTTATGTGAATGTTTTTTTCAAAAGTTGTTTTCAATGTTTATTTAATGTTTTTATGTGAAATGTATATAAATTGCTGACTTTTGTAGAAATAAAGTGCCTAGTTCAGTGAAATAGGCTATAACCATTGGGTTGTTCAGTGAGCTTGTCAGTGTAAAATGTAATGATTGAATCATAGTAATATACAGAAGAGATCACCAGTATATAGTTTTCTATCAGGCAGGGCAATCAATCAAATTGCCACAAATCTGTTATCAAAAATTTTAAATGAGTTCCTTGTGAACGTTGTTTCTTTAGTACAACTGTACTTACCCAGTTTGCAAGGACATATGGGTTGCTCTTGTTTTGTTTAATAAGAATACTTCCCTCATGTACTGCCTTAATCAAATCCTCCTCTGCTCTGCACAAATTTTGTTCTAATACCATAATTTTCTGTCTTTCTGCTTTATTGTGTTGAAAGGAGAATCTCATAGTTTCTCCCCTAACGCATGCCTTCAACGTGTCCCATACCATGTCCATTGATGTAGACCCCATGTTATCCTCCAGAAAAAGCCGGGATCCAGGTTCTCATGTGCTGGCAAAACTCATCATTATTCAATAGTGCCCTTTCAAATGTCCACATGCTAACTGTGGGACTATCAGGGCAACAGGTAAGGCTGAGTTTAAATGGATTGTGATCCAAAAGAATTCTTGGTAGCTTATCCATTCGACAGGCTGACTTTAAAGAGTTGGACATAAACATGTAGTCTAGTCTTACATGCCTAGAGTATGGGTGGGAATAATAGGTATAGCCGGAATCACCAGGATGTTTCTCCGACCAGCCGTCTATTAAGCCATGCAGCCCACACATGTCTTTTAAAGCTTGGAAAACTTTTCGTTTTCTGCCCTGGAATTTAAATTCTGAACCTGAAGACCAATCACCTGACAGGTGGATATTAGAGTCTCCACATTCTATCAAAGGGAGAGGGCAATGTACAAGTTCATTGGAGACACTATTGAATACGTCTGGGTCGTTGCTAATATTGCCATATATAGTGTATATTGCCATCTTATTTCTCCCCTTATTGTAGCAACATTCTGCTATTGCATATCGTCCAAATGTATCCGCTATTGACCGTGAGAACTGCTCCCCCCTCCTTTTGCTAATATGGCCACCCCCCTAGTGCGTGACCCTTGTGTTGTGGCAGAGATAAGTTGGTATCAGAGTGTTATGAGTAAATATTGTTGTGACCCCTCAATGTGTGTCTCCTGTAGACAAATAATATGTGCACCAGACAGTTTAAATCCCTCTGCTACTTTCTGCCGTTTCTTTAGATCATTCAGGCCGCATATATTTAGTGACAGTATATTTAGTCTAGCCATCCTGATCTCTGCCTACCCCCCGGCTGGTTTATGTGGCTTTTTTTCCTGCCATTTTCTGTGTGTACCCTATGTCCTCTGTAGAAATCCTGATCCCTGTTCTCCCCCACCCCCCAACCCTCCCTCCCCACCTTTCTTGAAGCTGCCAGGCTCAACCTGAGCCTGTGTGATGACGTCTGTCCAACCTCACCCACACCCCACACCACCTCTCTCTCTCCTCAATTCACCAGTGCTCCCTGTCTGACCTGAATAAATTAATCCTAAGTTATATCACATTATACTTTATACATTCTACATTCCAAATTGCTAGTAGCCAAGACAAAGCAGTTAAATGGACCACCGCCCCCCAAAAAAAAGAAAAGAAAAGAAACAAGCATTTACAATGCAACGGTTTCGCCTTTGGAAAAGTTTGAGCTATTGGCATTGTGAATGACAAACTTTTTATTTATGTGTTGGTTTTGAAAACAGATAAATAAATGGCATTGTCATTTACAATGGCAATAGCTCTAACTTTTCCAAAGGCGAAACCTTTGCATTGTAAATGCTTGTTTAATTTACAGATCCAAGATGGTGAACGCCACTTGCTGCAGAAAATATGTGTAAAATAAATTCTATTCGATCGAAGTGCCTTTTCTGGAAGCGTAGTGGCTAGTAGCAAACCGGAGTTGACAGGCCCACCAGCAATTGTAATATTCATTTTTAAAATGCTGTATAAGGACTGCGAGGGGTGGGCGAGCATTGAAGGAGTGGATTAATTAAAAAGAAAGAAAGCGGGGGGAGAAGAGTTGGAGGAGGGCAAAACAGGAACGAGGGCTGCATGGGGTGCTGGCATTTAGTAGGGGAGAAGCACAGGAGTGACGAGTTTAAACACATGCTCCAATATGTAGTCAGCCAATCAAAAGTATGATAAAAAGAGGCTATGCTGTAGGGAAGGAGCAAACACAAGCGCACTACATTTTTGGTAGGGTCCTCTAGCGGCTTTCATCAACGATCAGCTAGAAGCTGGCTGGTATATCTGGTAATGGGTACCTGTTAAGGATTGCTGTAAGTATACAATGCACGGACAAGATGCAGAATTACATTTGTAAAAGGCTGAGTGTACTTCCTAGATGGAAAATAGGCATGCATTCTAATGTAGGCAAAAGGATCTACCCGAAACGGCTAATCGAAAGAAAGTAAGATTAAAAGGCAAATCTTGAGAGATTCAAGTTGTGATTGACGATGGCTCAACAAAACAAACTGAATCTTCCTGTGTCAAAGAAAGCATCAGCTAATGGAGCTGAACCAAAGCCCCTTAAAATGTTTAGAATAGAGTAGGTTGACCATGACATGTCAAGACTGTATAGGACTCAGTCTACTGTTGCAGCCTCTGCAAACATGTAGCAAACACATTCTCGACTGCATTAAAATAATTCTAATTCAAGTGGTATACATAGTGAGAAACGAGTTCAAAAGTGCTGTATTTTAAGGCAATTACCCCAGTCACTGCTTACTTTATGACGAGCTGTGGAAATGCAATCTTACCCGATGCAGCACATCTCTGGAGTGAGAGGCAGCAGGACTGTAGGCAGCATCTCAAACCTGTCAACTTCTTGCAAGGCATGCAATGCTGGAATAGCCAGAGCAATGGTAGAGAAACTCTTTAATTCAAGGCATTAAACAGCAGGTTTTACCATGGCTCCCCAAAATCTAATCCTGAAGCACACTTCCTATATTTTACCAGAAATGCATTTTCCTGATGGAGAGCTCACATGATCCTTCCACATCTCGGTGCTATCTTTTCCAAGAGAAATCTCCATGTATTAGCTGTTCAAGCTTTTCCTGCTGGTCTTTTCCTGAAATTTGTACATTATTTCTTAGTGACTGAAACAGCCCAATTTGATATTTACTATCATGTTCCTTAGTCCCTAAGCAGCAAACCTGACAACAAAGCCTTGATACATGTTTTCAGTATCTCTGCCTTTATTTAGTCTAAGGATTCTTTTCTTTACCAATATTCGCTGCGTCTACATTGAAAACCAATTCTTATTTTCTATCAAAATTTGATGATGGTGTCAGATACATTCTCCATGGTATTTTCTGCACAGGTTCATATCACAGGGTCACTGCCCACCTGCTGTTCGCTCGAATGTTGGGCCTGTGTGTTTTAAGGATACTAATAAGTTGTTATCCTCAGTTATGCACACGCTTAAAGGGGTCTGGTTAAACCACCTCATATCAAGCCTGAACTTTTAATAGATTTGTTTACCAAGTGAGAATTTCACCTCTAAACTCTAAAGATTAGCACCATTACCTGCAAATAACAGTGTTCGGGTCCATGAAATACAAACACCCTGCTTCTAGAAGGAAGATGTGGGCTAGCACTTAGGTGATCTGACTGTAAGACATGAGTTGAAGTCACAGGTTCCTGACTTCATCACTTTGGGTAATGTTGGGCAAACTTCACCATCTTGCTGGGCCTCGGCTGCTTCCATATCTGCAGAAGTGGCCGAGGGCTTAGAAATGTGCTAATTTCATTTCAAATGCTTTATAAATCACTGGACATCATGGTCGGATTCGGGAAACTAAAATCAGCCCTGACATAAATGCTTAAACAAGCTTGTCATCTCGTCACACAATCTCTTTACACCTATCCATTCCCTCTCTCTACTTCTCTTCTCTCTCGCTTTTCCCTCGCTGATCGCTTTCTCTCTACCTTCCACCTCCCTCTCTCTTTCTCTCTCTCTTGAAACCTCCCCTCGATGACTCCAAGTAACCTCGGGGAGATGTGGGGGATTGACAGAGGCACCAAGAGTGGGCTTGGGCTTTAAGAACTGGCCTCAAGGGCTCCACCCTAACGGGGAAATGCCTAGTTGAATAAAAGACCTGTACGGTCATGCTGAACATTCATGTCTATCTTCCATCTTGTGTATTCGGAAATCTGTATGTACCTCAAAACGCTGATCTAGCATTGAAAGGCTTGTTTAAAATGCATTAGAAGCTGGACTAGCCCTTGGTCTTTCAGATTCCTCATTTCTGTCTGTGTAGTAGCTTGCTTGCCCAGCATCTCGAGAGCAGACTACTAATGTTCATGGGCTAATAAGATCCAGTCTACATCGGGTAATTCCTTCTTTCCATAAATTTAGCACTGTTGCTAATCTCACAATTACAGTTGCTTACATTTTTACAGACCATGTAAAAGGATCATCCTTAAGAAGATAAATGGGAATTAAATCTGTACCAGAAGCTTTCAGTATTTCTTAGACCTCGAGCCATTCCTCGACCATTGTATATGCTGCTACTGAAGTGGAACTAGGTATAACTTTCTGAACTTTTCTATCACGGATATAAAGGCTAACCTTGCAGGCTTAAGCTTTGCAATCTCCTCATTGCTTATGTTCCTTATACTTATTTGAAACTCTCTTAATTAAACAGGATGTAATTTATATATATCTGTTGGCACGGGTAGGACGTTTGCTGCACTGAGCTTTGCTGCGTAGTTTAATTCCACCACGCAGCGTCCTGCTTGCCTGGTCTGTCTGGGGCGCCCCAGACTTTTCGCTTGTGTCTACCCCCAAGAGACGTTCTTTATGTCCATGTAAAGTATACAGGACATGCACTTTATTGTCTCCCTTTTTTGCATATTATTCACAGGGCATGGTTCACATAGCTTCCATTTTCCCCATCCCTGTGAAGTGTAGAATTAGGTCTTCCTGGTCAAATGCCACGATCCACTATGGACTGTAATAGGTATGAAACATGTTGACCACTCCACCCATTAACTTTGTAGCTAATTAGATTGTTACATAATTTCTACGCTCACATCAGGTTTTTATCCTTGAAAAAGGGAACCTGGAATTAAAACTTTACTTCCTGTCCGGATCCCTTCAGTCAATTTTAACACACCTTTTTTTCATCCATTCTACCTCACACTTCACCACCCGTCAATGCAAAATACATTGGCTAACAAGGGTTCTCACCTCCAGCCATCGCTGCGCCTCGGTGAAAGCCGGCTCGCAGTTTTCCGTGGGGCTGTCTCTCCACTCCATGGCCGGCGGGACTGGTGCAGGCGCGGGCAGGGGTGGTCAGCGGGCGCGCCGAGACTTTATGCCGCTGCAGAGCTGAGCTGGAGTTCCCTCTGCCTGGCCCGTCAGTCCTGCTGCTTCAATGAATTGAACGAGGAAGCGGCGGGTCACACGCCCCTTCCCTGCTGCTACCGCTGTCTGGGGCACCAATGTAATAAAAAACCTGCGCACTCCCGCCACGGAGGAGGTTTGAAGCGATCCACTATGGACTGTAATAGGTATGAAACATGTTGACCTCTCCACCCATTAACTTTGTAGCTAATTAGATCGTTACATAATTTCTACGCTCACATCAGGTTTTTATCCTGAAAAAGGGAACCTGGAATTAAAACTTTACTTCCTGTCCGGATCCCTTCATTCAATTTTAACACACCTTTTTTTCATCCATTCTACCTCACACTTCACCACCCGTCAATGCAAAATACATTGGCTAACAAGGGTTCTCACCTCCAGCCATCGCTGCGCCTCGGTGAAAGCCGGCTCGCAGTTTTCCGTGGGGCTGTCTCTCCACTCCATGGCCGGCGGGACTGGTGCAGGCGCGGGCAGGGGTGGTCAGCGGGCGCGCCGAGACTTTATGCCGCTGCAGAGCTGAGCTGGAGTTCCCTCTGCCTGGCCAGTCAGTCCTGCTGCTTCAATGAATTGAACGAGGAAGCAGCGGGTCACACGCCCCTTCCCTGCTGCTACCGCTGTCTGGGGCACCAATGTACTAAAAAACCTGCGCACTCCCGCCACGGAGGAGGTTTGAAGAAAACTTTCTGCAGGACGCTCCTCCGCACAGCGGTAGAGTCGTTCCACAAATTGAGTCACCCGTTCGAGGAAAGCGGCGGGCGAGCTTCTTTCACTCCGACTGACTGGGATAAAAGTCAAACTGAACACATTCGGTAGGAAGAGACTCCTGAACTGAAGCAGCCGTGGGACTGGGAGCACGGTTAGGGGCTGGGCGGGCCCCGGGGTGGGAATCGCGTTCCGCTGGGGGCGTGGCACGGGTGGGAGAGTCAGGCGCTCCAGGTACTAGTCAAGGAAAAAAGTAAGAATGCAGACTATTGCGGTGGATGCGCAGGATCGGCACACGGAGGGGGGGAGGGGGGACGGCGGGAGGGGGAGGGAGGCGGGAAACATGCCGGGGAAAAACACTCACGATACCTCCGCCCCAATACATCGGTCCCAGTGCTGCTCTGGATGTGGTGCCTCGGGTGACTGCTCTGAAACAAACAAGCACCTACGAGGACAACACTCACGATGCCTCCGCCCCAATACATCGGTCCCAGTGCTGCTCTGGATGTGGTGCCTCGGGTGACTGCTCTGAAACAAACAAGCACCTACGAGGACACGGGGGGGGCGGGAGAGGAAAGGACGGCGGGAGGGGGGCTGGAGAGGACACAGGGGGCGGGAGGGGGGCGGGAGAGGACACGAACGGCGGGAGGGAGGCGGGAAACGTGCACAGGACAGCGAGGGGAGGGGGGACGGCGGGAGGAGGGACACAGAGTAAGGCAGGACAGCAGCAAGCACGGCCCGGCCGGACCAGATTCGGGGGCGTTCCCGGCTTTTGGCTGACGTATCATGACGTAGCCAAAAGCCAAAGACTCTCGGGAACGCCCCCGAATCTGGTCCAGCCATGACGGACGCCTCTCTGTTCCAATGGCTAGCCTCCATTTATGGAGCTAGCCAATGAAACAGAGGGGCGTGTTCAAAGCACCCATACTAGAAACTACAGATTTCTCTGGAGGCGGAGCTTACGCTCCGTTCCCCAGCGAAACCTAAAAACCATTGCATAAAGAGACAATTTACAGAGGCTCAAAATAGTCCAAGCATCTCAGATCACCGATCTGCATTTGCTTACATCATTCTTATACTAGTATCATAACAGTGGTGATAAGTTCTTATTATTGTGCTTCTATTGTCAATTTATTGATGACTTCCCCCTGCCGCCCCATTTTTTTCCGAAGTAATAGCTTTTAAAGCCTGCTCTGACTGTGTTTCAGAGGTAAAAAACATGGTCTTGCCCCGTGAGATAACTTTTAATTTGGCTGGGTTTTATAGAAAGGCAGTGGCACCGGCGCCAGCTTTACTTTTGCGATGCAAAATTGTATCCAGTCTGCCATTGCATGTTTCAAGCATCACATCTAAAATTCCATCTTATGTGAACTAATGTGACTTGTTAAAGATAAATTCAAATTGTTTTTGTTCAATGTAATTGCAAACTCTTCAGCTTCACTTTTTGTGCCCTCCCAAATGCAAAATAAATATCATCAAAGTATTTTGACCATACCCTAACATTTTTCTGATACATACCAAGCCCTGGACAACCTGCTCCTCCCACCAGCACAGTTCACTAAACTTTCTCCATCTTTTGAAATCCATTTGCAATATTTATTTAATTCACTAGCCCAGTAGTCTGCCAATAGGTCTTTCAGCCAGTACACCCAGAGCTATTCAGGGGTGCATGAAACAACTATTTCTGTGGTGTCTGTGGAATTTAAACAACATTTAGGGCATGGATCTCATTGGATTGAAATGCAAAATGTTTTAAAAAAATATATATATATTTTTTTTTATGTGTGTTAAATAAATGCCTTTGTTGGATAAGTGTGGTTGGTGTGTACCTTGCAAACCTTCTTTAGCCCTGTCGGTTTTCGTTTTTGTCATTGTTGCATTAAAGCTGTGTTGTTTAGCATGCTTCCTTTGTCTGGCCAATGTGTGTGTGCTTGTAATAGTGGGCCATCATTTGCCTTGGCTAACCCTCCTAATGTGGCATGGGGCCATTTTGTAAAGTCTGTGTCCAGATAGACCCGCTTGAGTTCATTGTTTTCGAGGCCTCCTGCTTGTTGTGAGTGACCATGTGGCTGGTGGCCATTTTGTGGTGGTAGTTAGTGTGCTTTTGCATGTATTTCCTTTGTTCCTCCTGGCTTTTTGCTTCTTGTTGTGGTAGTCTGGCCATGTGGCCGTTGGCCATTTTCTGAAGACAGCCAGTGTGCTTTTGCCATAGGGCTGCATTGTTTGTCTTCCTTTTTATGTTATTGTGGCCAGGCCATGTGACTGGTGGCCATTTTGGAAAGGAAGCCAGTGTGCTTTTGTCAGTGGCCTTCATGGTCTATCTTTCCTTTCTTGTTGTGGCCTGGCCATGTGGCTGGTGGCCATTTTGGAAAGGAAGCCAGTGTGCTTTTGTCATTGGCCTTCATTGTCTATCTTCCCTTTCTTGTTGTTGTGGCCAGGCCATTTGACTGGTGGCCATTTTGGAAAGGAAGCCAGTGTGCTTTTGTCATTGGCCTTCATTGTCTATCTTCCCTTTCTTGTTGTGGCCTGGCCATGTGGCTGTTGGCCATTTTCTGAAGACAGCCAGTGTGCTTTTGCCATAGGGCTGCATTGTTTGTCTTCCTTTTTATGTTATTGTGGCCAGGCCATGTGACTGGTGGCCATTTTGGAAAGGAAGCCAGTGTGCTTTTGTCATTGGCCTTCATGGTCTATCTTTCCTTTCTTGTTGTGGCCTGGCCATGTGGCTGTTGGCCATTTTGTGAAGGCAGCCAGTGTGCTTTTGCCATAAACCTGCATTGTCTGTCTTCCCTTTCTTGTTGTTGTGGCCAGGCCATTTGACTGGTGGCCATTTTGGAAATGAAGCCAGTGTGCTTTTGTCATTGGCCTTCATTGCCTATCTTCCCTTTCTTGTTGTGGCCTGGCCATGTGGCTGGTGGCCATTTTGTGAAGGCAGCCAGTGTGCTTTTGCCATAAACCTGCATTGTCTGTCTTCCCTTTCTTGTTGTTGTGGCCAGGCCATGTGACTGGTGGCCATTTTGGGAAGGAAGCCAGTGTGCTTTTGTCATTGGCCTTCATTGTCTATCTTCCCTTTCTTGTTGTGGCCTGGCCATGTGGCTAGTGGCCATTTTGTGAAGGGACAGCCATCGTGCTTCTGCATTAGGCCTGCAACGCTTTTTTTTGGTGGCCATGCCTTCTTGCTGGTTGTTTTGCATGCAATTTTTCTTCTTTCATCCAGCAAAAAATGTAGCACAGTTCACTACATTTTGTAATAAATTTGCAATGTCATTTATTTGAAACTAATTATATCCACTTTCGCAAAACTCTTAAGACCTGGCTTTTTGATCAATAAATACATCTGACTGCCCCACGTTCTTTGCTCCCTGTCCGCCATGGCGCCCGGAAACCCTTTTTGGGTAGCTGAGCGCCTTACAAGTCCAATAAATAAATAAATTGATTCCCTATGAGGCCTAGTCTGCCAATAGGCTATCCAACCATTAGGCCCAGAGCTACTCATGGGTGCACGAAACAACTGTTTCTGTGGTGTCTGTTGAATTGAAACATCATTTAGCGCATGATGGCGTTGGATTGAAATGCAATGTTTTTTCGGGGTATTTCACTTTTTTTCATGTGTGTTAAATAAATGCCTTTGTATGTGTGTGGTTGTAACTTGCAAACCTTTTTTAGGCCTGTGGATTTTCATTTTTGGCATTGTTGTATTAAAGTTGTGTTGCTTAGCATGCCTCCTTTGTCTGGCCAGTGTGTGAGTGTGTTTGTAATGGTGGGCCAGAATGTGGCATAGCTGAGCCTCCCCATGTGGCCAGGAGTCATTTTGTAAAGTCTGTGTATAACTCGATATAGGCCTGTTTGAGTTCATTGTTTTCCAGGCCTCCTGTATGTTGTGACTGAGTGACCATGTGGCTGGTGGCCATTTTGTGCTGGCAGTTTGTGTGTTTTACTGTTTTTGCCATTGGCCTGCATTTCCTTCCTTTTTTCCTCTTGGCTTATTTCATCCATCCATTGTCAGCTGCAGCTCAATGATTGATGCATCCCACGTGATGCACAATTTCAAAGCAGGTCCGTTACATTTGTATTTTTATTGTTCTTCTTTCCTATCATTCCTGAGTATACTGCACAGTACACCAACCTTGAAAGCCCTTGTTGTTGTCTAAGTCTCACAAATGACTACACTGTATTGTTATGTTTATTTATTAATTGAGGTAAGACATGTAATAATAATAACACTAACAAGTATGACCACACACTAAGTTATATATTATATTTGTTTGTTTGTACTAGTAGTAGTTGAACCAAAACAATGGATGCCACGTTTCACTGATGTTCTTCTTGCTTCTTTGATTTTAGGTGCACAAAATAGGAGATAATATCACCCAGTGTACTGCCAGACAGAATTCCTGCTGCGCACGATGTCCTGTGACGTGTGACTACAAACATTTCTTCAACTTGTGCCACTGCGTGCTGCTTACATCTTCAAGATGGCCCCAAAGAAAGGTACCAGGTCCAGTAACAAAGTTGTCAGTGAGAAGAAGGCTCTGCCACTTACCAAGACCGGTATGTCGCCCAAGACCTTTTTTGGGAAACCAAAAATTTCACCTGCAGCACCAGTGTCCGGGGAGCAAGCTGGGAGCAGCACACCCACATCAATAGACCCGCCCAACCAACCTAGGCCCAAGCCTATGTCTGTCGCAGCGGCAGCCAGTCTAATCACGAGTCCAATGCCAATGAGAAATGATGTTGAAATTGACTTATCGATATCTCAAAGTAGTACCCAATCAATGCAGGAAACTCAGATAAGTGGGCAACAACAGCTGCAACCACCCCCAATAGTAGTATTTCCTCCCGAAGTAGGGGCAGTTCAAGAGATCGAGCTTCCTGTAGAAGACGAAGAAGAGTAATCCATTCTTTCAGAAGATCCATTGTCTTCCGGATCCCCAGCAAGGAAAAGAAGGGTTAGTCCATCAACTTCTAATGCAAGCCTCCCTTCTGATGATCTAGATGCCACTTGGAAGCTACCTTAGTCTCAGAATGAGACTCACCATGAGATAAGGCTAGGGAAAAGGAAGGTTTCAGAAAGCCATAGAGTTATTGAGGTAGATGTAGAAGAGGGAGATGATGACGAGCCAGTCATCATGGACATCAGTCCGGCCCAGTGGAGACTGACATTGCCCCAATCCATATGGCTGTGAAGGGTATGACACGGATACCACCAACAAATATACCACCACCAACACCACCTCCGCTTCCATACTTTGCTGGCCTAGAAGTAGGTACTGCATAAGTGTCACACCCACCTACCAGCTCATCTGACATTGCAAGTGGCACAATCAGTGCCAGAAAATTGACCTCTCCAGTTTGGGACTTTTTTCGGTTAGCAAGAAGGAGGTGAACATTGCTATATGTTCCATTTGTGGACAGGGTGTTAGTCAGGCTAAGCTTGGTACAAACTATGGTACCGGAGGCCAAACAGCCCATCTGAGAAAACACCACTTGATCCAGTGGGAGGAACACCTTAGCGGCCAAGAAACTGGACATGTTGTTGGTGGAAGGGATAAAGAAGAAGATCCGATCACGGTGGAAGGTGAACAAGAGGGAGACATTTTCTCTGTTACACAAAGCAGCCCTGTCCCCAGCAGTGAAGTGGTACCGCCAACATCATCATCAGCAACATTGCAATGGCACAAGAGTCAGGCTGAGACACCAAGGGGTCCAAGGCAAGAAAGTACCTCAATGAAACAACATGCATAGAGCATAACATCTGGTGTCAAGAAGTCACCTTCATCAGTGGCACCAAAAAAAAAAAGCCAGACTGCCATTCTCAGCATGTTTAGGTCGGAGGGGCAGTGCGAACGCAATGAGAAGCTGGCTAAAATGTTAGTGCTAGACCTCCTCCCTTTTTCTTTTGTGGAAGGGGTGGGTTTTCATGAATGTGTGGCAGCCATCCGCCCCAAATGGAATGTTCCCAGCCGGTACTATTTCGCCAGAGTTGCTGTTTCAGCACTAAATCATAACGTGCTGGAATTGCTTGGACAAGCTTTCACACTAGCCACCTGAAACAGATATGTGGACCAGTTGCCAAGCCACTGATTACATGGGCATCACTGCACACTGGATCTCTTTTGTGGGGGGAATAGAAAAGATATTTGCAGGTGCTGACACTGCTGAGATTAATAATGCCGCTCGCAAACATGCAACTGTAGCCATGTTAATCATGGAGAAATCTCATACTGCTGCAAACATTTTGGAAGACTTTGACAGCAAGGTCTTTAAATGGCTGCGACCAAGAGGGCTCAACATTGGGGCTTTTGCCACAAACCATGGCAGTAATATAGCTAAGCAAACACAAGGAGATGATGGACAAAGTGCTGAAACTTTTCAAGCACTCACCCCCAGTCACAGATATGGGTTGAATCCATCATCATTCTTTAGCTCACTTTGCCACCCCAGTTCAGACACAGCTATATGAAAATCAGTCTTGACCCTGTGTCTCATGGGAACAGTCCAGCCCGAACTGCCAATCCATGTCTTCCCTGGACCAAAAAAAGCATCCTGGGACCGGTTTCAGGCTAACAGCCCTCTTCAGCCAGGCTAGCTTGAATCCAGTGGCAAAGTGAGCAAGGGGCCCACGTCTGGGCATACCCTGCCAACTTAGGGCAAACAACGCAAACACAAGGAGCCGATGGACAGAGTGTGAAACTTTTCAAACACTTACCCCCAGTCACAGATCTGGGTTGAATCCATCATTCTTTACCTCACTTTGCCACCCCAGTTCAGACACAACTATATGCAAATCAGTCTTGACCCTGTGCCTCAAGGGAACAGTCCAGCCCGAACTGCAAGCCATGTCTTCCCTGGGCCGGAAACAAGCATCCTGGGACCGGTTTCTGGCTAACAGCCCTCTTCAGCCAAGCTAGCTTGAATCCAGGGGCAATCGAGCAAGGGGCCCATGTCTGGGCATACCCTGCCAATTTAGGGCGAACAAAGGAAACACAAAGAGCTATAGTTAAAGCCATGGCCCATGGAGGCCATTTCAGGGTCCTGTGTTTGGTGCACTATATTAACATCATTGTTCAAGACTTTCGGAAAAAAAGAAGACCCAATCAGCAACTTAGAAGAATCTGCACACATTTCAGCCATTCTTTTAAAGTCCGGAAGCTGCTGAAGATCATTCAAAGTGATAATAGAATGCCAGTTAAAGCACTCATGCAGGAGTGCCAACACATTGGAACTCAACTTAGTACATGCTTGAACATCTGCATGAGCAGTACAGACCAATCCATGAATATATCACGCAAAGAGGGGATGCTTTTGTGAAATGCATGATCATTGAGATGGACCAATGGGGCCTAGTTAAATGTCTGACAGAGATGCTACTTCCTTTTGAGGTCTTCACACATGAAGTCAGCAAGGGGGGCTCTACTATGGGCCAAGCTATCCCATTGTTGCACATGCTACTACAACAGCTGAAGGGGGAGTCTGCAATGTATGTAGGTGTGGAGAAAGAAAAAGAAGCATAGAAAGTTGCAAAGAGGCATTGTCTCATCCAACCATTCATTACATTTGTGCCACAATTCTTGATCCATGGTACAAACCATTACTGCACACTTTATTTTCTTTTTCGGTCAGGGATGTTGCCAGCTACAAAACTTGGATAGCTGTACAAGCCAATCTACTAGAGAAAGAATGGCCGGGAATTGGAGGCCCGTTCCTACAGGGCACAACAAGTACTGCAGGTCACCCTTCAAGTTCAACTTCAGAGCCTGAGTGCAGTGCATTGGCTCACAGCAGCCAAAACCACCAATAACAGGATCAGGAGCATCAGCCTCAAAATCGGCACAGGAATGGTTTCAACAGGCAGGGCTTAAGTCCCGTGCTGAGGCAAAGGCAAAAGAGGTTGTGCAAAGCGGAGCACCCATACGCATTGAGTGGATGGTCCAGGCCTATCTGGATGACCCAACTGAGATCTGCTTTGATCAAAACACATTGCTGTATTGGCATTGGAAAAGGCGCCAGTAGCCAGTGCTCAGCAGTCTGGTGCTAAACTATCTGGCTTGCCCTGTCGCAAGTGTATTTTCAGTGCAGCTGGTGCTGTCTGACAGTGAGAAGGACCAGTCTCTTGCTCCAAAATGTGGAGAGATTGACCATGATCATAATGAATCTTCACTTTATACCACTGGAATACACCATACCTGAAGTAGCACAGCAAGAAGATGATGACGGCAACTCAGGTAATGGAAGTAGTGTGTTAGGTGACCTACTTCTGGGTGAAGCACCAGAGTTTGAGGATGAGCTTTACTTCCCTGACAACTAGACTTTTGAGTTACTTTCTTTCTTCCTTTGACGCCCCAAAAAAAGCACCCAAAAAGATATAACTAAGGAATATTATTTACTTTATTTGTGTGTTTCACTGTCTTTCTGGTTCAAATCACAACAAATCCATCAGAGTCTGTACTCACTCCAGATACTACAGAGTTGGACACAATGACCATACCTGTCCTGTACCAAGCATACCTTCTGGGCCCTACCGATGCTCAAGATGGGTCCACCTCTTGAGAGCCCCAAGTCTGGAGATATATATTACGCAGGCTTTAGGATGGTCAAGCGGGAGAAGGAAAGGATGGTGACAGCAGGGAGGGAGACCTGTTGAAATAGGAAGAGAACCTTGTAATACACTCCTCTAAAACCACATGAGAACTACTCTTCAAAAAACATAGAGGAAAACAATGCTCAATTAACTACCTGCAAAGGAGAAAGACATAACCCCCTGACAGGGGAGGAGAGCAGGTGATCATGAATCCTCAATACTAATACACTTTAAAGGAGAGAACAGGGAGAACGTAAGTATCTCCTATTCTATACCTACATAATCTACCTAGGAAAAACAATACCTATCAACCTAACCTCTGTATCAGGTTGAGATCCCCAAAGATTATGTACCCGCAACTGAAACTGCAGTCCCCTACTACTGACCACCCCCTGTCAAGTTAAACATAAATAGTTGTCAATATGCTGATTATCAAAGTTTTGAAAAGATCCATAGATGAGCACGCATCAATATGTTATCAATGTTACTGCAAAGGATGTGTTCTTTCAATAGTAAATCACAAATAAATCAACATGGATTATAGCTGGAGCAGGTCCTTTCCAACCGGAACCTGCTCAGGCACAATAAGAAAGAAATCTCTCATATGGTGCTAAAACTGTATATAGAGAGTTTACTTCACTTTCCGAATTTCCTGTTACCACACTGTTAACCTGTAAATCCTCTTCCCTGCATGAGCCAAGGAAACAGGCTCGCCAAGATCAGGAATAATACTGTTGTTACTCTCAATACTGAATTGTACGCACAGCATAAGAGCAATTGCTGCCCAGCCTCTTGCTCCCTCGCATCAGCCCAAAGAAAATAGGAATCGCCAACATAGGGAGACCTTCTGGTATATTTCATGAAGTGGCCTAAAAGGTAAACATGTCCGTGTAGTGGTGGAGGCGAGTGTGGTCGTGTGACTGACAGCAGTGCATTAATTTTGTTACTTAATTTGGAACATGCTATGTTGCTGTCTGTGTATGTGTGCTCGATGCTATCGGTCTCAAATTCTAAGCTAAGTGGAGGTTGGGTGGGGGGGCCTGTTGGAGGTAACTGCTGAAACAGGCATGATTTAGCCATGCTGACTCTGAGTCTTCTTACTGCACTCCTTTAAATTATGCAGTTTAACTTTTCTCCTTGATTTTTCAATATCCTTTTTGTTTTTCAATTTACAGGCCGGCCTTTACCTTGCGCTATACTGGGAACAAAAAAACTCACACTTACCTTACAGTCCAAGGAAGGACCAAGAGGAATGCGGAGATGCAACTCCCATTTTGGCAATAATTATAGAACCATTTCATTTGATTTATTTTTTCTCTTCATTCATTATGACTGTGTGTGTTGTTTGTTTTCTTATATATTTGACTCCTACACATATTCCTTAATTTTCTTTGCTATCTTTCAAAGGAAGGCAGGTACAACAACAGAACATAAAATGTATGTAACTTGGGTCTCTCTGGGGGCAGACAAGCAAGACAATGCATATTAATTAATTATGTACTGCCCTGTAATAGTACTACATTCATCAAGTCCTCGTCATGCATGCATTTCCTTTTTCTCCCTTAACAGATTTATGATGGTCGGCTCCCAAGATTATGTGTGTTGTGTGTGTTGTCCATGTGTAGTATTTGTCTTTGTCAAACCTTTCCCTCAAATCCACCTTCTCAACCATTCGTCAAACCCTATTCCTCTTCCCCCGGGCTGTGTGGTTTATATAGAGGTGTGACTAAATTAAATTTATACCAATTATTGATGGCACACTTGCTGGGGCGGATGTGTTGAAAGCAACTCTAACTCAAGGCAGGGTGAGGATCTTCTTCTGCTGTAAGTATATATACTATAGCCCACACTGGCAATATTAGATTGCCCACCCATGGACAGTATTAGATAATCAAATTGTTTATCCAGAGGAAAATAATCCATTATAATATAATTGGTTGCCAGCATCGAGTCATCAATCATACTAGTTCCAGCACTAAAGGTTACAAAGCCGCTTCTCCGCTTCATTGCTTGAGTCGACTTCAGTTTGTAACTTGTAGTAGGACAGGCATTCTGGTTTATTTTACTTTAGCATTGCTTATTATCATCATGGTTTCTTGTTTGGCAGTTCTCTTGTGTACTGTACTTCTACTACTTGTTCCCTAGTCTCCCTCAGGTGACTGACTGTCTCATTTTCTTTTTTTGCAAATGCTAGTCAGTGTCTACTACTCCTACGTCACCTTCGGAAACCAACTCATCACCATGCCGCCTAAGTATAAACATCAATCACAGGTAAGATAAGAAGTGTGGGGGAGGCATAATGTATTATAATGTATTGTATATAATGTATTATAATTAATTAAACACCCACACCCTTTCCGAGTCCATAGGGGTTTTAGTTGCAGATGCATAGACTAGGAGGAGAGACTGACAGTACTAGAAGGACAAGTGAGGGTACCGCATCTATCTGTTGGCGTGTTACACTATCGTAGATTTCAATCAAATACTGGCTGCTGCCCTGCAGTAAGGGAAACCGTGTGAAGTAAAAGAGTAACCCCCCACAAGAGATTTACATCATATGTAAACTATAAATAATATATTCCCCTAACAAACTAACTAGACCCGATCAATGTCCATCATTAAGAGTCCAATGTCCATCAATTAAAATGTCCATAAAAAAACCCAGGTTTTCCCTAGCGCCCAATTTCCACCCACCAATAAAAAGATTAAAAAGGGGGCAACGCAACGGAGGTCTAGCGGCGGGCTCGTCGGTTCTTCCTCTCCAGGGTGTTTATCCGCTCCTCTAGGTGTGCCATTCAGAAGAGCACACAGCGCTGAAAATGTCTTGCAGTTGCATGAACAGGGGTGGGCAGCAGTGTTTAAAGAAGTGTGGCAGGTGGGTGCCAGACACAGCGCTGTACGACTTGAGGCACTAAGGGGGGCCTGGCTGGGGCCTGCGGCGTTGGAGGAGGCTGCAGCTGCTGCCTCCTCCTGCTCCACCAGAACCACCAGCTACCGATATTCATCACGGATGGACTCCAGCTTCCATTCCTTCCGTTGCCGGGCCGTGGCTACTAACGCCTTCCTGTTGTGTGGTTGTTTCGGTTGGGAAGGAGTAGCTATGTCAAAAAAGAAAGAAGACCAATACTCTTAGCAAAACAGTAACACAAAATTAGTTTTACACATGAAATTATAGTGGCAAAGTAGCACTAGCAAGCACAGTACATAACATTTGTGGTATTCCCCCACTTCCTCGGCTTCTTCTCTCTCTTGTTCAGCTAAATTAACCTGGTAGGCATTCCAGCTCAGTCAGCTTGCACCCTAGACAGACATACGTGTGTCACAGTTGCAGACTCATGTTACTTTACTACTGTCTGCAGGTGGGGCAGCTGTAGTCTACAACGACACAATTATCAATTTTTCTGTTATGGCCATACTCTTTTAAATCAATGGCAACTGCTCAATTTCACTTTCGCCCAGACTACTACAACATGCAGATGTTATCTGATATGAAAGATTATATGGGACAAAGTGAGATACTATTATTGTTTGATTGTGTAACCATGCAGCCGCAAGGCCACTCATGGCTGACACGGTCGAAATGCCATAGGTAGGGAGTGGGCCTCGGAGTCGGAGGGAGGCGATTGATAATGGGTGGGTGTGGGTACATACATATACCATATATATGTTGTGCTCCCAAACTAATATGAGTCAAGAGAGTATTCTAAAATTCGACCTTGAATCGGAAACCTTAAAAAAAACTCCTTGTTTCTTCCCAGCTATTTTTACATTTATCATTGCATTGCTCTGCTAGCATTCTTTTTTTATTGTAATATTATTCTTTGCATCTTTTTCCTTTTACATTCTCTTCATCCAGTGACAGTCTGCACCTATGCTATGATTGAATACCATCTATGCATCCTTCCATTCAAAGTAAACATGTCTAAAATTCGTCTTAATCTCTCAACATACCTTTCACCAACAATATACATTTCTAATTGTTTAAACCCCCACCCATGCATCCTTGCTTGCTTTTGAGTTTGACCCATTAAACCCCCCAGGAAGATTCCTATCGCCCATACAGTTTCACTCACCCAGGCAGGCATCCTTTCTTTCTCCTTTCACCCATCCTTCAACCACCCCTGCATCCTATCAGCCACCTTTGAAGATTACATTTCTGCCACCATTGATTTTAAACTGTATTGTATTTTTAATGTTTTGTGTATATGGAGATTAAGTATGGGCGAATTTTGCGAATCCGCGATTCGTGAATTTGCGTATTCACGAATTCGCAATCTGCAAAATTCGCAAACTTTCGCGAATTTTCAGATTTTTTTTTGTGTTTGCAAGGGTTTCCGCCAGTTCGCAAGGGTTTTTTACCAGTTCGCAAACGCGAACTTACTTGTCGGATCGCAACGGTCGCGACCATGTTGTTTCTACGTCTGGTTCATCACAGCACCCTCTGTTTCACCACTGCCACCCTTTGGTTTACCATGCCACCCTCTGGTACATCACTGCCACCCTCTGGTTCATCACTGTAGATTATGGGGGAAAAGTACACCTGCCCTGCCTCAACTGACATGAATTAATTTGGGGATGATTAATGTGTCACTGAATTTGAGCTGGCACCTGCTTCCTTAGCTGTAAATGCTTCCTGATTAATGATGAGCTTGAACTTTTGCACCTGCTAAGTGCTTTCAGTTTTGCTAAATTCGTTAGCACACCTGCCCTGCCTCAACTGGCATGAATGAATTAGGGGCTGATTAATGTGTCACTGAATTTGAACTTCCAGTCTGGCACCTGCTTCCTTATCTGTAATTGCTTTCTGTTGCAGTGTAATTTTTTTTAACAGGACCTTTGTGGCATACTTGTAGCTATTCACTGAGCCTGCTGTGAGGGTCAGAGCAGGGTCATAGAATAGTTACAAGTAGGCAACTGAACCATGGAGGGCCCCCTCAGGAAGCACTACAGGGAATGGTTACTAATGATGAGCTTGAACTTTTGCACCTGCTGAGTGCTTTCAGTTTTGCAAAAATCGTTTGTCTGCAATTTCGCGGGTTTCGCGGGGCTCAAATTTGCGGGAGATGAATTTGGCAGCCACGAATTCCATTCGAATATGCGATTTGTTTTTTTGTGGCGTGTTAGTTCGCGTGTTTTTTTGCGTTTTCGCGAGCCGCTTGTAGTGCAACGACGCGAAGTTACCCTAGCGGTCGTACATGGGCGCGGCCATCTTGTTTGCGTGACATATTTCCGTTTCCGGGCGCTATGTGTAATCTCACGAAGTGTGCGGCTCGCTAGTACAAGTTCACGTGTGATCGCGGGGGAAATCTCACGCAAACTTACCCACGCGGTCGTGAACGGGCACGGCCATCTTGATTCTCATTCATTGCTATGGCTCTGGGCATGCTTTCTGTATCCTCTCTCAATCTCTGCCATCCTTTGCTTGTTTGAAGTTTTTTTAATCTATTTTACCTATTAGCTATCCCTCTATTTTTCTAGCTCTATATTTTTGTGTTTTCTGCTACTTTTGGTTAATTTTAAACTACTTTTTTAAACTCTTTTCTTCTTCCCTATTCTATTTCTTATTTCTTATTTACCTTCCTTTCTGCCCAGACCATGGTAAAGGGAGCCAGGAAGCAGCCCGAGAAGGGGAAGGGTCCCGCACCCCGTGCCCGGCTCCCGTGCGGGCGTTTAAGGGGGGAGCTACTGATGCCACCGGAGATCTTTAGCGCGGAGGAGGTGGCCGCACTAGTGTTCTATGTACAGCGCCGCCTCCCCAGGACCATCACGGCAGACGGCAAGATCGCAAGCAGCTACGGGCACCGGGAGCGCCGAAAGCGGTGGGCGGAGGTGTGCCGGGCCATGTATGAACACTCTCGGGTCCAGTGCACCTACAACCAGACCACCCACCGTTGGACGGATCTCCTGGACTGGGAACGCGACCTGCTCGACCTGCTCGGCGTCGAGATCCCCGGGCTTGGTGAGTAGTAGTAGCTATTTCATCACTACTCTGTTTTCTCCTGCTCTGTGTGTTATTATATTGCAAATTTTTGTTTTTTACCAAGAGCAATAATGCTGCCGATTACATTGTAGATAAATTATATTTCATAATCTTCTGTGCATTTCAGGTGCGCTGCTCTCCTTCTCAGTAGCGTTGCCACTATGCTTATTTGTTTTCGATTATAATGTATGAGTGTAGTTTACAGAACTCCGTAATGCTAGACACTAAGGGGCAGATTTGCAATTACCGGCACATCCCTGCAAAGTAGCAGGGATGCGCCAGTAATTGTGCGCCACGCCACCACCACCCAGGGTGCGCCATATTTACAATGCGGCGCACCATGGGCCCAAAACTTTACCGAAGCGTTACGCATCTGTGCCGTAAAGGCGGCGGATTGCTGGAGTTGTGTTGCAATGATGGCGCAGCTCCAGCAATGCTCTGGGGTGCCCTATCTCCCCAATGCTGCGTCAAGCCATACGTCTGCTTCAAGCAGGCGCAGGGTTTGAGTGACGCATCATTGTCTTAAAAGTGACTGATTGAAATCTTGTAGATTTCCCTCAGCCACTTTTAGGATGCGTTCCTGCGCAGGAACGCCCTCCCTTGCGCCGGAACGCCCCCTGATGGCGCAGGGCTTTACAACGTGATGCATTTCCCATATGCGTCACGTTGTTAATATACGCCGCACCGTGGCGCCTCTTTTGTTCTGTCGCTGCGTCACAAAAGTCAAGCAACAACGGAGCAAAAGTGCCGCAAGGGGCTTGTAAAAGTGCCCCTACAGACTCAAGTCCAGTCCTTCCTTTGTACACCTGGCAATATGAAGAAATAGTGGTGGTGGATTGATAGTTTGAGTATTTTAATGACTGGTTAATGTAGTAGGAAACTTTTTAGTGTTGTCACTGATCTGCAATCACAATGGAGTTTGTCTGTCACTTCGCGTGCTGTGGACTGCTGCCTGCCAGTCCTAGGCGAACCTTTTTAGTAGGTTGTTTAGTGAGTTACATAACTTTCCAAGTCGACGGTCCGCAAATCAAGCAATACTAATATCGTAGTAGACCACATGAGATAGGCCAATATATCCTGTGGAATAGTTGTCTTTTTGCTATTTTGCCAAAATACTTTGTTATTGTTCTTTTGAAATGTTTGATTTGGTTGACGACAATCATCCATGTTTTCAGGTCTTTCTTTCTTTCATGTTGTACATCAGCTCCCCTCAGGGGCAAGAGGACAGAGGAGGAGGTGGTATCGGCTGCTGCTGCTGTAGAAGGCCAGGATCGGTCAGGCGAGGGCTCCTTTGCTGGCCCCGGTAAGTTTTCATTTTAATATAGAGTACCTATTTTTTTCCTAGCGTTCCTCATTCGATTTTTTTTAAATAGTCTTTGATCTTCTTGTAAACTGTATCTAAATTCTTATCCTGTCTCTACTATGACTCCCTGTGGTATTACTAGATTATTCTTATTAGTCTGTCTGTGTAGCTAACTAAGATTGCACATTTGGCAAAATGTGTTAAACGAAACTCCCAAAAAAATCACTGCTATGTTGAAGTAAATGTAGAGGAGGCTACTACCTGGTTGATAAAAACTTTGTTCTAAATTTGAAAGTCTTCTTAACAGTATAGTAACTTAACTGTAGAACATATATACTACACCCGTGCAGAGAGCACACTCTGCAGTCTGCAATCTCAATAAATAAGGAATTAAACAGCTTACCACTGCCCGCCACTACCGTGGCAACCCTCACAGCAGTTTCCTCCGGCACTTGCACCGCCTCCTCCCCAGAAGTGTCCTCCTCCACCTCCGCGCTGGCCCCGGCACCAGATGTTCCACCTACAAAGTACTTTTAAGAATATTAGATGTCATAGACATACACCACTCACTAGTATTTTGTCTAGAAATGAAGAAATGTGAATACAGAAACCAATCTAATAATTTGTGACTGTCTACTCTAAAGTAAAAATGCGCATTAGTACCCAAGACGGCGCAGATGAAGAAAGAAAGACCCGGAGACGCGGCGGGCAGCGGCGCGCAAGGTAAGTGCCTTTTCATTATTACTAACGTTTAAATTAAAGGATTTAGGGAGGGCGGGAGGGAGGGTGGCCTGCGGTGCGTAGTGGGGCTACGCGGAATGCGGAGGTGGGCATAGTTTCTCGCCCACTTCACGAAGCTCCGCGAAGCCCCACTACGCCCAGGGCTAATTCAAACCACTTGCAAGCAAGCAAAAGTATCCATACCCAGCATTGCTCCAAGACTCGCAAACCCCCCCCCACAAATACCAAGAACCCCCAGAAAAGCCCCCCGAAAACGGTAGAGTGAGCGAAATCTCAGAAAATGCAAAAACTTTTTCCCCAGGGATTGCCTCCAAAACACTTTCTTTCGGGTATTAGACCTTCCCAGCAATGGCCCCAGAACTTTCAACCCGGACAAAAACAAGTTTAACACCCCCAACAAGCCAAAGGCAAATCCCGGGAAAAGCCACACTTGGAAAACTTTGAGCCTACCTGAAATTCAGTCCAAATGTGCTCTGCAGCTAGGCCCCAACTCCCCTTTTCCACAATGGATTTCCTGAAAAACAAATGCAATCAATATTAGACTGTGGCAGCAGTGCTCCCAGACCCCAAAACCCACCCCCAACAACCTAAAAGCCCCCCAAACAGCACCCCAAAGACAGGCAAGTAATCAAAAGCGCAAAAACTTTTTCTGCTCCGATTTTCTCCAAACCACTTATATCCGGCATTAGACCTTCACAGCAATGCCCCCGACCCGTCAACTCACCCGCAAAGAAGTAGAACACCCCCACAAGTGTAGAGTCTTTCTTCATTGGGCATAATCCAGCCATCTGCTGTGAGGGAAATAGGAGTCTGGAGGAGGAGGATAGAGGAGCATGTTCTTGTGAACTTGTGAACCTGAGGAATGCAGACTGCGTCACCTTCAAATCAATAAGCAAATAAGTGAAGACAGTTCTGCTGATGGGCTTGTTTTTGTGATTAGGTGATTAAAGTTTTTTTTTATATAGACTTTGCAAAACAAAGAAAGACAGACTGTGACGAGGAGGACCCGGACTTGGGCCCTCCAGGCTTACCTTTACCTGTGTCCCCTCTTTTTGCACAGCATACCGACACATGGAAGACGGCTGAAGACTGGTACAACGCCGCACAGGACCCCCGAAGAGCCGTGTTACTTTAATTGGGCGGAGCTGGACCCTGAACACGCCCACCAGCCTGAGGTAAAACAATGCCCAAAGCACTCTCAGGTGTGTGTTACACCCGGAGGGAGTGGAGAGTGGTGGCGTGAGGAAGGATCGGAGTGGCATACGGAGGAAGGAGAACCAAGGACGAAGATAGCGAGCGAGGAAGAGGCAGGAGACCAGTGGCGGAGGACGGGAGAGGAGAAGAGCGTAGAACATCGGCAGGAGGAGGCGGGAGAGGAACAGCGGAGGACGGAGGCAGGAGAAGAGGAAGACAGCGACTCACTGACCCGCGGAGCGGAAGGGAGAAGTACCCGAGACGACTGCGACAAGCTGGGAGGCCAACGGTAAGGCGCATCGCCCAGCCACACTTCCCACGAAGTGGGGCTAGAGCAGGTACGGTCACGGTTCACGGGGTGGGCGGGACGTAAGTGGGGCAAGCCACCGTGAGACAGAACACCCGACCCTCTGTGCACCAAAACCCCACCCTTCACCATATCGGCACCATAATCTTTGAGAGCACGTGTGGTCCCTCACTCCCCTACCCTAAACAGCCATCAAAACCTTTGCCTAAATACTGGTTTCTTTCTTTCTGGGGCGGCGTTCCGGACGGGAGACGAGACGGCAGAAGCAAGGCCTACAACTCCCAGGAGGCACCGGGAAATTCGGCGGTTTGGGACAGCGAAACAACTGGCAGAGGACGCCGAAAACCCACTCCCCTTTTACAGAGTGCCTGTACAGAAGAGACGTCAATACAAAACAATAAAACTCTTGTTACCCAGATCTCCTTTGTCCGTGAGTTTATTCGAGAACCCGCACGAAAGCTCACACAGACACACAGGAATAAAAGTGAATAAGGAAAAAAAGAAAGTTAGTGATTCATTGACTCATTTTCAGGGCTCGGTGTCTGGGAAGAAGAGCTCATCCTCAAACTCTGAGAATTCAGACGGGAGTAGGTCAGTTAACAGAGAACAGCACCTCATATAAGTTGGTGTCCTCCTCGTCTTCTTCCTGCCTGCATTCTCGTATTTTGTAATCTGGTGGTATGAGGTGCTGATTTATCTTGATCATTGTTAACCTCTCCACATTTTTGAGCGAGAGGCGGGTCCTTTTGGAAGTTACAATGCCACCAGCAGCACTGAAAACACTTTCAGAAGACATGCTTGCAAGTGGGCAAGACAAGTAATTTATAGCTAGGTTGGTGATCTCTGGCCACACATCTCTTTTCCCATGCCACTACGCCAATGGGTCATGATGAACATAGACCTCTGTTGAGTCATTCAGATAGGCCTGCACCATCGACTCAAGGTTCTCCAGGGTTCCTCCACTTTGCTTACTTTTTTCTGAGACCTTTTGAGAAGCAAACCCAAGCTGAGTTAGCCAATCCTCTTCTTCACACAATGTTACTGTTATCTGGTGCAGATGATACGGTTGCTGGTGTCGTTAACGGCTGAGAGAGAAAATCACTCACTTCTGCCACAGCCACAGATGCAGAAGTGTTTTTTTTTTACTCCGGATGGCCTGCTGATGCTTATGTACTGCCTTTTTCTTTCAATTTCCTGCCGTTCTCTTTCAAACCGAGTGGTTGAGACAGCTAGCCAATGTTTGTACTTTGTAACATCTGCGTCATCAAAAGGAAAGAATGCTCTGCCTGCCACTGCCTTTTTGTTCCGTGGATCCAGAATAGTAGCAGAAATGTAATGCTGTTCTGCGTGGATCTTTTCAAGATGTTCATCGCAAAGTAGGCGCTGTAATAACTTCTCCGCCAACTCAAATGCTTCTTGCTTTCCATCTTTTTGAAACGTACAATACACCGCCTTCAGTTGGTGCTCTAGCAGGCGCAACAATGGGATAGCTTTCCCCAAATTACAGTCCTCCCTGCTGACTGCGCGCGTGAAGACCTCAAAAGGACCAAGCATGTTGGTCAGGCTTTTAACTAGCTTCCATTGCTCCACCTGTATCCTCAGGTCTATCATAGGTGTACCCAGTTTAAAGAAATACTGATCGACTACTGCATTCTGCTCATACAGATGCTCAAGCATGTAGAAGGTTGAGTTCCAACGTGTTACCGCCTCCTGGATGAGTGCATTCACTGGCACTTTACGTTCATGTTGCAGGCACCTCAGCTGCTTCCGGGCCTTAAAAGAAAGGTTGAAATGTGTGCACATTCTTCGGCAGGTGGTCAGTAACTCGTACACTGGACTTTCTTCACTCAAGAATTTTTTTAACAACCAGGTTTATACAGTGCGCCAAACACGGCACTCTGAAATAGTTACCCTTATCCATGGCCTTAACTACATTGGCGCCATTATCCGTGGAAACATAACAATCATGCGTTTTCTTGGGGACAGCCATTGAAAGACCTTTTGTGTTAAACTCATGCAAAATGTTTTCTCCTGTATGATTTTTCTCCATGGCAAACATGGCTAGTGTTGCATGTTTCCGAGCAGCTTTATAAACTTTGTCCGTGTCAACACCTGCGTTTACCTTTGCTTTAACCCCTGAAAAAGAGACCCAGTGTGCAGTGATGCACATGTAATCAAGGGCTTGGCAACTGGTCCACATGTCTGTTTTCAGATGTATTGTGTGAACAGCACTCTTCTGCAAAGCTGCCCCAATCACCTCCAGCACATCTTCATGTAGTGCTGGAACCGCAACTCTGGCAAAATAGAACCGGCTAGGAACCTTCCATTTAGGGCTGAACGTTACCACTAATTCAAGAAAACCCACCCCTTCCACAAAAGAAAAAGGTAGAAGGTCCAGCGCTAGCATTTTAGCCAGCTTAGTGTTATACAGACGCACCGTTGGGTGGTTGCGTTCAAATGGCGCATCTGAAAACAACATGCTTCTAATGGTGGGCTGGACCATTTTACGGGATGATGATGACTTCTTCGACCCAGTTACGCTCAGTGATGATGAACTTTTTCGCATTGGTGTCTCACTCTCTCCCACACTCTTAGTGTGGCTCATATATCTTGCAGGGGGTGTGCTGCTGACAAGGGTACTGGGTGTAACTGAAGAAATGTTTGACGCTTCTTCCTCCTCGTCATCATCAGATGAAACATCAACGGATACAATTTGTTGACTTGCAATTCGGGCTGCCTTGATCTCCCTTAGGTGCGCATGCCATTTGACAGTGTGCTGTCTCTCAAGATGACCTCTCTGGCCTCCGGTACCATAGTTGGTACCAAGCTTACCACGACTAACTCGAACCTTACAAATGGTACAAATGGCTATGTTTTCCCTTGTTGGGCTATCACTAAAGAAGTCCCAAACTGCGGACTTCAAATGTCTGTGGGGGGTGGAGGAGGCGATACTGGGAATGCTAATGCCAGATGAAGTGGAGGATGTGTGTTTCCGAAATTTACTACGTTGTGCACTTACAGCACCACTAATTGAGGAATTGGAGGTCGAGGTGTGTAGAGGTCCCTTCTGGCGAGAAAATTTGGAAGCTGTAGGGGGTGGTGTACTAGTTAACTGCATCGGTGGCGGTCCCATTGACACGTCACCAACATCACACTCAGCAGCATTTCGGGATAGGGTAAAAATGTCTGTTTGCTGCATGCCCGCTGAGGCTGGAGTGACAAGTATGATGTCTGCGTCGTCGTCGTGAGAGTCTTCATCAGCAGGAGAATACGCCACTTCTTGTTCAGCGTCATCATCACACTCCATAACTATGAGACTTTCGGGGACCTTCCTTTTACGCTTAGCTCCCTTTGTCAGATCATGGTGTGCCTCACTCGCAGACGGCACTGGTGGTTCCCAATTTTCATCCATATCATCAGAAAAAAAGGGGGTTTGCAGAAGATGTAGACACCATCCTTGATCTTTTCCTTGCTGGGGATCTGGAAGACAATGAATGATCAGGAGGAGTGGCTTCCTCAGATGATACCTCGGCTTGAATGTCGATTTCCTGATGTGCCCCTACTTCGGGAGGAACAACTATTGTGGGCACTTGTGCCGCTCCATGCACCTCTGCTTGCGCCTCTCCTTGCGCCGTCTCTCCTTCCACATGTACTTGGGCTTGTACTTGCACATGTGGTTGTTGTTGTGGTTGTGGTTGTTGAACACTCGTCAGATGAGTTACAACAACCTGTGTTGATTGAGGGATGCTGCTACTTTCTAGCGATGAGCCAACATCACTGGTCGATGGTGATTGAACAACTATACTGGCTGCCTCTGCAGCACTCAAGGGCTTGGGCCTAAGTTGGCGTGGTGGTGGTGGCACTGAGCCCAATGGAGCGGAGGTGCTGCTCGCAGCTTGGTCCCCAGCAGACCCCGCCGCTGCTGCAGGCGTACTTTTTTTTCCAAATAAATGCGGCGGTCGGCACACCAGTCTCCTTGGTAAGTGGCGCCACTTGCTTCTTCTGCTCCTTACTGGCAACTTTCTTGCTAGAGGAGCTATGGGAAACTTTTTTTGGGGCCATCTTCTTCAGATGTCAGAACAGTAGGCCACAGTTGCACAAGTTGCAGAGTTGTATGTGGCCACACGTGATGTTGTGCTGCACACACCACAGCAGCTCTTGTTCCTGGCACTGATGAGGAACAATGAGGCTGATGATTCGTCTTTCTGCACCTAAAAGCAAACGAAGCCAGAGGAACATCAGTTAAATAAATGTTGCATATGTAGCGCTTCAATTAATAGTTTGCAAGTAAGCATTTTTATTATACCCACCCCCCAAAATGGAAAGACCAATAAAATGCACCACTCACAGAGTACCCCTGGGAATAATGGATGAAAGCATGGCAGACTGGTTGCAGGCCTATGGCACAACAAAGCACACTGCCTGGCTTCAAAATGGCCCTAGACCCCCACCCACATGGCCAGGCCCTGCCTGGACCAGGCCTCAAAATGGCCCCCACCCACATGGCCATGCCCCATCAACACCCCAAAACAAAAACACACAAATCACCACAATTCAATGCCATCCATGCCCTCCATGATGTTTACATTAAAGAGACCCCACAGAAAGACTCAGTGCATGCACCACTGAGTACCCCTGGGCAAAAGGCCCCAACAACAGCCAAAAAATCGAAAAACACACAAAAATCACCACAATCCAATGCCATCCATGCCCTCAATCATGTTCAAATTCAAGATACCCCACAGAAAGACTAGGCCCATGCACCACTGAGTAACCCTGTGCATAATGGATGAAAGCAAGGCACATTGGATGCAGGCCTATGGCACAAAGCACACTGCCTGGCTTCAAAATGGCCCATTGACCCCCACCACATGGCCAGGCCCTGCCTGTACCAGTCCTCAAAATGGCCCCCACCTACATGGCCATGCCCCATCAACACCCCAAAAAATTGATAAACACACAAAAATCACCACAATCCAATGCCATCCATGCCCTCCATGATGTTTACATTAAAGAGACCCCACAGAAAGACTCAGTCATTGCACCACTGAGTGCCCCTGGGCAAAAGGCCCCAACAACAGCCAAAAAATCGAAAAACACACAGAAATCACTACAATCCAATTCCATCCATGCCCTCCATGATGTTTACATTAAAGAGACCCCACAGAACGACTCAGTCCATGCACCACTGATTACCCCTTGGCAAAAGGCCCCAACAACAGCCCAAAAATCGAAAAACGCACAAAAACCACCACAATCCAATGCCATCCATGCCCTCAATCATGTTCAAATTCAAGAGACCCCACAGAAAGACTCGGTCCATGCACCACTGAGTACCCCTGGGCATAATGGATGAAAGCATGGCAGACTGGGTGCAGGCCTATGGCACAACAAAGCACCCTGCCTGGCTTCAAAATGGCCCCTAGACCCCCACCCCCATGGCCAGGCCCTGCCTGGACCAGGCCTCAAAATGGCCCCAAGCCACATGGACAGGCCCCAACATCACCCCCAAAAATCGAAAAACACATAAAAATCACCACAATCCAATGCCATCCATGCACTCAATGATGTTTACATTCAAGACAACCCACAGAAAGACTAGGCCCATGCACCACTGAGTACCCTGGGTATAATGGATGAAAGCATGGCAGACTGGGTGCAGGCCTATGGCACAACAAAGCACACTGCCTGGCTTCAAAATGGCCCCTAGACCCCCACCACATGGCCATGCCCTGCCTGTACCAGTCCTCAAAATGGCCCCCACCCACATGGCCATGCCCCATCAACACCCCAAAAAATCGAAAAACACACAAAAATCGCCACAATCCAATGCAATCCCCCCCCCCCCCCCAAAAAAATGGACTCCTTGCAAAAAAAAGTGCAGGCAAATGTCAACCTGAGGAGTTATTCTGATAAAAATCATCATTTTCAGAAGGTTTATGCTGCCTGCTGGTGGATCTCTTGTACAGAATTGCAAATTTTGCAATTTCGCAAACGCGAGATTGTTGCTGGCAGCCGCATCTACGTGTTCGCAATTGTTTACTCCCGCGATGCATGATCACTGGCCTTTATGACGTACTCGCGTTGACAAACTCTCGATGTGCAAGGTGGCAAGCCGCGATGAAGTAATCGCGGTCTTCAAACTCCCGCGGGATCCCGCAGCAAGATCCAAAATCCAAGATCCGAAAATCCGCAAATTCCGCGAGCGGAACGGATTTTACGCCCATACTTAATGGAGATAATTATAATACCATCTATATAATGTCATCAAATTGATGTCTTTTTGAAGAAACAACTGTTTCAATATGAATGTCATATCCCTGCTGGCCCCTGAACTGGTGGTCGGTATGCCTAGACAAAACATTACACATTTTTTAGATGCCATATATGCCATATATGCCTCCCCCTATTTTTTTTTCTCTAGCAAGATTGAAAATAAAATACATACATACACCATTCACATCACTAGTACAAATCGGGTACTAGGGTAGAGTAGACCGTATGTCCTATCGTATCAAAAATAATAAAATATCGATTGGGCATTTTGTTGGTGCCAGTTCTCGAAAAGCCTCTCAAGAAGAGGACAATCCAAAGGACTAGACTCCGTGGCAAGAGCTATTGGTAAATCTGAGTTTTAAAACTTCAAAAAAAGACAAAGTGTGGCAAAATGGGCGGACAATTGGACATGAGGTCTCTTGAGTCTCCTCTTTTGGTTGGAAAATATAATTGTGCCCTCCTCCTCATACTACCTTCCAGCCATGGTGCACTCTAATCAGTTGTTCACAAGCAACTGCTGCTAATAATAATAGTACTAGGCCTAGATGAGAAAAGGTAAACATATACCACTCTGGGGTGTCCAACGTGACCATGATTTAATTTACTGATTGAGCATGAGAAAGAAAGTAAAAGGAAAGCCTTCTAATCTCAACAAACATGCGTAGAATACCTTAGTTGGGCATGCAATCTGCACAGCAGAGTAGTAGTAGTAGTAGTAGTAGTAGTAGTAGTAGTAGTAAAGGACCAATGTGGTCTCTGAGTCTTACAGTAGTAACACCACTAGACAGTCAACAAAATAAGAGGAGAGGGAAAACTGACTGAAAAATCTGAATAAATTATAAAGCAAGCTCCAGACAGACTAATTGACATTAGAAATATAAATAACTAAGTTGGTAGATAATGCAGGGATAACAAGAATTTAGAAACGGATAGATCAAAGAAGATTTGGTAAAAATGTGAATTAGGAAACGGAATTTAATCGTTCGAAAAACATAAGGTGCAGTAAAAGTTAGGGAAATATAATTATTAACAACAGGAGGACTTACTGGGGCCTGCAGCAGAGCCAAATGTAGAAGAGTGATCCTAGGAGGCACCTCCAGGTCCCGCCTCGGCAGACCCCAAATAATAAATATTTGAGAAATCTCTCCAAAAGATTTTTTGACAGGAAATTGCAATAAAATTGACCTATGTAATCAGATCAACTAGTAGTAATAGACTAGTGTTGCGGGCCGTCCTATCTCTTTATTATTCCACTGTTCCATTACGATTCCAAAAGCCTAAACCTAAGTACCACCTAGTTTAATCATTAAATATTTCTCCCAGCACTGGCAAGTGTCAGCATACATTACATAAATTACAGATATCAACAATTCTGGTTTTTCGTTGTATTGTTAGATTTATTCTCTTACTCCTTGTTTAGTTCTCTTTTTAGCCAACACGCGTTTCATCGCCAACGGTAAGAGATGGCGACTTCATCAGGGCTAAAAGATACAAGATTATTTATTTGCTTCAAGGATATGATGCTTTGAAAGTCTTTAGGTATAAATGACTTGTGTGCCTCTATTAACCTTTGTTCTCATTCAAGTGACTTCATAGTGGCAACCCATGCACATTAATTAGAGCGTAATAATGTAATTACACAAAAAAAGAATTTTTGAAAAAGTTTCCAAATTTAGTACACAGACTTAGGGGGCCATTATGATGGCGGGCAGATCACCATAACTCCCCGCCAGCCCGCCATTTACCCCTGCCATATTACCATGGCGGGGGTACCGCGGCGGACGGAAAGTCCGTTGGGTGCATTTACACTGGTCAGCAATCGTCACGATTACCGGCCGGGCGGAACTCTGACATTATATTGTGGCGGTGTCTGGAAGACCGCCATCCATATTAGGATGTCTGGCGGTGAAAGTCTTTCCATGGCGGCAATGCCGCCATGGAAGGGCATGCAGGAATTGGTTTGAGAGCCCGTTACAGGCCTGCTTGGGGCTGCATTGGGGGGGGTACCATATACATTGACATACACAAGGTGGCAGGCACCACTCAGTGCCTGTCACGTTGTGCATGGCAATGCACAACATGTCTATTTAACATTGCTGCGGTGCTGTTTACTGCACTGCCTGCCTCAATGTTAAAATCCAGAATGCGCCCGGCGGACCCATCCTAATTGGCCTTGTGGGACCGCCACACTTCTGGCGGTCGGTTCCGTTTTCCGTTACGGTGGCGGGCGGACTTTGTAATGGGGGCCCTTAGTATTTCATTTTCTCACCTTTGATTGTTCAATTTATGTCCCCGATTTTTCAAAGTTCCAGCTCAGTTAAATATTTGGATTGACACCATAATCTATAAAATCCTGAAATGCATTTAAAATCGCTTCACACATTGGTTACCTTCATTTTCTTATATCCTACATTTATCTAGGAAACATGTTCCCCAGTAAAACAAATTGCAGGCCTGTTTACCTGTATATGAAACGCCAAATGTTTGTGAACCCCAACATCATATTTTCTGTGACGCCGTTATAACATATAGTGTACCTGTTGCATTGTTGCGTTAGTGTTACTTGAAAATATATTGAATAGAGACAAGAAATTTGTCAATTAAAAAGTCCATAATTTGCTATTGAAATCCTAATGTCAATATGTTAAGTTCAGCATGTAAGGGCTAAATGTCCCTATCCTTCAGCTGGTTTTAATTCAGTCCCGGTCTCCACAAATCATCCTGTGTTTTCGATTATGTTTTCTGTTCCAACAGTATCAATGGTGTTGTCTCAAATAAGTTTTTTCTCAATTTTCCCGGATTCTGAAATTTTAATAGGATTGAATTTTCAGACTTATGTCCCATATATAAATCTAGCTGAACTTTTAACCCCCTCCTCTGCGGGAAATGTTTGAATATTTTACCCGAGTAATTACTCGTGCAGCCTTCCATCATCTAAGCGAGTACGCTTTGACAGTTTCCCACGATAAGCCAGCATTTTAAGTAAATACGCGTGGGAGTAGAAAGGGGACTACCCACTCATCAGTCTATGTTTCTATATTCGCCATTTTGAAATGGCATATAAACTACTTTCACAATTCAATTTAACACAATATATGTGCTTGGATATGCCGAAGTACATGTCTAATGTAAGACATGTTTTCTACCTAATCAAATTTAACAAAATGAGGAGCCAACAAATTAAGGCAGTAGTTTCGCTTCTATGTTAGCGATCGGGTTTTTGACTTGTTTCATCTTTTCCAGGGCAGCCATCTTTACGTGGCATCTAGTATTTTCTTACATTGAGGCCGAATATGTATGTCAATATGTGTCAATCCTCTCAGTCGTTCTTTGTAAGGTTTAATATTATAGTGTAGAGTTACTTCAGTAATTTCCCCTGAGAAGTGGTGGCTGAAGCCAGAAATTCCTTTTGTCTCGATTGTTTTCTTGGGTCTTATGTATGTATTGAATAGTGGTGCATGTTCACCAAGACTTGTACAGCTATATAAGCATCAGCAATTCAGCATGTGTCCAGATCTGTGTTAAGACCCATTTCAACACATCTCAAGCATAATACCCAAATAGCTTCCTTCCTTCTGAGGATGAGTTCCCTGTTTCCTCCACGAGGGTCTCTAGGAATGTGCTCTATACCATAGAAGGTGAAAGATCTGTGTTCCCCTTGCTTGTTTCAATTCAGTTTGTGTGGCTATGCGGTATCTCATGTCATTCTGTATGACAGCTCTCATATGTTCACTGATTCTTTACCGGAAAGTCCTTATTGTACTGCCCACATACCTCAACTTACATTTATATACAATTGAATATATCACGTATTTAGTGTTACAGTTAATGTTTGAGGTAATCTCAAATATGTGTTTATGGACACCCTCAAACTCCTTCTTTTTATCTGAAGCCCATTTTCATGTGACACAGTGACCCCACTTGATAACGCCTTGTATGTGTTCCTGCATCCAATGGTGTTGTGAGGTGTAAGACCGACAGCTGGGACTCAAAATATTTCTGAGAGAGATTCCCTCACGAAAGGTAAAGTCAGGTTTGTCTAAGGTGAATCTTTCAAAGCTTTTATCTGCCTAGAGGATATGCCAGTGTTTGCCCATGATGTGTGTCAATATTTTGGAGCTGTTGCAGAAGTCAGTCACCATGTGTACCTTGTTTTTGTTGTCTTGTTTCTCTATCTTTCAGTGTATCCGTTATATGCATCTTGTATATTCTCTTGGTAGCTTTCATTAATGTGTTCTTATTGTAACCTCTATTAGTGAATCTTGTGTATATATTAATTACAAAGTTATGAAACTCCAAATCACGACTGCGGTTGCGTCATGCACATACCAGCTCTCCATATGGGATGGCATTAATCTGATGTTTGAGATGGGAGCTGCTGGCATGGAGTAATAATACATTGCAGGAGCTTGGCTTGCTGTACAGTTTACTGTGTATCCTGTCCTTCTGTATGTAAAGTTCTACATCCAAAAATACCAGTCTTTGTGTACTGGGTCGGTACAAAAATTTAATGTTGCTCTCATTATTGTTTAAGTGGTGACTGAATTTGTATAATTTATCTATGGATCCAGTCCAAATCATGAGACAATTGTCTATAAATCTGCCGCAGTATAGGATGAATTATTCCATTGTGATGCCTTATGACCCCAAATCCATTCCACCTCTAAGCGGCACATAAACAAATTGGCGTACGAGGGGGAAAATCTTGAGACCAAAGCCAGTCCTTGTGTTTGCTTATTCCAATCATTTTTAAATAGAAAAACATTATTGGACAGAATCTGTCTCGTCATTTCCACCAGCAATTACTTTAGGTTTTCATAAGGTTGCAGATCTTGTATTTAACATATGTTCCAAAGCCTGGATCCCCAGGTCATATTTAATGCGCGTGTATAGGGAAACAACGTCTAATGTTACTAGTCATGTTGGGAAAGGGAGATTTTAATGTATTTACGATAGGGTGTATATGCATGGATATCTAGGGTGGTTTATTTTGAGATACATGTATTAATTTTAGTCTTTAAGACATCCATTGTGCCTTTGCCTTAATGAGTGGTTGATTTTATTCATCAAGACCCATATTTGGTTGTTATCTAATTTTTCATGGCATATATGGTCATTCAGCTTTGGGAGTATGTTATGTTCATAGTCCTTAGTGTTTATAGGAACTATGTTGCCCCCTTTACCAGCTTCTCGAATAGTAAGGATCGTTCTTCTTTAGTACTTTTAGTGCATTATGTTCCACTTTGGTAAGGTTAGCTGGTGTACTGTAACATGTTACTTTTTTGGCATGTATTTTGGCCAGGTCGTTTAGGACTAATTTGTGAAAGATATCAATATTGCACCCAAAAATAGATTGGGTGTCCATTTTGCTTCATCTATTAGTCCACTGATAGTCCATTCGTATATTTAAGTCTTTAAGAACTCTAATGGTTGTCGTTGGGTCTCCCTCAAAGTCTGTTTTTTTTTTTTTAAACTTCTTTTTTTATTGTAAAAATGCATCTTCCACATTGCATTAGTCCACATCATCCTTACAACAATAATTATGAATTTTCTTTTCATCACACAATATAATCACGTGTGCCCCAAATTTTACTGTATTAATATTGTAATTTAATCTTCATCTGCATCAGAAATTGAAAATCTAATCTGGACAACTGGAGCTGTGCATAGGAGTCCCCGATATTCATTCCGTTTGTTCCATATCTTTCTCCACTTCTGGGGGTAGCCTCTGTTAGCATAGATTGTCTTTTCGGCCACCATACATCAATCTAAATTTTTTTCCCAATAATACTGCTATCTGTTCCCCCTCCCCTGGTCCGTCGCATCCCATACATTGAGCAGGCTTCATTTGGCCGAAAGTTGCAAACACAATGGGTCTGGATGCTGCCCATTTTACCCAGTGTGGTTCATGGTCCTGTGCAATATCTTCAGCTGAATTAGGCAGAAGCAGGACCTAATAGCTATCTCTCTAGGGGAGGCTAGGGCTTCTGGCCATTCCTCCTCTTGTATATCCAGGATATCTCTTCCCCAGTTATTCACTAGTTTCTTGTATGCTAGTGATATCGCTTTCTGGGGCATGTGTTCCTCAAGTAGCCTGTTTTCCAGTGGTGATGATTCTGGTAAGTTACCCCCCTTCGGAATCTTTGCCTTCAGGGAGTTGTATATAACGGAATATAAAGGAATGCCTCGGTTGGGTCTAAGCTAAATGGTTTCCGCAGATCCACTAATGGAGTTATCCCCTTTCCTGAGTATATGTCACCCACCCCTGAGATACCCAACAGGTTCCATTTATCAACTCCCTGTCTCTTGTCCATATCTCCGAGCAAGTCTGAATCCAATAAGGGTGTTGCTTGGGTTATCTTGTTTTTCCAGCATAGCGATTTGAGCGTGAAGTGCCATGTCTGAATTGTTAGTGCTGTAGGTCCCTCTAAATGGTCAGTTCTAGGTTTAGTGTACAGTGTTCAAAGGTATCCCCATGGTTGTAAGACTAAGCGATCCATTCGGAATGCTGGTTCCGTCATAGGTTGGTGTCCCCATTGGTTTATGACAGTCAATTGCGCCGCCCAGAAGAACGTTTGGATATACAGAAGTGCAATCTCACCATCGTACCATACCAGGGTTAATTTGTTTAGGGCAATTCCAGTTGCCCCCATCCCACAGTAGTGTTCTGACCTCACCCTGTTTGGCACTAAACTAATTATTAGAGACGGGGAATGGCGTGTTCTGCAAAATGTATAGAAAACTTGGCAGAGCCTTCATTTCAAAGAGTGCTGCTCTTCCCAAAGCAAGAGGGGGAGTGAGCACCATTTCCGCACATTTTCCTTCAAATGGTTTAGTGGCACGTGTAACTTTTTTATGGTGAATAGGTCTTGGTGAGGCGAAACACACCCAAATAACGGAATCCTTCAGTCACAACCTGTGCCTCACAGTATTGGGGCAGACGTGGCATTGGTCTGTATAGCACAAAGATCACTGAATTGGACCAATTGATCGTTAATCCGTAATATCTCATGAACGTCCAGAACCAGTGCCAATAATAAGGGGGAGAGAGGACAGCCCTGTCTATCGATGAAGCGGATATACCTTCAATATTTTCCCGTTCACCACCACCTGGATAGGTATCAGGGACCCAGACCTCGGTGTTCAAACACTGTCATTCGGTATGGCTACTCAGTGGTGTTAAAGGCCATGCGGGCATCAAGCGAAAGAACCACTGCATCCTCCTGGATCCTAGTTATACACCCTAGCACCCAATGCAGCCGGTGCAGATTGAGTGCTGTATTTCTTCCTGACATGAACCTGGATTGGTCAGGGTGTACTAGTTGAGCATTGATTGGAATAAGTCAGAGAGCTAATAGTTTGGCCAGAATTTTTGCACCAGCGTTAAGTAAGGATATGGGTCGGTATTACCCACATTTATCTGGTGCATTACTGCGATTGAGGCAAGTCTTTGGTCTCTAGGTAAACCACCCTTTACCACACTGCAAATAGGATGCTGTGCATTTTGTTGTCTGTGTATATAGTTCAATTGGTCGGCCATTGGGACCCAATGCCTCCCCCGATGCAAGCGCTGCAATGGCCAGCGCTACTTACTCGGAAGTCAAATCCTTATCCAGATGTTTTTTGTCTGTAATTGGGAGCACTGGCATGGGTCTGTCCCTAAGGAGGTATAGGGCATCTTGTGTGGTAGTTGTCATCTTAGAAGTGTAGATATGTTCATAGTGGGCAGAAAATGTCTCCGCTATTACCTGAGGATCAGTGCAGTTTTCACCCGACGATGATTGAATAGAAGCAACTCATCGGCTTGTTTTTCCCCGCTTCTCTAGATCTACCCACCTTATCCCCCTGTTCATAAATTCAGTGTTGCACTAGTTTGTGGCTACAGCCTCTCCTGTTGTCAGGTCCTTATATTTCTGTTGTTTAAGGCTCAGTAGGTTTTTTGTGTTATCATTAACTCTGGTTAATTGTATTTTCAATTTTAGGAGGTCACTTTCCAACTCGTCTACCTATTTTTTGTGTCTCTTTTATGCCCTACCATCAGGAAGAGGGCTTTGCCTCTTATTACTGTTTTGTATGGCTCCCGTTGTGTTACTGCTGAGACTACTGAGCTACATTTTCAACATTTTATTGCATTTGTAATCTCTTTCTTGAAACTTGTCCTGAAAAGTGAACAGGGTTGATGGTAAAAGTTTTACTAGTTCTCTTCCGTCTCGTACCATATTTCATCCAGATTGGGGAGTGGTCGGAAATCCCTCGAGGTAAGTGCCGTACATCACTAAAGCCTGGTAGTTGTGGTGCTAGGGAGATTAGCTGATCAATACGTGAGAAGCTGGCGTGGACACCTGAGTAAAAGGTCATTCTCAACAGGTTACATTCAGTGTTCTCCAAACGTCCACCAATCACAGGGCATTGAAAAACTCTGCCAACTGTGTTTGTGTTGTGTATTTTCTCCTTGCCGGAAGTATGTCCAGTGTATCTTTTAATGTCATGTTGAAATCTCCACCCATGATCAAGTGCCCTGTGGGTAAGCCCAACACTAATTTCCTGAGCTCTGGGAGTGGCGTGGCAGGTAGTAATGAAGAGGTGTACACTGAAGGGATATTAATCTTTTCACCCTCCCATCTTCCAGAGATTGCTGCATATCTACCCTCTTTGCCCACGTGTTCTTTATGATAAATGGGAAGCCTTTCTTAAACAGTATACCCACTCCTCTGGACCCAGATGTGAATCCTGTGTACACTACCATTTTATATCCTCAGAGGTCTAATGCTTTACACGCGTTGCTGAATAGGTGTGTTTCTTGCCGGAGAGTGACGTCTGGGGAGTGTCTTTTCAGAAACTGGAGTACTACTCCACGTTTAACTTTGTCTCCTAAGCCATTCACATTTTGGGACTACACTAGAAGCCATGTTGGATGAATATGCTGTTAACACATCGGATCTTAGGTAAGTCTACTTTACTTTTTGGCCCACGTGTGGCTTTTAATGCTGACTCTAGGCGTGTCAGTTGCTGTGTTATGGCTTGCAGGATTGTGTTGTTGTCTTATTGTGTGTCGGGCGATGAACAACCTCCAGGCAGAAACCTGCTTCCTCAGAAGTGTAGACAGTATCACTCTCTGTTTCGAACGGTATGTGAATCAAGGGTTCTTTCTCCCATAGCCACTATTCTACTCTCAGGAATGAGAGGTAACGGTGTCTCCTGTACCCACTTATTCTCTTTTCCTAGGCGGGATAGAGCATCAGCCTTACCCTGTTTTATCCCTGGTCTGAAGTGTATCAAAAAGTCATATTCTCCAAAAAATGCCACCCAACGTAGCTGTCTTGGTGTAAGGGCTTTGGCTGTACGAAAGTATTGTAAATTCTGATGATCAGAATAAACAGTGATCACATGGGGGGATCCTAAAAGGTAGTGACGCCATTCTTGAAAGGCTCGTTTGATAGCAAGAAGTTCTCGTTCACCAATAGTATAGTTTTGTTCTGATTGAGTCAAGGTTTTTGAGAAGTACGCAACAGGATGGAGGGTGCCTTTTTTGCAGTCCCGTTGCGATAACACAGCACCCACCGCGTATTGTGAAGCATCTACTTCCAAAAAGTAGGGTTGCGTTTCGTCAGCATGTTTCATAATAGGAGCAGAAGTAAAACTGGCCTTAAGGGCCTGAAATGCCTTTTCAGCTTCCGCATCCCAGTGGAACTCAACTCCCTTTTTAGTAGACGTGTAATGGGTGCTACCAGGTCAGAAAAATGGCCAACAAATCTTCTAATTGGCAAATCCTAAAAAGGATTGGATCTCCTTCACCGAGGTTGGACTCGCCCAATCTATGATGGCAGATACTTTGGCAGGATCCATGTGTATTCCCTCGGGGGAGATAATGAACCCTAAAAAGGCTACACTGTGGGTATGAAAGATGCATTTATCAAGTTTCGCAAACAGGTGATGTTCTTGTAGTTTTCCTAAAATGGCTTGAACATGGGACACGTGTTCAGACTCATTAGAGGAGTATATAAGTATATCATCGATATACACGATGACAAAAATGTAATGTAATGTAAAATGTAATGTAAAATAGCATTTGTACCGCGCAGCAGTCACTCCAAGGAGCATCAAGGCGCAAGATGCTGATTCAGAGATGAAAGAAACAGGTAGGGTGGAGATGGAAACTCACCCAACTGTTACACTAGTGCTCTAACACAGGTGTCCTGTAGCTTGAAAATCCAGGTTTTCAGTCCCTTTCTGAAATCTTTTTCCTTATCTAGGGCACGAAGGGAGGGGGGAAGAGTGTTCCACGCTTTTGCTCCGAGTACTGGTAGGGATTTGCCACCTCTCGTGCTAAGCCTGAACCTAGGTACTGACAGGAAATTAGAGCTAGATGATCGGAGATTGCGAGAAGGATGGTATCTGGCAAATCTCTGCTGTAGGTATTTTGGTCCCAGAGCATGGGTGGCTCTAAAGGTAATAATCAGTATTTTAAATAGGACTCTCTTATTTATTGGGTGCCAATGTAGAGTATTTAGTGCAGATGATGCAGAGGATTTCTTCGGCCATTTAAGGACTAGCCTAGCTGCAGCATTCTGAACCATTTGAAGTTTATGTGTGGTGGTTTTGGTAGTACCTGCATATAGACTATTACAATAGTCTATCCTCGACGTCACCAGAGCGACTGTTACCGTCTTCCTAGCCTCTAGTGGAAGAAGGTCGAAAAACTTCCTGAGTCCTTTAATGATGGCAAAGCAATTACCTGCCACTTTCAAGGCTTGCTGCTTGAAAGAGAGATTGCTGTCAAATGTGATCCCTAGGTTTCGTGCCGATTGAGTTCTATTTGGTGGGATTTCTGCCTTTTCCGGCCACCAGGTTTTGGGCGTAAAGTTGTTATTTGGGCCCATTGGCACGATTTCTGTCTTGCCTGTGTTGCATTTTAGATGATTGACTTTCATCCAATCGAAGGTTGCCGTGAGGCAGCTTTTAAGTTTTTCTTCCCATTCCTGTGTGTCTTTGTCCAGAACTAATATCAATTGAGTGTCGTCGGCATAAGCCACTACATCAATTCCAAATGACGATATTAGTTTAATTAAAGGGGCGGTGTAGACATTAAACAGTGTTGGGCTGAGGCTTGAGCCCTGTGGGACGCCCATCTTTATTAATTTTTCCTTGGAGCGAAATTCTCTGAGAGTAACTACTTGTCTCCTGTCACTCAGGAAATTTTTGATCCATTCCAACACTGTGCCAGAGATGCCAGAGGTTTCAAGTCTGTTAATCAGGATGGCATGTGACACAGTGTCGAAGGCCGCCGATAGGTCTAATAAAATCAGGACGGCCTTCTTACCCTGGTCCAGAGCCATGCGGATGGTATCTGAGGTGAGCAGGAGGGCAGTTTCCGTGGAGTGTTGAGCCCTGAAACCCGATTGATTGGGATGCCAGGCTTCATTTCCTTCCAGGAATTTGGTGATCTGTTTGTTTACACAGGCTTCAGTGATTTTACACAGCATAGGGAGGAGAGATATTGGTCTTAAGTTGGATAGGGTGGTAGGGTCAGGGAGAGGCTTTTTTTGTAATGGTTTAACTGCCGCTAGCTTCCATTCAGCTGGGACTGTTGCTGTGGTCAAAGAGGAGTTCACAATACTGTTAATCACAGGGTTAGCTACCTCGACCATCATATGTAGCAGTGCCGGAGGACATGGGTCAAACGGGGAACCTGACTTGGCAGCTAAGATAGCCTTATGGGTCTCGTCCAAGCTAATGGGAAGGAAAGTTTCCAGTCTGTCTCTTTCCATGTTTTCCTCATTTACCCTAACTTCAGAAGTGATGAAATCCTTGGTGAGTGCTAGTACCTTGTTTTCAAAGTAGTCTGCGATGGTGTTGCATAGATGTTCCGAAGGCAGGATTTCTTGTTCTAATATTTTGGGTTTATTAAAACTATTGACAATTTTAAAAATAGTTTTTTGTTTGTTTCTGGCATTTTCTACTTCCGAGGTGTAAAAGTTGGTTTTGGCTTGTTTAATCAGAGCATGATATGCGCTTCTGGTTGATTTGTAGTTATTCCTGTATTCGATGCAGTAGTTAGTTCTCCATCTGCGTTCGGCTCTACGCACCTCTCCTTGTTTTATTTTTAACATGGGGTTAAACCATGGTGCTGATTGTTTTTTAGCCGTTGGTCTAGGTTTACGGTTAGTCGGGGCTGCTATTGCTTTCAGGTCTGGCATCCATTTCCTGAAGTTGTCATTATCAGCTTCTGGCTGTCCTGACCATGAAGGTTCATGTTCTTTTGCTATATTAAGCAGTTCTGGGTGTTTCATGGCGTCTTTCCATTCTAATTGACTGCTGTGTACAGTTTTCCCTGCCAGTTTATTATTTCTAAGCATTTTAAATGGTAGTACAAATGGTATTAATGTATGATCTGTCCAGGTTTGGATTTTATGGGATTTGATTTGAATGTCTTGCAGGTTAGTTGATATGCAGTCAATCGTGTGACCCGCCTCATGTGTGGGCTGTGTGACGCATATAGTAAGGCCTAATACATCCATGGTATCCCTAAAGGCGGTTGCTGAGGTATCCGTAGGGGAGTCAAGATGGATATTGATATCCCCTAATACAGTGAAATTAGAAAAGCGCGTAGCCAGGGGGCTCAGTGCCTCTCCTATGCTTTCCAGAAAGCTTTTGCATGGGCCTGGGGGGCGATAGATTAAAGCACCAGCAAAGGTAAAAGAGTCTGTGAGTTTAAGTAAAAAGCACATCCCTTCCGCATCCTTAAGCTCTTGAAGTTTCATTGTGGTGCAGTTAAAGGAATCTCTATATATTATTGCTATTCCACCCCCCGAATCTCCTCCCTGTCTATTCTTTGGATCTGATATCCCAGGGGGAGTGCCTGCACTATGTCTGGCGTAGACCATGATTTTAGCCACGTCTCTGTGACGAGCAGGCAATCAAGATTTTCTTCTACAATGACATCATATATGTCAAGTGCGTGTTTTGATAGGGATCTGGCATTGATCAGTGCCCCTTTTAGATCTGCATTGTTATTTGCATAAGCAGCAATCTGCTTCGGGTAGAACACTATATGGCATTGACAGCAATTTATCGGGCCATTTAGTGTCGCCATGTCAAGTTTGCAGCAGCAGGTCGTAGCAGAGCTACCGATGGCCAATAGCTCCTGGCTGCTGTAAGTAATGAAAGGCCTAGTACTGACAGCGTTTCCAGCCCTATGCCCGGTCTGTGCACGGACGGGCACAGACGGGCCTACCTTTGGCTTACCTTCGGCGCGCCCGCTGCGCCCATCCGCTGCGCTCCTTAGAGGGTGGTCCCATTTTGTAGCTGCGAGGGCGGGAGGGTCCGAGCACTAGTCCGCTTGTTTACTGTTTCCCTCACCCAAGATGGCGGAGCCTAAAACGCGGTCCCCAGGTAGTGATTAACTCTGCTACTAGGTCGGCGTTTTGAGCGGGAGGGTAACGGGGATCCCTTACAAGTCAGGAATCATTTGCCAATTACACCACCAGTGAAATCTATTAAAATTCGGCGCTATTACAATTTTTTAAAAGCGATGCAAAGTGGGTGAATAAGCGAGCAAACAGTTCCACAAATACATACAATTTCACCCAGTCCCGGCTTTTCGCCTCAGGACACCACGAAGCACTCAATCAGTCTGGGCTCGTGTCTTCCTATTTCCTTTTGTAGCTGCGAGGGCGGGAGGGTCCGAGCACTAGTCCGCTCGTTTACTGTTTCCCTCACCCAAGATGGCGGAGCCTAAAACGCGGTCCCCAGGTAGTGATTAACTCTGCTACTAGGTCGGCGTTTTGAGCGGGAGGGTAACGGGGATCCTTTACAAGTCAGGAATCATTTGCCAATTACACCACCAGTGAAATCTATTAAAATTCAGCGCTATTACAATTTTTTAAAACGATGCAAAGTGGGTGAATGAGCGAGCAAACAGTTCCACAAATACATACAATTTCACACAGTATGTCGTTGATGAAGAATTGAAATGCTGCGGGAGCATTGCACAGCCCAAAGGGCATGACGTTATACTCGTAGAGCCCAAATTTTGTCCGAAAAGCGGTTTTCCATTCATCCCCTCTTTTAACTCGGGTCAGATGGTAGGCTCCTCGTGAATCGAGTTTGGTAAAAATTGTGGCTTTCCTAACCTGATCAAGCAGCGTGGAAATGAGGGGAAGAGGATATTTGTTTTTTATCGTTGCTTTATTCAACACTCTGTAGTCTAAGCACGCTCTGAGTCCCCCTTCACGTTTAGGAATAAAAAAAAGGGGGGATGACACTGGGGAGGTAGAATGACTGATGAAACCCTTAGCCAACATGTCCTGCAAATAGTCCTGGAGGTATGTAGTCTCTGTCTCAGTAAGCGCATAAATGCGACTAACAGGTAAATCAGCACCAGGTACCAGGTCTATCCTACAATCGTAGGGACGATGTGGCGGTAGAGCTACAGCTTTCACATCATCAAAAACGTCAGAGTATTGTTGATATTCAGTGGGTAATGTAGCCCCATCAATAGTGGTGGAAGCACAATACACAGGAGAATGCCAGTGGTTTATGTCTCTATAACAATGAGTAAGGCAGTGAGCGGAGCGGAGGGTGACATTCCTGGCTACCCAATCAATATGGGGGTTATGAGTCTGGAGCCATGGGACTCCCAAGATAGCACCGAAGTTGGGTGTATCGATGAGGTCAAATGATATACTTTCACTATGGCCATTGTCGCACAACATAATAATCTCAGGTGTATGGTATTTCAACATCCCAGAGGATAGAGCAGACCCATCCACCGCCCTTACGTTTTCCGGTATGTCTTTCTTAATGAACTGTATGTCCAGAGATTTAGCCACAGTAATATCCAAGAAGTTTCCTGTAGCCCCTGAATCCAAGAGAATAGACATGGAATGCCTCCCTTGCAAAGGCAACACTAACACCACTGAAATGGTAAAGGGTTTCGGAATAGGAGAATAGGTGTTTGCCACATATTTAGAGGTCTGAGAAAGCGAGGGACTTGGAAGAGCGACCTCGGTACTCCCCAAGTCAACTAGTTTCCCGAAGGCATGGTTTTAGCATATTTAGGTAACCCTTCACGCATGGCACTTTTAGGTTTCACAGGGCATTCTCGAGCAAAATGGCCAGCCTTTCCACAGTATAAGCAAAGATTAAGTTTACGCCTTTTTTCCTTTTCTTCAGGCGTTAGGGGACCACGGATACCTCCTATTTGCATGGGTTCGCTAGTGTCTTTGGGTTCTCTTTTTTCAGCTTTTGTTATCAAGAATTTAGGGAGGTCGCTACGCGTTTTTTCTCCCTTTCGTTCGGCTAGTCTGTGATCTAATTTAACCACTAGGTCAATGAACTCGGAACAGTTTTCTGGGGGGTCTACGATTTGCGATAAGATGTCCTTTAGTTCATCTTTAAGCCCTCTATAAAATATCGAAGTTCTCTTATCGTCAGGCCAGTGGGTCTCGGTCACTTATCTATTGAAGTCTGTGATATACGTTAATAAATCTTTTGAACCCTGTTTCAAATTAAGAAGTTCATTATCGCTAGCCTGCATATAAGTATGCCTAGCAAAAAGGCTTTTCATCCTTTCCTTAAAAAGGACAAGATTATATAAAACAGGATCATCATTTTCTACCAAGGCCACCGCCCAAGAGGCGGCATTCCCACTTAAGTAGGAAATGATGAAAGCGATCTTAGCCGCATCATCAGGGAACGAAGTGGCTTTACACAAAAACATCAGGTGGCATTGATTCATGAAGACCTTGAATTTCTGACTATCTCCACTAAATCTCTCTGACATGGCCAAAGGAGTTTGAGGAGGGGTAACCACTGTGACCTGAACAGGAGTGGTAGGAGGCGTAGATGTTTGAGAGTCCCCAGGGGAGCTAACGCTAGGCACTTGAAAATGAGAAGGGTGTATGTAACTTCTTTTATGTCAAGCTTGTATTTCTGGGGGTTTACTTGCTTCTAGCAATCTAGTATTTTCAGTCAATAACCTTTGATTTTCATTTCTAACCAATTTTAGTTCGGTTTGTAAATTCACAACTGTGGTGGCTAGGTCTCTTAATGTTATCTCATCAGCTTCTCCTAACATGGCTGCGTCATCCATGACTGTCTACACTCGGGAGGAGAGATCAACGTGGGCTTGGTTTTCTGTCAGGCGATGAACAACCTCCAGGCAGAAACCAGCTTCCTCAGAAGTGTAGACAGTATCACTCTCTGTTTCGAACGACACCGCACACCCAGTGAGTATTCTGTACACTAAGGTTAGCGGCGTCACCAAAAAAGAGAGAGACCAAAACCCCTAGGTCTCCTGAAGTGAAGACTGGGCAATCAGGAGGACCAAATGGAAAGGACGCAGTATCCTGCAGAGGAGAGAAGAAAACAGAACAAGCACCTGACACTTTAGTATTCTCAAAAAGGTAATAAGAAGGAGCTATCTATCTCTCTGTACCGAGTGTGCTGCAATGCTCTTACCTGCCCAAAGATAGTATCAAACCCAAAAGGAATCCTTGGAACAAAAGTAATATACGAAACAAAAAAGGGGTCGACACAATGATCTCTCCAGATAAAGTAAATAGTTCCAATAGCGTCGTGAAACACCTTCCAAATAAGCGTCCAGCAAAATAGAAAGGCAGGTAAGCGATAATCCTCGCTGTGCAGGTAATTCCAAAGAAAAACGAAGGTCACTCCAGAAGGACTGAAGACAGACGGAGGCGTTTCCCCTATGGGTTAAGGAAAACCGGCAATGTTCACCCGGCTTACATGTGTGCAAAATCAAGAGAGGAAATGAATGCGTCGGCAAACGCTTAGACTTCAACAAATTGCCGAGAATTAGCAGCAAACATTCCCCTCGTTCGGGTCTGGTTCGGCAGGGGAGCCGAGGAGGGGCTCAAGGGACGGAGTAACGCTTCCGAGCGCCACACCTGTGAGCCCTTAGGCGGAGGAGGAAACAGATTCAAAAAACCCAGCGTTTGCAGCGGCCAGGGATTCAGACTCTCAAGGCCGACAAGGGAAAAGTCCATAAAGTTCACTGCATGAACCCACACGGTATCAGTAAGTCTTTGCTCAGGGTGAAAGGGAAACAGGAACACACTTCCAACGGAACGGGAGGAAAGTATTGGGACAGGACACAGGCAGGAATCCAAGCAAGAAAACCAAGCGCCGCTAGGAAGAGGGAGGAGGCATATGAACCTCCCAGTCTGTGTCTGATTGGTGCAGCAAGGAGCATGGTCTCCCTAGGACGCCTCAAGGCATCCTGGGACTTGGAGTCCCAATTAGGCTAAAAACTAAGAAACAAGTAGGGTCTGGCGTACAACACAGTAAGGCTGCGCCCTATCAAGAAATTAACAAAACAGTTTGCCAGTACTGTGAAACAAATGATACAAATTACATTTGAAGAGCTCTCAATTGCTCTCTCAAGCTGACCACTTTTTCAGTCAATGCAAATTAGAAACAAAAGGACTTTCAAGATGGTTGTTTATTAAATTTAACTTTAAAGTTAAATTTAACAAACAACCATCTTGAAAGTCCTTTTGTTTCTAATTTGCATTGACTGAAAAAGTGGTCAGCTTGAGAGAGCAATTGAGAGCTCTTCAAATGTAATTTGTATCATTCGTTTCACAGTACTGGCAAACTGTTTTGTTAATTCCAATTAGGCTAAAAGCACACTACAGCACACTCAGAACAGGCACTAAAGACCTAAGCCCTCCCTAAGAGCCCCGAGTCCTAACATTGTGTATCCAAAAATGCAATTTGCACATATAACAATTTAACTAACCTCCCCCCAACAAGTTTACTCTTCCAAATTAACCTTCCTTCCTGCATCCCTGCTTGACGAGACCATTGTGACCCGCCACCCCCAACTTAGAAGAGTGCCTGTCGACCCCCCAACTTGATAACCTACTGTAGAGGAACGTTGACCACCGCAATCCCAACCCTCCTGCTTAGAGGCAATTTATCTCTTCTCCCGAGCCCCGGACTCAAGAGATGGGGCAATGAGTATTGCGCCCCTCACTGCGCTCACCTCGTCCTTGGTTGTGTCTCTTCTTAGTCTTCATCCTTGGGGCCTCTTAGGAAATTCTCATTCACTCCTGGGTCCTGTTGTTTGTAGACCGAATTTTCTGTGCATATTACAACTTGCAGATCTTCAGATCTGTGCAAACATTCAGTCCTCTTGGTTTGTTGGGGATAATTCCTCCCCTCTGTTTGTGCCGTGGCAGCCTGTATTGCAGCGGTTGCTGTTTCCAGATGATGTCTTCCATGAAGCTGTTTGGCTGAAGGGCCCCCAACAGTGCGCCATCTCTCAAGCCATTACCACGCGAACTCTGGTGTGTCAAAGTCCCATGCTTTGCCTTCACCTTCAATTTGTGACTTTGCTGGAAAGAGCATAGAGTATTTTACACTTTTGGCCCTTAATTTTTGTTTTAATGATTGGAAGCTGCGTCTTAATCTTTGCACCTTCAGGGTGAAGTCTGGAAAGAAGGTTATTCTTCCTTTTTCGTAAAGCACCGGCGGAGCTATCGGAGTCATCTGCAGTATTACATCTCGATCTCTGAAGTTGAGGGTAGGTCTAGGTGGTGCACCCGGTTGGCTTTTACCTCCTGGCACTCTGTGGGCTTCCTCAACTGAAAAGAATTTCGATAAGCCATGTGGCTGCAGATGTTTGAGGATTAGTTCTTTCACAAATTGGTCTGCATTTGGCCCTTCGGCTCGCTCACGGACCCCTACTATGCACATGTTATCATGTCGCGACCTCCCCTCATAATCATCTAATCTTGCTTCCAGATTCGCCATGGCTGCCTGTAGGGCTCTGTAGATCTCCAACCTGGTCTTTGAGCATTTTAGAGTCTTGCTGCAGGTCCACCGTGGTGTCTTCAACTTCCTTAACCCTGGCCCCCATGTTCCGGAGGTCTGCTGGAATGAGGGATATTTCCGTCGTGATGGTGTCCATGCATCCCTCTAGGGTTGTTTGTACTCCTTGAATCGCTACCATTATATCACTAAGCGACACTGCGTTCAAGGTTGAGGTATGAGATGGGACACCAGATGTCTTATCCCCAGGGGCTACTGGTCTGTATGTTCCTTTGGGGAGGGCAAATTGGTTTGATGAATTCCTTTCATATTTTTGCAGCTGGACATTTCTACTGGGTCTGTTTCTAAATTAGTGCCAAGGGTAATGGCCATCAGGTTCCTACCTGCTGCCTGCCACCAGGCTGAGCTGTAGCTAGGCGGCATGTCAGGTTTCTCCTGGTGTATTGATGCCTCCTGGATGTTGTGAGTACCTCTGCTGTCGTGTTGCTGGGTTTTCAGTCACTGTTGCTGCCCCAGAGTTGTGATGTTCATGGTGTTACTTCTTGGGCAGACAGGGCTAGTGTCTCAGTGGCCACTCTCATTTGTATTCCTTTCACACGTTCCGTTTCACGTTCTCCACAAACAATGGGAGGGAAAGGAGCGCGCCGGATCCCAATCATCAGACAGCCGAAAGCAGTGCCGGCCCTCAGACCTCATCCTTATGACAATTCAGTGCACACCTGTCACTACGCTCGGGAATTGGCACAAGTCTGCTATGTTCACTCACCTGTGTTGGAGTCTCCGGTGTCTTTGCAACATGGCTGTGTCCTTCTCTACCACACCCTTGCTGTCTCGCCGGCTGGTGTCCCGGCCCTGAGATCCTAATTTTGACTGCTGCCATCACCTCCGCAGCCAGGCCGCATCGTGTTTATCCCATAGGCCGATGTTGCCGGTTTCGGAAACAAGCTCATCAGGTGCCCGCTTAGTTTACATGCCTCCGATCACACAGGCCAGGGCCTTTGATTCTGATTATGGTACAGATATTGGAGGGAAAGGTGTCAGGTTTCGGAGCCTCTTTAGAATGCAGCCATCTTCTCTGGCGGTTGCCTACACCCCAAATTCTGTTATTGAGAGTACTGTCTGTGTCATGATTTCCTGTATAGATAAGTCACTCAGCATACTATCATGTTGAAATTCCATTATTGGTTTATTGAGCTGTGGGTTGAGTACAAAATATTTCTTAATTTTCAACCGTCTGATGAATTTATAAACTGCGATTTTCATTTTGCAGATATCCTCGACACTATTGGGGCATAAGCTCATTCGCTTTTGTAGTAGTGAGATCATGTCCTGACTTGTTAGTTGAGTTAAACACTGTGATATCTGTTTCTTTTGTTTCAAGAGCGTGTTTTCATTCTCCCGTATCCTGCCTTCTGTGCCGACCATCCTTGTGTCCTTATAGTGTCCACACGTTGCGTTTGTTCCCGGTTGCTCTTTTTTATCCTCTGTACTTCCCTTAAAAAACGATTGCTGGAGGAGGTGTCATGGGAAGCTCCCTGTCTCAGAGACGATTCACTTTCACTAGTCTGTGCTGTGTTCATTGAAGTACAGCTTTAGCTCCTTGATATATTGCCTGATGTCTTGTTAAGCTTATCATGAGGTATGAGATGATCATATTTTTTAGCAAATGTGAAGACCCTCCCCCTTTCATTTTGGTTTTCATGCAATATTTTGTAACTTTTGTCAGTCGCCTCAGTAAGGTTTAGGTTTCTTATCTCTAATTTTAAAGTTTCTATTTCTGTTTGCACCTTTCTGATTTTTATTTTTGAATTCTCTATAAGGATGTCCATCAAATTGTTAGAGTTAGATGTCAATTCATTCTCCCAAGCTGTTAATAGGTCTGGGTCTTAACAAAAATCATGAGCTTCAGTACTTCCTGGGTGAATACGAATGCTTGAGAAGTAAATAAAATATATGTCTGTGTTAAAAGATTGGTATGTTAAAAAAATGTGATTAAAGGATGTTCATTGCAACGATTGATTCAAGTAGGTCATATCAACTGGCATATAATTACATGCGGAGTCATAAAATATAATGTATTCTATACCCATTGCTAGTAATGTCTAATGTTGTGATATGTAATGTGATGAATATAGACATCTGGACATGTGGATGCTTATATAGCTTTACAAGTCTTGGTAAACGCGCACTACTATTCAATACATACATAAGACACAAGAATACAATCAAGGCAAAAGGAATTTACTTGCTTCAGCCGCCATTTATCCGGGGACATTACTGAAGTAACACTACACTATAATATCAAACCTTATAAAGAATGACTGAGAGGATTGACACATATTGACATACGTATTTGGCCTCAATGTAAGCATATACTAGATAGCACATAAAGATGGCGGCCATTGAAAAGTTTGAGCCCTGGGGGTGGCTGTCCTCGGGGCTTGGGGGGCCTTAGCCCGGGGGGTGGCAGACACCGTGGCTGCCCGGGAGTCTGCGTGCCCCCCGCAACTCATCAATCAGGCCCCAGGGAGGTGGGATTGGGTCCCTCCACACACATTTTTTTCAGTGCCCCTGGGACCTGGCCCACCCGCGTGCTTCAATACAACGAAGCGCGGGAGGACGCATCTTTTTTTTTTTCTTTTTTTCTCGGCCTGATTTGCAACCCCCGTGTTAATTCGACCAATTAAAAACAAAAAAATGCTTTTTTGGTCCCTGGAGGACCTTGTGGGACCCCCCTGAGCGGGCCTAGGGGGTCAGGATGTTTCTACCCTGCCACCTTTTCTTGTTTTTGGCGTTTGTTTAACTGTTTTCTTGTGACTCGGTTTTACCGAGTCATAAGATGACTGCCAGCACTTCCTGGTTTGGAGTGTTGACAGCCAATTAGAATAAAGCTGGTGGTCGAGAGGATCTACCATGCCTCTAGATATCGATATATTTTTTTTAAATTTCCCAGCAACTACTGAACGGATTTACACCATTTTAAAAAAGGTCACTTTCTGAACCAAGCACTACCTTTTTGCAAAATGTGGTGTCATTCCGTTCAGCAGTTTGGGCTGTAGCCTTGGTTAAAGTTAACATGGAGAAAACACTTTTTGGGACCCCCCTTATTTCTCAGCCCCTGCTTGACGAATCACCCCAAAATTTTCAGGATAGGAGCTGACTTGGATAGACTCTTTTTCGAGGATTTCGCGAAGATTCGGCAAACCACGACAACGTTATTAGCAAATCAAAAATGCTTTTCCTATGGAAACTAGGTTCTAACTATAACTATCTACTGACTGCCAGTAGGTAATATATGTATGTATATATATATTCAATGAAAAAACCATTGGTTTTAGGCCATATATAGTTAGGAATTAGCATTTACAAAACCTTATTTTACTCGCATAAAACCATTGAAATTCCATATATAGTTAGAAGCGCTAACTATATATCGCGCACCCGCAATCCACTGCTGATGATGTCACATATTACATCATTCATGACATGGTCAGTGACATCACTGATGACATCACTGATGACATCTCAAATGACATCACTGATGACATCACTGATCACAACATCCAGTGATTGTATGTGTCTGTAAAGTTTAAATATGTTTCACATATTGAAGAATGAGTGGATGTATAAGTGTCTGGATGAAGAATTTAGTAGGTGCATGACTGACTGTATGAGTGAGTGATTAAATGTGTCTCACTGAGTGCATGGGTTAGTGACTAAACTGTCTTAATTTGTGCATCAGTATGTTTGTTGTTGTGTAAGCTGCTGCATGTGTTGATCAGTAGCTATAAGAGTGGCCATATGGGTTATTGATTGGTTGCCCAAGTATTTGAATGGGAGGCTGAGTGTGTGTGTGGGTGGCTGGGAGGTGCGTGACTCTGTGCATAGATGTGTAAGCAGTTGATTCACTAGGAGTATGAGTTCAAGAGTGCATGTGGAAACAGCTATATGGGCGGTTGACTATGCATGGGTGTGTTGGTGAGTGAATGGATTTCTCATTGCTACATGTGCAAGTAAGTACGTATGTAAAACACAATACATGTGAGAGTTGAGATATATAAATAACTGAACATAAGAGCCAGTGAATGTGTGAGTGGCTGTATCGATCACTGTGAGCTTGTATCAGGGATTATATAAGAGAATAAATATGTGTTATTATATGTTTGAATAAGTAAGATGTGTATAACTTTATAGTTGAGGAAATGGAGGTGTGATTGATTCTTTGCATGACTGACTAGGTGTGTGAGTAACTCCATGGATGAGTGACAGTCTGTGAGTGTCTGTTTATACTGAGTGTATGTAAGGTTATATTAGAGTCTGAAGAGGTTCATTGTATTATCACATGAGTGATGTGATCAGTGATGACAAATGAGATGTCATCAGTGATGTCATTTGAGTTGTCATCAGTGATGTCATCAGTGATGTCATTTGAGATGTCATCAGTGATGTCATTTGAGTTGTCATCAGTGATGTCATTTGAGATGTCATCAGTGATGTCATCAGTGATGTCACTGACCATGTCATGAATGATGTAATATGTGACATCATCAGCAGTGGATTGCGGGTGCGCGATATATAGTTAGCGCTTCTAACTATATATGGAATTTCAATGGTTTTATGCGAGTAAAATAAGGTTTTGTAAATGCTAATTCCTAACTATATATGGCCTAAAACCAATGGTTTTTTCATTGAATTTTCAAGGTTTTGTAAATGCAAATTCCTAACTATATATCCACTATAACCTATGGTTTTTTCTGTGAATTTCATTGGTTTTTTAATAGCAAATATGAAAAGCTTTAAAATGTCAAGTACGTGATAGATAAAAACATTTTCGTATTTATGCACGCTGATGTGCTTTGAACGCTGCACCCCCCCCCCCTCCCCTCTTTTGTCTTAGTAGTACTCTCTCTTTGCAGATACTGAAGGGTAGTTAACGCAGGCCTTTACCCCCGTTGTAATCCGTCGTGCCTCCTTGTCTCTCCATTTGATTGATTGTTGTCCAAGCATTTACTGTTTTAGAATTGGTTCTCTTTGGATCATTCTCTATTTACAAACAAGCACAAAGTCGCAATACTCTGTTTAGTCTTTGCAGATAGTGAAAAATCGTGTAAAAAAATAAAAGTAATCGAGCAAAATCAGTAGGCCACTAATTGGATCTCTTTTTGACCTCGCTAAAATAGAAATATTAGGAACAACCCTTCATGAGAAATACGAAAATAGTGAGATGAACTGAGCTCCACACCATGAGGGCTGCAAGACAGCTCGGCTCCATCACCCATCCCGCACAAAATAACGACAAACCCTATGCAAATATTAAAAATATAGACAACACACCAGCAAAGAAACAGGGTAAAACATTTTATTAAAAAACTATTTACATAACGTTGGTTTATAAGATGATGTCAGTAGTGGACCGATGTGTGAATAGATCGAAAACAGCACAAGGCTCCAAGATCCGGATGGCAAGCTCCTGGATGTTGGGTGCCATAGTTTAGAGTTCTGAATTTCAGCCTTTTTCAATGCCTGTGCTTTGTTGAATCAAAATGGCGGCTTGACACAAAGCTGACTCAAGCGTTGCTACTGATGCTATGCAGACCAAAACTGGTTTTCAGTTTGTACATTTTTCTAGATTTTTCAATCCAAGTTTGGTTGACTTTGTAGAACGATGGCTTCAGATTTTCAACATACGGTGTGGTGGCGCTGACTGGGAGGGGGCGCTTCGCTCCTGCCCCCTCCCCAAGTAAGATTTTCATACGTGAAAGTACGTTAATGGTTTTGGTCCCTGAGATGCTTCGATGTCACTACCATTCTCAAATAGCATAAGTTCTGGATGTTGGGTGCCATAGTTAAGAGTTCTGAGCAGTGCTTGTAACACTGTCTGAAGCTTATTTCCACCTACTGCAGCTTCACTATTCTCAAAGTAAGTGAGTGTCGTTTGTGGACCTGACTGCATTAGAAAACAATGTGATATGTTACCTTCCTAAACAGCTTGACGGAGGCCCCTGAGGGGCGGTGTGATGGCCATGGACTCGGAGAAGACGCTTGGCTCCGACACCCTCCCCAAGTCTTATAGCACTGGTGTAGCCTGAGATCGCCCCCGACATAGGCGGCCGGCTCCCGGGGTCCGGCGGAACTTTTTGCCTTTTGATGACTCTTCAATTCTGGACCTTGTCCCACAATCCGTTTGACCTGAAGACAAGCTGTAGTGGGGCGCCCCTTTATCGTTTTAGTTGCCATTCCGCCCGCTTTTGCTACACTGTGCCTCTTCCGCCATTCAGCTGTTTACCGCCCGCTCTTGCGACTACAGCGTCTCGCTCACCATGTAGTTGAGATGCGCCCGCTCTTGCGGTGCAGCGATAGGCGGCTGCCACAGGACTCTCAAAATGGCGGCCAGCTCTTCGGTTTTGGGCCTGGTCCACTAAAATGGCCCTGGGACACCTTGGAACTCGGACGCTTGTCTGCTAGGGCTTGGGTCCCATTCTCGAAAAGCGTCCCCTCAGCCGTGAAGATTCTACAAAAGTCTTGGGGGCCTCCGACTCCCGCAGGCTTCTGGTGGGGAGCGGCTGCCATGATTGCTCGTGGAATGGCCACGACGGAGCTACGAGATGGTAGTGGTCTCATGCTGACGCCAGCTTTAGTCTGAAACATCCAGAAACACTATAGACTACCAATTCGATCAGTTCCGGTAGCGCCCCAACATGACCCGGAAGAGAAGAACTTGCCCTCCCCTCTTTGACTGATGGTTCTTGTTGCCTGTCCCCTCTGTTGTCATTTAACAGAACTTTTTGGACTGCTGAAAGGGGTTGTGTTCTGAACGCTGGTTGGTGGAGACATTTAGACTATATTCTTGACCTACGTTGTCGCGTAATGCGTTTTATGACACGCCGCGTTAGCGCACCCGGAAGTGATCCGAGGCGCGGCGCGCAGCGCGTAACGTAAGCATAACAGGTCATGTGACTTGTTAATAAAACTTTTCATTGGTTCATTTTACTTTTGTTAATTTAATGATGAAAAGCTTGGTCATATGACCTAAAAATTACGCTTTTTATTATTTTCGAACAATATTTTTTTTTCAAACATATGTTATAATATTCCAGGCTAATGTACTTTCCCGGAAAATTTACAACTGTCTTGCAAGTAAAATATATTCCTTTTTCGAGAAAAAGGGCGTTTCTTCCTTCCATGACGGAGCCGTTGAGTAAAAGAGATTCGGCCTGCTGTCTTAGTCGCCGATACGCCTGATTATCAGATTCTTATCGATCACTTTATGTTGCAGACATGAAAAACACAACTGCCCTTGACCATTTATCTTTACTGCGTTCCTACATATTATACCTTTTATCCGTCATGTAATTGGACTGCTTTATTTCACTTGCCTTTTACTGATTCGAAAACAGTCACTAAAAGTAAAAACTTTACAAATGTAAATACTACTACCGTGTTTTGTTTTAAAAACCTTTATTGTGAAAATGTCAGTATACAAATACGGGCCTATAACCACGTGGGCCGGCCACGGAGCAAACTGAAATCGTATATGATGAGGAGACATTTACACTGTAGAAGAACGTAACGAGCGGGCCATTAGGTGACAAGAACAAAGGTGTCTAACAGTTGCGGAATCGGTGGACGTACATTTTGTAATTAAAATACGACAGGGCCACTTACAATAACATTTTCTAGATATACATTTGCGGGCAAGGAGTTACGAGTCCCATTTATACCGGCGCCATTTTGGGCGAGGCCGGGCAGGTCCAAGATATAGTCAAAATGTCTCCACCAACCATCGGCCAGACCAGAACCCCTTTCGGCCCTTTATGCTACAAGATGGTGTCTTCCATTCAGAAAATATTGGTGGCAGCATTTTGAAAGGAAACAGAAACAGCCGTTCTCCTAGTGAGTTTCACATTGTTACATTTAGGAAGAATGTTGAAGAGTAGTATGTGGAAAATCTGAAGCCATTTTTCTACAAACTCTCAATCAGACTTGGATGGAAAAAAAAAACCTGAAGAATGTACAAACTGAAAACCAATTTTTGTCTGTATAGCACCAACAGTAACGCTTGAGTCAGCTTTGTGTCAAGCCGCCATTTTCATTCAATCAATAGCGTCCCCCTGCACACATTCAGGGACCTGGTCGTGTCTTCAGATGAAACGCATTGTAGGAAAAGAAGCAGAAAGGAAAAGGAAAAAAGTTCCGCCGGACCTAGTGAAGCTGCAGCAGGTGCAAATAAGCTTCAGACAGTCTTACAAGCACTGCTCAGAACTCTCAACTGAGGCACTCAACATCCAAGACTTGCCATTCGGATCTTGGTGCCTTGTGCTGGTTCCGACCTATTCACACATCGGTCCACTACTGACATCACCTCATAAGCCAACGGGGCACCCCACGCCGACTTTCGGCGCAGCATTGTAGGATGGCCACACCAGTGCGGCAACTTGCTGAACACAAGATCGGGGCCATCCAGATCTCGGCGCGTTCGACTCACTGTACCGCAACAGTGACCGCAACTCAGCTGGACACGCCGTCTTTCGGCGCAGCATTGTAGGATGGCCACACCAGTGCGGCAATTTGCTGGACACCACCTCGGTGCCATCCGGATCTCGGCGCGTTGGAGTCACTGTACCGCAACAGTGACCGCAATTCAGCTGGACACGCCGTCTTTCGGCGCAGCATTGTAGGATGGCCACACCAGTGCGGCAATTTGCTGGACACCACCTCGGTGCCATCCGGATCTCGGCGCGTTCGAGTCACTGTACCGCAACAGTGACCGCAATTCAGCTGGACACGCCGTCTTTCGGCGCAGCATTGTAGGATGGCCACACCAGTGCGGCAATTTGCTGGACACCACCTCGGTGCCATCCGGATCTCGGCGCGTTCGAGTCACTGTACCGCAACAGTGACCGCAACTCAGCTGGACACGCCGTCTTTCGGCGCAGCATTGTAGGATGGCCACACCAGTGCGGCTGGACACCACCTCGGTACCATCCGGATCTCGGCCCGTTGTGCTGCCTTCGGCCTATTCGCACATCGGTCCGCTACTGACGCCGCCTCACGTGCCAACGGATTTTCTACGCTTTTTGTAGCCCTATGCCGCATAACAGGTCATGTGACTTGTTTATAAAACTTTTCATTGGTTCATTTTACTTTTGGTTTCCTAAAGATGGAAGGCTTGGTCATATGACCTAAAAATAACACTTTTCATTGGTTTAGAACATTTTTTTTTCCCAAACGATGAAAGCCCCACCTTGTTTCTGGATCATTCAGACTGAAGCTGGCGTCAGCATGAGAGCACCACCATCTCGTGGCTCCGTCGTGGTCATTCCGCGAGCAATCATGGCAGCCGCTCCCCACCGGAAGCCTGCGGGAGTCGGGGGCCCCCAAGACTTTTATACAATCTTCACGGCTGAGGGGACGCTTTTCGAGAATGGAGCCCAAGCCCTAGCAGGCAAGCGTCCGAGTTCCAAAGTGTCCCAGGGCCATTTCAGTGGACCAGGCCTAAAACCGAGGAGCTGTCCGCCATTTTAAGAGCCATGTGGCAGCCGCCTATCGCTGCACTGCAAGAGTGGGAGCAACTCAACAACATGGTGAGCGAGACGCTGTGGCCGCAAGAGCGAGCGCAACTCAGCTAGATGGCCGCCACCTGGGGAGGCCCGTTCACGCCGGCTCCCCCACGCCCCCCCCCCGGGCCGCCGCACGCCAATTTTCGGAGCAGCATTGTAGGATACCAAAACCAGTGCGGCAGTTTACTGGACATCACCTGGGTGCCTGTCGTACATGTTGTGTCAGCCATGTGACACTGGACACAGACCGCTACTGACGAGGCCTCCCCCCGCACCACCCGGGACGCCCCACGCTGTTTTTCTGTGCTGCATTGTAGGATCCCTAAACCAGTGCGGCATCCAGGCGACATCACCTGGGTGCCGTCCAGAACTCTGCACGTTGTGCTGCCTTGGGACTATTCGCACAACAGACCGCTACTGACGAGGCTTCCCCCCGCACCACCCGGGACGCCCCACGCCAATTTTCGGAGCAGCATTGTAGGATCCCTAAACCAGTGCGGCACCCAGGCGACATCACCTGGGTGCCGTCCAGAACTCTGCACGTTGTGCTGCCTTGGGACTATTCGCACAAAAGACAGCTTCTAACCATTGTTGCTTTTTGTGTTGAGAAATGTTTAAATGTTTTTAGTTTTTGTTCCGTTCGTTAAAGTTAGTAGTTAATAAAGTTTTATAACCTTACTTTGTTGGAGTGTTATCTATTTTTTTAAAAACGGGTGAATGGGGCCTTGAATCGGGTTATTGTCATGTGTGGGCTTTGGAAGTGTGCTGCTGCAGGATCGGACATTTCAAACTCAAATGCACGTTCTTTTTCTTACCTTTCCGAAGCATGGAGCGCAATAGCAGGCAGAGAAAGGGTGATGCACGTGTTGAACACTATCTGACCTGGCAAGTTGCTGGCAGTGCCCCCCCGCCCGCTCCTGAAAGAGGGCACACACACACCGCCGCCCCGAGTACTTCACAAATCTTTAAAAGACCATGCGCTTGTTCATGAGGCTTAAATGGTTTATCACCTCTTCTAGAACCCCTGCATCGACCCTCTGACGTTTCATGGAAAAATTACCATGTAACACAATACCAAGCCCTGTCAGCTGAAACCCCCAAGGAATCGTGGGGCATATTATCAAGGGGGTTTATCTCCGCTTTTTTGGCTTTAAAAGCCATGAAAGCGGAGATAAAATTATTTCCCTATTACCAAGCTGTCGCTAACACCAGTTAGTGACAGCTAAAAGGAGATAGCGACCATCTTGGGCCCCGCTTTGCATGTCAGTGATACTTATCACTAATGACATGCAAAGTGGCGTGCCAAGATGTTAGCGACTGGAAACAGTCCCTAACATCGCTACCTTCTATTACCAACTTTTGGAGATATTCGCGCTAAGCGCGAATATCTCCAAAATCTAACACCTGCCCTGAGCAGTTCTTAGCCATGTTATCCAATGGGAGGTGGATAACATGGCTAAGAGCATTAGGTCGATAATACATGAATATCGCTGACTTTTCTGCGATAATAGCAAGGTTTATCTGCGATAAAAATCGCCGATGTGCGGCGATAATTTTTGTCTCTAAACAAGTTAGAGACAAAAATTATCGCTAGTTGTTCGTAATATGCCCCCGGGTTTTTGCTTGCAGAAATCGGGAGGCGGGAGACTAGCACTGAAATCAGTAGTCACACGCCTGAATCAGGAGGATTGGCATGTCTGAATTCTCTACAGCTGGGGCCATAAACTACATCCGCAGGGTTAGGTGATAGCCTGGGACCAGCCTGGCATCTAAAATGGCTGCCGTGCACGACAAAATTGTGGCATTCGAAAAAAGGCAAGATGGCGCAGCCGCTGGAAGAGATGTATCAACATATATCAGCCTCCTCAGCCACCCTCAGGAAACATAGGGGATTAGGATACGTCTCCCGCACCCCCTTATACCTAGTACTTTAATTAACGAAGCACAAAATGGCGAATTCCCGTTTCGCTACCAGTTTGCGGCCCAGTTCGCGGCCCGTGAAGCGCTTCTACCGTGAAAAATCATTTTTTTTTTATTTTCCCCACGGGACCCTTTAATAACCCCAACAACATTCCTAGGGGGTCAAGAGGGGTATACCTTGCCCCCTTTCAATAAATTCCCCCTTCGTTTTTCACCTCTTCTTCTCTCTCGATCCTACCGAGAGATAAGATGGCGGCCGCTCCGGACTATTTAGAATGTTGACAGACACCGGAGAGCCAATCAGCTTTCTGTTATCCAATGGAAGGTGGATAACATGGCTAAGAGCATTTGCTGGATAATGCATGAATATCGCTGACTTTTCAGCGATATTCATGCATTGTGGCCGATGTGCGGCGATAATTTTTGTCTCTAAACAATTAAAACGAAGCACAAAATGGCGAATTCCCGTTTCGCTACCAGTTTGCGGCCCAGTTCGCGGCCCGTGAAGCGCTTCTACCGTGAAAAATAATTTTTTTTTATTTTCCCCACGGGACCCTTTAATAACCCCAACAACAATCCTAGGGGGTCAAGAGGGGTATACCTTGCCCCCTTTCAATAAATTCCCCCTTCGTTTTTCACCTCTTCTTCTCTCTCGATCCTACTGAGAGATAAGATGGCGGCCGCTCCGGACTATTTAGAATGTTGACAGACACCGGAGAGCCAATCAGCTTTCTGTTATCCAATGGAAGGTGGATAACATGGCTAAGAGCATTTGCTGGATAATGCATGAATATCGCTGACTTTTCAACGATATTCATGCATTGTGGCCGATGTGCGGCGATAATTTTTGTCTCTAAACAATTAAAACGAAGCACAAAATGGCGAATTCCCGTTTCGCTACCAGTTTGCGGCCCACTTCGCGGCCCGGGAAACGCTTCTACCGTGAAAAATCATTTTTTTTTATTTTCCCCACGGGACCCTTTAATAACCCCAACAACAATCCTAGGGGGTCAAAAGGGGTATACCTTGCACCCTTTCAATAAATTCCCCCTTCGTTTTTCACCTCTTCTCTCTCGATCCTACCGAGAGATAAGATGGCGGCCGCTCCGGACTGTTTAGAATATTGACAGACACCGGAGAGCCAATCAGCTTTCTGCGCGCAAAGTTCCGTTTCGCGAAAAGTAAGCGGACCGGATCGCTGCCCAGAGCGCTGTTACAGATATATATCTTGGTTTGAACGTTAATTTCTCAAAAACTACTGGAGCACATATATTGAGACCTAGCAAAGGCACATCGGGCTAACAGTCCCTACAATTTTGCCAAGTTTCGTGCAAATCCATTCAGCCGTTCGAGCTAAAAGTGAGTCCAACCGCCCTATGGAAAAATGAATGGAAAAAACGCGTTTTGGGACCCCCCTTTTTTCTCAGCCCCCCCTTGACGAAACTCCACCGAATTTTCAGGGGCTGCTCAGAAACAAAATGTGCCATTTTCCTGAAAATTTCAGCCGATTCCGTTCTCAAACGCCAAAGTTATTAGACATAGGATTTTTTCCCTATGGGATTTCTGAAAATTCTAACTATATATACCTACTGGCGATAGCCAGTAGGTAATATATATATATATATATATATATATATATATATATATATATATATATATATATATATATATATATATATAAATATATAATCTCACAAGTTGTCCTGTCGCAGCGGGAGCACAGATCAGTAGGTGCCAGCGATGGGACCAGGACAGTGTCCCAATTACGTGAAATACCAAGAAGTCGCTGCACACACCTTGATGATTTTGCAGTTTCTTTATTTCCAAACGTGACAAACACCCCTACGCGTTTCGAACCGTAGTTCCTGTTAACGGTAGCTTAGGTGATTAGTCCCTTCATTATTTCAATACATTCAGCCTGTAGGCACACCCTCTGTTTAACTAGGGCATGCTGGGACTTGTAGTTTAAATTAATGTTATTGCCAATTCAATTATACCTTTCGAGGTCGTGGGTTTTTACAGCATTGGGGCGCTAATTTATGTTACTGCATGTGGAAAGCGTGTCCGCAGTTAACAAGGACAATATCGCTTTGCTGACGCTCGTGATTACACGTGCGTGTATAATCAACTCTCTGTTTACCTGAGGGTTGATTGCAATGCGTAACTGTATGGACTAAGGTCCTTTTGACATTAAAGGGCTGAGTGCCCTACGTCCCCAATGTGTCTATATAAAGGGGATGATTCTTTAAGGAGAAAGGGGTTTGAATCAAATAAACTTGTAATGCAAAAAGGAATACCCCTGACACCATAAATCACACAATTGATTTGCAAACAGAAGCCTTTTTAATTGACTCTGTGTTTATCAAAGACTGTTTTACTGCTTATTTTATATATATTTTCATTAGTGATGCACACTTATTGTTCAGTTTCTATATAATACATCTACAATATTTACACCTTATTCATCATACTGTACATATATCTACATACGTTCGTCAGAGCAAAAAATCAACAATTTTGGACAAGGGGGGCAACATCGTTTTGTGGGCAAGGGACTTGTACTTAGAAGAGGCGACCGCCCAGTTGAATGACATCTCCTGTTATAGACACTGTGATCTGGCGGTCATCAAGAATGCCCAAAGTACATTTTATTCATTGCTCATGGGGTGGCGTTCATCAGGCCTCATTAGCATGGATGAGCTTAAATATCTAAAAAATGATTTCCCTATTATGCCCGTGCTCTACCTGATCCCCAAGATCCACAAGAACTCGCAGAAACCCCCCAGAAGACCAATCATCTCTGCATGTGGGGGGTTTCTAGAGAACACTACAATCTATGTGGACTCTTTCTTGCAGGAACATGTGTTAGGATTACCCTCTTATGTCCAAGACTCCAGTGACTTCTTAAGAAAACTAAGCACTGTTCAGTGGGATCCATCATACCTGCTTGTAACACTTGATGTCTCTGCCCTATATACTAGCATCATCCATGCGGATGGTCTTAGGGCAGTGGCCTATTACTTGGGGTTCCGCCCGATTGTGTTTGCAGAACACAACAAAATGCTGTTATCAATGATAAAATTCTGTCTTTTGAGCTTATTTTCGCGTGATGACTCTTGTTCTCCGCTTCACTGCGTCTCACGGGGCTCTCCGTCTCCTCTCCTTCGGCGTACTACCGGCACTGTCTGTCTCCTTTCAAGGAGAGAACAAGAGTCATCACGCGAAAATAAGCTCAAAAGACAGAAATCGAGTACAAGATTCTCACGCCTAAGGCCCCTGAAAGAAAATAAAACACCGGACATACCGCTCACAGAAGTACACCACATGAGGGGTGACAATTGACAAACACGCCCCCCAACAACAAGAAGGCGGATATAAAGTTGTCCTACACCACACAAAAATACAGCCCTGAGGAAGACCTTAATAAAACGTGATAATGAAGGTCCAACACCAATAAGGTCGAAACGCGTCGGCGAGACTATAAATGTGTATACAATCACAAGTGAATGTGAACAATTTTTCTAATATCTGGTGAACAAAAGACTGATTCCCGGTTACATGTATTATTAATGTAAACTCCAAAGTGGTGATTACAATGCTAATAGGACCATTAGACATATATGTGAACTTGATCAAGAAAGGAGTCAATCTTGACAAGATTAAAAAAGTAGGACTTTTTTGGTTGTATATATTGAAAGCAAATATGAACTAAGAGGATGTATAACCTTGCAAATTGCAGTTAAAGCAAGATTTCGTTTGAGGTAACAAAATTGTTGATTTTTTGCTCTGACGAACGTATGTAGATATATGTACAGTATGATGAATAAGGTGTAAATATTGTAGATGTATTATATAGAAACTGAACAATAAGTGTGCATCACTAATGAAAATATATATAAAATAAGCAGTAAAACAGTCTTTGATAAACACAGAGTCAATTAAAAAGGCTTCTGTTTGCAAATCAATTGTGTGATTTATGGTGTCAGGGGTATTCCTTTTTGCATTACTACGTCCCCAATGTGTGCAGCTGCCCACGACATATTTTTACTTCATTAATGATTGGCAGTCCTATATAACCAAAGATAACTCAGTTGTCGTGACTGTTATTAGCAAGATTATTAAAGCATTGGTTCTACGAACACATTACTGTGATTATTGATCAAGAGTTTATGCCTTATGCAAGACAGTCTGTTACTCGGTCCTCATAAATGAACATAAAGTTCTTCATCGCCGTTGAGGCCTGCAGGCTGTTTCGTTTTGAACCTCATGATTAACTTGGATTCAAGTCGTCTTAGTCTTTGTATGCGATTGCCTCCTCTCTCATACTGTGGTACACTTGCAAGTCCAAAATATCTTACATCTAACCAAGTTTTGTTTTCATGATTTGCTAGATGTTTTGCAATTGCATAGGAGTGATCGCTGTTCTGGATGGCTCGTATGTGTTAAAGTATTTGTGTTTTTATCGAGCATGTCGTACGTCCAATGTAAGATTTTCCACAATAACATTGGATCATATATACAACAAATGACGATTCGCAGTTAATGTTGGTTCTGATTACAAAGTTTTTACCAGCAGCATCTTTTAAGTTTTTGATGTTCCGTCCTATCTTGCATGCTTTGCAGATTGCACATTTGTTAAATCCTTGTTTCCTTATATCAAGCCAAGATTCTGTTTTTTTCATTTCGAAATGACTTTGAGTTAGTTGGTCCGCGAGATTCGGTGCCCTTCTGTAGGAGATTAGAGGATGATCTCCTATGGTTGTTCCAATATCTGGATCTTTGCGTAATACGTGCCAGAATTTCATCATGGCTTTTTGTATCTTGTAGCTTTCTTTACTGAAAGTCATTATCATCCTGGGTTGATCATCTTTCTTATTTTCTGTGATTTCTTCTGTGGCAACAGTTGCGATGCTTTGTTTATTGATGAGGGTGTCTTCTCTTGATTTGCATCTTGCTTTTGTTTCACATGCGTTTAGATCTGTGGTTTTATAACCCCTTTGTTTGAAGCGTTCTTTCGTTTCCTTGAATTTCTTTTCCATTTCTACCTCCTCAGAGCAATTTCTTTTAATTCGTAGGAGCTCGCCATACGGAATGCTCTTTTTCAATTTTTGTGGGTGAAAGCTCAGGCCGTGGAGAATACTGTTGGTCGCTGTTTCTTTCCTATGGACAGTGGTTTGGATTTTTCCATCTGCTATATACACCTTTGTGTCCAGGAAGACTATTTCCTTCGCACTGATAGTATATGTGAATTTCAACCCAAAAGAGTTCTCATTGAGGATGTTAAAGAATATCTGGAATTCTGCTTCAGTGCCCTTCCATAAAAGGAAGAGATCGTCGATGAAACGTAGCCAAAGGGCCACTTTGGCCATGTGATGGTCGTTTTCCTCTCTCCAAGCCACGCCCTTCTCCCACCATCCCATGGTGAGATTGGCGTAGCTTGGAGAGAAAGAAACTCCCATTGCTGTGCCACAGCATTGTTTATAGATGGTTTTGGTTGAATAGGAATATGTTATTAAACAAACACAGTGAGATCATCTCCATGATCATTTTCGAATGCTCTCTCTGGGTGATGGGTTGTTGATCCAGAAAATATTTGATCGCTGTTAGTCCAATGTCATGGTTTATTGATGTGTACAACGATATCACATCGATGGTCACTAACAAGTAATCTGCTTGCCATTCTGTTTCCATTAAAGTTCGTAGGAAATCGCCCGTGTCTTTTATGTAAGAGCTTAATGTAGGTACTAGCGGAGCTATGAAATAATCCACATAACTGGATACATTCTCATAAAGGCTACCACAACTGGAGATTATCGGCCGACCAGGAGGCTTGTTGAGAGTCTTGTGTACTTTAGGTAAAAAGTAAATGGTCGGGGTGATTGGATTCTCGACCATTAAAAATTTCTTTTCTGAATCAGTTATGTTTGGAAATAAAGAAACTGCAAAATCATCAAGGTGTGTGCAGCGACTTCTTGGTATTGCATATATGTATATATTGTATATATATATATATATATATATATATATATATATATATATATATATATATTTATATATATATATTTATATATATATATATAATACCTACTGGCGGTCGCCAGTAGGTAGTTATAGTTAGGATTTTTTTCAATGTTAAATCTCAAAATTCTATTTGGAATAACTTTGGCGCCGGTTGACAAATCTGCCTGAAAATTTCCTCAAAACGGCCACGCGGCGCCCCGGTCCTTCTCTGAAAGTTTGGGGGGGTTTGTCAAGCGGGGGCCGAGATAAAAGGGGGGTCCCAAAACGCGTTTTCCCCATGTTAATTTCCATAGGGCGGTCGACCTCACTTTTAGCCCGAACGGCTGAATGGATTTCCACCAAACTTGGCAAAATTGTAGGGACTGGTAGCCCGATGTGCCTTTGCTATGTCTCAAGATATGTGCTCCAGTGGATTTTGAGTAATTTAGGTTAAAAAAAATATATATATCTATGGCAGCGCTCCGGTACGCGCTCCGGGGAGCACCACGCGACTTGCGCACGGAAAGCTGATTGGCTCTCAGGTGTCTGTAAACATTCGAAACAGTCCGGAGCGGCCGCCATCTTGTGTCTCGGTAAAATCGAGACATAAGAGGTGGAAAAATCAAAGGGGAAAGTGACCATAAGGGGGCAGGGATAGACCCCCCCCCTGACGCCTTAGGTTTGATGTGGGGGCCATTTTTTTTATTTGAGCGGGGGGAAGCGCCCTGTACGCGCACCGAAGAGCGGACCGGGGAGCGTCCCATGGGGAAAAATGAATAATAGTTTTTAAAAAATGTAGCCTTTTTTTAGAAATTGGAGGTAGTTCTAAAAACTTTTTTTTCTTCTTTTTGTTGTTTTATATTTTTTTTATTGTTTTTTTGAACATTTTGTACTTTTTTGGGGTTTTCTGAACAGTTTTATATTTTTTTTGTATTTTTCATGGGGAGAAACGAAAAAACAGGGATTTGAAAATGGCTCAACTGGAGCAAAAAAAAAAAGAAAAGAAAAAATTAGGGTTGATTGGGGCATTTATGGTTGTCCCCAGCAAGGACGATGAGCTTTATGCTCTGTTCTCCATAGGAGATGGTCTTCCCACAATATTTACAGATAATTTTGAAATCTGCAAATCGTGGCTGAATGCAAGGCATTGTCTCACTTTCCTCTGGTGCGGACGGAGTGGGTTGCTTCCTTTTTGAGGTGGTCCTTGTGGATTGGGGAGGGTTACTGGCCAGTTCCCTCATCTCTGCAGCAGAATAATTTATTGGATGCTTGCGCTGCATGTGGCGTATCATCGTGTTGTTCCCAAATGAATATTTTTTATTTGGGTTTCCCCTGGAAAGTTCTATGCCACAGATTTTGCAACTCACCTTGGCTGCATTTACTTTTTTCTTCCCCTCTGGGATAGAAAAAACTCCCAAATAATGTGTGGTCTTGGCTGGTATGGGATATTGTGTTCTTCCAGCCATCTTGAACTCCCCTCCTCCTCCTCCTCTTCCTCTTCTTGTTGACCACCAATGATATCTTGAGGTGGTCCTCTTGGTGGTTGTGGTGGTGGTGGTGCAGATGCACCAGCTGCTGCTACTACTGAAGCCATTATATTGAGCAAAAAGGTAGAGAGAGCTACAAACAGGTTTTCCTAAGTCAAAGGACAAAGTCAGAATAAGGAAAAAAGGTGGGGTCTTTCATCCTTTTGAAAAATAAATGTATTGAACCAATGAAAAGTGTTATTTTTAGGTCACATGACCAGGGGCTTCATCATTATGAAACCTAAACTGTTATGAACCAATGAAAAGTGTTATTTCAGGTCACATGACCCGACGCGCTTACGCTACGCGCCCCGGGGCGCGCCCGGGGGCACGTCTCGTAAGCGCGTCGGACGCCTACGTTGCGCGATCGTATTCGCTCGAGTGCTTCCGGGTGCGCTTACGCCGTGTGTATCACTCGGACGCGGCTACGCGATACGTCACAATCATGTTTTCGTTCGCGATATTGGCGCTTACGGGACGCTCCTCGGTGCGCGCCCCGGGGTGCTTTATAAAAGTACGCTTTTCAGGGCGCTCCCCGAGGCGCGCACCCGGAGCGCTCCAAAGCAAAAAAAAAAAAAATGGCAAAATTGTAGGGACTGGTAGCCCGATGTGCCTTTGCTATGTCTCAAGATATATGCTCAAGTGGTTTTTAAGAAAATTAACTTTGAAGATATATATATTGGGCTACATTGGGCTATATATATGTTAGAGCCCAAATGTAGCCCAAATGCAGCCCAATGTAGCCCAAAGATGGCCACCAGAGACAAAAATAACTAATGTAGCCCCAACTATAGCCCAATGACAGAATGTACCAGAGTGTTCTAAAGAACTACTAGAGCGCTAACAGTCTTACTTATAAAGTGAGACTAATAGTAAGGAATTAGCATTAAAAAAACCTTTGAAATTCACTGAAAAAACCATAGGTTTCACACCAGTTATAGTTAGGAATTAGCATTTAAAAAACCTAAGAAATTCACTGAAAAAACCATGGGTTTCACACCAGTTATAGTTAACTGGAAATTTTACTGTCATAAAACCAATGAAATTCCACGTTATAGTTAGTTGGACTCACTATAACTTGCGCGTGCAATGCACTGCTGATGACGTCACATATTACATCACTCATGACATGGTCAGTGACATCACTCATGACATCACTGACATCACAGCTACAGCCCGAACTGATGAACGGAATTACACCAAATTTGGCAAAGATGTAGTCCTCGGTTTAGACTTGTCTTTTGCTTAAATGGTGTCAATCTATTCAGTAGTTCCTGAGAAATGTACAGTTAAAAGCATTTATATATCTATGGGCGCGGTCGATCAGCGGACCCTGAGCGCACCATAAGCGCACCCTTCCAAACACGCGCTGAATGCTAATTGGCTGTCAAGTGGTTGTCAACATTCGAAACCAGGAACTGTTGGCAGCAATTTTGTGCCTCGGTAGAAGCAAGGCTGAAGAAGTCAGTGGACTATGTTTGCAAAACGTATAAAGGGGGCAGGGTAGAAATACTTTTACCCTCTAGACCTGCTATGGGGATCCCAGAAGGACCCCCAGGGCCCCCAACATTTATTATTATTTTTTTTTTTTTAAAAGACCCGGCAGGTGCGTGTAGGGTGCCCTGACTCTGGCGTAAAATAAATAAATAAAACAGCTTTTTTTATAATTAGCCCGGGGGGGGGGCTAAATACTGGAGGCAAAATTATTACATTTTATGGGGGGCACAGAGCAGGGCTAAAAAAAATGAGGAGGGGAGGGGTCCAAGGTCCCCAAAGCCGCGGGGACCATCACCCCCTGGGGCTTTATGTATTGTGGGAGGGGGACTGCGTGGCCCCCCTCCTGGAGCACTTGAGGGCCCGTCTCTCCCCGGGGCTACAAAAAAAATGGGTAGGGGGCTGCAAGGTCTCTAGAGCCCCGGGGACCACCACTCCCCGGGGCTTTATGTATTGTGGGAGGGCTCCTGCAGTGTCCCGGGGTGCCCATCCCGCCCTCCCATAGCAAGGAAATCTGTTCTCTCTTTCAAAATCGAAATCAGATTGCTTTTTCACATGGGGAGCTGCATGTTAGTAGCTCCCCATGTGGAAAACCAATGCCGGCTCCCAAACGCGTAGAAATTGTGCACGAAAGGCGCTGGAGCCGTGCACCCTACAGATTAAGTTGTGCATCCAGCGCATGCACACCAGGGGGCCGCACTGAGCGCCACGCTGGGTGTGCAACTTCTAATTTTCCCGTAAAAAAAATAGCCCCTATCAGTAATTTCTCATATACCTGGGGACTCCATCCCCCGGGTCTTATAACAAATGTTGGGAACCGTGGGAGGAGCCAAAATGCTTTCACGGTCCAGTCGGCTCCCCGCGACCTTTGGTAGCCAGCATTGCTTTTCCACATGGGGAGATGCTAACATGCATGTGGAAAAGCAATCTAGTTTGGATTTTGAAAGAGAAAACAGATTTTCCTGCTCTCTCTTTCAACATCTGAACCAACTTTGATATGGGAAGTCGTGAGCCCCCCTCTCATAGGAAACAGCAGTGTCCCGGGGGTAGGCACCATTTATTTTATAGCCCCGGGGGTTAGCTCTCACTCTTGATTAGCAAACAGCAAGGATTTTGAAGTCTATTTTCGCCGTTTTTGTTGTAGTTTGCTGCCGTTAAAGTGACGACAATTTTAACGCCGTGTTTGTAAATATGCCCCTAAGTTTTGTAATGTCGACAATCCCATTTAAAAAGGCACGAAGTATTTATTGAAGTGCATTGTGAATCATGAAGCAACACTGTCTAATTGTGATCGATAACGAATTGAAAGAGTTGTGTACTTCTTTTTCTCGTAATGTGCATAGGGGCAGATTTACAAGTTCATTGTGTTACTGTTGCATAATTTTTAAGCTGGGCAAAGTTACGCAAAAATGGCTCAAGGGGCTTGTAAATCTGCCACACAGTGTTCTGTCTTACTTTGCTTTCCTTTCTGTTATGTAAAGGATCCAGGGTAAATCTAAAGGTTTCTGTACAGCCAGTACTTTTCAACCCTACCCCGAAACTGCTTACTGCCTGTTACCATAGTAACAGTTCATGGACCAGTTAAGTGAGAACAGAGGTTAGAAGTTCACCACACTATGTTGGTAATCAAAATAGTTACAGTGCTGGAGTTTTAATTTTTTTCCATAGGAACTGTTAGCCGTAGAAGAAGTCAGTGGAAATATAATAAAAATAATTGCCGCGGTTCGCTGGGGCCCTTGCAGTCCCGGGGCTTCACTCATGTTGGGATGGAGGTGCAGTAGGCTGCAGAAAATATATTGGGAAAACAACAATGCGGCTTATTGCGGCTTTTCTTCAATATAATGTGGAATAATGTTTATTTATTAGGCAGTGTTCACTTTTGTTCCGGATATAGTCACTTTGTTACAGGAAATGTATTAATATGTAGGACTGTATGTGTGTGTGGAACAAATTTAACGTTTAATTCGCTAAGGTGTTCCAACAACAAGCTTAATGTTCATTGGGTGCGAACTATTGAAAGTAGAAGTGTTATCTGCAATTCACTTGTGCTCCGGAGAGTAGCAAGGACATCTAATTGGCTTACATGTTGTAAGGAGGACTTTCCTGAGCTTTATGTTGGTTGGTTGCGAACTATTGAAAGTAGAAGTGTTGCCAGCCATTCACTTCCGCTCTGTGGAGTAGGAAGGATATATGATTTGCTGACGTGCTCCAAGGAGGACTTTCCCAAGCTTAATGTTTTTTGGCTGTAAACTGCTGAAAGTAGAAGTGTTGTCAGCGATTCCTTCCCTCTTAGCGGAGTATTAGGGACATTTCATTGGGTAATGTGTTCCAAGCAGGACCTTAAGAAGTTTAATGTTCATTGGCTATGAAGCATTAAAAGTAGAAGTTTTGGCAGTCATTCCTTCCTCCTCTGCGGAACAACATAGACATTTTATTGGCTAAGGTGTTTCGAGCACAACTTTGCTCCTTATTGGGTGGGAACGGTTCACTGTTGATTTTGTGACGCACTTCCAAAGGAGTATGGGAAAAGAAAGTAGTAGAGGGGAGGTTAGGAACACTATTAACTCTGTACAGTGGTCACAAGGTGGTGGACAGGGATTATGAAGGTAAAATTGTTTTTAGATGTTTTAAGGGCCATTTACATAATAATCCGTATGGTGTACAAATCACGGCGGAAAAATGACAGTGTCTTGCGGTGTTTTTTTATCAAGTTTGCGGGTGGGATACTTCCCAGGAGCACTATTTACTTATAATGTGGTGTTTACTTTTCTGATGGGAAGGTGTGGTTGCGCAGCAAAAATTTCAGTCTAGCTTTGAAACAGTTTTTTTTTTAGCAAATACAAATAAACTTACTTTAGAAACTGACGCTGTATATATGAAAGGGGTGACAATTAAAAATGGAATTTAATAAAATATCAGTTAAGATTGGCGATACCCTCCTTTTTTCTGCTATAGTTTGTAAAAGTGTTGCCCCATGTTCTTGATAATGTAAGAGGGTATCAGTTACTTTTAGATAAGGTAGAATAGATACAACAAACACTCCCGCACTACATTATCTGAGGTCAGAAGAACAAGTAAAAACCTGTTCAATACAAGTGACTTTACATCACATAGAAATGTATGCATTATTATTTTTCAAATTTGTATTCTGTAGAATTCAGGAACGTTCGGTTGTAATGCTTAGAGGTCTGTTGTACATTCTTACATTGCTTCTTAGCTTCCTTAGTCCTTCCTCTGTGTTTCTACCTTCTTACCTATAGGGATCTTCATCTTATTTCACTTCTTGATCCTGATTCTTCTCTCCCTGTTCTGGATGTTCTTGAGGTCTTTGACCTCCTTAGTGTTATACGTTTTCTTTTCTGTTTTCCATGCTTTATCTTCTTACGTGTTTGAGGTTTTCATATTTGTTGTTTGTAGGGGGGAAGATATGTTGTACATTCTTACATTGCTTCTTAGCTTCCTTAGTACTTCCTCTGTGTTTCTACCTTCTTACCTAGCTGTATTCTATCTAGAGTGTTGGGATTCTAGCCCTGGCAGTTGGTCTGGTCAGCTGTGGGGAACTTCTGCTCTGTGTCTTAACTTAATCTTAGTAACTTAATAAATACTACCTAACTACCAGAAGACGTGTCCTGCTGCATACTTAATTCTATTTACAACAAGGTCGCACACTGTTCTGCTAACAAATCACATACTCACATAAGAATATATAGGATAGCACTATTATAATATACAGTACTGGTCCTATATATTCTTTGGGGAGAAGGTGAATAGGAACCGCAAGTGAGAAGAATAGAAATTAGAAAATAACATACAGAAATGTAGGGTTTATCAAATAATTAAAGTAACAAAGTATGTATGAAAACTATTTTTTATTCTGCAATTTCGTAAAATATGCTCCCTCAAAAAAATATCTGATCAAGTACGTTCTCATGTTTCGTAAGCTGTATTACAGATGGCGCCGAAAAATCTCCTAATCCTCTTCTGTAACAATAGGAAAATCTATTACAATATAACGATCGATACTATTGTTACAGTAAAAAGAAAAGGAAAATAAAGTAATCTATTTAACAGAACATCCATAATGAAATCCTTTTGAGCGGTAATTATTTTCTGAGCTTCTTTTCTCCAGGAGGTCAAAAAGTTTTATCTTCATGGTGACGGGTCATAAACTCCTCTGAGATCATGACTGAAAATTATAATATATATATTCACAGTACATAATCAAAAAGGGGGAATAGACTAAAAACCAGAAGCTGGTGACATTGCTTATATATCTTTACTCTTTGTGCCGACGGGTCATGAACTCCACTGAGATCAGGATTGTAAAGATGAGTCCAAGAAAATATTAAAATTGTAGTCTTTATTGAAGAGTAGGTACAGGAACCTCCAGCTCATCCACAGCCTGCTTCACAGCTCAGTTTCATCTCTCAAGAGATAACATTCTAAGCTGCTAGGCAACCATTAACATTCCACATTAGTCATCTCTACACACCTTCCCCCTTATATATCCCACAACAAAAACTTGAAGGAAACTATTATACAGAACAGAAAGATGAGTGAAAATCAATTTAACTACAAGGAGAAAAACACTTAGATACATTTCCCAAACTCCAAGTAGTCCCATCACACAGAATCACCACATTCTTCTTCACTTCCTTCACCTGAACAGGTTTAGAGAACTTGCTATCACCCTTGACAATAAAACCTCCACGTCTCACTACAACCCAATCACCAGATTTTATGTTAGGAAATTTGACACCTTTTAAATGATCATAATGTTTGGCAGCAATGATTTGTTTGGTAAGCACTTGATCTCCAACCTCATCACGATTCACCCATACACATTCCCTGTCTTTCAACCACCCTGGTACTTCTTTCAAACCTGGTTCCCTTCCTTTAAGAGAAATGAAAGGTGACACTCCAGTCATGGAATGTGGTGTTACCCTATAAGACCACATCAGCTTCTTCAATTCTTCAGACCAGGACAAACCATTGCACAAAGAAAGTTGTATATTGTCCAAGATCAGGCGATTAATCCTATCAACTAAGCCATTGGCTTGTGGCCTAAATAAAGCAACTCTCTCGTGTTTAATCCCTTTCCCACACAGGAACTCCACCATTTTCCTAGAAATTAATTGCGGACCATTGTCTGACACCAAGACCTTTGGAATCCCCTCATTCAAGAAAACCTTCTCAAGAAACTTAATTACTTTTTCAGTTGTAATACTCTCAGATGCCTCAACCACAAACCACTTGGAGTGATAATCCACCAAAACCATTAAGAATTTGCAATTTGTTCCCAACTTGGAAATAGGACCAATGAAATCTAAAGCCAACCTTTCCCAAGGACGCTCAGGAAACTTCACAGAAGAAATAGGAGGTTGACGTAAAACTTTGGTCTTGTCACTAGCAGCACAAGCATAACAATCTTTGACAACTGCTTCAACCTCATTATCTAAACTAGGCCACCAGAATGACTGACGTACACGTCTCTTAGTCATATTTCTCCCCAAATGACCTTTGTGTGCCATGATGAGAATTTTAGATCTAAGATTCTTCGGTGGTACTAATTTGTCTCTCCTCCACAGTTTCCCTTCTCTTACACTTAACTCTTCTGCAACATTAATGAAACCTTTAAACCGTAAATCATTGCACAATTGCCCATCCCATCCATTAGAAATAGAAAACATAACTCTTTCCAATACTTCATCTTCCAACATTGCAGCATCCCACCCTCGTCGCCAATGTAAAGATGAGTCCAAGAAAATATTAAAATTGTAGTCTTTATTGAAGAGGAGGTACAGGAACCTCCTGCTCATCCACAGCCTGCTTCACAGCTCAGTTTCATCTCTCAAGAGATAACATTCTAAGCTGCTAGGCAACCATTAACATTCCACATTAGTCATCTCTACACAGATAACTGTTAATATTATAATATACATATTAACAGTATATGACCCTAGGGGAAAACACACTAACAACTGGAAGGTGGTGACGTTGATTGTAAATATTTAGCGTTTTCACCGACGGGTCACCAACACCTCTGAAGCGAATTACAGTGTCAATAATATTATATAGAAAGTCAATGTATAAGCTGAAAGGAGCCAGAAAAGGAGCAGTGTTTGTTGTAATCTATCTGTTTTTGAAAACAAGCTGCTGACGTTAGAGAGAAAAAGGGAAAAACATGGATTAACTCTTTTTTTCTAGATATAAATGTTTAAATATTGACAAATAGCCTCAAATTGTAACTATCGACTATGCCATAATGAAACAACTTACAACTCTGGAATATGTTTGTTGACGCAAAACAAGAATCCGATGCTAGAAAAGGGAACCTGCATCACAGATTGGCGACGCAGAAATAACTACAAAAATGAAACTAATCGCACAATAGGTGTGGTTTATATAGTTTTTTGTTGTTTAGTAGTCTAAGGAAGGAAGATTCGGCTCCGCCTATGTAGATGTCACGTTTTATATTTTACACGTGCTCAAGTTTTAATTGTTTTACTTGTGCACATGTTGGGAAAAGTTACAAACTGTGAAGCTGTAAAGGTTTCGATTTCCATAGTAACACGTATAAGGTCATTATTATCTACATACGTTGGAGAGTTTAAAAAGTGTTACCCGGTAAACTGTGTCTTTTGCATTCTCGTGATTAAAAACATCTAAATAGAAGACAAAAAAATTATATTGTTTACAATAGAAGAAACAAATACGTATTATTATTTGTTATCACTATGCTTTTTAATTTAAAAAAATGCCAGCATTTGTAAAGCGTGAAGCTACCCCCGGTATGGTGTGCCGGCGCTTGGGGCATTGGGAAGATTAAGCAATGTGTTACCTACAGTGAGATAGTGGTGGGCCAAGATGTGGATGGACTTTGGAATCTAACTGTGAATGCTGTTCTTAAATGTCTGGTATTATAGGTGCTGTGTCATACTTTTACCACACTTATATTTTAATTACTGCTAATTAAGTTGAAAATATTCTTAAATTATAAGTAGGGCTCCTTGATTAATGTTTTTACTGATTTTTACAGATAAATACAGACAGAAAAGTATTTATTTTTTGAGCGTTTGTAGATGCTGTCAATGATAAGTAGTAGGCCAGCAGGTCTGTCGTTCTAAAAGTAAAAGGGTAAAAACAATAAAAGACTTTTAGTAAAGAGCCTTAAAAAGCAATATATATCCTCGTATAAGAAAACTTGCACATTTTAATATGAAGGTTGTGTATAGTTTATCATCTAAGAGTGTTTACATGAGTGAAAAAGTCAGTCTTTCAGCCATGAGTGCATATTTATCAGTAAAATAAATGTGGAAATATACTAATTTCAGATTCATTTTTTTACAAAACCCGAAATATATATGGGTTAAAACACATACAATTATTATTTTTTAAATATGGATAAATATAGATGCAAATGTCCAAAAAATATACACCATAAAACCAGGAGGTATTTATAAGTTATAAAGCCCTACTGTTAAGTTTGTTTTTACTATAAAAAAGTATACACGTGTTTTTAAATTTTACTCAACAAACACTATAGGTTATAGGGATATTGTAGTTAAATATTGACATTTAAAAAACCTTTGAAATTAACTGAAAAAACGATAGGTTTCAGGCAGGTTATAGTTATGAATTAGCATTCAAAAAACCTTAGAAATTCACTGAAAAAACCATAGGTTTCAGGCAGGTTATAGTTAGGAATTATCATTAAAAAAACCTTAGAAATTCACTGAAAAAAGCATAGGTTTCAGGGGTGTTATAGTTAGCTGGACATTTCACTCATACGAAACCATTGAAATTCCTCCGTTATAGTTAGTTGTACTAAGTATAACTTGAGCGCCCGTAATCCACTGCTGATGATGTCACATTTTACATCATTCATGACATCTCAAAGGACATCACTGATGACATCATGCACATGACAATCAGATACACCTCATCATACACTATTATAACCTTTGATCACTCACTGTAAAATACAGAGTACCATATTTGAATTCATTGACACACCAATACAACTTTCTAAAAACCCACTCAGTGATTCCTAGATCTACACACACATCTAAACACTTGCCTATAGATCCACTCATACATGCTAACAAAGATCAATAGAACACTATTAAATATACTTATACACCTACATCGACATTACAAACCAGCACACACCCTATTCACATATGCAGTCATCCTACCCAGTTATGCAAACAATTGATCATACTTACATTTACTAAGCTACCCACTTATACAAACACCACTTTATTTATTCATATAGATAATAACTCATACTTAGTGTGCTATTTTTTGGGGCCCCCTGAGCAGGCCTAGGGGGTCAGGGTGTGTCTACACTGCCCCCTTTTTGCGTTTTGCGGCATTTTGGGTTTCTTTTGCCTCGGTTGTACCGAGGCACAAGATGGCTGCCAAAACTTCCTGCTTTTCACTGTTAACAGCCAATTAGCATCCAGCTCATGCACTGCATGTACGTGCAGGCTGCGCTTAGGGTACGCGGATCCACCACGCACATAGATATATAATTGATTTTAACTGTCATTTTCTCAGGAACTACTGAACGGATTTACACCAAATAAGCAAAAGGCATGGGTCTGAACCAAGGACTACCTCTTTGCCAAATTTGGTTTAATTCAGTTTAGCAGTTCGGGCTGTAGCTGCGGCTAAAGGTCCTACGGGAAATTGCATGAGGAAAACGCGTTTTGGGACACCCCTTTTTTTCTGCCCCCGCTTGATGAATCATCAGGAAACTTTCAGGAAAGGAGAGGATAGGAGCTGGCCAAAAGTTTGGAAAATTTCGCACAGATTCATAAACCGGTGGTATAGTTATTGGGAATAGAATGTTCTGGATTTCCGATGGGCAATAGGTCCTAACTATAAATACCTTCTGGCGACCGCCAGTAGGAGATATTTATATATATATATATATATATATTCACTGAAAAAACCATAGGTTTCACACCAGTTATAGTTAGCTGGAAATTTTACTGATATAAAACCATTGATATTCCCACGTTATAGTTAGATGGACTCACTATAACTTGCGCGTGCAATGCACTGCTGATGACGTCACATATTATATCACTCACGACATGGTCAGTGACATCACTCATGACATCACTGATGACACCATCCAGTGAATGTGTGTCTTTCTGAAAAATAAATATATTTTATATATGTATATGTAAAAGTTGATGGAAGAATAAATGTTTAAATAAGTGTCTAAATGGATGGTTTTTAAAAATTGATTGGTTAACTGGCTTAATAAGACATCATCAGCAGTGCATTGCACGCGCAAGTTATAGTGAGTCCATCTAACTATAACGTGGGAATTTCAATGGTTTTATATCAGTAAAATTTCCAGCTAACTATAACTGGTGTGAAACCTATGGTTTTTTCAGTGAATTTAATAGGTTTTTTAAATGCTAATTCCTAACTATAACTGGTGTGAAACCTATGGTTTTTTCAGTGAATTTCATAGGTTTTTTAAATGCTAATTCCTTTGTATATCTAGTTTCTAACCTTTTTTTTTTTTTATAATTTGCTGTTTTTTTTTAAGTATTCATTTTTTTTATATAATTTTTTTCTTTTGCGCTCTGAGTGCGCGCTCCGGGAAGCTTTCAGCTAAGCTCTCCGGTAAGCTTTTCCGAGAGCTCATCTGAAAGCGCACCCAGAGCGCAACTGTCGTTCGTGAAAAAAAATATGAATGAAAAGTTAATAATAATGCAAAACATTTCGTACCATACAAATAAAATTAGTTTTTTTTAATAAGGAAAATGATTATGCATTTCTATAAAAGATTGATGACGTCACTTCGGCGCGCAACGTAAGTGCCCTCGGAAGCGCCTACGTTCGCGGCGCATAAACGCACGCAAAAGCGCCTACGATCGCGCCACGTTTGCGCCCCGGAAGCGCCTACGATCGCGCTGCGTAAACGCACCGGAAGTGCTCCGGAGCGCGCAGCGTAAACGCGTCGGGTCATGTGACCCTAAAATAACACTTTTCATTGGTTGCTAACAGTTTTTTTTTACAATGAATGAAATCCCCACCCATTTCCTTCACTTCTTCTTTCACTTTTGTGACTGAAAGACCTGCCTTTTTTGCTGCTCCATATTCCTGGATTAATCATGGCTGCCAGACCATCCAGCAGTGAAGATGACTCCAATGATTTCATTGATGAAGAGCCTCCTCAGCCGAAGGTCAAAGAACATTTCATCTGGAAATTTTTTAAGTTTCCAGCAGACCAGAAGAAGGTGAATGCACCAAAAGTAGAGTGCAGGATCTGCAAACAGGTCCTGTCACGGGGTAACCCCCCAAAAAAATACTCTTTTGGCAACTTCACCATGATTCGCCATGTGGAGAGGAGGCACCCCCAGAATTTTGCCCGGGAAAGTGTCAGGGCTCTGGCACAAGAGGTTCCCAGAGATGGGGCCTCTACATCAACAGGAGGAGCAACTTCTTCTGGAAGAGAACAATCACAGGAGCAGGTAGCAAACATACAACCTGCATTTAACCATGGGGTCGTCAAATGCAGATACTGCAATCAACTCCTCACCTATGGGGAGCAAAGTGTCCTGCTCATGGTTCGAGCATTGGAGAACCATCGCTGCCCTTCCCACCCCTAATTTTTTTCTTTTCTTTTTGCTCCTGTTGAGCAGTTTCCATTCCCTGTTTTTGTTCCTGTTCAGTTAAAAGAAGAAAACCAAAAGTTCTTTTCAGAACTACCTCCAATTCTCATCAAAGAGCTATATTCTTAAAAAATGAAGAGTAAGTGAAATATAGTGCATTGATAATTGAAAGGAGAATGAGTAAGAAAGAACAGAAAGGTATGAGAAGTGAAAGGAAGTGAAGTAGGAGGAATGAAAGAAGGTGAGTGTTAGAAAAGAAAGTTATGACACAGTGAATAAACTGGAGGCCTCATTTCTGAAAAGTGACGCATCGCTACGTGAAAACAGCGATGCGTCACTTTTCTGGACGCACTCCTTATGACATTCCAGATATGTCATATTTAATATATGACTAATCAATTCGCAAGGAGTTACAGATATGTCAGTATTTCTGACGTATCTGTAAACACAAAAGTAACGCATTGCAGGAGTGCGTCACAAAAGTGACGCAACTCCAGTAGTGTGTCCTTTCACATGGAAAAAGCACCATGTGAAAGGTTTGCTGTGAAGCAGGCGCAAGATTTTGGCGCAACAGCATCCTAAAAGTGACGCACTGCGTCATTATTACCAAGCTTTTTGCAAGGAACACCCCCTCTGCATGCATTATACCTGACACTATTTTTTAAAAAGTGACGCATCTAGGTACATGGGTCACTTTTTAAAACTCTGCGCCACATTGTATCTGCATCAGGTATAATGTATGCAGAGGGGGCAATCCCTCGCAAAAAGCTTGGTAATAACGACGTACTGAAATCTATGAGATTTCTCTGCGTCACTTTTAGGATGCTGTTGCGTCAAAATCTTGCGCCTGCCTCGCGTCACTTTCATGTTTACAGATATGTGAGAAATACTGACGTATCTGTAACTCCTTGCAACATGATTCGTCATACATTAAATATGACACATCTGGAATGTCATAAGGACTGTGGACAGAAAAGTGACGCATCACACCAGCAGTGTAATAAAATGTGCCTCGTTGCACTATATTTAAAAAGTGACGCATCTAGATAGATGCGTCACTTTTTAAATATTGCATAACAATGCGCATTTTTTTACACCGCTGGTGCGTCACAAAAATTGACGCACAGGAGGCGCAAAACTAACAGCGCAAGGCCTTCATAAATATGGTCCTGGATTTTCCCCGTGCTTCGCCGGTGCGCGTACCATGCGCTTCCCCCGCGCAAAACGAAAAAAAATTTTTAATGCCCTGCAGGACCCTATTTTAGTCCCTACATCAAACCTAGGGGGCAAGAGGGGGTCTACTCTTCCCCCTTATGGTCATTTGCCCCTTTTTTTTTCAAACCCCTTGTGTCTCGATTTTACCGAGACACAAGATGGCGGCCGCTCCAGACTGTTTAGAATGTTTACAGACACCCAAGAGCCAATCAGCTTTCTGCGCGCAAGTCGCGTGTCGCGCCTGGAGCGCACTCCGGTGCGCGCACCGGAGAGCGCCTATAGATATATATATTTTTTTGAACCTAAATTACTCAAAATCCACTGCAGCACATATCTTGAGACATAGCAAAGGCACATCGGGCTACCAGTCCCTACAATTTTGCCAAGTTTGGTGTAAATCCATTCAGCCGTTCGGGCTAAAAGTGAAATTGACCGCCCTATGGAAATTAACATGGGGAAAATGCGTTTTGGGACCCCCCTTTTATCTCGGCCCCCGCTTGACGTATCCCCCCCAAACTTTCAGGGAAGGACCGGAGCTCGACGAGGCCATTTTCAGGAACTTTTCAGGCAGATTCATCAACCGGTGCCAAAGTTATTCCAAATAGAATTTTGAGATTTAACATTGAAAAAAATCCTAACTATAACTACCTACTGGCGACCGCCAGTAGGTAATATATATATATATATATATATATATATATATATATATATATATATATATATATATATATATATATTCCATTACGCTGCCACAGTTGGAGGTGCACGCAATTACAGGTGAACACAACCACCAAGGGCCTGTCATTGTGTGCATCTCCAACTGTGGCAGCGTAATGGAACATATTTACCGGCCGAGCCAGGTCGGGGAGGTAGTAACATCACGAAAATGTTTGTGGACTGCAGAATTTGAAATATTGAGAAACTGTATTGCAGAATGACCGGGTTTATGCATGTAACTTTCAACGAACACATATTTGGAGTCCCGACTAAGGGTTTGATTTTATCTTGCCGGAGGCAGAGCCAAACATGGGCCATATGGTGGTTGGAGGACTACGAATCCGATAAGTTCAAAGATTACGTCAGCAATAACTGCTATGAAACAGGACGAACCAGGGACTTGTTCTCTTCCTACGTCTGCCTCTGCATGCCTGCCCCGTGAGCAAGGAGCATAAGGAGCTCAGAAACGCGTTGGGGCTGCATGAAATATCCAGTGCTATGTCCCGTTGTACCTCAATAAAGGACTTAACCGTTGTGGCTGAGTTCGCCTGTCATTGCGTGCACCTCCAACTGTGGCAGCGTAATGGAACATATTTACCGGCCGAGCCAGGTCGGGGAGGTAGTAACTTCACGAAAATGTTTGTGGACTACAGGATTCGAAATATTGAGAAACCATATTGCAGAATGACAGGTTTTATGCATGTAACTTTCAACGGACACAGATTTGGAGACCCGACTAAGGGTTCGATACAACTTGCCGGAGGCAGGGCCCAACATGGGCCATATGGTGGTTGGAGGACTACGAATCCCATAAGTCCAAAGATGACGTCATCAATAACTGCTATGAAACAGGACGAACCAGGGACGTGTTCTCTTCCTACGTCTGCCTCTGCATGCCTGCCCCGTGAGCAAGGAGCATAAGGAGCTCCGAAACGCGTTGGGGCTGCATGAAATATCCAGTGCTATGTCCCGTTGTACCTCAATAAAGGACTTAACCGTTGTGGCTGAGTTCGCCTGTCATTGCGTGCACCTCCAACTGTGGCAGCGTAATGGAACATATTTACCGGCCGAGCCAGGTCGGGGAGGTAGTAACTTCACGAAAATGTTTGTGGACTGCAGGATTCGAAATATTGAGAAACCATATTGCAGAATGACCGGTTTTATGCATGTAACTTTCAACGGACACAGATTTGGAGACCCGACTAAGGGTTCGATACAACTTGCCGGAGGCAGAGCCCAACATGGGCCATATGGTGGTTGGAGGACTACGAATCCCATAAGTCCAAAGATGACGTCATCAATAACTGCTATGAAACAGGACGAACCAGGGACGTGTTCTCTTCCTACGTCTGCCTCTGTATGCCCGCCCCGTGAGCAAGGAGCATAAGGAGCTCCGAAACGCGTTGGGGCTGAATGAAATATCCAGCGCTGTTTCCCGTTGTGCCTCAATAAAGGACTTAACCGTGGTGGCTGAGATTGTCTGTCATTGCGTGCACCTCCAACTGTGGCTGCGTAATGGAATATATATATATATATATATATATATATATATATATATATATATATCCTGGGATGAAAGCAGCAAGGAAAATCACCAATTTTATGACGTGCAGTACCACATTAGTGGTATACTGCCTGACCTGTCCTTGCAACCTCAGATATGTGGGGAGCACCATCAACCGGGTAAAAATGTGGGTCCTTGAACATCAAAAGGCCATCGCCAGCAGTTACACTAATTATCCGGTGGCGCGGCATTTTGCCAGCCCCCACATGAGACAGATCCCTGTTACAGTTTTTCTGCCTGGACCACGTCCCCAGAGATGTCAGAGGAGGGGGAAAGGGAGAAGAAACTAAGGAGATTCAAATCTAGATTCATTATAGACCTCCAAAGCAAGTTTCCAGGAGATTTAAATAGTGGGGAAGAACTCGCTGTACATCTGGGAACATAAGTACTCCTTTAGAAGAGCTGGTCCTAATAAGAATGTTGTTATGGGACCGAAGTCAGCGGCCATCCTGTTGGTAAAACAGTGGCCCATATAGGGCAATATAACCTCAATGTATGACCGGGTATTACCTGTGATAGGGTAGCGTCAAACCAAACAGTGGATCTGATTAAAAGGCACAATCTATATGCCCATACAGGGTGAGAGAAAGGCCTATAATCCACTGACAATACACTGAGATTGGAACTCAGTGTAATATGTTTAAGGAACTGTGCAGTCCCCACTAGGATTTGCCGTGTAAATATGTACATGGAATCACTGGAACAAATGTATATAATGTGAATAATCTACACAGGATGCGCTTGGACAGAGAATGAATTTAATTTAATTTAACTCACACTCTCTGATTTTATTGTATTGATGATATGAGTTGAGAAATGAAATAGAATATTCAAATTAATTTTAGTGTTCAGAGAGTGTAATGTAATATAATACTGTGTCCCGCAGTTCGTTCAAAGATGACACCCATAGATTTGTATTTTAAATTGTCTGTTTTCGAATTATTGCGAGAATCAAGCATTGAAATGTCACCATGACAATGGGGCCGCCGACATTGACAAAGGCAGGATTGCCGAAACGCGTTTGTTGTGTTTATTTTTTCGCCCAATAAATCTATAAACAGATTTACAGTAACGCGAGTGCTGGTCAATTTTTACTTGTATGGGGAGCTGAAATATATATATATATATATATATGCACATATATATCTATGTGTGGGTGTTTTTAAATATATATATATCTATATATATTTTTTCAAGAAAACAACTTTACCATCACAAAGTTGACTCGATCCCAGGTCCTTTTAGCGTGTTATTTATTTCACACACAGAATGTCAATCAACACCCGACGCGTTTCGGTGCAGCCGCACCTTGGTCACGGGTAACGGTGTTTACACACATCAACATTTTTAAAGTAAAAAGAAATGTAAACATAAACGTAGGACTACTCGTCCTCACACCAGTGTTTGTTCTACCACTATATGGCGGCCATATTTGAATGTATAACTGGCCATAGGTATAATATACATTGTATGCAAGTGAAACTGTATAAGGACCACAGAGATTAATCATTGTAACTTTAAATCAATTTGTTACATGTAATTGCTCGAAGGCGTTACAGTTTTATCAAATCAAAGGTTTACAAAATTTTAGCCCAAGTGGGCGAATGTACCAATACTCAGATACATGTATCCTGACAATTCCGCCCCAGTGGGCATGACTGCCTCATTCCAATCTCATCTCAATGTCCTTGAACTTCAACAACCTAGTTGAACTCCAATAGTTTTTCAAATTAACAAATGTATAGTCCTGTGATTCCATCCAAGCAAATCAAATCAGCAGCAACCAGTGATGTTACATCATCCCTGTGCGGCGACATATGTGTCTCCTACAAACATAAAAAATATAATCACTTTAAAATATACTCAAATATTTAAACATCCAAGACAGCTTCAAATTCATGTTTTTAAGGGATTACATCACTAGAGTATTATCAGTACGGTGAATATGTTGCATGGGCTCCTAAATTAAGTGGACCGCTAACTCCTCATCCTTATTCAACCCCAGCGGTTGTACAGTGTCATATTTAATTATGAACCTTGATTCAAGCTGTCGTAGTTGTCTCAGTCTGTCTCCACCTCGTTCCGACGGTGGGACCCTGTCTAGTGCACAGAACTTCAATACACTTAGATTTTTTCCATGCAAGTCCTTAAAATGTTTGGCAATTGGATAGTTTTTGTCCTCATTGGTTATGGCCCTCATGTGTTCTAACACACGTTTTTTGCAGGGATGTATCGTGCTGCCAATATATCGACGAGGAACGAGGTGGAGACAGACTGAGACAACTACGACAGCTTGAATCAAGGTTCATAATTAAATATGACACTGCACAACCGCTGGGGTTGAATAAGGATGAGGAGTTAGCGGTCCACTTAATTTAGGAGCCCATGCAACATATTCACCGTACTGATAATACTCTAGTGATGTAATCCCTTAAAAACATGAATTTGAAGCTGTCTTGGATGTTTAAATATTTGAGTATATTTTAAAGTGATTATATTTTTTATGTTTGTAGGAGACACATATGTCGCCGCACAGGGATGATGTAACACCACTGGTTGCTGCTGATTTGATTTGATTGGATGGAATCACAGGACTATACATTTGTTAATTTGAAAAACTATTGGAGTTCAACTAGGTTGTTGAAGTTCAAGGACATTGAGATGAGATTGGAATGAGGCAGTCATGCCCACTGGGGCGGAATTGTCAGGATACATGTATCTGAGTATTGGTACATTCGCCCACTTGGGCTAAAATTTTGTAAACCTTTGATTTGATAAAACTGTAACGCCTTCGAGCAATTACATGTAACAAATTGATTTAAAGTTACAATGATTAATCTCTGTGGTCCTTACACAGTTTCACTTGCATACAATGTATATTATACCTATGGCCAGTTATACATTCAAATATGGCCGCCATATAGTGGTAGAACAAACACTGGTGTGAGGACGAGTAGTCCTACGTTTATGTTTACATTTCTTTTTACTTTAAAAATGTTGATGTGTGTAAACACCGTTACCCGTGACCAAGGTGCGGCTGCACCGAAACGCGTCGGGTGTTGATTGACATTCTGTGTGTGAAATAAATAACACGCTAAAAGGACCTGGGCTCGAGTCAACTTTGTGATGGTAAAGTTGTTTTCTTGAAAATTACGAGGGTCGCCTCCTCACTCGAGCCCGCCGCCGTATGTGGCCGGGAGACTGGCGAACATCTGTTGACTTAATATATATATATATATGTATTACCTACTGGCGGTCGCCAGTAGGTAGTTATAGTTAGGATTTTTTTCAATGTTAAATCTCAAAATTCTATTTGGAATAACTTTGGCACCGGTTGACGAATCTGCCTGAAAATTTCCTGAAAATGGCCTCGTCGAGCTCCGGTCCTTCCTTGAAAGTTTGGGGGGGATACGTCAAGCGGGGGCCGAGATAAAAGGGGGGTCCCAAAACGCGTTTTCCCCATGTTAATTTCCATAGGGCGGTCGATTTCACTTTTAGCCCGAACGGCTGAATGGATTTCCACCAAACTTGGCAAAATTGTAGGGACTGGTAGCCCGATGTGCCTTTGCTATGTCTCAAGATATGTGCTCCAGTGGATTTTGAGTAATTTAGGTTCAAAAAAATATATATATCTATATGCGCTCTCCGGTGCGCGCACCGGAGTGCGCTCCAGGCGCGACACGCGACTTGCGCGCAGGAAGCTGATTGGCTCTTGGGTGTCTGTAAACATTCTAAACAGTCTGGAGCGGCCGCCATCTTGTGTCTCGGTAAAATCGAGACAAAAGGGGTTTGAAAAAAAAAGGGGCAAATGACCATAAGGGGGAAGAGTAGACCCCCTCTGACCCCCTAGGTTTGATGTAGGGACTAAAATAGGGTCCTGCAGGGCATGACATTTTTTTTTTCGTTTTGCGCGGGGGAAGCGCATGGTACGCGCACCGGCGAAGCACGGGGAAAATCCAGGACCATATTTATGAAGGCCTTGCGCTGTTAGTTTTGCGCCTCCTGTGCGTCAATTTTTGTGACGCACCACCTACTGGCGGTCGCCAGTAGGTAGTTATAGTTAGGATTTTTTTCAATGTTAAATCTCAAAATTCTATTTGGAATAACTTTGGCACCGGTTGACGAATCTGCCTGAAAATTTCCTGAAAATGGCCTCGTCGAGCTCCGGTCCTTCCTTGAAAGTTTGGGGGGGATACGTCAAGCGGGGGCCGAGATAAAAGGGGGGTCCCAAAACGCGTTTTCCCCATGTTAATTTCCATAGGGCGGTCGATTTCACTTTTAGCCCGAACGGCTGAATGGATTTCCACCAAACTTGGCAAAATTGTAGGGACTGGTAGCCCGATGTGCCTTTGCTATGTCTCAAGATATGTGCTCCAGTGGATTTTGAGTAATTTAGGTTCAAAAAAATATATATATCTATATGCGCTCTCCGGTGCGCGCACCGGAGTGCGCTCCAGGCGCGACACGCGACTTGCGCGCAGGAAGCTGATTGGCTCTTGGGTGTCTGTAAACATTCTAAACAGTCTGGAGCGGCCGCCATCTTGTGTCTCGGTAAAATCGAGACACAAGGGGTTTGAAAAAAAAAGGGGCAAATGACCATAAGGGGGAAGAGTAGACCCCCTCTGACCCCCTAGGTTTGATGTAGGGACTAAAATAGGGTCCTGCAGGGCATTAAATTTTTTTTTTCGTTTTGCGCGGGGGAAGCGCATGGTACGCGCACCGGCGAAGCACGGGGAAAATCCAGGACCATATTTATGAAGGCCTTGCGCTGTTAGTTTTGCGCCTCCTGTGCGTCAATTTTTGTGACGCACCAGCGGTGTAAAAAAATGCGCATTGTTATGCAATATTTAAAAAGTGACGCATCTATCTAGATGCGTCACTTTTTAAATATAGTGCAACGAGGCACATTTTATTACACTGCTGGTGTTATGCGTCACTTTTCTGTGCGCACTCCTTATGACATTCTAGATGTGTCATATTTAATGTATGACGAATCATGTTGCAAGGAGTTACAGATACGTCAGTATTTCTGACATATCTGTAAACATAAAAGTGATGCGAGGCAGGTGCAAGATTTTGACGCAACAGCATCCTAAAAGTGACGCAGAGAAATCTTATAGATTTCAGTACGTCGTTATTACCAAGCTTTTTGCGGGGGAATGCCCCCTTTGCATACATTATACCTGACGCAGATATAATGTGGCGCAGAGTTTTAAAAAGTGACCCATGTACCTAGATGCGTCACTTTTTAAAAATAGCGTCAGGTATAATGCATGCAGAGGGGGTGTTCTCCCGCAAAAAGCTTTGTAATAGCGACGCAGTGAAATCTTTGAGATTTCACTGCGTCAGTTTTAGGATGCTGTTGCGTCAAAATCTTGTGCCTGCTTTACAGCAGGTGTTAGACTGAGGCAAGACCTTTCACATGTTGCTTTCCCCATTTGAAAGGACGCATTACTGGAGTTGCGTCACTTTTGTGACGCACTCCAGCAATGCGTTACTTGGAATGTCATAAGGAGTGCGCACAGAAAAGTGACGCATCGCACCAGTGGTGTAAAAAAATGTGCCTCGTTGCGTTATATTTAAAAAGTGACGTATCTAGGTAGATGGGTCACTTTTTAAAATCAAGCGCCACATTATATCTGCGTGAGGTATAATGCATGCAGAGGGGGTGTTCCCCCACAAAAAGCTTTGTAATAGCGACGCAGTGAAATGTTTGAGATTTCACTGCGTCACTTTTAGGATGCTGTTGCATCCTTTAAATATAGTGCAACGAGGCACATTTTATTACACTGCTGGTGTGATGCGTCACTTTTCTGTCCACAGTCCTTATGACATTCCAGATGTGTCATATTTAATGTATGATGAATCATGTTGCAAGGAGTTACAGATACGTCAGTATTTCTCACATATCTGTAAACATGAAAGTGACGCGAGGCAGGCGCAAGATTTTGACGCAACAGCATCCTAAAAGTGACGCAGAGAAATCTCAAAGATTTCAGTACGTCGTTATTACCAAGCTTTTTGCGAGGGATTGCCCCCTCTGCATACATTATACCTGATGCAGATACAATGTGGCGCAGAGTTTTAAAAAGTGACCCATGTACCTAGATGCGTCACTTTTTAAAAAATAGTGTCAGGTATAATGCATGCAGAGGGGGTGTTCCTTGCAAAAAGCTTGGTAATAATGACGCAGTGCGTCCCTTTTAGGATGCTGTTGCGCCAAAATCTTGCGCCTGCTTCACAGCAAACCTTTCACATGGTGCTTTTTCCATGTGAAAGGACACATTACTGGAGTTGCGTCACTTTTGTGACGCACTCCTGCAATGCGTTACTTTTGTGTTTACAGATACGTCAGAAATACTGACATATCTGTAACTCCTTGCGAATTGATTAGTCATATATTAAATATGACATATCTGGAATGTCATAAGGAGTGCGTCCAGAAAAGTGACGCATCGCTGTTTTCACGTAGCGATGCGTCACTTTTCAGAAATGAGGCCTCCAGTTTATTCACTGTGTCATAACTTTCTTTTCTAACACTCACCTTCTTTCATTCCTCCTACTTCACTTCCTTTCACCTCTCATACCTTTCTGTTCTTTCTTACTCATTCTCCTTTCAATTATCAATGCACTATATTTCACTTAGTCTTCATTTTTTAAGAATATAGCTCTTTGATGAGAATTGGAGGTAGTTCTGAAAAGAACTTTTGGTTTTCTTCTTTTAACTGAACAGGAACAAAAACAGGGATTGGAAACTGCTCAACAGGAGCAAAAAGAAAAGAAAAAAATTAGGGGTGGGAAGGGCAGCGATGGTTCTCCAATGCTTGAACCATGAGCAGGACACTTTGCTCCCCATAGGTGAGGAGTTGATTGCAGTATCTGCATTTGACGACCCCATGGTTAAATGCAGGTTTTATGTTTGCTACCTGCTCCTGTGATTGTTCTCTCCCAGAAGAAGTTGCTCCTCCTGTTGATGTAGAGGCCCCATCTCTGGGAACCTCTTGTGCCAGAGCCCTGACACTTTCCCGGGCAAAATTCTGGGGGTGCCTCCTCTCCACATGGCGAATCATGGTGAAGTTGCCAAAAGAGTATTTTTTTGGGGGGTTACCCCGTGACAGGACCTGTTTGCAGATCCTGCACTCTACTTTTGGTGCATTCACCTTCTTCTGGTCTGCTGGAAACTTAAAAAATTTCCAGATGAAATGTTCTTTGACCTTCGGCTGAGGAGGCTCTTCATCAATGAAATCATTGGAGTCATCTTCACTGCTGGATGGTCTGGCAGCCATGATTAATCAAGGAATATGGAACAGCAAAAAAGGCAGGTCTTTCAGTCACAAAAGTGAAAGAAGAAGTGAAGGAAATGGGTGGGGATTTCATTCATTGTAAAAAAAAACTGTTAGCAACCAATGAAAAGTGTTATTTTAGGGTCACATGACCCGACGCGTTTACGCTGCGCGCTCCGGAGCACTTCCGGTGCGTTTACGCAGCGCGATCGTAGGCGCTTCCGGGGCGCAAACGTGGCGCGATCGTAGGCGCTTTTGCGTGCGTTTATGCGCCGCGAACGTAGGCGCTTCCGAGGGCACTTACGTTGCGCGCCGAAGTGACGTCATCAATCTTTTATAGAAATGCATAATTATTTTCCTTATTAAAAAAAACTAATTTTATTTGTATGGTACGAAATGTTTTGCATTATTATTAACTTTTCATTCATATTTTTTTTCACGAACGACAGTTGCGCTCTGGGTGCGCTTTCAGATGAGCTCTCGGAAAAGCTTACCGGAGAGTTTAGCTGAAAGCTTCCCGGAGCGCGCACCCAGAGCGCAAAAGAAAAAAATTATATAAAAAAAAAAGAATACTTTAAAAAAAACAGCAAATTGTAAAAAAAAAAAAGGTTAGAAACTCGATATACAAAGGAATTAGCATTTAAAAAACCTATGAAATTCACTGAAAAAACCATAGGTTTCACACCAGTTATAGTTAGGAATTAGCATTTAAAAAACCTATTAAATTCACTGAAAAAACCATAGGTTTCACACCAGTTATAGTTAGCTGGAAATTTTACTGATATAAAACCATTGAAATTCCCACGTTATAGTTAGATGGACTCACTATAACTTGCGCGTGCAATGGACTGCTGATGATGTCTTATTAAGCCAGTTAACCAATCAATTTTTAAAAACCATCCATTTAGACACTTATTTAAACATTTATTCTTCCATCAACTTTTACATATACATATATAAAATATATTTATTTTTCAGAAAGACACAAATTCACTGGATGGTGTCATCAGTGATGTCATGAGTGATGTCACTGACCATGTCATGAGTGATGTAATATGTGATGTCATCAGCAGTGCATTGCACGCGCAAGTTATAGTGAGTCCATCTAACTATAACGTGGGAATTTCAATGGCACCATGCCACATAACAATATAGATGCCTTTCATGAGACCACCATCCATGACTTGATGAACCTTCGGGAAAGCAGAAACCACAGAAATAATGACTCCACTAACTTTTCCAAAAAACAATGGGAGTTCAATAAATCCCTCAGTGAAGATTAGAATATCATCATCCGCCCTGCGGACAAAGGGGGAAATATTGTACTTTGGGACAGGGGGTCATATATTTTTAGGTTTTAAGCTACTAGACAAATAACTGATACCAGATTCTATGTCACTACTACTACCATGCAGGAGTACAACACCAGTACCATTAACATATGGGACACACTCAAAGGTTACAAAGATAAAGGGATTCTCCAATGGGAGGAATATTGTTACTTGATGTGTGATTACCCTAAAACCCCGATTTTTTACCTTCTACCGAAGGTGCACAAGGATCACAGGGAACCTACGGGGAGACCTATTGTGTCTTCCGTTGGCTGTGTTACTGAGAATATCTCAATATATATTGACCACATTCTCCGTGAATATGTTGAGAATTTACCGTCACATGTTAGGGATACTAAAAGATTTCCTGTACAAAATTAAAGACATTGTATGGAAATAGGGTTACCACATGATCTCCCTCGATGTGAACTCGTATTCTATAATTGATCACTCACTAGGAGTAAGATGCTGTCAATATTATCTTAATAGACATGAAATATGTTACCTCAAGCATACCGAAATGCAATTAGAACTGGTACAGTTCTGTTACCTCAACAACATGTTCATATTTAATGGTACCATGTTTAAACAAGTACTTGGCACGGCAATGGGCACGTGCTTTTCCCCAAGTTATGCTAACCTTTTTCTGGAGGTATGGGAGGGAGAGTTCCTCAAAAAACTATACCAAGACCCCAATGGCAGTAAAGTCGTCAAATGGTATAGGTACATCGACGACCTCTTCGTAGTATGGAATGTCAGCGAGTAGAGTGCTAAAGAGATGAACTGAACAACAACAATTTTTATCTCACCCTCACACACAACATCAGCACCAGTCAAATTGAGTTATCGATGTGGTAGTGGAGATTTCAGAAAATAGAATAAACACCAAACTCTAAAGGAAATCCACGGCAGGGAACAGTTTGCTTCACGCTCTCAATAGCCATCCAGAAACACTGAAATGGAGCATTCCATTTGGAGAACTACTGAGAGTGAAAAGAAACTGTAGAAACCAGGAAAGTGTTCATGCAGAACAAGAACCATGATAAAAAGATTCAGAGAAAGAGGGTATCTGAACTGGGTCCTACAGAGAGCCAGAGACAAGATTGGGAAAGAAAGGGAGGCTACGTTGAGTGAGAAAATCACAGAGGAGGATAACACCACCAGAGTGATTCTAACTTACAACAAAGAATCGAAGGCCATATCTAAAATACTTACACGGAATTGGAACATTCTCACCACTGATCAGGTGACACGCCATTCCATACAGGAGAGACCCCGTATCACCTACAGGAAGGAGAGAAACCTTAAAGATTTCCTAGTCAAGGGGGATATCTCTAATAAGAGCTTAAATTCACAGATTAACCTCCAAGGGTTCTTCCCCTGTGGCCACTGTAAAGCCTGTGTACGCCTCAGTGCTGTCGCCCCTCCCAAGTGGGGGGGGGTATGTCTGGTTAGGGATCTTGACACCGGTTACGACCTTGCCATTGGCCCTTAAACGTTAGGATGTACAATTTCAATATTTCAAGAAAATGTTTTGTAGGATGTTAGTTCGGCTAGGAGAACCTCTGTATTAGAGAATCTGTTAAGGTTAGCCAAACATCGCAATGTGGTATGAAATTGTACATTAATATGAAAATGTCTAATGTTTTAATTTTTTGTTTTAATAAATACGGCCAGGAGGGTCACTCCCTCCCACTTCCAAAAACTTCAAGAACTGTTTCCGGTTTCCCTCCTTTGGGGATTGTGTTGAGAGGGGGTGGCGGGTATCTCAGCCATACTACTCTGGCCACAAAAAAGCGGGTGTTGGATCACATGTGGGCTATAACCAATAAAGACCCACATTACCCTGTAGCCAAGCACATTGCAGAGTTCCATCTCTCGAATAGCTCCCTTTTGACATTCTTTGCCATTGAACAGATCGAATATACCCAGAGAGGGGGTAATAGAGTTCCACATTTGTGCAAAAAAGAATCCTAGCACATAATCAACTTCCAAACAAAGAGCCCAGTAGGGCTCAACCAGGATGAGGAGATGAGCATACATCTCGAAGAATAATGACAGTACATGCTTGAGACTTTACCATCTTTTTTTACATGATTATTACCCATGCAAATGTACACTTGTGTAACTGTAGCTTTGTTTTGAAATGTTTTTAATCCTTGAATGAGACTGCTCATGGATCTTAATATGTGTGTTTTTTTCTTCTTTTTACAGGAGAAAAGGAAGGGGCAGATATTGAAGGACAACCTCTCCTCTCACATCCCCTACCCTTTTCTTCTTAGCAATGGTGGAGGGCCCAACCACACAGATAAGAGACTTTATAAAAATCTTTTTTAACTCGGTTTATTTGTTTTCACACACATATATATCACTTTATTTCCTTGTTGGGTGTTTGTGTAGCTCTGATCTACGGGGAAGTGACCATATATACACAGCATGATGGAAAGGCTTACCAGCAATTCTAAAAAGGCTTTAGTCTGAATGAATTTTGTGCATCACACACAGTGGCCCAATGACATTTTTACACCACAGGCTGTGCTCAATGTTGGAAAAACCATGACACTGTTCTCATTATCTCCTTGTACATTTCCTGATACCTGTAGCATACATGTTACAAGATGCCACCTAGTTTTAAATGTATAATTCATTGTTTGCCTGGTTTTAGCCTTCACCTTTGTAATTGACTTTGATATTTAATTGTCAATATTACATATATTGTGACTACTACATGAGAAGGAGGGAGTATGATGTAATACACCACCTTAATTCTCTATAGGCTACACACTACAAAATAGATGCGATTTGGCTATGTCTTAGTGTACCTTATGTTGGTCCTACATTTATTTCTAATATGCCTATGTAATGCTTTCACTTTCCCCGGGTGCATTGTGTTAACAAGCTCGCTGGGCGAGCGAAATGCGTAACCTGGAATAAATTACCATCACTGGTGTATGCCTTAACTCTGAGTGATCACATTATTGAACCTTGGTAAACTGGATGCCTATGTTGGCACGCTCCACCAACTTCATGCGATCCTGTGCAAGGGCGGGGAAGGCAGAAGGAGCAAAAAAGTTAAAGAAAGATATATATATATATATATATATATATATATATATATATATATATATATATATATATATATATATATATATATATATATATATATATATATATATATATATATATATATATATATATAACCATAGGTTTCACACCAGTTATAGTTAGGAATTAGCATTTAAAAAACCTATTAAATTCACTAAAAAAACCATAGGTTTCACATCAGTTATAGTTAGCTGGAAATTTTACTGACATAAAACCAATGAAATTCCACGTTATAGTTAGTTGGACTCACTATAACTTGCGCGCCTGCAATGCACTGCTGATGACGTCACATATTACATCACTCATGACATGGTCAGTGACATCACTCATGACATCACTGATGACACCATCCAGTGAATGTGTGTCTTTATGAAAAATAAATATGTTTTATATTTGTATTTGTAAAGGACGATGGAAGAATAAATGGTTAAATAAGTGTGTAAATGGATGTTTTTTTTAAAAGAATTGATTGGTTAACTGCCTTATTAAGTGTATCTTAATGAATACATATATTAACGAGTAATTTTTAAATATTTAAATATATGTATCAGTGTTTCACTTTGTGTATAAGTGGCTGCATGGGTTGGTGACTGACTCACTGTTTGTATGTGTTTTGAAGACAGCATTTATGTAGGATTGTATGGGTGGATGAGTGTGTATATGTGTGTGTTAGAGAGTGAATGCCTCTCTCACTAGTGTCTTTATGAGTAACTACATATGTTTTAATCTTGTATATATGAGAACTGATGTATATAAGTAAGTATATGTGAGAGTGAGAGATTGAAAGAGTTCCTGTTTAAATAAGTATGTGTTTCTATAAGTGATTGTTTAAGAGAGTAAGTATGTGTAAGTTTCCTTAGAAGTAATGTGCTAATGTATGTATAGCTGTATATGCAAATAAATGGATGTTCAATAGTTTATTTGCATGTGTGAGTATGTGTGTGAGTAACTTTTGTAAGACTGTCGGTGTGTAACAGAATGAATAGGAGTATCACTACATATGATGAGTGAGTATATGTATGAGTGAATACATAAAACTGTTGGTGAATGTGTGAATTTGTATATAGATGGTGAAATTACTGAATTGGTTGTTGTAACTGGTATGGGTATATCCACTTTTTTGTTAATGTTAGTTTCTATTTTTGAATATGTGTTTCAAAGGTTACTTTACAGTGAAAGGAGGTCTGTCACTGTGTTACAAGGATGGTGTCATCAGTGATGTCATGAGTGATGTCACTGACCATGTCATGAGTGATGTAATATGTGATGTCATCAGCAGTGCATTGCACGCGCAAGTTATAGTGAGTCCATCTAACTATAACGTGGGAATTTCAATGGTTTTATATCAGTTAAATTTCCAGCTAACTATAACTGGTGTGAAACCTATTGTTTTTTCAGTGAATATATATATATATATATATATATATATATATATATATATATATATATATATATATATATATATATATTACCTACTGGCCATCGCCAGTAGGTATATATAGTTAGGATTAATTCCCTATGGGATTTCTGAAAATTCTATGTCTAATAACTTTGGCGTTTGTGGACGGAATCGGCTGAAATTTTCAGGAAAATGGCACATTTTGTTTCTGAGCAGCCCCTGAAAATTTGGTGGGGTTTCGTCAAGGGGGGGCTGAGAAAAAAGGGGGGTCCCAAAACGCGTTTTTTGCATTGAGTTTTCCATAGGGCGGTTGGACTCACTTTTAGCTCGAACGGCTGAATGGATTTGCACGAAACTTGGCAAAATTGTAGGGACTGTTAGCCCGATGTGCCTTTGCTAGGTCTCAATATATGTGCTCCAGTAGTTTTTGAGAAATTAACGTTCAAACCAAGATATATATCTGTAACAGCGCTCTGGGCAGCGATCCGGTCCGCTTACTTTTCGCTTATCGGAACTTTGCGCGCAGAAAGCTGATTGGCTCTCCGGTGTCTGTCAACATTCTAAACAGTCCGGAGCGGACGCCATCTTGTCTCTCGGTAGGATCGAGAGAGAAGAGGTGGAAAACGAAAGGGGAATTTAATGAAAGGGGGCAAGGTATCCCCCTCTTGACCCCCTAGGAATGTTGTTGGGGTTATTAAAGGGTCCCGTGGGGAAAATAAAAAAAAAATGATTTTTCACGGTAGAAGCGCGGCCGCGAACTGGTAGCGAAACGGGAATTCGCCATTTTGTGCTTCGTTAATTAAATTACTAGTTATAAGTGGGTGCGGGAGACGTATCCTAATCCCCTATGTTTCCTGAGGGTGGCTGAGGAGGCTGATATATGTTGATACATTTCTTCCAGCGGCTGTGCGTGAGCTTTTTTTTTTTTTTGCTGCGTGACAGTCCGGAGCGGCCGCCATCTTGTCTCTCGGTAGGATCGAGAGAGAAGAAGAGGTGAAAAACGAAGGGGGAATTTAATGAAAGGGGGCAAGGTATACCCCTCTTGACCCCCTAGGAATGTTGTTGGGGTTATTAAAGGGTCCCGTGGGGAAAATAAAAAAGAAATGATTTTTCACGGTAGAAGCGCTTCACGGGCCGCGAACTGGGCCGCAAACTGGTAGCGAAACGGGAATTCGCCATTTTGTGCTTCGTTAATTAAATTACTAGGTATAAGGGGGTGCGGGAGACGTATCCTAATTCCCTATGTTTCCTGAGGGTGGCTGAGGAGGCTGATATATGTTGATTCATCTCTTCCAGCGGCTGCGCCATCTTGCCTTTTTTCCAATGCCACAATTTTGTCGTGCACGGCAGCCATTTTAGATGCCAGGCTGGTCCCAGGCTATCACCTACCCCTGCGGATGTAGTTTATGGCCCCAGCTGTAGAGAATTCAGACATGCCAACTCTTCTGATTCAGGCGTGTGACTACTGATTTCAGTGCTAGTCTCCCGCCTCCCGATTTCTGCAAGCAAAAACCCGGGGGCATATTACGAACAACTAGCGATAATTTTTGTTTCTAACTTGTTTAGAGACAAAAATTATCGCCGCACATCGGCGATTTTTATCGCAGATAAACCTTGCTATTATCGCAGAAAAGTCAGCGATATTCATGTATTATCGAGCAAATGCTCTTAGCCATGTTATCCACCTCCCATTGGATAACATGGCTAAGAACTGCTCAGGGCAGGTGTTAGATTTTGGAGATATTCGCGCTTAGCGCGAATATCTCCAAAAGTTGGTAATAGGAGATAGCGATGTTAGCGACTGTTTCCAGTCGCTAACATCTTGGCACGCCCACTTTGCATGTCATTAGTGATAAGTATCACTGACATGCAAAGCGGGGCTCAAGATGGTCGCTATCTCCTTTTAGCTGTCACTAACTGGTGTTAGCGACAGCTTGGTAATAGGGAGATAATTTTATCTCCGCTTTCATGGCTTTTAAAGCCAAAAAAGCGGAGATAAACCCCCTTGATAATATGCCCCATGATTCCTTGGGGGTTTCAGCTGACAGGGCTTGGTATTGTGTTATATGGTAATTTTTCAAGGAAACGTCAGAGGGTCGATGCAGGGGTTCTAGAAGAGGTGATAAACCATTTAAGCCTCATGAACAAGCGCATGGTCTTTTAAAGATTTGTGAAGTACTCGGGGCGGCGGTGTGTGTGTGCCCTCTTTTAGGAGCGGGCGGGGGGGCACTGCCAGCAACTTGCCAGGTCAGGTAGTGTTCAACACGTGCATCACCCTTTCTCTGTCTGCTATTGCGCTCCATGCTTCGGAAAGGTAAGAAAAAGAACGTGCATTTGAGTTTGAAATGTCCGATCCTGCAGCAGCACACTTCCAAAGCCCACACATGACAATAACCCGATTCAAGGCCCCATTCACCCGTTTATAAAAAAAAAAAAAACACTCCAACAAAGTAAGATTATAAAACTTTATTAACTATTAACTATAACGAACGGAACAAAAACTAAAAACATTTAAACATTTTTCAACACAAAAAGCAACAATGGTTAGAAGCTGTCTTTTGTGCGAATAGTCCCAAGGCAGCACAACGTGCAGAGTTCTGGACGGCACCCAGGTGATGTCGCCTGGGTGCCGCACTGGTTTTGGGATCCTACAATGCAGCACAGAAAAACAGCGTGGGGCGTCCCGGGTGGTGCGTGGGGAGGCCTCGTCAGTAGCGGTCTGTTGTGCGAATAGTCCCAAGGCAGCAGAACGCGTTGAGATGTTGATGGGACTGTGTCCAGTGTCACATGGCTGACACAACATGTACGACAGGCACCCAGGTGATGTCCAGTAAACTGCCGCACTGGTTTTGGTATCCTACAATGCTGCTCCGAAAATTGGCGTGCGGCGGCCCGGGGGTGGGGGAGGCGGCGTGAACGGGCCTTCCCAGGTGGCGGCCATCTAGCTGAGTTGCGCCCGCTCTTGCGGCTACAGCGTCTCGCTCACCATGTTGTTGAGTTGCTCCCACTCTTGCAGTGCAGCGATAGGCGGCTGCCACATGGCTCTTAAAATGGCGGACGGCTCCTCGGTTTTGGGCCTGGTCCACTGAAATGGCCCTGGGACACCTTGGAACTCGGACGCTTGCCTGCTAGGGCTTGGGCTCCATTCTCGAAAAGCGTCCCCTCAGCCGTGAAGATTCTACAAAAGTCTTGGGGGCCCCCGACTCCCGCAGGCTTCTGGTGGGGAGCGGCTGCCATGATTGCTCGCGGAATGACCACGACGGAGCCACGAGATGGTGGTGCTCTCATGCTGACGCCAGCTTCAGTCTGAATGATCCAGAAACAAGGTGGGGCTTTCATCGTTTGGGAAAAAAAAATGTTCTAAACCAATGAAAAGTGTTATTTTTAGGTCATATGACCAAGCCTTCCATCTTTAGGAAACCAAAAGTAAAATGAACCAATGAAAAGTTTTATAAACAAGTCACATGACCTGTTATGCGGCATAGGGCTACAAAAAGCGTAGAAAATCCGTTGGCACGTGAGGCGGCATCAGTAGCGGACCGATGTGCGAATAGGCCGAAGGCAGCACAACGCGCCGAGATCCGAATGGCACCGAGGTGGTGTCCAGCAAATTGCCGCACTGGTGTGGCCATCCTACAATGCTGCGCCGAAAGACGGCGTGTCCAGCTGAATTGCGGTCACTGTTGCGGTACAGTGACTCGAAAGCGCCGAGATCCGGATGGCACCGAGGTGGTTGTACAACAGTGGTGTCCAGCAAATTGCCGCACTGGTGTGGCCATCCTACAATGCTGCGCCGAAAGACGGCGTGTCCAGCTGAATTGCGGTCACTGTTGCGGTACAGTGACTCGAACGCGCCGAGATCCGGATGGCACCAAGGTGGTGTCCAGCAAATTGCCGCACTGGTGTGGCCATCCTACAATGCTGCGCCGAAAGACGGCGTGTCCAGCTGAGTTCCGGTCACTCTTCCGGCACAGTGACTCGAACGCGCCGAGATCCGGATGGCACCGAGGTGGTGTCCAGCAAGTGGCTGCACTGGTGTGGCCATCCTACAATGCTGCGCCGAAAGTCGGCGTGGGGTGCCCCGTTGGCTTATGAGGTGATGTCAGTAGTGGAGTGATGTGTGAATAGGTCGGAACCAGCACAAGGCGCCAAGATCCGAATGGCAAGTCCTGGATGTTGAGTGCCTCAGTTGAGATTTCTGAGCAGTGCTTGTAGGACTGTCTGAAGCTTATTTGCACCTGCTGCAGCTTCACTATTGCCCTGGTGTGGCCAAAGGTGGCACATGACATAGGCGGCCGGCTCCCGAGGTCCGGCGGAACTTTTTGCCTTTTCCTTTCTGCTTCTTTTCCTACAATCCGTTTCATCTGAAGACACGACCAGGTCCCTGAATGTGTGCAGGGGGACGCTATTGATTGAATGAAAATGGCGGCTTGACACAAAGCTGACTCAAGCGTTACTGTTGATGCTATACAGACAAAAATTGGTTTTCAGTTTGTACATTCTTCAGGTTTTTTTTTTCCATCCAAGTCTGATTGAGAGTTTGTAGAAAAATGGCTTCAGATTTTCCACATACTACTCTTCAACATTCTTCCTAAATGTAACAATGTGAAACTCACTAGGACAATGGCTGTTTCTGTTTCCTTTCAAAATGCTGCCAACAATATTTTCTGAATGGAAGACATCATCTTGTAGCATAAAGGGACGAAAGGGGTTCTGGTCTGGCCGATGGTTGGTGGAGACATTTTGACTATATCTTGGACCTGCCCGGCCTCGCCCAAAATGGCGCCGGTATAAATGGGACTCGTAACTCCTTGCCCGCAAATGTATATCTAGAAAATGTTATTGTAAGTGGCCGTGTCGTATTTTAATTACAAAATGTACGTCCACCGATTCCGCAACTGTTAGACACCTTTGTTCTTGCAACCTAATGGCCCGCTCGTTACGTTCTTCTACAGTGTAAATGTCTCCTCACATATACGATTTCAGTTTGCTCCGTGGCCGGCCCACGTGGTTATAGGCCCGTATTTGTATACTGACATTTTCACAATAAAGGTTTTTAAAACAAAACACGGTAGTAGTATTTACATTTGTAAAGTTTTTACTTTTAGTGACTGTTTTCGAATCTGTAAAAGGCAAGTGAAATAAAGCAGTCTAATTACATGACGGATAAAAGGTATAATATGTAGGAACGCAGTAAAGATAAATGCTTAATAGCAGTTGTGTTTTTCATGTCTGCAATATAAAGTGATCGATAAGAATCTGATAATCAGGGGTAACGGCGACTAAGATAGCAGGCCGAATCTCTTTTACTCAACGGCTCCGTCATGGAAGGAAGAAACGCCCTTTTTCTCGAAAAAGGAATATATTTTACTTGCAAGACAGTTGTAGATTTTCCGGGAAAGTACATTAGCCTGGAATATTATAACATATGTTTGAAAAAAAAATATTGTTCGAAAACAATAAAAAGCGTAATTTTTAGGTCATATGACCAAGCTTTTCATCATTAAATTAACAAAAGTAAAATGAACCAATGAAAAGTTTTATTAACAAGTCACATGTCCTGTTATGCTTACGTTGCGCGCTGCGCGCCGCGCCGCGGATCACTTCCGGGTGCGGTAACGCGGCGTGTCATATAACGCATTACGCGACAACGTAGGTCAAGAATATAGTCAAAATGTCTCCACCAACCAGCGTTCGGAACACAACTCCTTTCAGCAGACCAAAAAGTTCTGTTAAATGACAACAGAGGGGACAGGCAACAAGAACCATCAGTCAAAGAGGGGAGGGCAAGTTCTTCTCTTCCGGGTCATGTTGGGGCGCTACCGGAACTGATCGAATTGGTAGTCTACAGTGTTTCTGGATGTTTCAGACTAAAGCTGGCGTCAGCATGAGACCACTACCATCTCGTAGCTCCGTCGTGGCCATTCCACGAGCAGACATGGCAGCCGCTCCCCACCAGAAGCATGCGGGAGTCGGAGGCCCCCAAGACTTTTGTAGAATCTTCACAGCTGAGGGGACGCATTTCGAGAATGGGACCCAAGCCCTATCAGGGAAGCGTCCGAGTTCAAAGGTGTCCCAGGGCCATTTTAGTGGACCAGGCCCAAAACCGAAGAGCCGGCCGCCATTTTGAGAGTCCTGTGGCAGTCGCCTATCGCTGCACCGCAAGAGTGGGCGCAATTCAGCTGGATGGTGGGCAAGACGCTGTAGCCGCAAGAGTGGGCGCAACTCAGCTGGATGGGACAAGGTTCAGAATTGAAGAGTCATCAAAAGGCAAAAAGTTCCGCCGGATCCCGGGAGCCGGCCGCCTATGTCGGGGGCGATCTCAGGCTACACCAGTGCTATAAGACTTGGGGAGGGTGTCGGAGCCAAGCGTCTTCTCCGAGTCCATGGCCATCACACCGCCCCTCAGGGGCCTCCGTCAAGCTGTTTAGGAAGGTAACATATCACATTGTTTTCTAATGCAGTCAGGTCCACAAACGACACTCACTTACTTTGAGAATAGTGAAGCTGCAGTAGGTGGAAATAAGCTTCAGACAGTGTTACAAGCACTGCTCAGAACTCTTAACTATGGCACCCAACATCCAGAACTTATTGTATTTGAGAATGGCAGTGACATCGAAGCATCTCAGGGACCAAAACCATTAACGTACTTTCACGTATGAAAATCTTACTTGGGGAGGGGGCAGGAGCAAAGCGCCCCCTCCCAGTCAGCACCACCACACAGTATGTTGAAAATTTGAAGCCATCGTTCTACAAAGTCAACCAAACTTGGATTAAAAATCTAGAAAAATGTACAAACTGAAAACCAGTTTTGGTCTGCATAGCATCAGTAGCAACGCTTGAGTCAGCTTTGTGTCAAGCCGCAAAATTGATTCAACTAAGCACAGACATTCAAAAAGGCTCAAATTCAGAACTCTAAACTATGGCACCCAACATCCAGGAGCTTGCCATCCGGATCTTGGAGCCTTGTGCTGCTTTCGATCTATTCACACATCGGTCCACTACTGACATCATCTTATAAACCAACGTTATGTAAATAGTTTTTTAATAAAATGTTTTACCCTGTTTCTTTGCTGGTGTGTTGTCTATATTTTTCATATTTGCATACGGTTTGTCGTTATTTTGTGCGGGATGGGTGATGGAGCCGAGCTGTCTTGCAGCCCTCATGGTGTGGAGCTCAGTTCATCTCACTATTTTCGTATTTCTCATGAAGGGTTGTTCCTAATATTTCTATTTTAGCGAGGTGAAAAAGAGATCCAATTAGTGGCCTACTGATTTTGCTCGATTACTTTTATTTTTTTTACACGATTTTTCACTATCTGCAAAGACTAAACAGAGTATTGCGACTTTGTGCTTGTTTGTAAATAGAGAATGATCCAAAGAGAACCAATTCTAAAACAGTAAATGCTTGGACAACAATCAATCAAATGGAGAGACAAGCAGCCACGACGGATTACAACGGGGGTAAAGGCCTGCGTTAACTACCCTTCAGTATCTGTAAAGAGAGAGTACTACTATGACAAAAGAGGGGAGGGGGGGGGGGTGCAGCGTTCAAAGCACATCAGCGTGCATAAATACGAAAATGTTTTTATTTATCACGTACTTGACATTTTTAAGCTTTTCATATTTGCTATTAAAAAACCAATGAAATTCACAGAAAAAACCATAGGTTATAGTGGATATATAGTTAGGAATTTGCATTTACAAAACCTTGAAAATTCAATGAAAAAACCATTGGTTTTAGGCCATATATAGTTAGGGATTTGCATTTACAAAACCTTATTTTACTCGCATAAAACCATTGAAATTCCATATATAGTTATAAGCGCTAACTATATATCGCGCACCCGCAATCCACTGCTGATGATGTCACATATTACATCCTTCATGACATGGTTAGTGACATCACTGATGACATCACTGATGACATCTCAAATGACATCACTGATGACATCACTGAAAACATCTCATTTGACATGACTGATAACATCACTGATGATATCATTCATGTAATAATACGATGAACCTCTTCAGACTCTAATATAACCTTAGATACAATCAGTGTAAACAGACACTCATAGACTGTTACTCATCCATGGAGTTACTCACACACCTAGTCAGTCATGCAAAGAATCAATCACACCTCCATTTCCTCAAATATACAGTTATACAAACTTTACTTATTCAAACATATACTAACACATATTTACTCTCTTATACAATCCCTGATACAAGTTTACAATGATCCATACAGCCACTCACACATTCACTGGCTCTTATGCACAGTTATTTATATATGTCAACTCTCACATGTACTGTGTTTTACATATGTACTTACTTTGACATGTAGCACTGAGATATCCATTCACTCACCAATACACTCATGCACACAGTCAACCGCCCATACAGCTGTTTCCACATGCACTTTTGAACCCATACATCTAGTGAATCAACTGCTCACACATCTATGCACAGAGTCATACACCTCCCAGCCACCCACACACACACTCAGTCTCCCATACAAATACTTGGGCAACCAATCAATAACCCATATAGTTACTCATATAGCTCCTGATCAACACATGCAGCAGTTTACAGAACAACAGACATAATGATGCACAAATTAAGACAGTTTAGTCACTAACCCATGCACTCAGTGAGACACATTTAATCACTCACTCATACAGTCAGTCATGCACCTACTAAATCCTTCATCCAGACACTTATACATCCACTCATTCTTCAATATGTAAGACATTTGTTTACTTTACAGAAACAAACAGTCACTGGATGTTGTCATCAGTGATGTCATCAGTGATGTCATTTGAGATGTCATCAGTGATGTCATCAGTGATGTCACTAACCATGTCATGAATGATGTAATATGTGACATCATCAGCAGTGGATTGCGGGTGCGCGATATATAGTTAGCGCTTATAACTATATATGGAATTTCAATGGTTTTATGCGAGTAAAATAAGGTTTTGTAAATGCAAATCCCTAACTATATATGGCCTAAAACCAATGGTTTTTTCATTGAATTTTCAAGGTTTTGTAAATGCAAATTCCTAACTATATATCCACTATAACCTATGGTTTTTTCTGTGAATATATATATGTGTAAATTTCCATGGCAAAATGAAACCCCTCATTTTGTTCCTTTTCAAATTAAATGTATTAAGTGTTACCACTTTATTCCAATCAAGATGACTTCAGGTGTGCCATACTTTTGTCATAAGTAAGACTGTTAGCGTTCTAGTTGTTCTTTAGAACACTCTGGGACATTCTGTCATTGGGCTATAGTTGGGCTACATCTGGCTGATATTTGGGCTACATTTGGGCTCTTTTGTCTCTGGTGGCCATCTTGGGAGACTGCATATCAGAATTTTTTTAATGAAATATAAGAGGATTTGAGAAGTCACTCAAAATGTGCCCTAATTTTTCTTTCTTCAGCACTAATCATAATTTCTATGGCAAAATAAACCCCCTCATTTTGTTCCTTTGCAAATTAAATGTTTTAAGTGTTAACACTTTATTCCAATCAAGATGACTTCAGGTGTGCCATACTTTTGTCATAAGTAAGACTGTTAGCGCTCTAGTTGTTCTTTAGAACACTCTGGAACATTCTGTCATTGGGCTATAGTTGGGCTACATCTGGCTGATATTTGGGCTACATTTGTTTTTTTTTTGTCTCTGGTGGCCATCTTTGAGCTACATTGGGCTACATTTGGGCTCTAACATATATGTAGTCCAATGTAGCCCAATATATATTTTTTCAAAGTTAATTTTCGTAAAAACCACTGGAGCACATATCTTGAGACATAGCAAAGGCACATCGGGCTACCAGTCCCTACAATTTTGCCAAGTTTGGTGGAAATCCATTCAGCCGTTCGTGCTAAAAGTGAGGTTGACCGCCCTACGGAAATTAACATGGGGAAAACACGTTTTGGGACCCCCCTTTTATCTCGGCCCCCGCTTGACGAATCCCCCTGAAACTTTCAGGGATATATATATATAACCTACTGGCAGTCGCCGGTTTTTCCCTGGAACCCCCTCTGGCCTCTGCCCTTTCTTGTTTGGATGGGAGTCATGCGATATATATATATATATGTGTGTATTTGCATATATATGTGTATGTGTGTATATATATCACTAGTAGTTGCCAGTAAGTAGCTATTGTTAGGACCAAAGTTTCCATAGGAAAAGTGTTTTTTGATTTGCAGTTAACTTTGGCACCTCTTGACGAATCTTCCACAAATTCCCAAAAATGTCCCCTTTTTTGATTCAGCTACTCTGTTGAAAGTTTCCTGGGTGATGCACCAAGCGTGGGCCGAGAAAATTGTGGGGTCCCAAAACACATTTGCCCCATGTTATGTCTATGGGCCTTTTCCATTTTTGAACATGACTTCAGCCCAAACTGTTGAAAGGAATTACACCAACTCTAGCAAACAGCCAGATGCTGGTCCAGAAAGCGTTCTCTTTGTGATTTGGTGTAAATCTGTTTTGTAGTTTTTGAGATAGATGTCTGGGGATACTAGTCCTTGCAGTGGACTCGCGGATCCTTCTCAAATTTGATTAGCTGCGAACACTTCAACCAGGAAGTGTTGTCAGCCATCTTGGGACTCGACTTGAAGCAGAGTCCCACTAAAAAAGTAAAAAAATGGGGCATAGTAGAAATACCCTAACCTTCCTACCACCCTTTAGATATGATGGGATGGATCCCACAGGGACCTCGACAGTGTTTAAACACTTTTTTTTCTCCATTTTGCCACTAGTTTGCTGCAGAATTAAAACAGAAAAAATGTTTGGCTCCTGTACGCATTTTATATGAGGCCCCCGGCTGAGGCCAAATCCCAGGGACCGCCACCTCTCAAGGGCTATTGACAAAAATGAGTGTGAGGGAGGCCCGTAAGGCCTCCTTAGCAGCCGGGGGACCACCACCTCTCTGGGGCTAATGTATTAATATAGAGGGCCCCCTTGGCCCCAATTAGCTCTGGGGACACCAACCTCCCTGGGGGGGAGCTGTGCCCCCCCCAGCCTCTGGGACCACCACCTCCCAGGGCAATTAATATAAGGCAGGGGGTTTGTTACAGACCCCTTGCCCCGAGGACCACCACCTCCCAGGGGCTGTGTCCTGTAATGGAGGAAGTCTGCGCTCCCCCCTCCTGAAGCCAAGGAAGGCCCTGGGAACCGCCGCCCCCCAGGGCCGGCTCCAGCAATGTCCCGAGGTGCCCAGCCTGAGACATTGCAGTTTGCTATGGTTTGGCGGGAGCATTACGGCTCCCGCCAAGCCATAGCAAGCTCTACTCTGCTTATAGTAAGAGAGCAGAAAAATGCTCTTGCTGACTAGAAACTGAGCAGACAGAGCTTCATGTTCAGCTGCTCCCTCTGTTCAAAATCAATGCCGGCTCCAGCAGGACATGGAGAGCCGGCAGGGACCGCGGGGGCCTTAAGGCTCCCCCTGTCCCAGTCAGTGGGGGGGCCTTAAGGCCCCCCCGTCCCAGTCAGTGGCAGTGGATGCTCTGGGTTGGGACCCTGGCGCCCTCAATGAGGACGGGCCCTGGGGGATAGGGTCCCCAGTGCCGAAATTGGCACAGAACGGAGGATGCGCAGTCCCCTCCCCTTATTGTTTTTAATAAAAAAATTAATTATTAGGTCGGGCCCAGGAGGAGGGGCTCCACGGGGTCGAATTCAGCCTGGGGAGGAGGGCCATGCAGCCACACTTCTGTAAAAAATACAAAAATGCAGGACCAGAAAACTTGTTGGTGGCCCGCCCCCTTTCTCCACTACTCTGCAAACAGGCCTCCTGGCGTACTGCTCGTTGAGGGATGCCCTTGGATGCTGAGGGTTCTTGGGTACCAGGAACCCCTTTTGTTACCTCCAGTAAGTTCCAGACAGCAGAATTGCTAAGAGGTCTTTGGAGGCCCTGCCCCCTTTCTCTCCAACTCTGTAAATGCTGTAAATGCATCTCTTGGCGCACCACTGGTTGGGGAAGGAATTCCACTTAACTCCTGAGAGCGTCAGGAGTAAAGTGGACTTCTTCCCCAACTAGTAGTGTGCCAGGAGGAGCATTTGCCGAGTGGTGGAGAAAGGGGGTGTGGCCTCCAAAGACCTCTAAGCAATCCCGCTGTGTGGGACTCACTGGAAGAAATGAGAGAGGGAGTGTTGGCCCCCAAGGATTCTCAGCACCCAAGGGCACTTCATTCCCCAACTAGTAGTGCACCAGGAGACTGGTTTGCAGAGTGATGGAGAAAGGGGGCATGGCCTCTTACGACCTCTCAGCAATATCGCTGTGTGGGATGCACAGCTCCCCTCCCCCATTCACAAAAGGCTCGGCCCTGGGGGATGGGGTCTCCAGGGTCCAAATCATCCTAGGGAAGGGGGGCCACATGGCCCCCCTCAGGTAATAAAAAAAAAGCCAGACCGTTAAGTAGCCGGAAGCCCTGCCCCCTTTCACCACCACTCTGCAAACTCTCTTGCTTGGCAGGAGCATTTTCAAAACTACCACCAAGCGAGAGCAAAAACAGTCTGCTCCTAGCGGGTGAGAACTTTGAAAATGCTCCGGACTGCTAGGAGCAGCCTTTTGGTCTATTTTATTGCGGGCAGGGAAAGAGATCAAAATATTGCACCTGCATGCAGGGAACAGCATTAGTAGCTGCTCCCTCCAGGCGGGAGCAGTGCAGAGAGCTGGCTGGGGCTTTCCCCTTCCGCAGCCCCTAACAAGTATATGGTGGGTGCCCTAGGTGAGAACTAGGGCACCCACTTAAAAAAAAAAAATGCGGGCCCCACAGAATGGGGTCCCCGGGGCCGATTGAAGGTTGGGGAGAGGGGCCTCGCCTTTCATGTGCAAAAAAAAAAGGTCCTGGGGGATGAGGTCCCCAGGGCCTAACAAGACTTGGGAAGGAGTACCACTCGCCCCCTCTATATATATAAATAAGTGGGGATGGGGTCCCCAGGGCATAACTAGGCTCGTGGCAGGGTCCGTGAGGCCTTCCTTCCCTTTATTGAAACGAGTGACCCTGGGAGATGGGGGCCCAGGGCCTGATAAGGCTCGGGGAGGCGGACCACTCTGTTCCGCCTTCATTTAATTGAGTGACCTAGGGATGTGGTTTCCAAGGCCTAAAATGGCTGCGAGAGGAGGGCAGTGTGGACCCCTTCCCTTTATTTTTAGTAATGGCCCTAGGGTATGGGGTCCGCAGGGCCTAATGAGGCTCGGAGGCCGCTGCCCCCTTCCATTCATTTTTAGTAATGGCTCTGGGGGGATGGGGTCTGCAGGACCTAATAAGGCTAGGAGAGAGGGCTGCGGACCCCACCTCCCCTTTAAAATAAATTAGGCCCTGGTGGATGGGTTCCCAGAGCCAGGTACAGGAGGTGGTCCACACTGCCACCCTTCTCTTAAAAAAAAAAGCCCTGTGGGATGGGATGGGGTCCCCAGGGTTAGGCCTTGTGGCCAACCCCTGCTGCCATTGCAGAAGTCAGTGTGAGGTTGGTAGCATGCAGGCGGTTGACCCTGTGACCAATCCCTTGCTGTGCACGACCAAAGGCCCGGCACAGTATGGGATTGGCTGCCTTTACGGGGCTTGGCCACAGGGCCTGGCTGCATCAATGTTTTGAACTAAAAAAAAACACAGAAATGTATCTGTTATTGTTAGCATAGCTAACCCCCCCACCCCCAGCCACCCTGCCAGGATGGCCCATCCTGTCACACTTCAGCCCCCTTTGTGTTACTGTCTTGAGGCAGTACACAAAGCCCAAGAAAAGAGCCATTTACAGTCATGTGACCCAGGACACTGGCAGAAGGCACAAATAGTTGGGACAACAAAATGCCAACTTTCTAAAACTATAGAGCAATAAAGGGTTCTGGTCCTTAATCAGTAAGGCTGGACCAATGTATAATCGATACAACACAACCGTTGCCAATACTGATAATTATTCAACATTTCATTCCTGTCAATCATACGTGACACTCAATGATTGAAAAAACATAAATTAATGAAAAAATCGTTTTATTTTCTTTTAGATTTTGTAGTCTTTAAGAGCTATCCTTAGTTTGTTATTACTTACATAAACATTACACATATTTATCACACACAAACCACAATACAATTATAAAGCAATACTTTACACTTCTGAACAAAACACAATCACAGAATAGAGACCGGATGAGGTTCCCCATCCCTCATCACCAGATTAGTATGACATGTACGAGGCTCTGAAAACCAAGAACGCATGAAAATTTGACTAGCCCGGTCCCCTACACCAACAATGGTAACAATCAAGCTGACCGCTTGAGCGCAACCTCATTACCCCAGTTGAGAACTTGGGAATCTATCCACAAGCCACTTTCTAGCAAGTGATTGTGACATACAATTCGTAAATTGGTTCTAATGAGTTGAGGCACATGAAGTGAGAGTTTAGAAGCTCATCTTTCCAGGTCCTGAGGAAAACCCCCCAAAAAGTATTAAGGGTTTGAAACGCGTAGACATCTGTATTTGTCCAAACAAGTATTTCTACTAACTATTGTATATCAGGTCTCTCTTGAATAAGTAAAAGAAAGCAACAAACCTGAAGATTGAACTGTTTGCCCATTACCCTCCCTGGGATTGTGTTGCATCGTAGTGTTTAACTGTGGTGTATCCTCTATAACCTTTCCCTTGGGCACTTTTCTTTCTTCTTTTTTATTTTTTTCTAATTTTGAGGGAACTTGAGCTTCTTTGAAGTTCGAAAACTTGTTAAATGTGATATGCAACGTATTGCTTTGTTCACAAGTGTAAAGTATTTCTTTATAATTGTATTGTGGTTTGTGTGTGATAAATATTTGTAATGTTTATGTAAGTAATAACATAAACTAAGGATTGCTCTTAAAGACTAAAAAATCTACAAGAAAATAAAACGTTTTTTTAATAATTTGTTTTTTCAATCACTATGAGTGTCACTTGTGATTGACAGGAATGAAATGTTGAATAATTATCAGTATTGGCAACTTTCTAAAACTGGCATTTTCAGAATTGTGATTTAAAATACACTTTTACAATTAAAGAGTATTTTAAATTACAATTAATTTGAGTCAAAAAAGCATATCTCCATCAATTCCCAATCCAAAGTCAGCACTTATTCATGTAAAAAGGAAATTCAGTGTTAGTTGATAGGAACAATAAGCCTATCAGCAGTAAAAACTAACCTCAGGAGTTTTTCATGGTTAGTAAGGAAAAACTTAAACCCAAATGCCCACTTCTTAAATACTATGCACCTTGCCCTAGAAGTGTTTAGGTTCTGCCTTCGGGGTAACTAATATGTATTAAAGAGTGAGGTTTAAGCCTGGCAAAAATGTTATTTTCCAGGTCAAAAAAAGCAGTTTAAAACTGCATTAGAAGCTGCAATAGCAGACCTATAGCATGTTTAAAAAGGCTACTTTAGTGAATAGCACAATGAGTGCTGCAGGCTAACTAGTAGCATTTAATTTACAGGTCCTCTGTAAATGTAGTACCATATACCAGGTACTTACAAGTAAATCAAATGCATCAATCAGGTGTAGTTCAGGTTTACCATGTTTGAAGGAGAGAGCACATGCATTTTACCACTGCTAACCTGTGCTAAAGTGGAGTGTCCTAATGCCAACAAAAATGAATTCAGCAAAACAGGAGGCATTAAGGCAAAACATTTGGAGGAGTACCACACAAAAAATTTCCGGTCTAACATGTGTCTTCCCAAAGCGGAAAACTGAGAGAACTACCCTCCCTAATGGGAGTTCTCAACGCTAAGGCGGAAGAACGTGGAAAGATCATCAGCATTGATGTGGTAAGTTCCAGGGTGTTGTTCCACCGTAAAGTCCATTCCCTGTAGGAAGATTGACCATCTCAACAGTTCAGGATTCTCACCCCTCTCTGCATTAATCATCTGAGGGGTCTGTGGTGTCTGAACCCAGAAGTGAGTCCAAAACCAGTATTGTCTCCACTTCTTCAGTGCTCAAACCAGTGAAAAGGCTTCCTGTCAGTTGCACTTCACCTCTGTTCCTTGGGAAGCAGTGTCCTACTGATTAAGGCTACTGCTTGGTCTAGGCCCTCCTCATTCAGCTATACCATGATCTAAGGTGTCCATCTGATCAATACATTCTTTGTAGAAGTCAGGGACCCTAAGCATGGGTGCTGTACATACGGGCTCCTTCAAGGTATCAAGTGTTCTAGCATGCTTCAGTCCAGATCAGCTTTTTGGGTTGTTTTTAAAAAGGCAGCTCTGTCAAGGAAGCCACAATGGTGTTTTACCCTTTGACAAATCTCCTGTAATAACCAATGAGGCTCTCACCTCAGTCTGGTTCTTTGGTAGGTCCCAAAACCAAGATGGTTTGAACTTTGACCTGGAGGGGCTGTACCTTCCCCCACCTCCTGCCCTATCTGGTACTTGCTGGCCTTGATAGGCCCGCCTTCTGCAGGACCTGGAGCACTTCCTGGAGGTAGAACAAGTGGTCTACCCAGCTGGAGCTGAAGACCTAAAAATTATCTAGATAGTAGGCACCGAAATCCTTCATCCCAGCCAGGACGCAATTGGTCAACCTCTGGAAGGTGGTAGGAGCAATTTTTAACACAAAGGGAATCACTACAGTAGAAGTGTCCCTCTGGGGTAGAGAATGCAAATATCTTCTTGCCCCCCTTGCTTAAGGCAATCTGCCAGTACCTGGACCTGGATATGAAGCCAAACGTGCTCATGAACTTGGCAGCTCGTAGCTGATGAATAAGCTCATGAGCTATGGGAATGGGGTGGGCATCAGTCTCTGTGACTGAGTTTAGCCCTCTATAATCTACATAGAACCGGAGTTCTGGTGTTGCACCAGATGGGTCAGCCTTGGGTGGTGGCCCCTCTGATGATCATCTGATTTGAGACTAATCTCCTGTATTGGGAGACTAAAGTTCCTGAGTCTGGTGCAACCCATGTGATGGTGGTCCCCCAGTGCTACAGGGCCTTCCTACTGGGTTACTTGATCTGGCTCATAATGTAGCCTGCTAGGAGGTTATGAAATTCGGACATGACCAGAAGGCCACTCTGGTTGAGTTTCAGCACCACTGGGCCGCACCAAGGTCTGTTGGAGTGCTCAATCCCCCCTACCTCCAGCATCTTGGACACCTCCTCCTTTATGTTGGCTCTAACATAACATAACATGTGTATTTGTAAAGCGCACGTTCACCACTACGGGTATCTTGGCGCTGAATAACAGATGTTTGTTGTTACCCAACTCAATGGTACTCATTTTATCGACCTCAGATGGATGAAAGGCTGAGTGGACCCGCCGGGATTTGAACCTGTGACCATGAGGTCGAACACAGGCCCCTGCAGTAGACGCATTAGTCCACTGAGCCACCAGACCCGGCTCTCACCTTGTAAGATATGCTGTAGATGTATTTTATTCTTTACAGGCATGCTTTTCCAAGTTCCCACATCATGTGTGCACCAAGTGCTGAGCCCTGTCGTCAGTGAAACGAGAGAGGCGAACTGCCTAGCTAGTGACAACAGTTCCTCTCTTGCTCAAGGGTCAGGGTAGGCGAAAGGATGATACTTCCCACTGACCCATCCTGCTCCTTGGAAGGTAAGAGGTCAGGGAGAGGTTCACTCTCCTCCTCTACCCCATCACACGTCAACAGTAGCATAATTACCTCGGACCTCTTAAAGTGAGGCTTGAAGGAATTGACATACAGGACCCTTAGGGCTCCCTCCCTCTTACAACCTTACAGGCGACAGTTGTCTCCCTTCCGAAACCGGGGAGGGACAGTAGAGATATGGCAAGTTATCGACCCCTTTCACTCCTTGACACGGATTACAAGATTTTGAGTAAACTGTTGGCAACCAGGCTCTTGCCATATTCCCCCAGCTTGATACACACTGATCAGTGTGGGTATTTTCCCAAACAGAAGTACAGCGCTCAATATTAGAAGACTTCACCAGGTAATGTCCCAGATGCCTGCAGATGCTGCTCCGAGGAGCTGCATCTCTTTGGATTTACGTCAAGCATTTGACTCCCTGCGATGGGAATATATGATGAATGCGCTGCCTAGATTTGGGATTCCGCCCGAGTTCACAAACTGGGTGCGAGTGTTATCTACAAATCCTGTGGCACGGATTTGCACGGGGAGCCACATTTCACAACAACACAAAGTAGCGCGGGGTACTTGACAGGGCTTGCCGCTCTCGCCCTTATTATTCATTTTAGCACTGGAACCTCTATTGCACAAGCTCCGTGTCATGGCAGGCCACAAGGGAAAACACATAAATGGGGAGGTGCATGTGGTTTCGGCATATGCAGACGATATCAGTTTATTTATTAACAATCTAGACTAGGACTACGACCCTATTCCTGCGCTTTTTTCGGTGTTCAGGAAAATCTCGGGACTCACAATTAATGAGAACAAATCATGGGCCCGATGTAGGTGGCCTTTACCGGTCGGTAACGGCCGATTTCGGCCGTTACCGACCGGTAAATGGGTCAATGAGATTAAGGGGGACCTTGTTTACCGATTCGGTATATTTACCGAATCGGTAAAGTTACCGAATCTGTAAAATACCGAATCGGTATTCATACCGATTCGGTATTTTACATATGTAGGTGGGACTCTTCTGAGTCCCAGAGGCCTTACAGGATCGGTATTTTACCATGAAATAAAACCTCATGGTAAAATACCGATTCTGGTGTGCATGCACATGTGTGCATGCACACCTATGCCTTGTGACAAGCAGACCTGCCCTTAGGGCATGTATGCCTGCCACATGGCACCCACGCCTGTATTGGGGGTGCCAGAGGGTGTCAAAGTGACACCCCCTGCACCCTTGATGGATTCGGTATTTACCGATTCGGTAAATACCGAATCGGTAATGCCCATTGATTCCTATGGGCTTCAAAGCCCATAGGAAGCAATGGGCATTACCGATTCGGTATTTACCGAATCGGTAAATACCGATTTTCACCGAATCGGTAATCAAAACATCTGGATTACCTACATTTCCCCTCCTCCAATTTACCACTTCTTAAATACCGAATCGGTATGATTCGGTATTTAAGAAGTGGTAAAGTGGAGTTCACCTACATCGGGCCCCATATGTCTTCTTTTTTAATGACGTAGCCAGGACAGAACCAATTAAATTCGGCTTTTGGATGTTTCAAACTGCGATGGTTACCTTTAAATATCTGGGTATCCAAATATACCGGGATGTGGAGGATGTGTTGGATGGTAATCTGACTTGCACTATAACATCGCTTCGGAAGCAAATATGGTTCTGGACTTCCTGACCTATATTGGTAGCTGGGCGGGTTGCCATTGATAAAATGGTGATGCTGCCAAGGCTGTCATATTATTTTGTTAATCTACCCATTATAATTCCGCTTCAGACGTATAAGTTGCTGGAGACCCTGCTCGTGGAATTGATAATGGGTTTGGGATGTAAACTTATAGGGCTTTCTAAACTACAGTAAATATAAATGTAAATTGATACTTGTATAGTGCACTACTCACCCGCAAGGGACTCAAGGTGCTTGTACGAATACCGCTGTGGAACCCATCCTGGCTTTCCCTGTGAGGCTCCACTCCTGGGCACCCCCAAGGTGGAGGCCAGGCATCCTTAGCGTTGTGGGGGCCGTTGTGGAGATTAAGCCCAGAGTTGCAGAGTGGGACTCCATGATTGGAATAGACACCGAGGTGAGAATTATCAGGTCCGTGGAATTTTGAGTCCAAGACCTGCCGAGGCGGGGAATTGAACCCTGGTCCCGGGCTAGACCTCTGCATCAGGGTCTGCCGCTCTAATCATTGAGCCACACTTCTCCAGTTAGCCTCAAAGCCAGGGGGTATGGGAGTCCCTTATATGAGAGCTTATTGTTATGCAGGCCAGCTGCAATGGTTGGCTTACCGGATCGCAGGTCGCAACTTGAGAGAAATATCTATGACCACCCAGGTGTGGGAACGGGGGGAAGAGCATGCACCGCTGCTACTGGGCAGCAAAATTTAGTTGACTGCCTCGCCACTTTTGCTGACAGCTCTGTTATATTGGAAGAAGGCAACGCGTTATACTAAAATAACAGCACCATACGCCCCCAACATACCCCTAATGGGCCTTCCACTACCATCGGGAGGGTGACTCTTAGACATATTGATGACTTCACTGGATACTACGCACTAACAGTATCCATACAGGCCTCAATCGTCTCGAGGATTGGACATCCCTCTTGTGACCAGTTGCACTGTAATACTTAACTTACTTCCTCCTAGGCTTCGCGATGTTTTTTAATTTTACTAAAGCCATTCTTGTAAATATGTAAATGTATATACTGCACATGTTTTTATCTTCACCTCACTCCCACACCATTCCAGCATGGCCGCCCGATTCACCACGGTTAGTCCTTCATCCATTTCTAAACACTTCTTTACCCAGCCCCCAGGCACGAGCACTTTAGCGATCCCCGCCCACCTGTATCCTGCATAGTCATGGAGCAGCCAAACCAGGAAGTAAGTACCTTCTGAATGCTGTACTCGACACTCCCAAACCCCACGAGGACCGTAACTAAAATAATTTAATTATTTTTTCTCAGTGAGATACGTCCGGTCCGGTCTCGTATGAAGAGGCTCCCTTGCCCTGGTTTGGTAATTATCTCGCGAGCATCCCAGCACTAATTCACCGGTTTATTATAAAATGTCTATATTCATTTTTCATTTCCCGCTTTTTTGGCAGGACTGTAATGTGCTCCTAAACTCATCATCATTTCCGACTTGCTTTGATTCTAAAGCAACGGCATTAATAAACAGACTGCTGTCTGGACCACAACATTGGTAAATTGCGATACGCATGCTCTTTTCACCCTCGGTTCACTTGAAAAATTGTCCCGTAGAACTGGGCGGCTACTATAACCACGCACAGTGACTCTAGCACCACTTAATTTCTCCTTTAATTCACAGGATAACTTGTTACACGTGTTCCCTCGGTCCTTCGACCACTTCAGCCGTTTGTATTTCGCGCAACCCGTTTTTACACTTTGCATGGCTCAACACCTAGCCCTTCGACTGTTTTTAATTCTTATGCGCCGTCCCCCACAGTCCCGTCACTGCGTCGGAATTTACATATCTGTTGATTCAACTGTCACAAACAGTTCACAATGACATGCGTGAAAACGTAAGCTTTTCCCGTCACTGCGTTAGAATTCACATAATTGTTTATTTGAAGAGAATGCGTAAACTGTCACAAACAGTTCACAACGGCACGCATGACCACCGGTCAGATATGTATACATGCCTAGTCTTTGTTACTGACCATATGTCTTATGTTTTGTCTCTCTTTTTTCCTGTTTTTTCCCCAATATAAATGTATGTATACTTGTAGGCCCTACAAACTGTTATACTTTCAAGACAAGCGAATTAACTCCTTGTCCTGAAGATGATGCCATCTATCCTTGTGTAAGAATCAAAAGAGGGCCTTGACTCATTACTCAGTAAGGCTGAGTCCAACTAATACTAATAACCAACAAAAAAGCCAAAACTGGGGTTTCAACAATTGTATGAACTGGTTTCAATGAAGGTTGCTTTGATTGAAGCAAACAACAACCGGTAAACTTATTAAACCGAGCAAATTTATTTAATTTTTGCAAGCAATCTTTTTTCTTTTTTCAGCACATTATTCGTTGTGCGTGGAAAATACAAAATGAACATTGAAATACGTTTTATATACAATATATACAAACATGTAAATACACCATTTCATACACACTTGGCCATACATTCATACACAGACCATACAAAGCAAACAATAATACAAAAAACACTGTGTCCAGGCATCTGCAAATAAATCAGTGGAAAATATTTCTTTTCATATTTTGCAATGTCGTTGTAATTGTCATGAGATCACTCATGAACTCAAATTAATGAAATCACTGTTCCAACGTGATAATGGTCACCAGATGCGGGACTTAAAAAGCTGGTCGACGCGTTTCAAACCCCTAGGAATTGGTGGGGTTCTCCTCAGGACCGGGTTTGGTTCTGAAATAATAAAAATAACTAGCTTGAGCAAGGTTCCACGGAGCAACTATCAAGTGGATTTAACAAGGGATCAACTATCAGAGTCCAGCCGACGCTCCCTACCTCAATCCAAAAGTAAAGCCGACAACTTGTGGGTTTCCAATCAGAATCGTGTTTCCCAACAGGTGTAGTTACAGCAGCTGTGCAAGGAAAAATAATACATGCAACAACATTTCAGTGTAGTGCAATGCTTTCAGACATCATTCATACCGCTTGGAGAGGGGCGCGTAAACTTACCCGCGAGCGGGCGGCTTCAGTCTCGCTGCTCGGATACTTTCTCGGGCGGCCGCTCCTGTTCTGTAGAACGGGGGCGAAAGCGTTTGTTAGTAATGTGGCGGTTTCCCGTGTGCGAGTCGATTCTGTGTCAGTCGAGTTAACATACCGAAGCGGGAGCAAGGCGATGATCCTTCTCCCTAGCTGGTGTGCATCGTTCATCCGGCTGGAGTCCTCGAATGGAAGTGTAGCCTCAGTACTTCCTGGTTAGTGTTAGAAAGAAAGGAGGGCCCGGGAATTCTGGGACTTGTAGTTTAGAAACAATGTGATGACGAGTTGGAGTCATACATTCGGCTTATAAATTTCAGATATTTCATTAAGTCCCCGTGTGGCAGTATTGAACTTCATAATGAGCATTGCTTCACGTTGTGACAATCTTGCATCAATATCACCTCCCCTGGGGTCATTTTCAATTTTAGACAAGACGGTCCAACGTAAATCCGTGATGACATGTTTACACCTAGTCAAATGATTGACTAAGGGGGCATTCTCTACTCCTCTACGGATGCGCGATTTGTGTTGTGTAATCCTGGTCCTGATTTCCTGTGTTGTTTTGCCTATGTAGACTGAAGGGCAAGGGCAAATGATTGCATATACCACGTTTTTTGATTTACAATTCGTAAAGGTCTCATGTTTCCAATGGGTATTATCGAATGTAAAAACTGTGTCTTCAATGGTCTCGATGCAACAAGTGCAAGTCCCGCACTTGTGATGTCCTTTAGGTGGAGGTAATCCAAAGATGCTTTGTAATGTGGGAGCCCTCGTCGTTGGCAAAGCTGCCCTGACCACGTAATTGGCAACACTTTTGTCCTTTTTATACGCAAAAAGTGGTGGGACTGAGAAATCCTCATGCAGGTTTTTTAATAAATGCCAGTTGGACAAAATGAGCTTTCTGTGTAAGTTGGCTGCCGAACAGAAAGTGGTGACGCACACCATCCTTTTGACTTCAGGTCTCATTCTTTTTTCTAACAATGTCTCTCGTGGGGTCCACCACGCTCGTTTGAGTGAGTTTTTTAGGGTATCCTCTCTGAATCAGTCGATTCTTTAAAAATTCGGCATGAATCAAGGAAGATTACTTCATTCATGCCGAATTTTTAAAGAATCGACTGATTCAGAGAGGATACCCAAAAAAATTACTAAAAAACTCACTCAAACGAGCGTGGTGGACCCCACGAGAGACATTGTTAGAAAAAAGAATGAGACCTGAAGTCAAAAGGATGGTGTGCGTCACCACTTTCTGTTCGGCAGCCAACTTACACAGAAAGCTCATTTTGTCCAACTGGCATTTATTAAAAAACCTGCATGAGGATTTCTCAGCCCCACCACTTTTTGCGTATAAAAAGGACAAAAGTGTTGCCAATTACGTGGTCAGGGCAGCTTTGCCAACGACGAGGGCTCCCACATTACAAAGCATCTTTGGATTACCTCCACCTAAAGGACATCACAAGTGCGGGACTTGCACTTGTTGCATCGAGACCATTGAAGACACAGTTTTTACATTCGATAATACCCATTGGAAACATGAGACCTTTACGAATTGTAAATCAAAAAACGTGGTATATGCAATCATTTGCCCTTGCCCTTCAGTCTACATAGGCAAAACAACACAGGAAATCAGGACCAGGATTACACAACACAAATCGCGCATCCGTAGAGGGGTAGAGAATGCCCCCTTAGTCAATCATTGGACTAGGTGTAAACATGTCATCACGGATTTACGTTGGACCGTCTTGTCTAAAATTGAAAATGACCCCAGGGGAGGTGATATTGATGCAAGATTGTCACAACGTGAAGCAATGCTCATTATGAAGTTCAATACTGCCACACGGGGACTTAATGAAATATCTGAAATTTATAAGCCGAATGTATGACTCCAACTCGTCATCACATTGTTTCTAAACTACAAGTCCCAGAATTCCCGGGCCCTCCTTTCTTTCTAACACTAACCAGGAAGTACTGAGGCTACACTTCCATTCGAGGACTCCAGCCGGATGAACAATGCACACCAGCTAGGGAGAAGGATCATCGCCTTGCTCCCGCTTCGGTATGTTAACTCGACTGACACAGAATCGACTCGCACACGGGAAACCGCCACATTACTAACAAACGCTTTCGCCCCCGTTCTACAGAACAGGAGCGGCCGCCCGAGAAAGTATCCGAGCAGCGAGACTGAAGCCGCCCGCTCGCGGGTAAGTTTACGCGCCCCTCTCCAAGCGGTATGAATGATGTCTGAAAGCATTGCACTACACTGAAATGTTGTCGCATGTATTATTTTTCCTTGCACAGCTGCTGTAACTACACCTGTTGGGAAACACGATTCTGATTGGAAACCCACAAGTTGTCGGCTTTACTTTTGGATTGAGGTAGGGAGCGTCGGCTGGACTCTGATAGTTGATCCCTTGTTAAATCCACTTGATAGTTGCTCCGTGGAACCTTGCTCAAGCTAGTTATTTTTATTATTTCAGAACCAAACCCGGTCCTGAGGAGAACCCCACCAATTCCTAGGGGTTTGAAACGCGTCGACCAGCTTTTTAAGTCCCGCATCTGGTGACCATTATCACGTTGGAACAGTGATTTCATTAATTTGAGTTCATGAGTGATCTCATGACAATTACAACGACATTGCAAAATATGAAAAGAAATATTTTCCACTGATTTATTTGCAGATGCCTGGACACAGTGTTTTTTGTATTATTGTTTGCTTTGTATGGTCTGTGTATGAATGTATGGCCAAGTGTGTATGAAATGGTGTATTTACATGTTTGTATATATTGTATATAAAACGTATTTCATTGTTCATTTTGTATTTTCCACGCACAACGAATAATGTGCTGAAAAAAGAAAAAAGATTGCTTGCAAAAATTAAATAAATTTGCTCGGTTTAATAAGTTTACCGGTTGTTGTTTGCTTCAATCAAAGCAACCTTCATTGAAACCAGTTCATACAATTGTTGAAACCCCAGTTTTGGCTTTTTTGTTGGTTATTAGTATCTATCCTTGTGTAGGCATCGAAACGTCGTCGACATAGTAGCGTCATATGTACTCTGTATATGAAAAATTGTATACAATGATGCTCTGTAATTTATCATTGTCTGTTCACTGAGACACTAGTACAGACCGCCTTTGTTTGCGTCAAGTTTACCCCCCTGTTTTGTCTTGTCTCCTGTGGGTTACTGGTTGTACCCACCTTGTAAAAAATCCTTTTATGTTCCTAAAATTTCTTCAAATAAAAACCTGTCCGGCTGGACAAAGGTCATACTGACTATTTAGCGTATGTCCATCAATTCTGTCTAAATCCCTGAACTACTAGGGACCACTGTCTTTTGAAATATCTTAGACATATTGAGGCATGGGTAGAGATGGGTGTGTCCATGATAGGCGCTTTCTTCTCCAACGGCACACTGATGAATTACGATGCATTTCTACGGGAGATGGGGGTACTGAGTAGATTGCTTCCGCTCCATGCACACATTTCTCGCTACATAAAAATGGTTTTGACCCTAGGGGGAGTCGAGCCGTTGACACATGCACTGACACACAGGCAATATTTGATGGATGCTGGTAGTCACCTGATGAAGTGGTTGTACAGGGGCATCCGCTCACATACATTGGCGTCACTTCAGTTGACCTGGGATAGGTGGGACACAGATATTGGCCATACACTCACGGATAAGGAATGGTAGATGCTGTTGGAACACCCACGCAAGGTCTCTAGGAACCCGAAGTTTAAGTTTATCCAGCTCATGATTGTGCATCATGCGTACTTAACCCCACATAAACTCAGCCTAATGTTCCCAGAGGTATAAGGTGATACCCCCGCTGACTCTCCCCAAACGCCAATTTACTGCACATGTTGTGGGATTACCCGAGACTCATTCCTTATTGGTCATGGGTGCAGGAAATAGTGAATAGTGTGGCACAGATGAGGAACATTCGGTCATTGGAATGTTGCATATTGGGACTAGGTACCAAGCGGCAGAAGGGAAGCCCTGCCCGCAAATTCGAGAAGCTTGCATTTATCTTGGCAAAAACAAATACAACCATGAGGTGGAAAGCAACCAGGCTGCCCCTATTATTAGATCGGAGAACTCTGCAATCTCCTGAGGCGGAAGCCGCGCCGATCCAAGCAAAAACAAACAGTTTTGCCGCCATTGACGGCGAGGAATCGAGGCCACGCCTACCTGCAGGCCACGCCCACCTGCCACAGTATAAAACGCTGCCGACAGCGCTAACAAGTCAGAACTCTGCAATCTCCTGAGGCGGAAGCCGGGAGACGACGGAATTTTTAAAAATTGTATTTCCTTGTGTCACCATTGATAAAATTGTATTTTAAAGCGCACTCACCCGTTTGGCACCTCCATAGCGGGCTCGAGATACGCTTGAACAGCGACCCCTTCGCTGCACCGATCCAAGCAAAAACAAACAGTTTTGCCGCCATTGACGGCGAGGAATCGAGGCCACGCCTACCTGCAGGCCACGCACACCCGCCCCCTCTCCCACCTTTAAGGATGTGCAATCACCGGACGCGCAGTGGACGGGCGCAGCGGGCGCGCCGTCAGCGCGCCGAAGGCGCGCCTAAGGCAAGCCCGTCTTTGCCCGTCCTCGCCAAGTCCTCGCCTCCCGCCAGATCCCCTGCCCAAAAATCATACGTATATGACAGTAATATACTGTGGTCACTCAACCCTGGCCCTAGATGCAACAATATAGAGGGTTGCATTGGTCGAACCGCCCTTCACTGTAAAAGCTGTAATCTGGTCATACCCGAACCATGCCTTATCAGCCATAAAGAGAACAAAAGGAAGGAAACGTCATTTACCATCATGCAGCTGAACGTCAGATCCCTGGTCAAACACCATGCGGAGGTAAGAACGCTTTTAATGGACGAGAACCCAGACATAATGTTTCTGAGTGAAACCTGGCTTAAAGACGACATAACCAGCATCCCCAATCTAACAATACCAGACGGGTTCTCTATGACTTGCATCAATAGAGACTCAAGAGGAGGTGGCATCGCCGCCATCCATAGATCCTCCTTTACCTGCTCCTTTCAAAGGGAAAGTATTGCGGACAGTGAATGCGCTCGCTTCAAAATTTCCACAAGTCCCCATTGCACTTTTTCTGGCCTTTTTATCTACAGACCCCCGGGGCCTTTTACGAAATTCACTGAAGAGCTCATTGAGGCAACACCCGCTATGATCACTGGCTCGGCCAACTTCACGATCTTAGGAGATTTCAATCTCCACCTAGACGATTCGTCGGATGCTAAAATCAGCAACTTTGCAGCAGACCTAGCTGCCCTGCAGCTAATCCAGCTCGTCCAAGCCCCCACACATGTCGCGGGCCATTTGCTTGACCCGGTATTTACTAACATTCCCGAGGCCAGAGCTGACGATCCCAAACCCATGGCCTGGATGGACCACTCGCTAGTAACCTTCTCAATCCCGAAAAAACTCCCCTCCCGTAAAAAAGTCACCCACCTCTTGCCTAAAACGACCTTGGCACAAACTCCAACAATGTGACCTAGCGGCCAGCCTAGGGGGACCTAACCTGGAGGATATAAACGACATTGAAACATCATATGCGTCCTTCCAGGACTGGATCACCAAGGGACTGGACGCCATTATACCAACCAAGTGGACAAAAGGGCGAAACACCCCTTCCAACCCCTGGTACGATGAGAACCTGAAAACGATGAGGAAAGCCTGTAAAAAAACGGAACGGCAATGGAGGAAGGAATACAAGCAGGAGGACAAAAACGCATACTTGGCCATTTTCAGAACATACCACAAGGCAATCCGGGTAGCCCGCGCTGCCTTCTACGCTACTGAGATAAAAGCTAGCCCAAACCCCACGAAAACTATTTTCCAAATCGTGCAAAAATTGCAAAACGGAGACAAGCCGGCTTCTCACATCACCTCCACGCAGCAATGTGAAGACCTGGCCACCTTCTTCACGGAAAAAGTGAAGAAAATTTACAACGCCTTCACCCAGGATAGTCCAGAGGACATCAGCCCTCCCAACGCCACCTTCGGAGACTCCAGGCTCACATGCCTACCCGCCATCTCCGGTGAAGAACTTACCAAACTTTGCAGGAAGGTGAAATCTGGTGCACCCACAGATCCGATGAGGCCAATTCACTTTCTGGGAGCCTTGGAATTCTTTCTCCCATCCTTGACCTCACTCCTTAATCTCTCATTTGCCACAGCCACGGTACCCACCTGCTGGAAACAGGCCTGGGTAACACCGATTATAAAAAACCCCTCCCTAGACCCCTCTAAACCGGAGAACTACCGGCCTGTTTCACTGCTCCCATGGGTCGCGAAACTAGCGGAAGCCCACGCGAACAAAATTCTCAGTGATCACATGGCGAAAAACAACATCCTGGACCCCTCCCAGCACGGGTTCAGGCCAGGCCATAGCACGGAATCTGCGCTCCTCATTTCCACGGAAAACGTAAGGGAAATTATGGACACCGGCAAAAGTGCTGCGCTGATACTGCTCGCTCTCAGCGCGGCCTTTGATACGGTCTCCCATGCCATCCTACTAAAACGCCTTGAAAACATAGGGATCATAGACTCGGCGCTCCAATGGTTCCGATCATTTCAAACCAACAGATCATTCAGGGTATCTGCCCCTCCGTTCATCTCCCAACCCCAAGACATAGGACAAGGAGTCCCACAGGGCTCTGCCCTCAGTCCCTCCTTGTTTAACCTATATATGCAACCCTTGGCGGAGGTTGCCAAGAAATGGGGCCTCACAATGGTGTCGTACGCCGACGACACTCAGTTGGTCATCAGCCTCAATGAGGCCCCCTCTCCCGATGCCACTACATTCAGGGATGGACTGACTGCCGTCGCTGAATGGATGACAGCAAATTGCCTCCAACTCAACAGTGGCAAAACCGAGGTGCTGATAATGGGGAAAAATAGTAACAACTGGAATGACCTCTGGTGGCCCCAATCACTGGGCCCAGCACCCCCCCCAAAGACTCTAGCAAAAAATCTAGGAGTTTGGCTGGACTCTACTCTTAGCTTCCAGTCGCACACCAAAAAAGTTGCCGCAACTTGCATTGGCTTACTGAGAAGTCTCAACCCCATCTTAGGCTACTTTGACTCCAAAACACGACAACTTATCGTACAATCTACCATCCTGTCCAGGTTGGACTACGCGAGTGTCCTGCTGTTAGGAGCAAACAAAACTGAAATAAAGAGATTCCAACGGATCCAGAATTCGGCTGCAAGGGCTATAGTAGGTCTTCCTAGAAGGTGCTCGGCGAGAGCGACCATTCACAGACTACATTGGCTACCCATGGAAGCCCGCATCCAGTTCAAGGCCCTCATATTTGCCTTTAAAATCCTGAAGAACGAAGGTCCAGAGCTCCTCCGTTCGCTGTTGACCCCCTATAATCCCAAACGGAATCTCCGGTCCAAGGGGCAACACCTAGCCATGGTACCCCACACAAAGTTCTGCCGCATCGGAGGGCGTTCCTTCAAACTACTGGGGGCCAAGTTATGGAACTCCCTTCCCCTCCACATCCGATGCATCGACAATATTCTAGCTTTCCGCAGAGCGACCAAAACCCATCTCTTTCCCTCCCTGTAGGTCCCGTTTCTCGTCTCAGTTGGTTGTGTTATGGTTCTAGCGCCGGGACGCCCCGTTGCTGGGGCAGCTGTTTGCGCTTTACAAAACAGATAACTGTTATGGCAGAGTTTTTGGCTTTATTTAGCAGTGATATAGATCATTAGTCTTGCTCGCATCTAGTATAGGTACTCTTAGCCTGTGTTGGCCCTTTTAAGCCCTTTTTTCCAGATCTAGAAGAGGATAGCTGCTTAATATGCCTTTATTCTTGACTTTAACCTGTCTATTGCCTATTGGCTTTGACATATTAGACATATTGGTATGGTTTATGTAGGTATTCCCTTTCAGGCCTACAGGCCTAAAGCTAGAGAGACTCCATCTTGATGGAAGCAGGGAGGCTTTTTAGGGCAAAGGCGAAGTTTATAGTTAAGGCTGTTTTTCACTTGGAGAGAACCGGTCTGGGCCAGCCCTTATCGGTAGGCTGTATTATTCTCTGTGTAGAAGACACAACAAAAGGCCGGCCGGCTGGGTGTGTGTCCTTGATGCGAGGTGATGCAGAGACCTGGTAGGCGGCGGGCTGATGGATGGAACTTTCCATGAGGAAACAGCATTCTATATTTGTGAAGTGCAGAGGCGGAGTCAGTCAGTCAAGCAGGAAGGAGTCGAGGAGAGAGGGAGTCGAGGAGAGAGTCAAGCAGAGGGCAGTCGAGGAGAGAGTCCAGCAGAGAGTCGAGCAGTGGAGTGGAGTTGGCAGAGAGAGAGAGAGAGGGTTCAATCTGGAGAAGAGCTGAGTTGAATAGTGAGCTGGAACTGAAGGAAGCAGTCAGAAGCAGTTGTTTATCAGGAGGAGGTGTGAATAGCTGGAGTCTGAAGTAATGCCTTTTAGAAGAGATAGAGGAGAGCTCGTGGATTAACCTATGGGAGCAGATGGAATTGGACATTGGCGTAGAGACAGAGTGAATAAGCTAGTGGAATGAACGGTGATCAGAGCGGCAGGAACCATTAAGATTGAAGACGGAAGGTGGAGAGACAGTTCGTGTGGGGGAGAGGAGTCCAGAGACCGAGTGATCAGCGCAGAGGTGTACCCAAGAGTGCAGGAGAGAGAGAGAGCATGAGATGAGCCAAGGCACAGACGAGAGAGGAACCCAGATGACAGCTAGAACAAGACTTCACACTAATCAGGTGATATTGTTTTCATCACATTAGCTACACTTAATCTTTTCCCTTTCAGCGGAGTGTTCCTGTTATGTGTAATCCTTCTCTTTCAAGCGGTGTGTTCTACCTATAGTCTTTGTTAGATTTGTATAAATGTTTATATTGCTATAATAAAACAATCCCCAGTTTATAATAAACTGGTGTGTAGCCCCTATTCTTGTTCACTGAAGGTAAATGTACCTCCTAGGTAGTTGCTACGTGAATGGATGAGTAATCCCAATCAGGTAAGTGGTGATCACATAAATAGGGAGTGAGTGAACCTTTGATGCCAAGAGCAGGGAGTACATTATATAATCTGGAACCATATTCAAAGTTATTATTGTAGTTTCATCCCGAGTAGACAGCTGAGATAATATCCCAATATATATATATATATGTATAGGTGTTCATAGGAATGTGGTCGTCGTTGATATGCGGCGTTAGTGATAACACTGGGTGGGAGACCAGTGGGAATACCCACTAGATTGTGGCTTGAATAAGTGAGAACGTCAGGGAGGATACTGACGCTTAGTTTCGCAGGATCGCGAACAGTTTGGAAAAGGGAGCATTGGGTTCTGCAGGCCCGTGTGTAGACGCACCAGATTGTGTGTCAGATCTGCCCTAGGGTAGAACGGTCTGGGTCAGGGTGGCCGCGAGACCAACTGATGTGAATAAGTGTGGTGTAGGGTATGGATATCCCTAGTAATCAGTGAGTATTCTTAGTATCCCTATAGATTTAGTGGTGTTCTTAATAATATGAGCTTGTATATTGCGAGTTCCCCATCCTCAGGTAGGTACCAGGTGCCTGGATATAGAGGAGTCCTGAGGAGGGAAGGTGAGTACGTTCTGGCTGGGTTGGAGGGGCCCCTGGGGGCTGATCCCACCTACTCAGAAAATCCAGCCATTACATCTGGCGTAGTCGGCATCTTACGAACTCTGTGTGCCTGGCCATGTGCTTAGTTTGTTTCCCATGTGTTGTGTGGGAGTGCCCTGAGCGCCAGACATTACATCTGGCGTAGTCGAACAGTTTACGAAACCTGTGTGCCTGGCCATGTGTTTAGAGAGTGTCCCATGTGTTCTGAGGGAATGCCCTGAACGCTGGTTCCATCTGGCGTAATGTTGCAGTTTATGTAGCCTGTTAGACCTATTGGCTTGAACAGTTGCAGCGTGAGGAGATTGCATTACATCATGGCATTTGGTTTATTCAGGGTGGAAGGAATGGTTTTCATCTTGGTGTTTAAACTGTCAGAGTTGAAGGACGGCATTACATGAGGAAGCCAGTTACATCTATGTGATGGTCCAATTGTATAAATGTGTGTAAAAAATGTTTTTAAATTGCCCATTCAATTGCTTGCTGCATCTGCTTATGCTGTGCAATGTGAAATGTGTCCATTGTATTATGATCTGTGAAGTTTTTTGAATATAGCTCCTTGTAAATATGACTTGTGAATAGCGCCATATTATTGTGATTTGTGAGGTGCATGTTCTCATGTTGATTTATTGTGTTCCTTGTGCATTGCGCCTTGGATACATTGTTTGTGAAAAGAGTGTCTTGTAAATATGGCTTGTGAATAGCGCCATATTATTGTGGCTTGTGAGGTGCATGTTCTCATGTTGATCTGCTATGTTCCTTGTGCATTGCGCCTTGGAAATGTTGTTTGTGAAAGGTTTGTCTTGTAAATATGGCTTGTGAATAGCGCCATGTAGTCATGGCTTGGACAGGGCATGTTATCATTACGTTTGGCAGGAGAGAGCTGGATCTTTCTCGGGTGCTTGGGGATAACGTTTTTGAAAATATGTGTACGTGTCATTTGTAAACGTGAAGAAATGTGCTAATGATTTTCCCATGTATAAATGGACGTTGGGAAAGGATTCTGCTTGAGCTGCCAAAGGGTTAATATCTTGAGTTGAGATGGCAGCCTTTATTTTTTACATGCTGTCAACATGCATGGTTATCTGACCTGACTATAAAAGTCAGTGAATTATTTTAAGGATTATTTGATGGTTTGATTTTCACTTTTTGTTTGATTCCTTGGTCAGCCTATGTGCTTTGTCAGTTTCTTGACGGAAAGGTAACATCTTGTGTTTTGAGAAGGGTTCTGTTCATTTCACATTCCTTTTGAAATGCGTCTACGAATTTGTGTGGGTTCACCTTGGAACTGATGTGGTTATAAATCAACCAGTGGATTACGGAGAAAGCTGTGTTCTTTTAAAATGAGTGAAATGTTAAAAAGATAGCCCGTTAGAGTGCACGCTACGAGCTGTTTTCATTAATAATTTCTGTGAGGGGTTTCCATCTAGACAGGAATGTGTTGGTTTGAGACTAATATATCTTGCCCGATAGTGCATGATAACATGTGCTTTTAATTAGTGGAATGCAACCATGTGCCTTTGAAAGACAAACAAAAATGTTAAAATGTAACATTATTATTTTCCCAGATGTAAATTAAAATGTATGCTTTTATAAATGTGTCAGCATAATATTACCTTCAATACAATGTTGAAATGTATCTGCATTTTATGTTGTTTTACAAATTATTTCTCTTTGACAAATGGACCAGGTTACTTCGTTTTTTTTCTCAAATGCAGAATGTATATTATTGTATGCCAAAGGTAGTTGCCCCTTTCTAAATAAATGCCCATATTTTGAGTGTCGCAGTACACTGTAACAGAATTGTTTTTTGTTAAATCCTAGCTTCCGTTAGTTAGAAAATAAGGCATGAGAAATTTGTTTTTCGACCTTGGCAGACCAGCTGGTTTGTGCCTTCATTCTGCAAGTTTCGATCACGTCCCAGTTTATTATGATTGGCTACAGTTCAATTTTCTTCCGCGAACGGCTTGTTTATTTAAGGGCGGGGTGACCTGGCTCTTCCCTTGGTGTTAGTTAGTGTAGTGAGCCTGGGCGGACTTCTCTGACCAGGGAAATGGGAGGCTTGTAGTGCCCTGCTGATGCTGTGAGCTCATCATTTGGGCGGTAATCCAAATTTTTTTTTCACACTGTAGCCTGGCTCCTGCTCTGAAGGGAGGGGTTGGTTTATAGAGGCTCATCATATTGCAGTGTTTAAAGTAGCTTCCCACTGTAGCATGGCTCCTGCCCTGAAGGGTGGGACTGGCTTAGTAAGGATTAGGGTATGTTAGGCCCTACTAATGTTATTAAAAGTTAAATTTTGAATGTTTTTAATTAATTAGGATATTTTCTTTTCAATAATGAAAGGCACCCGGGGTGCTTTTTAAATGGAAAATTTTATTTTACAAGAATAATGATACTTGTTCTCTTGTTCCTAGGTTGCTGGGGTGCGGTTGTGCGTGCGTCTGCCCACTCCCCTCCCACTCCCTTTATTTGTTTTAGCTTTTTATTTTCATGTTTTTATTTTAGTTTATTGTTTTTGGATGATGGTACCAGACCAGACCAGACCAGACCAGACCGGGTGATGGATGGCCGCATTGGAGGAAGTGTCCGGATACCGAGGATGCAGGGTGGTGGCCTACACTGAAGAATTTGGACATTGAATAATACCTTGGACAATCAGCCCCACTTTTAAAGAAAAAAAAACATGTCACCTATTATAGTTTTTCTGTTTTCTTCAAAACAGTTTTTGCCAATGACTAAGTTATTTAATTCCCTAGCCTGCATTTTTTCTTCTCATCACTACGAGCAGGCCCCACTTTTAAAGAACAAAAAAGTAAAAAATGTTTTATTTGTAACAGTATTATAAAAGAATTTGGACATTGAATAATCCCTTGGACAATCAGGCCCCACTTTTAAAGCAAAAAAACGTGCCACCTATTATAGTTTTTCTGTTTTCTTCAAAACAGTTTTTGAAGGACTTTTTTGAATGGCGGTGCCCACATGTGTTTTTAAAGTTACACCTGCTATTCTGTACAACTGGGGTTATAGTTTTTTTTTTACTGTTCTTACATTTTCACCTTGATTGATCAAAGGGTGGTTACCTTAAAATTTGGATTGTTCTGGGTGGTGTGTCTTTTAGTATGATTATGTATTAATGTTTGCCCAGACCTTGCAACTGTATTTCTTAGATTTCACTTTAAATTGACAAATGTCAGCAGGTAGGCCTCATTTAGGCCCATTGTTATTTTCATCCCACAAACAAACACCTACACCAATAATTTCATGAGTCATCATTAGCTTAAGTTGCCTATAGTACGTAAGGCTCATTTAGGCCCTTTTTTGCTTTCTCATTAGGAGTTGAAACACATTTAGTTCTTAAGTTGACAATAGTAGGTAGGCCTCATTTAGCCTTAAGTTGTCCGAAGTAGGCCCCATTTAGGCCCCTTGTTGTTTTCATTCAACACATAAGTCCCTACATCACTAGATTTCACCAGTTATCATTAGAAGTTGAGGCACATTTAGTTTGAGGATGCTTTGGTTAGTTTCTGTTGTTATCAGATCCAATCTCAGATATTTTCAGCATTCAAGTCAAGGGTGCTTTGATTTGTTTTTAGGTTTCTATTCCCTACAATTGAGTTTCAGGTGGAATTTCCTTGAGTTGTCATTGTTTTTAGGGAGTTTTTTAGGTTTTGATTTGTTGATAGATTGTGTTGATGTTTGTTTATCTAGATGTTATTGTTTGTCAGATGTTCGCAAGATAAGGATCTAAGGGTGGATGGCAGAGATATTTAGCAGTGATATAGATCTTAATCTTGCTCACATCTAGGATAGGTATTTTTAGCCTATGTTGGATAGATTATGTTGATGTTTGTTTTGATGGTTGTTGTTGTTTATAAGATGCTCGCAAGATAAGGATCTAAGGGTGGAATGTTATGGCAGAGTTTTTGGCTTTATTTAGCAGTGATATAGATCATTAGTCTTGCTCGCATCTAGTATAGGTACTCTTAGCCTGTGTTGGCCCTTTTAAGCCCTTTTTTCCAGATCTAGAAGAGGATAGCTGCTTAATATGCCTTTATTCTTGACTTTAACCTGTCTATTGCCTATTGGCTTTGACATATTAGACATATTGGTATGGTTTATGTAGGTATTCCCTTTCAGGCCTACAGGCCTAAAGCTAGAGAGACTCCATCTTGATGGAAGCAGGGAGGCTTTTTAGGGCAAAGGCGAAGTTTATAGTTAAGGCTGTTTTTCACTTGGAGAGAACCGGTCTGGGCCAGCCCTTATCGGTAGGCTGTATTATTCTCTGTGTAGAAGACACAACAAAAGGCCGGCCGGCTGGGTGTGTGTCCTTGATGCGAGGTGATGCAGAGACCTGGTAGGCGGCGGGCTGATGGATGGAACTTTCCATGAGGAAACAGCATTCTATATTTGTGAAGTGCAGAGGCGGAGTCAGTCAGTCAAGCAGGAAGGAGTCGAGGAGAGAGGGAGTCGAGGAGAGAGTCAAGCAGAGGGCAGTCGAGGAGAGAGTCCAGCAGAGAGTCGAGCAGTGGAGTGGAGTTGGCAGAGAGAGAGGGTTCAATCTGGAGAAGAGCTGAGTTGAATAGTGAGCTGGAACTGAAGGAAGCAGTCAGAAGCAGTTGTTTATCAGGAGGAGGTGTGAATAGCTGGAGTCTGAAGTAATGCCTTTTAGAAGAGATAGAGGAGAGCTCGTGGATTAACCTATGGGAGCAGATGGAATTGGACATTGGCGTAGAGACAGAGTGAATAAGCTAGTGGAATGAACGGTGATCAGAGCGGCAGGAACCATTAAGATTGAAGACGGAAGGTGGAGAGACAGTTCGTGTGGGGGAGAGGAGTCCAGAGACCGAGTGATCAGCGCAGAGGTGTACCCAAGAGTGCAGGAGAGAGAGAGAGCATGAGATGAGCCAAGGCACAGACGAGAGAGGAACCCAGATGACAGCTAGAACAAGACTTCACACTAATCAGGTGATATTGTTTTCATCACATTAGCTACACTTAATCTTTTCCCTTTCAGCGGAGTGTCCCTGTTATGTGTAATCCTTCTCTTTCAAGCGGTGTGTTCTACCTATAGTCTTTGTTAGATTTGTATAAATGTTTATATTGCTATAATAAAACAATCCCCAGTTTATAATAAACTGGTGTGTAGCCCCTATTCTTGTTCACTGAAGGTAAATGTACCTCCTAGGTAGTTGCTACGTGAATGGATGAGTAATCCCAATCAGGTAAGTGGTGATCACATAAATAGGGAGTGAGTGAACCTTTGATGCCAAGAGCAGGGAGTACATTATATAATCTGGAACCATATTCAAAGTTATTATTGTAGTTTCATCCCGAATAGACAGCTGAGATAATATCCCAATATATATATATATATGTATAGGTGTTCATAGGAATGTGGTCGTCGTTGATATGCGGCGTTAGTGATAACACTGGGTGGGAGACCAGTGGGAATACCCACTAGATTGTGGCTTGAATAAGTGAGAACGTCAGGGAGGATACTGACGCTTAGTTTCGCAGGATCGCGAACAGTTTGGAAAAGGGAGCATTGGGTTCTGCAGGCCCGTGTGTAGACGCACCAGATTGTGTGTCAGATCTGCCCTAGGGTAGAACGGTCTGGGTCAGGGTGGCCGCGAGACCAACTGATGTGAATAAGTGTGGTGTAGGGTATGGATATCCCTAGTAATCAGTGAGTATTCTTAGTATCCCTATAGATTTAGTGGTGTTCTTAATAATATGAGCTTGTATATTGCGAGTTCCCCATCCTCAGGTAGGTACCAGGTGCCTGGATATAGAGGAGTCCTGAGGAGGGAAGGTGAGTACGTTCTGGCTGGGTTGGAGGGGCCCCTGGGGGCTGATCCCACCTACTCAGAAAATCCAGCCATTACAATAACATAACATAACATATAATGAGGTGGTTCGATTGGGGAGGGCGGAGGAAGCTGAGATTAAAATAGAGGAACAGAAAGAGTTGCAAAAGATACCTATCTCGCTATTCTGGTATGCTATGTTGGAGGAGTCTGTGGCCAAAGAATTATAAACATAGAAGTAGAAGGTATAGTCCTGGGATGCAAGTTTTGCCAGACAGTGAAGGCAGAATGTGGTGCGGGACAGTCCGCCTTTCTGGGTATTACTCATGTCACGGAATTTTTGTGTGCTGATATGTATCAATGTCTCTACCTGTGGGATGATCACTAGGCATGTATAAAAAAAATTGTTTGAGCCCGGGGAGGGGTGGTGGTGGTCAGTTACTTTCGATTTCTTTCTTACACGCATGAAGGTAACGTTTATGTTGTAAAATTGTCAGATATAACATTTGTATTAATGTGAAAATCAATAAAAACATACAGGACCCTTAGGGTGTTCCAGGGGTTCTTGAGGTCTATCAGGTAGGTGACTGCCCCATTTCGGCCCTTCACCTTATAGGGTCTGGACCACTTGTACTGCAAGGCCAGGGACTCTACTAGCTCCATCACCCACTCTTTCTGAGCAGGCTGAAACTTAACTAGAGTGGCCTTCTGGTCATGTCAGAGTTTTATAACCTCCTAGCTGGCTTCCAGGTTCTCAGTAGTCTTCTTCCTACAGTGCTTATCGGAGTCCGCAGAGCCAACATGTAGCTGGCTACATCATGCGGGGTTTCTTGGAAGCTTGTCCTCACCACTTTGCTGAGAGGCACTGATAGGGTGGCCATACAAGAGCTCATAGGGACTGAAACTAACTTCCTTTGGTGGCACCTTCCTGTATGCAAACAGGCTTGGCAAGAAGACGTCTCACTTCCACCTCAAGGGTTCTGACAGGCCCATAATTATGCCTTTGAGGGTCTTGTTTAATATTTCAACAAGCCAATTGGTTTTGGATGATCTGGTGTGGAGAACTTGTAGGTTACTCCACAGTTGTCCCGAATGGACTTCAATTATGCAGACACTTCCTCCTTGGTGAAAGCCACTCTGATATATAGCCCTATCAGTGCCCTGACAACTTCGGGCGCAGTTACTGTCCTCAGGGATAGCACCTCTTGATACTGGGTGGCATTGTCCACTAAGACAATGTTGAACCTGTTGCTTAGAGCAGTCTTGGGATTCAGGGGCCCAACAATGTCGATGCCCACCCTTTGAAAGGGTGCCTGTGACAGGAAGGGAAACCAGGGGAGCCTTCCTCTTTCCCCCTGATTTCCAACAGGCCTGGCAGGCAAGACAAGACCTGCAGAATGTATCTGAAGTCACTCGGGGCAGTAGACACGAGTGACAAGCTTGGCAAAGGTCTTGTCTTGTCTCAGATGTCCTGCCAGTTACATTATGAGCCAGACCCAGTAACTCAGTAGGAAGACCCTGTAGCACTGGGGGACCACCATCACATGGGTTGCATCAAAATCAGGAACTTTAGGCTCCCATACAGGAGATCATTCTCAAAGTAAATCAGGTGATCATCAGAGAAAAACCACCAGTTGAATAGGCCTCGGCCTGCCGCCATAGGCCCTCAAGAGTAGGTGACCCCTTCTGGGCTTTGCAGATTTCCTCCCTGGATGCCCCCCCTTTCAGCTTGCCAGCTTGGGTGGGTGCCCCAGTGCACCAATGTCCTCACCTGTAGGCTCGGCGGTGTCACCCTGAAGCTCAGCCTCCTGTAAAACTATGGAAGCGGGTTTTCCACAACCCCAGCACTTCTTCTTTTTGGCAGGTTCCTGATTCATTTTTCTAGGCTCCAGGTCCTCTTGACTTCACTCTTTCTTGGGCTGCCACGGACTATGTGGTCAGGCACATCCACTCAGCCAATCTTAACATCTCCAGATGTGACCAGAGCTCCACATCCTTCCAGATAGTGTGCTCCAAGTCGTTACCAAGCAGACATTCCACAGGAATGGCTGGTCTCACAGCTATCTTCAAGGAATCTGAGACCCCCCCAAACCCAAAATTCAAAGCGAATACGAGCCACAGTATAGTGACTCTTGTAGTTGTCAGCTACTACAACCTTGTTGAATACATTAGGGATTACATTCTCTGAAGACACCAGATGAAACCTGGCAATGGTCCTACTGGCTACTATGTCTCGGAGTCTCCATTGATTGATGGTGACCCACTGCCTGTACCTATTAGTGAAACTAGGAATATGAGTCCTAGGCACCATGTCTCTTTCACCCGGTGTCACTAGGATAACCTCTGAACTTCCCACCCTATCCTAAATAGTGCAACCACGTCCCCAAGCTCTACACTACCTATCCCTGGTATCTTAGGTCCAACAACAGTGACCACCAGTCATCGCTGGTGGTCACTGTTCCACATAAAGCAGGTCTCACCGGATCTTCACAACGTTGGCAGTAGTTGTGGGCCCCAGAGTCTTGATGCTAACAGCCCAGTTCAGAGTTGCAAAGAGCCCAGCCTAAGGTTTTTACCTTTTCACTACAGAAAATGTGCACTCTGATGCCAGCCAAGGGTACAGGACCTCGGGAGGCACCTCTGGAGGATCATGGACTCACTCCAGCAGATGCCAGCAGGGATCAGGCAGGTCCAGTTGTAGGTTCATGTAGTTCATTTGCAGCGGGTCATCTGGGCAGTTACACAGAGGCATCTGGAGGTTGTTGTGTATCTGTAGGTCTCACAAGAGGTCAGCCAACTGACCCTTAGAGTAATTCTGGTTAGTCTGTGAGTGAGGCAAGCAGGTCTAGTCTTCCTTCTCAGACAGCAGAGCAGTCCTTCTGTAATTTCCACAGGTCCAGGAGTGTACTGATGAGTGGCTCTGGAGGTCCTATTCGTATACCTCTAAGGAACTGTGAGTCATTCCTTCCTTTTCTCAAGATGTTGAAGACGTGGCTATTCTGAGAAAGCGCTGTGGGATAGTAGAGCTGCGTCTGCCTTGCGCTGCGAAACCCTTCGAGGTAGCTGTGCGCACTACAAATTGCTAATATTAGTAATGCCTGGTGCCAGCCTTTGTGTGTCGAGGAACACTCTGTCCTACACCCACATCTTGTTCTAGAAAGTTCTTCTGTTCCCCTGTCAGGGTTCCAAACTGTCTAAGCGTGACAAATGGCATGGGGGCCTGGTGTCAGATTCCTTTGTGCATCCAAGAGACAAAGCTCTTCGAAATGTAAGTGAGGCTGGGTACAACTCCTTCTCCCCCAACCTTCCTGCCAGGATGGCCCATCCTGTCCACAACTATGCCCCCTGTGTGTTACTGTCTGGGAGCAATCCAAAAACCCCAGCAGCAGAGTTATTCTCAGTCATGTGACCTAGGACACTGGCAGAAGGCACAAATGTGTGGGACAAAACATTGCCACCTTTCTAAAAGTAAGACACACAGTTGATGGACCGAATGCAGAACAAATCAAAACATTCACCCACAGTCAAGAGATCCGGGTTAAATCCATCATTCTTTTGCTCCCCTTGCCACCCCAGTTTAGACCTGGCCATATGCAAATAAGCCTTGACGCTGTGCCTCATGGGAACAGTCCAGCCCGAACTGCTAAGCCAGGTCCTCCCTTGACCGGAAACAAGCATCCTCGGACCAGTTTCGGGGTTTCACCCCTCTTCAGCCAGGATAGCTTGTATCCAGTGGCACAGTGAGCCCAGGACCCACGTTTGGGCATACCCGGCGCACTGAGGGCGAGGAAGCTTGCCACTGGGGTGAAGCTATCCTGGCTGATGAGGGCTGAAAGCCTAAAACCGGTCCTAGGATGCTTGTTTCCAGTCCAGGAAGGATCTGGCCTGGCAGTTTGGGCTGAACGGTTCCCATTGGGCGCAGGTTCAAGGCTGATGTGCATACGACTGGGTCCAAACTGGAATGGCATGGTGAGCAAAAAAACGATGGATTTAGGCCCAGATCTCTGTACTGGGGTGAATGTATGACATTGTTCTGCATTCTGTCCATCAATTGTTGTTTTTGCATTTGTCACCCCGAGTGGGACGGGTATGCCCAGACGTGGGTCTTGTGCTCTCCATGCCACGGGAGTCAAGCTATCCAGGCTGAAACTGGTCCTAAGATGCTTGTTTCCAGTCCAGGGAGGACCTGGCCTGGCAGTTCGGGCTGGACTGTTCCCATTGGACGCAGGGTCAAGACTGATTTTCATATGGCTGGGTCCAAACTGGAATGACATGGTGAGCAAAAGAACTGTATGGGGTGAATGTATGACATTGTTCTGCATTGTGTCCATCAATTTTTGTTTTTGCACCTTTCTAAAAGTGGAATTTTCAGAACTGTGACCTACAATCAGATTTTATCATTAAAGAGGATTTTAAATTACAATTCATTTGAGTCTAAACAGCATATCACTTTCTGCTCCAGATCCATAGTTAGGTGTTTTAAAATCTAATAAGGTAACCCAGTGTTAGGCAATAAGCATGATAAGCCTTACAACAGTGAAAAATTACTTGAAGAGTTTTTCACTTACATGGCATAGAAATCTTAAACCCACATGTCTCACTTTTAAAATACTGTGCACCCTACCCTAGGAGCCTTTAGGTACCACCTTAGGCGTGACTTACCAGTATTAACAAGGAAGGGTTGGGCCTGACGATAGGTTTATTTTAACCGGTCAAAAAGGGTAGCTTAAAACTGCACTCCAGGCTGTAATGGTAGGCTTGAGATACATTTTAAAGTGCTACTCTAGTGTAAGTAAGTAATTTTGATTTGCATCGTTAATTAAAACCATTGCAATACAACCTTTAAAATTTCGTCTACACGCAAGAACGTATACCACTACAAACATTAAAATTTCATCTGCATACATAAAATGATATATATTCTTTTGAAATGTTTCCTTTTAAAATCAATAAAATGGCAATTTTTTTGACAATCATTATTAGAATGAGGTATACCTTGTGGTATAATGTCATTTAAGGGACAATTCAGAGTCAGATTTTGACATTTTCTTTTCCACCACTTTCATAAGCTTCACAAAGCTACAGTTCAACTGCTGGTCAGTGGGTGAAAAGCACACAAGAACTGCTTGTCTTCGTGAGCGTATTCCTAGCTGGTTAAATTGAAATTTAAGCAAACATTTTCGTTCCTCCAGCAATTTGTCGCAGGAACACAACAGATGCGACATATCCTCAGGCGCCATGCCACATAAGGGACAGAGGGATCCCGCCTTATCCTTAAGCCAGTGTGGAAAATGGCAGATACAGGGTAACAGGCCCAATCTGTACTTTAAGAATTTCAAATTAGTAGTTTTTGAGTAGCCCAAGTCAAGGGTCATCCATCCATGAGACCTTTTCGCAAGAGATGCCGTGTCTTCAGTCCATGAGAGATGTTTAATTGTTTTCTTTACTAATTTTTTAACCGTTATATGGTTGGTAGGGGTATTCCAAAGCTTTTCCAAGCCGAGATTCGCCAGACTGTCTTTCAGATACTTGGAGGATGGTGAGGCTGGGCTTCGCTCTAATTCCGACCATAAATAATCATTTAAGGTACCCTTATTGGCTTTCCGGACTTTGTCCCACACGGTTATGCCAGGAGCTGTTTCTGGCCACCAAACTCAAGCCTAACTTGAGCTTGGGATGTGTATTTAGGCAGACTGAAAATAATCCTGTATGCAGCTGTAACTGTATTGTCCATAATCATTGCATCTCTGCCTCTCTGTACTTCACTCCCATAAGTAATTGTTGGCAGGAGCTTGGCTCATATTACTTGTGACAGGGACAGGAGGGAGGGGCTAGTAAGTTTACGATTTAGTGCTTTTAAAGAGATTGCTACAGCAATGCCTTTACCTCTAATGCTAGCTTTCTGAGTAGTAAACTGGCTGCCATTGTCAATTTTAACTCCGAGGTATTTGTACACTCACGTATCCTCAACAAGGGTATGATTCCAAAACCAAGTGTAGGAATTTTTCCTTTTCTTGTTAATTGACATTGTCTGAGTTTTCTCCAGATTTATTGTCAGTTGGTTTGCAACCAAATATCTCTTTGTAGCATCCACAAGGTGTTGCAGCCCTACTCTTGTACGGCTGATTAGGACTATGTCATCTGCATAGAAAAGACTTGGCAATGTTAGCCCTCCTAATTTGGGTGCATGAGAGTTGCAACTATTGAGGATCGGAACAAGATCACCTAAAAACAAGGTAAAAAGTGTTAGAGCCTAACACAACCCTGTTTGAGACCTTTATTGGTTGAAATACGTCTTGACAGGTGGGAACCATCACCCAGCTTTACCTGGATCCATGTCTCAGTGTGCAAGTTGATCAGCAGATCTAACAGTGGCCTTGATTTCCCCCACCTATTCAGTTTGAACCATAATAGGTTCCAGTTAATGTGATCGGAAGCAGCCTTATAATCTATAAAGCAAAAGTGGATGGGCATTTTAGTTGTTTTGGCCTTGTCAATTAGCAGACACATGGTTAAAATATTGGTAGTTGTCCCAACCGATTTAGCAAAGCCAGTCTGGTTAACCGGAATTTGGGATTTCTCTGCGGCCCAGGCCTGCAATTCCTCCAAAAGTAGCCCAGCAAAATACTTTGCCTCGTTGTCCATAAGGGTGACCAATCTATAATTTTGTGGTAGAGACTTGTCCCCAGATTTAAAAATCAGAGAAATGATAGAGCCCTTCCAGGAGCAGGGCAATATTTTGAAGAGCTTAATTTTTTTTTAAAGTGGCTCGAGTGCTGCAGCCCATTCATTTTCCTCCTGTTTGCAAAGAATAGGCAGAATTCCATTCGAGCCTGGCGCCCCCTCTTTTATTCCTTTTTTAATTTGGCGCTTAATTATTTTTTGTAAATTCATTACTCCTTCAATCATGGGTGGTATGTGGCCTTATTGTCTGCAATGGCTCCTGTACGGTAACTTTGAGTTGTTGTTGTCGGTTTCTGTCTCCCAGTGGAAATCTCCGTCTTGATTAAAGTGATTTTTAAGATGGTTTGCCCATACGACTTCTGTGATATTTGAGGAGACTCCATCATGCCTAGGTTTTATGAAGGAATTTATTGTTTTTCCAAATTTCGCGCCATCATATCTGCATGTAGTTGTACCCACATGTTATCCTCCACAGATCTGTTCGCTTCCCATTTTGTTTTTTTCAGTGACGCCTTTAATTCCCGTAGAAGATCGTATTTCACTGTATCCATTGGGTTACGCCTAAGTTGTCGTATTGTCTGATAGATTGATTTTCTTGTATGCCTGATCTTCTCTTTATGTTCCCTTGTAAATTGTTTCATGTTGCTGCGGATCAGTCCCCTTTGCAATTTAGGACTTGTAAGGTAAGCTGTCATAGTTGTTAAAAATTTCTCCCATTTCTCGACTTCGCAAGGACCAGTTCTATCCTCAAAGTGCTGCTTAGCCTTTACTAGCATGCTTTCATCGCTCCCTGCCGAGTACTTGATCGTTTTATAGTTGATGGTGTAAACTGAGTCTTTGGGTACTAAGGTTTTCTCAAATTTTGGTTTGCTAATAATAAGAGCAATTTCATGGGGCAGTGATCACTGTCAGCTTTCTCCCCTATCTGAAATGAGGCCATTTGATGGAATAAGGATAATGAAATAAAGGTGTAATCCAGTATATTATTGGTTCTTGTTGAATGAAATGTAGTCGCGGGGGGGTTGTCTCCAATAAATCTCCCGTTTAATGCTCTGATGTTGAAAGTTTCGAGATTCGCCAATATCTGTCTGTCTAGCTTGGAGTGTTTAGATATTTGCAGCTACGATGAAATAAATTCTCATCGTCTGTCGAGTTTCCCATGTGATTAAGATTATAGTCCCCAGTGATCATAAGGTCTGTTGACGGTGTTTCCGTTATACACTCCTCCAGGAACTTGCATAGTTCTTTCACGGCCTTTAATTTTCTCTTTGGATGAATGTAGACATTGATGAATGTAAGATTTATTCCTCCCATGCCTGGTTGCATAATGGAGAGGTTTACTGCCATTTGCTCCGGAGAAGTTGGTCCAACTTCTTTGACCACATAGGCACTTGTGGCTGAAATGTAGGTCACTAGACCACCTTGAGGGTGTCCATGTTTTGATGTCCTTGTTGCACTAGTAAAGAAACGCAAAAATCCGTGAAGGTGCGGAGGCTCTGCTTGCCATGTTTCTTGTAGTGCCACAATATCAAAAGATTTTATGTAACTGACTAAGTCTGAATCGGACATTTTGGAGGCCAGGCCATTGATGCTCCATGAACATATACTAAAATGGTTACCCCCACTCGTTCTTGAGAGTGTACTTGTTTGTCAATTTACATGATTGTTTATGGTTCTGGCGATTCATCTTAGATTGGTTAGTCCTGTTGGGGATGATGTGCCATCGTGAGTACTTCCAGTGGCTAGAAGATGTTCCACATTTCTTGCACCGTCTCTCCCTATTGCTCCTCTAAGTACTGATATTCTGTGTCTTTTGGCAGAGTTCTGTTCTCCGTCTGTTCCTACTGGAATTAGTAGTTCGGATATCTTGGTTTTATATAAGGAGCTATTATCCTACAATTTTTGAAAGTTTGAGCCTCTGCCAGTATTTTGTGTGCAACTAGAGATGTTGTCCAAGTTGCTTTTGTTTTTTCACCACTTGTTACATCGTTAGCTATGAAGTCGATTGAAGCCTGGTCCAAAGTTGTTACACCTGCCAGAGAGGGAATATCAGACAGCAGTCGTAAAATATTGCCTCTATTCAGTATATATAGTCCTACCTTTTGAGATATAGTCTGGTTAAGCCATATAGTGTTTGTTACATTACTTGAATCTTCGGGGTTCCTGATCTCTTTATTGACATTTCTTCCTTGTAAGAGTTCATGACCTTGTGTTGCTGTCAGTGTTGCTTGATATGAGGAGGAAGCTGCTACGTTGCACACTTTCTGACAAAATATTTGTTGTCCTCTTGTGTTTGACTTTTGGCCCTCCTCTTCATGCCCGGGGGCAACTAACGTGGTTCCCAGATACAATAAGTGTGCCTGTGTTTCATTTCTCTGGTTTACCCTGTGTGTAGATGTAGTCTTGAGACCCTTGAGACCCTACGGGTATGTAGCGCGCTTTATAAGTGTCACTGATTGATAGTCAATTGCCTGATGGGAGCCAGTTCGCTGTCATATGTCTCATTAAAGTCGCATCGTGTTGTATTTCCTAGTTGAGGTAGTGTATGCTGATCGCTTTCACTCTCAAGCTTTACTGCCATAGAGTGTGCAGTGTTTATTGTTTTATTGGTGATAGAATGAGTCCTGGCGTTGCACTTTTGTCATTGTTTCTGGACTGGCTCAATTAATGTGTTTTCTTTTTTAGTTGGTAGTGGAAACAAGCTGGTCCCTTCCTGATGTAGGGCTTCTGCTTCTTCATTCTTATTGACGTCTTTTTCAGGTTCGAGTTTGCATTGTTCTGATGGCAATGACGACCCAAAAAGACGCTTGAAACCTTCTTGATTTAAAAAAATGTTGGTTCCTGCCTTTGTTTTGCGTTAATTTGTTTGTCTATCTTTACTTCCATTGAGACTGCAGACGGCTCATCGTCTGCTGTTTCGGTTTCTTTGGCTTCTTCGTTCTCGATCGTGTGAGTCTGTGGATCCTTTTTCCTAGGGCATACCTTTTTTTTTTTTTGATAATCAATTTTATTGAAAGTTTTTATCACAACATACAAATTCATTGGTTGCAGTTTACTAATAACCAGGATAACCATGACTTTACGTGACAGAAAAAGGCGTTCCATCAGAGCATAACCCGGCAGTCCATATGGTAGATACAGTTGTACACAGAGTAAAACACATATAGGCAGACCATCAAGGTGGAAGCATATTGAACCATTTACCCCACACTTTACTAAGTAGGTCAGGGCGAGCCCGGGCTTCGAATAGGGCCTCCTCCTGGATCCCGCACCAGTCCACCCCTCTCCTCCAGCCTTTAACAGAGGGCGCATTAGCCAGGGACCAGTGCGTAGCTACATCTCTCTTGGCAACCCCCACGGCTGTCCCCAACAGGCGCTTGTCCGCCCTAGAGCCATCCAGACCATCAAACACCCCTAGCAGCATACGCCGCGGATCATGGGGAACCTCTTGCTCCATCCCCCCCCCCTCCCAAAGGGTGCCTGCACTGGACAACACCATACCATGTGATAAAAATCGGCAGGGGCAGAGGCACAGCCTGCACGCGCCTAGGGCATACTTTTTAATGGATTTTGTTAATTCTGTATTTATCGGATTGACCATTTCGTTCCCAGTACGACTGCAGGCCCACTGGAGACTTACAATTAAATTAAATGTGTCAATCAAGTGTTGTCAAATGTTACTCTGTTTGAAGGACAGAGCACCAACACGTTAACACTGGTTAGCAGGAGTGAAGACAAAAGGTTTGAGGGACGGGATGCCACGCCAAGGATGTAAGGTCTAACAGCAATTTATAATCCATAGTGTCTCCTTTAAATAGGTTCAGTCTTTACCTACAAATGCTAGCAGTGGCTTACATATTGTTGACCAGGATCTGCTCCAGAAAACTGATTTAGTTTAAACATGAGGGCATGCCAAGACGGAACGCGCGCTCAGGTCAAACAAACATCTTATTAATACAAAAATATGCGCACACATATCGGCTCAACAAACCTTCATCTAAAGATCATGCAAGTCTCTGTTAGCTAAATCTCTGTGTGAAAATACACAAGTCGGTTTTGTTTAATGGCAATGTTTAATTATTTACTTGGTAGAAAAATACATGCTTTTTTACACTTAACATTCTTCAGGTTTCACTTCTCAGCCTTACCATATTCAAAAACAATATGAGCTGCTAGTTTTGAACAACCAAGCCCTTTCTTTGTTTATACAAAAAGCAATGTCTAAATTCTTATGTAAGCTCCCTCTTGAAAACATTGCATAAAAACATGACATAAGGGGAAGAAATGAATTTTACTTTCATGACAGTCAATCCTAAATGTTTCTCTGGTCACATTATCATCCTCATTTGTTTTATTCGAATTCTGCATCAACCTAGCTGGTTGTCGCAAATGCACACTAAATTTGAAAAACAAGACCTTTTAAGCATTGGATTATTTCGTAATGGAACTCCCTTGTTGACTTTAAGCCAAACAATGACACTACCATATACAACTTTTGATGAATACTAGGCGCCTTCTCTCTACAGTCATTTTACAGGGGCTTGGATTGATCAGTGAGATTTGTGGGGTGTCAATCTCAAATATTCCAACTAAAAAAGAAGAGTGCTGCATGATGGAGCGGTGAGTTGACCAAGGTTCGGGATGGACTGTTTTCGGGAAGAAAGGGATCAGTACTGACTTGTGTTAGGTGGTCTTCTCTCTAGAGTGGAACAGTGGATGAAAAACAATGATTTGGAGTGCTATCCCGAGTGATGGTCCTTGATAAAATTATGTGCAAGCGTTCATCCCTTCACCTTTTGGGTGTTTGACTGCCAGTAGTAGTATACCTGGAAAACAAACCTTGGCATTGCTTTCCAAGCCTACTACTGCCAATGTTTGTGAATTCCAAAAAGTAGTCAATTTGAACCCATTCAAGGAGTAATTCTGCGGTTGCCAATTTACTATTTGATTTCTAAATCAGTCATTTATACATTTACGTTTTCGCTCTAAAAAATGAACACGTTAAAATCTTTATTGTAATGAGAACAACGAGAAAAACTGACAGACATGGCAAACCCGACTCGGGTTCATCAGACCCAACTACCAGGCCAAGAATGCATTTAGTCTGGTGTTCCATCCCAAACACCCTCTCCCCTCCTTCAGCTACGCCCTTGGCTATCCCACCTGGGCCTGATAGTACTCCCTGGGAATTGATGACTGCAGAACTAAGGCCTGGAGTCTCTGCCTTGGAATCCAATTTTCAATGTATTTTCACTGCTTGCACACTTATTCCTCTCCGCTATGAGCAGCATTGATGGTAAAGTTGTTAAATTGGTGTATGTAGGCAGGGCTTCATATTTCCACTTCTCACCTCTTGCTAACCACTTTATCTGGTGAGTGACAGCCCCTTGTGCTAAGCCCAAGTTGCAAACAGAGGTGGGTGCAAATTAATATGGCGAGCTGAGTCAGAGGTGTGGCTTGGCTCTAAGAGTCCATGCGTGACCCAAGCCATAAAAACCTCTTGCATGTATAACATGCAAATACCATCATTTTAAAATATTATGCAGTCTCTTCAATTTATTTTATTTCTTTAACCTGTAGAAGCATTTTAATTTTAATACATCTGATTGTATTACTGCATAGACATTTATTCATAGTATTGATTTTTATTCATAAACCTAAAAACATTAATGGCCCACCCCCCTTTGCCCCTCCCCTAAAAACGATGCCATTCGTGAACTAAGAGGCAGGTTAGTAGTCCTGTAAACCCTAAACGTGGCCTAGATTCTTCTCATAGTTGGAACAACATTGTAGTCTATTTTATCAATCCTGAGAGGTTCTTGTGCATCACACATCCTGAACTGAGGTATTTAAAAATGCTCCTATATGTGATGTTAACGAAAAGGGAGCGTCTATGACATAAAATGTTTGACAAGGAACACACAATTTGGATAGGCAGGGAAACCAGTTTTGATTACAGGTAATCTGCTTTCACATTTTGAAATTCAGCCACCAGATGAACATCTGTCTCTCTCGCTCCTGTTTTTACATCAAATATCACGGTTTTGTCATTCTATTCCTGGTACACTACGAGAGTAACTGACACAGACACAGCAGGCCTGACTAGTGTCCCCTGACTGTACTACAAAGCCAACAGTGTATTTGTAAACGTGTTTCACCCATTGTGACACTCCAGACAGAAGCCCACCTAATGCAAATTGGTATTCACTCTGTTTCTTATTGGAAAAATGAATCCCAATCTTTCGTCTTATCACCCCTCCACCCTCCGGACCCCTTTTTCTTTTGTTGGGAGATTTGAGATCCACACGTCACCCTCCCCCGAATGGTACTGACTAAGCTTTTCCCTGGCTGCATAGTGCCGTTCATGGGTACTCTCAAACCTTTTCCCAGGGGTCAAAAGTTTGGGCTTTAGTTTGACCAGCAGGGTTGGGGTCGGGATGGTGTGGGCATAAAGTGGGTGCAGGGGAAGCGAAGCATGTACATCTAGTAGTTGAACTGAAATGCACAATGTGAAACCAGAAAACATGGGACTTATCCCAGCTTCACCGGGGTATGCATTATTCTCCGTAGGAACACCTAGATAGGTGTCATGCTTCATCATTGGGCTTTTGCTCCACGGCGGGCTGGCGCTGAAATGCCCGACGGGCACCCTCAATAAGGGGCTCTTTACCGGAGATCTTTTTATAAGCAGTATGGTGAACTGTGTGTGTGGGTAAAGTGGTAGATTGGTGTGTTTTAAGTAAATATGTGAACGAGTGGGATAAAATAGAACAGGGGTACTCCACAGAAATATTTTAATGCATTAGTCCTACTGCCTATGTTAAAATATGTGGTGCTACCTCTATATATAGGAATCCCAGCTTCCCCACTTGACCAAATTGTGTGATCACGGGCAACTGTTTTGTTCCAATTTTCCTACTGTTTCTGTATTATCATATATAAGAGGACCTCGAAATACATTACTTCAGGATTTGTGCTGTACAAAACCTGCTCCTGTGTTTGGATTTGATCATTAATGGCATTGTTGTCAGGGTGGGCGTGGGAGGGGGGATAATGAACGTCTCTAAAGTCATGTTTGAAAACAATCACTTTAAAAAAAAAATCTTCTGAATGTATTGCTAAAATCTGCTTTAGTAAGGTGAAACAGTTCTGCGGGTTAATGAAATACATTTTTTGAATTTTGAAGAGTATCATATTTTTACAAGCTTGCTGTCATTTAAAATGAAGGTATTCCTAAAGGTAATGGGTACAGTACACCCCAGTTAATTCTTTTCTTTAACTAAAAATAAACTTTAAGGCAATGCTTGCTGCTTATTTACATTTTTTTAAATGTTAGAGCGGAGTTCAGTAAACAGCAGCCCAGTGCTATTGTAGCCCAGGGCGCTGTATGTAAAGGTTAGGAGGGCTGCAAAAGGCCTCCCAAGCTGTACATTGAGTATCACTGTGTAGTTAGTCCTGAAGAGAAAGCTAGTGATACTGAGCTGGTGGTCTTCATTGTGTTATCCACTGCCTACCAAAAGGTTAGCAGCGAGCCGCAGGATTTTTTTTTTTTAGTCCTCATTTCACCATTGGCAAGTGAAAATAAACACTTACAACCCCATTCCGTCCTGGGCGCCCATGGTTGATGCTCTTGCTTTCACCTGGATCCGACCCGGCCTGCCCCTTTGTTCCGAGGCTTGGTGTAATCATAGGACCTTTCGGGGCATTATACCAGCCTCATTTCTTTTCCCCATTCTATCAAAGAATCCCAATGTGTGCTATTTACATTATGTGCTATACCAGATTCTAAACGTGCGATTCTCAGTGCTGCTCAAAGCCAGTTTTCATATAGAAGAGGACTAGTATCCTTCCATAGCTTGCAGATCTCTCTACGGGCAATAAGAATAAGGCTAAAAAATAAAGCCACTTGTATCCCCCTTAACCCACTAATAAGATCAATGTCCAAAGCAACAACTCTAACTATATTCAAACTCAGTTTAACTTTAAAAATACTCTCCATAGCCTTCTCCACAGTAACCCAAAAAGGACCCAAGATATGACAGACATAGAAAACATGGATGTCATCTGCCTCAACTAGTCCACATCTAGGGCGCAAAGGGGATGGGCTCACGAACTTTGCAATTTTTTTCGCCGTGTAGTATAGCCTGTTGATGGCATAAAAATGATTTTTCTTAAGAGAGGCAGACCTAACATACTTATACAAAATTTGGAGAGATGTATCGTAAAGGGTAGCTGAGGCGGCCTCCAGCCTAGAAGAGTTCCAGACTTGATATAAAGGGGGGGGGCCTGTATTTCCTCCGCCTCAAGCATTTTTCTGTACCAGAATCCCACTTCCCTCTTCCTAGAGCCAGGAGATTGGAGAGCGAACTTGATATCCCAGTTACCACCAATGTTCTCCTTCTCAGCGGAAAACCAGGAACAAAGTTGAATATATTTAAATCTGGAGAAGGAGTCCCCAATCTTTGATCTCAAAACCTCCCAAGGAAGAACCCCTTCTGATGTTACTAGGTCCGACCATATTGTTATCCCTGCTCTCCTAAAGTGAAGGGACAGACTATCCCCAAGGCATAATGGCAGGCCAGGAGACTCCCAAATTGGGGCGAAGTCGGAGTAGTATTTTATGCCCCATCTTCCTTTAACTCTATTCCATACTGAAAGGGCGAGTTTTAATACCTTGAGGCGTACCTTTTTGTAGAATTTTGGCGCGCCAAATTTATACAGAAAGCCAGACCCGCCTCCCTCTTGATCAACCATTATATTCAAGATCTGCCCCAAAGGGGCTGTGAGAAGGCTTCGGATGTTTTTCAGCTGAAAGGAGAAAGCATACCAAAGGACATCCAGAAGCGCAAGTCCCTCTTTCAACAGTTTTCTTTTGAGCTTTTTCCATGATAACATGGAATTTTTATTTGCCCAGATGAAGCTGCCTATTTTCCCCTGAATTTTTCCAGAATTTTATCGGAAAAAACAGAGGTATTGTATTAAACAAGTATGCCAACTTAGGCAGGATTACCATCTTGAACAAGTTAACACGGCCATATATTGTCAAAGGGAGGTACTGCCATCTCGAGAAAAGGTGATCAATATCTTTACCTACCTTCTTTGTTAGTCTGCGCTATACTATTAAGATCTGATGTTATTATTATACCCAAGTACCTAAACTGGCTGCTTAGAGCTCCCTCCCAGTTGTCAACCCCCAGCACATTATTTCGGTTTTTGAGTTGTTGATCAGATAGCCAGAATACGGGCCGGCGAGCCGCAGGATTATATCATGTGGGTCATATCTCCATTTGGGTCTCTGCATCTTCAGTATCCAAATTTGTGATCCAGGTTCACAGCTTTTGAGGAAACCAATGCCAGCCATGAAGCGGTTTGAAACATCTGCATTTCAATCAGGCCTATCAAAAACCAGCTGTTGTGCTTTTCCAGCAGATTAAACAATTCCTTCACAAATATTCTTCCAAGAGTTTAGGTTGTCATTTCTCTTTTAACATATATTGTAGTGGTTTAGAAAATATTTTTCTTCAAAGTGTTGTAAAGTCCAGATAACTCCCCAGTAAAACCCCCTCTTTTCAAGTACTGGTGTACTGGAGAGTCGGTCATTGGACCAGACATGGGCATAGCTTTGAGCGGAGACCGTATTTTAGTTGTATATATCTCCATTTTTGTTTTGCTTCAATGTGGAATTCTGTTTGCAGTGTTTCAAATGGTTTGCTCTTCCCGGCCACCAGTAACTGGCCAAGTTGTTTAAATTGAGTGTCTGGCCATTCCTTCCAACGTATCCTACGTGCTTCGATCAACATAACAGGATTCCAAATTCCATGTAGGTGCAAAATGCCATTGATCTGAAGTAGTTTGAGTGAACAAATTCAATTATTTTAATAGCAGGTTCTGGGGATCAAGTGATTTTGTGATATTGCAATGTATCATATCATGACCAGGCATGCCGCCCTTTAGATGATTTTCAATGTGCACCAAGTTCATTGTTTTCAGCTCTGTGGAAAAGAAGATTGCCTGGTTTGCAAAATGATGAGCTTTGTAGTATGAATCCATTTAGGTAATTCAGAGGCCTCTGGATGTCATTGCTTCTTGTAATTTGGACATTTTAAGTCTTGGACACCAGGTTCTCCATAGATAGCCTTTAGTCATTTTATCAATACGCTGTAATAGAGCTCTGGGAAGGTCAAGGATGGCATCGCAAATATGTTGGATCTGGGGACCACAACCATTTTTGTTTATTGTTTTCAATCTTCCCCACAGGGTAAGTTGCAAACCAGACCAGACAGTTACATGGTGTTTCTAAGACTCAAGGACTTTCTTCATTTTAATTAAATTGGTAAATCTGTTCATGTTCAAAGTGAGAGCTTTAAGATTCTTTTTATTTGCTTGTGGAAATGTAATAGACAATGTTAAATTATCACAAACGTGATCATTAGATGTTGGACTTGGCCCTTCTGGCGGGTTCAACCCCGAACGTTTTGCCTTTTTAATGGTACATAATTATAGTGATTTCTGGTCTTTGCGCACTTTGACACTGTGTCCCAGTGTAAAGTGTGTGCGCTCTCTGAGTGCGTGTGTGAGATTGGCCTGCCCTCCCATAGGAATGCATTGGAGATATGTGTGTCCATGGTAGTTCCTGAAGTGTGGGGAGGGCAGGGTCGAGTTTGCTATGTGCGGACTCGTGAGATTGAATGTTGCGCAATGATGTGTGCAGATTTATTGTGTCTAGTGTGGAAGCGCCACTTCTAGAAGTTGGCCTGTCTGTGCAGTGAATGTGAATTGACTGTCTGGCTTGTGATTGGCTGGTGTGCCTGGCTCCAGGAGTCAGGGTGGGTCTGCCCCGGTGGTAAATAGAGAGATTTACATCCAGATGGGTGGGAGGAGTGCCCCTGGGCTCTGAATAGGGCTGGGCCTTCCCTCCACAATGCTGGCTCCACCCCCTGTGGTGTGTCCGATACCCCTGATCCATCCTGTGAATAGGGAGAGGGGCTGAGCAAAACAAAGTGCTCAAGAACCAGCTGCATCTGGTTTGCCCCTTGCCTGCACCTTTGACAACAAAGGAAATGTGTGTATAAAAAGAGGCTGTGACCTCATGTAAAATGTTTCCTGACTGGAATCTATCAGGGGTGTGCTGCTGCTGGGGCCCAGTGGAAGGCTTGCCTCCCTGGGCCCTGCCCTACCCCTGGATGCCTGGAGGTCTTGATGGATCCTAACAGGAGGGGGCTGGCTGCTGCTGGGGCCCAGGAGGCACAGCTCTCCTTGCTAGAGTGCCCTGTGTGCTGGGCTCAGCATTGCCCCTCCTCATGCCCAGGACTTCCTGGACCTTGCTCCCTTTATTTCTGCTGTATTCATTGGCCCAGCGAGGGAGAGCTTGGGAGCTGAGCAGCGCTGAGCTGCAGCCCTGGCTGAGGGAATCCCCCTCGTAGGGATTCCCCCCTCCTTTCCTGCCAGCGCGGGTGCCCACCCCGCTTATTTAATTAATTCTAGAGCGGGTTCGCACCCCACTTATTTGTGTACCTTAGCGGGTGCCCACCCTGCTTCTACGTTTTATTTGCGCACTGAGGGTGCCCACCCCTCGTTACTGCCCCCGAGAAGTCACCGCCGCGGCCAGGCGGAAAACCGGAAGACAGGCCGAGCCGCCTGACATGGGGCAGGACTTCCGCTTCCCCAAGGGAAGCTCTGCGCCCACTGCTGGCCTGGAAGAAGGAGGAAGCAGCGCGAGTGTTCCAGGGGCTCCCATGCGCTGGAGGGAGGCCCGGAAGAAGAGGAGCCCGGAGCCTTGAGGGCTCCACTTCCCAAGTCCCGGTCCCGAGGTGGGGGACCGGGCGAAGCCATGCACCTTGTGCAGGCGGGCTCTCGTAGGGAGAGAGAGCCCCGCCGCCTATTGCTGTGGAGGGGGCGCGGGGCACACTGCCGGTGCCCGCCCCCGCTGCTTCTGGAGAGAGAGAGAGAGAGACTCCCCCCGACAGAGCCGGTGAGTAGGGCCGGGGGAGGCAACAGATGTAGTGCCAGCAAGGGCACCGAGTCCAGAGCGGCCCCGGGTGCTCAGTGGGCCGCTCCAACAGCGAGGGGCTAAATCAAGAAAAGGGGCCCCCTTGGGGGTCATGTTAGGGTAGTTTCTTCAACATCATTTTCAACCTCACTCTGAGTCATTATGTAAATGTAGAATGTAATTCTGGACTTTGTATTTGCCATGTCAAATGATGTTAAATTGCAAATTGTATTTGCCAAGGTTTGTTATGAGAAAGCTTTCTTGGGATTGCCAATGTTTGTTTCTTGAATTGCCAATGCTTCTTTCTCATTTGGAAGTATTAAAGGTTCACACATCAAGGCATGTGTTAGGCAGCATTTAGTTAACTCTGCACGTTGACTCTAAAGACAGTTAAGCAGAGTCAGACACGTGCAAACTGAAATCCCCTGCCTCATGAAAGAAAGCCCCACCCTTCAGACTCCTATAAAACCCCTGCATGCCAAGTTACAGACGCTTGTGTTCGTTTCCCTTCCTCCTCACCTGCAGTCCAGGATTCTTCCTTGGATTCTTCCTCGAAGCCTGTTTCTTGATGGATGCATTCCTCACAGCAGTTGCCATGACAAAGAAAGGACAGGCAGCGCGCTGATTCTTTCAGGTCCGGCAGCATTTCTCTTCCCCTTTATTGTGTTTTTTTCTTTGTCCTTCATAATAGAGACACAGACCTCACATGCCAAGATCATCCTAGAGAGCGAAGCAGATTGTAGGAGGGTCTTTTTCAGTTTATTGTTTTATCCACTTCCCCCTTCCCTTGGGATTTTGATCTGATGTGATTGTAATTAGTAATCAGTAATTCCGGATCAATTTCCTAGGGGCAGATGAGAATAATCTACACATCTTTCAAGGTGAACCACCTGGATTCTCAGGTGAGTGAGGGCTTCAACAGGTGACCCCAGGCACCAGAGTGGTGCCCTGTCTCAGAGCGGCCCCAGATGGCAGTGGGCCGCTCCAACGTGATGTTTATTCTAGGAGCTAGGTGACTCCCCCGCCCTCCTTTATTTTACAGAGCCAGATGGCTCCAACAAAGGCCCCAATTATCGCAAAAGCCCCAGTGGGGGTCCCGAGGGCCAGAGGGGCCTGTGTTCTTGCCCCTGAGGGCCCCAGTTGTTCTAGATCCTAGGAGGGCTCCCAATGGGTAATCTATTTGTCTTGAGAGCCAGAGGGCTCCAGAAGTTGGTGCAGTTTTGCTCCTAAGGGCCAGTGAGGGCCCCTGTTGCAGTTTTGATTCACAGCTGCCCAGCAAGTAGTGGGCAGCTGCACAGTTTAGGTCTTTCAGGGAACTTGTTCTTTGGACTCAGGAGTGAGTCGCACTCCTTCGCCCCTACTTTGGCCTTCCCCAGCTGCACAGCACTTAGTACCAGCTTGAGCGTTTAGGCCCCAGTTCATTGTCCTCAGCTGCCCAGCAAGTAGTGGGCAGCTGCCACTTTTAGGTTTTCGCGCAGTGGCGCAACCTGGACCTTGATGTGAATTATGTGCTAATGCTTTGGGTGTTAGGAAATGTACTGTGTGTAGTATGTTTTGCGCACTCCATGTTTGATGCCTCTAGATATAGGACGTTGTTTTACCTGTTTAGGTATGTTAGGGAGATTGTACTTCCCTGTGTGATTTACTCCCCTAGTGTAAGGTTTTATTTAGGTTGTGAGAGTCTAATGTAGTTAGACTGGTGGGATACTGTGTATGATGGATTTCATTGCACAGACTGTTACAAGTGCAGTGATTATCAGTGTTTACTGGCTGTACGTTCTATGACCTATTTTTACTTGTATGTTTTAGTTCACCTTTACCAAGTTCACTTTGTGATGATTCTGACAGTGGTCCATGTGGCCCTGTCAGGTGTACATAATCCCTTGTAAATATTGCCCGTGCCAGTTGGCACAATATATGTGGTGTGATTACTATCTGATGTGTTTTGATAATACAAAGGCTATTTTTAACTTTGTGTGGAGTTCCTTTTGTGGGGGGCCTGGGATGTTGTTGCTGGTGGGTGCGTGCGCAAATGCTTTACATATTGCCTCCGGGATAAGCCTTACTGCTCGTGCCAAGCTACCAAGGGGGTGAGCAGGGGTTATCTTTCGTGTGTAACTCCCTTGCCCTGACTAGAGTGGTGGTTTCTGCCTGGCTTTGGCACAAGCCTCAGCCAACCAGAAATCCCATTTCTAACATTAGAGATTGGTGATGTGGTAGTTACATTTAATATCTGAAGTCTCGTGTCACTATGAGAATATATATATATTAGCAGGGTACACAGGAACTGATTTTGTAGAGCTGTTTCAGTAAGGCACAGTAAGTTTCAGTGAATAATCACTAGAAGAAAAAGAACCTTTGGCAACAGATTCCTTGCTGGGTTATACAGGAGAGGTAAGCACAGAAGGTATTGCATGAAAGTGAGAGAGAGAGAGATATAATCAATCAACTTTAAATGGCTGGCTATCCCTCTATAGAAGCTGCGTACAACCTAGCATTATTTTTCCCACTCAAGGTAGAATCTATTAGAACCATCTATTATATCCAACAAGTTTAGCATTTTCTGTATGTATCTGAGTCTAAGTAAGTAAGTATTTTTTATTTGCATAGTTAATTAAAACCATTGCAATACACCTTTAAAATGTCGTCTACATGCAAGAATGTATGTATCTGAGTCTATCTAGGGCTATTTAAACCCTTTCTTTAAAAAACATCAATGCAGGCCCTGATACATGGTGCTGGAATAGCTTGAACATAGCCAAGAGGCAGAAGAGCACTGTAGAGGCTCTATTAGTGACCACTGTTGCCTGTTCTTTAGTAGATACTGACAATATGATGGCTTTAAGTTCTGCCAGGATAGAATCTAAAGTAGCAGCTGCCTTGTTTTTTGTTGATGGGGTTGTTATTGGAGCACCATCTGAAGTGCACCTCTGAAAAAAGGAGTTGTCTGTGAGTATACCACCAGACATAGGAAGGGAACCACTGGTACATCATGCTTGTGTAGAAACAAGGTTCTCTTCTTCTGAAGGCCAATGGTATAATATTGCCCTGTTTCATGCCTTTCAGCCTTTCTCAGGTTAATTTTTATCTGTCCAATATTACTGAGTATTTATTATGACTTGATGAATGCTTTCTAAACTACAAGTGCCTTATAGAACCATTCAGTTTTGTAATTGTTCAGAGAACAATCTGCATCTGCAGCAATTCAGCGACGTCGACAAAGTTATGTCTGCTAGTTATGCGTCACTTATGCAAGTCAACAGATGACATTCAGCCAACTAACTCTTGAAGTCACTCAGGTAGCTTGGGATGACGGGAGCAGGTGCAGTCCTCCTTGTCAGAGAGCAGGGCAGTCCTCTGGAGAACAAGGCAGGCCTCATTCAGCAGAACAGTCCTCTTAAGAACAAAGCAGGCCACAAGCAGTAAGGCAGTCCTCTGGGGAACAAGGCAAGCCTCTCGCAGCCGTGCAGTCTTCTAGGGAACAAGGCAGTTATACCTCTGCAATGTCCACAGGTCCAGGAGTGTACTGATGGGTGACTCAGGAGGTCCAAAAATTATAACAAGTGCCAGCCTTTGAAATGGGGCAATCTCCTACACTACCCCAACATCTGGTTGTGGAAAATTCCTTTCTTCCTTCACCTGCCAACTCTCCAAGATGTCTTGGGTGACAAAAGGCCAGTGTCAGATTCAATTGTGTGTGTGTGATGGAGGCCGTTCTTTGACACGTAAGTGGGGCAGGGAGCAGCTAAATTCCCAGCCATCCTGGCAGGATGGTCCATCCTGACAACACATAGTCCCCCTTTATCTCGCTGTCTAGGAGGAATACAGAGAGCCCAAAAGCTAAGCTATTCACAGCCATGTTAAAGTGCTACTTAAGTGGGTGGCACAATGAGTGCTTTAGGCTCACTAGTAGAATTTAATTTACAGGCCCTGGGTACATGTAGTACCATTTACTAGGAACTTACAAGAAAATTAAATGAGCCAATTCAGTGTAGGCCACTTTTACAATGTATTAGTGAGAGATCACTTTGGCACTGGTTAGCTGTGGTAAAGTGCACAGAGTTCTAATACTAAGGCTATCTGACATTTCTGTCTCCTCACTTGCAACAACACTCTCTGAATCATTGTGAAAGGTGAAAAAGCATTACCATTTATTCCTTTCCAATTCTGACTGAAAGCATCTGCCCCTATATTCTCATTCCCTGACAAATACTATACTTTAAAAATGATCTTGTATACCAGACAAAGCTCCTACATCCCCTAAACTATCTCTGATCAATTCTTTGATCTGCTTCTTCCTATCTTGCATATGTAAGTTGCTTTTGTAAAATTGTCCAGCCTCAGTAACACTGACCACCCCTGGACCTGCTTTCTTAAACTGCAAAGTGCAAAAAAAGTCTGATTCATCTTCAAATAATTTATATGCTCCTCTCTCTCCTCTATCTTCCATTTCCCACCCCTCTCTTGCTCTAAAAACATTGCTCCCAAACCTAAATTGCTCATGTCTGCCTTTAGCACATAATCTGTGTGTGTTAAAAAAAATTGCATGCTTCCAAATTTTCCGAAAACCAAACACTGTTTCCTTTGAAACCATCACTTTGTCTCCAAACCAGAGACCATTTTGCAGAGCCAAATTCTTCATGTGTTGCAAAGCTCTGTAATATAATGGTTCTGGGAAAACTCCCTGTATTGACAATGATAAAAGGTCAATCACACAAGCTAGTTCCCTAAAACCTCTACCTATTTCCTAACAAGTGTTTTACCTCACGATTTATCAGCTTCACTTTCTTCTCTGGTAATTGATACTGCACCATCATCATGTCTTTAGCAAATCTTACTCTATCTACCGCGAGGGTATCAAATTGACTTCTCCTGATTCAAAATGATCCTAATATCTTCAACAATTCATTGACTACTACCAACTGGGGTTTTAACACCTACACATCCTGACTCCTCAGCAGATTGTCATATAAACAGCTTATCATTTGTATCCCTTACTCTTTTAAGTTTCCTACAATGAGTTGTAGAACCTTTGTAAAGCATCAAGGAGCAGCTAACAGCCCAAAGGGCAAACATCGGAACTGGTATAATTTATCCTTTTGGGGAGAGGATGTAGCCTTACGGCTACAGTGGTCAACCTCTAAGCTATGGTAACCGGGTTTGAGTCTTGGCAAAGACGCTCAACATCCTGTGATTCAGGGCAAATCACTTAATCTCCACAATCCTAACAAAAATGAATGTGTCCATCTGTAACAAAACCAGTGCTCATGTAAAGTGCTCTGCTACCTGATATCCTCGGGTTTAGTTTGCGCTATATCAAACTAAAAAAAATAGCATTTGAATTGTGAAGCAAGCATCGTTCAGATTCAGTTTCACCATCCATTTTCCTTCCTGCAACATGTCTCTTCACAGATGTGTTCAGTCTTTTTTTAAATATCTGTATGTGACAAAATAATTCAGACTTCTCAAGTGCATTACCCACCATCAACCCTTGACTTACTTTCTCACCAGAAACAGAATACTCACAATTCCTTTTTCCCTGTTGTTTACCATCCTTATTGCACCTGTTTCAACTTCTGTTCTATTTTGACCCCCACAGTCTCCCTCTGAACCTGTTGAAAATTGTACTGGGTGATGTGATGACTGTGTTTGCTGGAATGATAATGCGACAAACAGGACTACGCGTGCCGAAATGCATAAAACTCATATATATATATATATATATATATATATATATATATATAGAGTTTTATGTACCTTAACTATTCTTACAGTGCGTGGTAAAGGCATACGCGTGAAAGTCATCTGTGTGCAAAGGCTGCATGATAAAGACGTGTGTTAAAGGCATGCATTGTAAAAGCTGCTTATTAATCATTTAAAATAAAACACCCTTTTTTGTGTTTGCCATGTGGCTTTATTATTGTGTCCTATTGTCTTCTGTTGTATCATACAAATGTTTTCAGGCGGCAAAAGCAAAACTCTCCAGTATTCTGATTCTATCCGCAAGTCCAAGTTTTGTTCCTTGCATTTCGGCACGTGTAGTCCTGTTTGTCGCAATATCATTCCAGCAAACACAGTCATCACATCACCCAGTACAATTTTCAACAGGTTCAGAGGGAGACTGTGGGGGTCAAAATATATATATATATATATATATATATATCCTACTGCCGGTCGCCAGTAGGTAGTTATAGTTCTCAAATTTGCCTCGCGGCGCCCCAGTCTTTCCCGGAAAGTTTGGGGGGGATTTGTCAAGCAGGGGCCGAGAAAAAGGGGGGTCCCAAGACGTGTTTTCCCCATGTTAATTTCCATAGGGCGGTCGACCTCACTTTTAGCCCGAACGGCTGAATGGATTTCCACCAAACTTGGCAAAATTGTAGGGACTGGTAGCCCGATGTGCCTTTGCTATGTCTCAAGATATGTGCTCCAGTGGATCTTGAGTAATTTAAGTTAAAAAAATATATATATATCTATAAGCGCTCCCCGGTACGCGCACCGGGGCTCTAACCAGCGCGCTACGCGAGTTCGCGAGCGGAAAGCTGATTGACTCTCGGGTGTCTGTCAACATTCCAAACAGTCCGGAGCGGCCGCCATCTTGTGTCTCAGTAGGATCGAGACACAAGAGGTGGCAAAAATAAAGGGGGAAATGACCATAAGGGGGCAGAGTAGACCCCCCCCTTTATCCCCTAGGTTTGATGTGGGGGCTATAAAAGGGCCCTGCGGGACAAAAACATTTTTTAAATTTTTTTTTTGATTTGCGCGGGGGAGCTCCCGGTACGCGCACAGCGGAGCGTACCAGGGAGCGTACAATGGGGAAAAAAGAATGATAGAGTTTTTAAAAAATGTAGCCTTTTTTTATAAATTGGAGGTAGTTATGAAAATAACTGTTTTTTTTCTTCTTTTTGTTGTTTTATATTTTTTTAATGTTTTTTTGAACATTTTGTACTTTTTTTGGCTTTTATGAACTATTTTATATTTTTTTGTTATTTTTATGGGGAGAAACAAAAAACAGGGAATTGAAAACTGCTCAACTGGAGCAAAAAAAAAACATGAAAATATTATGGATTTTTGGGGCATTTGTGGTTGTCACCAGCACAGTTGATGAGTGTTATGCTTTGCTCACCATAGGTGATGGTCTTACCACAAAAAATACAAGAGATCTTATATTGCCCAAACTTTTGTTGAATGTGTGGGACCATCTCCCTTGTTTCTGGTCCCGATGGAGTGGGTTGCTTTCGTTTGGAGGTGCTGGGTGAAGAATGGGGAGGGTTGCTGGCCAGTTCTCTCACCTCTGCCGCAGCATAGTTGTTGGGATGCTTGCGCTGCATGTGTCAAATCATGGTGTTATTACCAAATGAATATTTTTTATCAGGGTTCCCCCTTGAAAGTTCAATGCCACAGATTTGGCAAGTCACCTTTGGCGCATTCACTTTCTTCTTTCCCTCTGGGATGGAAAAAAAACTCCCATACAATGTGCTGCTTTGGCCTGTATGGGGTATTGTCTTCTGGCAGCCACCTCCTCCCCTCATCCTCCTCCTCCTCCTCTTCTTCTTCTTGACCACCAATGTGATGTTGTGGTGGTCCTCTTGGTGGTGGTGGTGGTGGTGGTGCAGATGCTCCAGCTGCTGCTGCTACTGTAGCCATTTTAAAGTACAAAATATTACTCAAAGATCTCCAAACAGGTCTTCCTCAGTCAAAGGACAAAGTCAGAATAAGGAAAAAAGGTGGGGGCTTTCATCATTTGGAAAAAAAAACTGTCCTGAACCAATGAAAAGTGTTATTTTCAGGTCGCATGACCTGGGCTTTCATCATTTGGAAACCAAAACTGTTCTGCACCAATAAAAAGTGTTATTTTCAGGTCACATGACCCGACGCGCTTATGCGACGCGCCCCCGGGCTCGCCCGGAGGCGAGCCCCTGGGCTCGCCCGGAGGCGTGCCCCGGGGCGCGTCGCGTAAGCGCGTCGGATGCTTACGTTGCGCAATCGTATTCGCTCGAGTGCTTCCGGGTGCGCTTACGCCGTGCGTATCACGCGGACGCGGCTACGCGATACATCATGATGATGTTTTCGTTCGCGGCAATAGCGCTAACGGGATGCTCACTGGTGCGCGCCCTGGGGCGCGCCGGAAAACTGCGTTTTCCGGTGCGCACACCGGGGCGCGCTCCAGGTGCGCTCCAGGGCAAAAAATAAATTAAATAGTATTATATAAATATACAATATAGGATTCATTATAAAAAATATTACATTTCATAGGTTTGAGGCCCTATATATAGTTGGGAATTAGCATTTAAAAAACCTATGAAATTCACTGAAAAAACCATAGGTTTCACACCAGTTATAGTTAGGAATTAGCATTTAAAAAACCTATTAAATTCACTGAAAAAACCATAGGTTTCACACCAGTTAAATTTAGCTCGAAATTTTACTGACATAAAATCATAGAAATTCCAACATTATAGTTAGTTGGACTCACTATAACAAGCGCGCCTGCAATGCACTGCTGACTGTCGGACTGGTGTTGGGTCGCACAATAAATTGAAAAAACCTGCACTACCTATGAGTCCTGCCCGTCATTCAAGACATCGAATTGTTTTTGATGTTTGTGCTTACCGAATATATATATATATATATATATATATATATATATATATATATATATATATATATATATATATATATATATATATATACACATCAATTGTGTTTTTTTGGGGGGGAACACCCTTTTTTAGGTTTCGCCTGCACAGCGCTTGTTTTTAATAGAAACTTAAAAGGAATTTACATCCTGGGCAAGCCACTTACATTTCCTCCATTTCTATTGCCTGTAGCAAATTTTCCTGCGTTTACCAATGCTTGTTCCTTATCTGCTTCCCATATTAATTTGCAGGTGCTGAAATACTGTTAACATCCACTTTGGTGGAACTATATTTTCATAAAGTTTTGCCTTTTACTCTTGCAGCATATTTATTACAATTTATCACACAGAGAGATTTGAGTGATTTACTCATAATCACAGGATGTTGCCCGGCGCCACTGAGATTCCCGGGACACCCAGCTCTTGAGTCAGAAGCTCTGGCCACTATACCACATCCTCTCCACTTATGTGTTATCTGTCAGGTAGCTTTCTCCTTCTGCCAGACGATGATTGATGAAAACAGCTCTTTATTCATTACGTATGTGAAATGGATGCATTAGCAATGCTTGTTAATATACTCCTAACCTTCCTTTACCACTAACCTGGAAAATTACCCTTACCACCCTTTACCACTACCCACCCCTAAACCCTAAAATTACCCAATCCTCGTTTTACCACTACCCAACTACCCACCATAAACCCTACATTTAGCCTTACCATTATTATATTATATATCTATCTATCTAGGTCACTCCCCCACCACACAGCTCCGCCTGTGTGTCCTGACCCTGGCGCTGTAAAAGTTGAGGCCCTCCTCCACCGGCAGGCAACCACCTGCGCCTCATCCGTGGTGGCCAGTGGTAGGCCTTAGGTTTGTATCACTGTCGCTGTCTGTCTGTCTTCCCTCTACTGCCCATACTGTCTTCTGGTGTCTGTGACCACTGTTGCCTGTCTAACCCCTGTGCCTGCATTCTTATATGTGCCCATTATCTTGCCTTCAGCTCCCCTGATTGCACTCGTTTTTCCTGCCTTCTGCTCCCCTGATTGTACCCGTTTTTCATGCTTTCTGCTCCCTTGATTCCACTCGTTCTTCTTGCCTTCTGCTCCCCTGAGTGTACTCCTTTTTCTTGCCTCTACTCCCCTTTGTGCCTCTATGCCACTCGTTTCCCCCCATTTTTTGTGACCTTTTCTGCCCCTTCTTGTGACCTTTCTGCCTTTGTGCCACTCGTTTCCCCCCGTTTTTTGTGACCTTTCTGCTCTTTCTTGTGACCTTTCTGCCTCTGTGCCACTCGTTTCCCCCGTTTTCTGTTACCTTTTCTGCCCTTTCTTGTGACCTTTCTGCCTCTGTGCCACTCGTTTCTCCCGTTTTCTGTTACCTTTTCTGCCCTTTCTTGTGACCTTTCTGCCTCTGTGCCACTCGTTTCCCCCTATTTTTTGTGACCTTTTCTGCCCTTTCTTGTGACCTTTGTGCCACTCGTTTCCCCCTGTTTTTTGTGACCTTTCTGTGCTTTTTTGTGACCTTTGACCCTGCTTGCAGGCAGGTCGCCCCCACGCCGCTGCTCGTCACCGCCTCCTTGCTGCCTCCTTGTTTCCTAGGTTTTTCCCTCCCTTCTGCCCTGTGCACCAGTACCCGCCGCCGCTCCCTATCCAACCGTTTCCCGCCGCTGCATCCCTGCCCCCCCTGCACACCCATTCGCCTCCCCGCTCCCGCCTCCCAGGTGCTTCTCCCTCCCAAGCCACCTCATATACAGGCCGAGAAGCAGCCGCACAGGGGACGCGTGCAGCGGGCGCACCGCGCCCATCCGTGCCTGGACCATGCCCAGCACCAGAATCCACTACGACGCCAGCACCCTCCACGCACTCAACGCCGGCCAAAACCACACCTGCTTCCAGGCCGCCCCAAAACGGACACACAGACCCTTCTCCTGCCACACCTGCAGCTTCACCTGCGACAGAACCACCAAACCTCCAAGGACTGGACCCAACCATCTCTGCTGCATACTCCTAAACACCCGCTCCGCACGCAAACACGCTGTCGAGCTCTGGGATTGGCTCAACACCGCCGCCCCAGACGTGGCCTTCCTGACCGAGACCTGGTGGAACGCCTTCTCGGCGCCCGAAATTGGAGGAGGAATAGCCATCGTTTACAAGTCAACCCTCAAGGTCGCCACCCACGCAGACGACACCCTCAACACCGCCGAACACCTGCACTTCTGGATCCACACCGACCCCAACACCACCCTCAGAGGAACACTCATCTACAGACCCTCTGGACTCCAGGCTCAGTTCAGCAACTCCATTGCCGACCTCGCCAGCACCAATGCACTCGCCTCCACGGACAACATCCTCCTCGCAGACCTGAACTTCCACCTCAAGAACAACAACGCAAACTCCGCCACCCTGGTAGACAACCTCGCCAACCTGGGCCTCAGACAACTCGTCACCGCACCTACCCACTCCGCCGGCCACACACTGGATCCCATCTTCTCCACAGGCTCCCACGTCGCCTTCGACCACACCACTGCACTCCACTGGACCGACCAATGCTGTATCCATTTCACTTTCAAGAAACCAACCACGCACCACAGCACCCAACAGCTGCCTCGCCGCTGCTGGAGCAAAGTCACCGAAGACCAGCTGATCACCTCCTTTGCCAAGAACCCACCCACCGAGCCCACCAACCCAGACTCCGCAGCCTGAAACCTCAGACAGTGGATCGACGACAGTGACTACACCCTCCCCCGCTCAAGAAACCCTCCAACAGCCACGCCAACAAGAGAGCCACCTGGTTCCTCGACGAGCTCAAGACCTCTAAATGCGCATGCCGGAAACTGGAGAAGACATGGCTCCACGAATGCACACCGAACAACCACGCAGCCCACAAGGACGCCACCCGCAGACACCACCACCTCATCAGATTAGCCAAGAGATCCTCCTTTCAAGACCGCTTGGATAACAATGCACACAACAGCAAAGAGCTCTTCAGCATCGTAAAGGAACTCTCCAATACCAGCGCCAACGCCAACACATCTTGCCCTCACAAGGACTGTTCGACTCACTAGCCATCTTCTTCCACCGCAAGAACGCTGACATCCACGACAGCTTCAACACCACGACCGCCCAGACTACGACAGACTCTACCTCCCCTGTGAACACCAGCGCCAACCGTCTGACCTCCTGGTCCAACGTCAACGACGACGAGACACGCAAGGTCATGAACTCCATTCACTCAGGATCTCCGTCTGACCCGTGCCCACACCACGTATTCAACAAAGCAGACGCAGCCATCGCACCCCAACTACGGAAGATCATCAACATCTCCTTTGAAACAGCGACATACCCGGACATCCGGAAGCACGCCGAAATCAACGCCCTCCTCAAGAAGCCCAGAGCGGACCCCAAGGACCTCAAGAACTTCCGGCCCATCTCCCTGCTCCCGTTCCCGGCAAAGGTCATCGAGAAAATCGTCAACATGCAACTGGCCCGCCACCTCGAAGACAACAACATCTTGGACCTGTCCCAGTTGGATTCAGACGAAACCGCAGCACCGAGACAGCCCTCATCGTCGCCACAGACGACATCAGGCGCCAACTAGACAACGGTCAAACATCAGACCTCAGCCTCCTGGACCTGTCAGCCACCTTCGACCTGGTCTGCCATCGCACTCTAAAGACACACTTCCTAGAAGCCGGAATCCAAGAGAAGGCTCTTGACTGGACCACGTCCTTCCTCTCCAGCAGAACCCAGAGCGTCCTCCTCCCACCCTTCCAATCCGAAGCCAGCGACATCATCTGCGGCGTCCCCCATGGCTCATCCCTCAGCCCAACACTGTTCAACATCTACATGGCCCCCCTCGCACAAATGGCCCGCCATCACGACCTCAACATCATCTCTTACGCTGACGACACCCAACTCATCCTCTCCCTCACCAAGGACCCACACACCACCAAAAAAACCTCCACGAGGGAATGAAGGCCGTCGCCGATTAGATGAGGAGCAGCCGTCTGAAGCTGAACTCGGACAAGGGGGAGGTCCTCATCCTCGGACCCACACCCTCAGCCTGGTACGACTCCTGGTGGCGGACCACACTGGGAACAGCACCAACACCCACTGACCATGCACGCAATCTAGGATTCATCCTCGACTCCTCCCTCTCCATGTCTAAGCAGGTCAACGCCATCTCCTCCTCCTGCTACAACACCCTCTGCATGCTCCGCAGGATCTACAAGTGGATCCCGACCGAAACAAGAAGAAATGTGACACAGGCCCTCGTCAGCAGCAGACTACGGCAACGCACTCTATGCAGGAATCCCAGCCAAACACCTAAGACGACTACAACGCATCCAAAACGCCTCCGCCCGACTGATCGTCAACGTCCCCTGCCGCAGCCACATCACCCTCTACCTGAGAGACCTACACTGGCTCCCTGTCGACAAGAGGATCACCTTCAAGCTCCTCACCCATGCACACAAAGCACTCCACAACGCCGTACCAGCCTACCTGAACAGCAGACTCAGCTTCCACACCCCTACCCGCCAGCTCCGCTCCGCCAGCCTCGCCTTTGCCGCTGTCCCCCGCATCCAACGAACGACCTCCGGCGGCAGATCCTTCTCCTACCTCGCACCAAGACCTGGAACACCCTCCCTACCCACATACGGCAGACCCAAGACCTACTCTCCTTCAGAAGACTCCTCAAGACCTGGCTCTTCGAGCAGTAGCAGCACCCACCCTCCCCCTAGCGCCTTGGGACCCTCACGGGTAAGTAGCGCGCTTTACAAGTACTCTGATTGATTGATTGATTGATCTATATCTATCTATTTATATATTCACTAAAAAAACATAGGTTTCACACCAGTTATAATTAGGTGGAAATTTAACTCGCATAAAACCATTGAAATTCCCACGTTATAGTTAGTTGGACTCACTATAACTTGCGCGTGCAATGCACTGCTGATGATGTCACATATTACATCACTCATGACATGGTCAGTGACATCACTCATGACATCCCTGATGACATCTCAAATGACATCACTGATGACAACATCCTTGTGACAAAGTGGCAGACCTCCTATCAGCATAAAATAACCTTTGGCACACACATTCAAAAATAGAAACTCACATTTTCTTAAAAAAGGAGAAACCAATACCAATTGCAACAACTTATTAGGTTATTCCAACATCTACATACACATCCACTCATTCACCAACAGTTCTATATAGTCACTCATACATATATTCACTCATCATATGTAGTGAAACACCTATACATCTTGTTACACACCGACAGTCATCCAAAAGTTACTCACACACATACTCACACATGCAAATAAACTATTGATCATCCATTTATTTGCTTATACAGCTATACACACACTACCACCTTACTTCTAAGGAAACTTCCACATACTTACTCTCTTAAACAATCACTTATAGAAACATATACTTATTTAAACAAGAACTCTTTCAATCTCTCACTCTCACATATACTCACTTATATACATCAATACTCACATATAATAGATTAAAACATATGTAGTTACTGATAAAGACACTAGTGAGACAGTCATTCACTCACTAACACACACATATACACACTAAGCCAGTTAACCAATCATTTTTTTTAAAACATCCATTAAGACACTTATTTAAACATTTTCTTCGATCGACCTTTACATGCATGTACTTACTCATCATATGTACTCATACACCTATACATCCTGTTACACACTAATACTCATCCATATAGTTACTCACACACAAATTCACACATGCAAATAAACCATTTACTTGATTATACTGCTATATACTCACCACTACACATACTTCTTCAGAAACGGAAACATATTTACTCTCTTAAACAATCAATTATAAAAACACATACTCACTAACCCACCCATACACACAATCATCCACCCATACAGTCTTGCACACATGCTGTCTTCAAAATACATACAAATAGTGAGTCACTCATTCATGCATCTGTGCTCTAAGTAATATCCCCCACCGAACCATACAGACACTGATACTGATACTCAAAAAAACAACTAATAACCCATATACGCACTCATGTAGCTACTCAACAACCCATGCAGCCACTTATACACAAAGTGAGACAGATACAGATATTTAAATATTTAAACATTACTCGCTAATATATGTATTCACTAAGATACATTTAATAAGTCAGTTAACCAATCAATTTTACACAGAAAAACATCCATTTAGACATTTATTTACCCATTTATTCTTCCATCAACCTTTAGATATACATATATAAAAAATATTTATTTTTCAGAAAGATACACATTCACTGGATGATGTCATCAGTGATGTCATTTGAGATGTCATCAGTGATGTCACTGGCCATGTCATGAGTGATGTAATATGTGACGTCATCAGCAGTGCATTGCACGCGCAAGTTATAGTGAGTCCAACTAACTATAACGTGGGAATTTCAATGGTTTTATGCGAGTAAAATTTCCACCTAACTATAACTGGTGTGAAACCTATGTTTTTTTTAGTGAATTTAATAGGTTTTTTAAATGCTAATTCCTAACTATAACTGGTGTGAAACCTATGGTTTTTTCAGTGAATATATATATATATACATAAATGAAACCCCTCATTTTGTTCCTTTTCAAATTAAATGTATTAAGTGTTACCACTTTATTCCAATCAAGATGACATCAAGTGTGTCATACTTTTGTCATAAGTAAGACTGTTAGCGTTCTCGTTGTTATTTAGAACACTCTGGGACATTCTGTCATTGGGCGATAGTTGGGCTACATCTGGCTGATATTTGGGCTACATTTGGTTTTTTTTGTCTCTGGTGGCCATCTTTGGGCTACATTTGGGCTCTAACATATATATAGCCCAATGTAGCCCAATATATATTTTTTCAAAGTAAATTTTTGTAAAAACCACTGGAGCACATATCTTGCACATCGGGCTACCAGTCCCTACAATTTTGCCAAGTTTGGTGCAAATCCATTCAGCCGTTCAAGCTAAAAGTGAGTTCGACCGTTCTATGGAAATTAACATGGGGAAAACACGTTTTGGGACCCCCCTTTTATCTCCGCCCCCGCTTGATGAATCCCCCCCAAACTTTCAAGGAAGGACCGGAGCTCCGTGAGGCAAATTTGAGGGAATTTTCAGGCAGATTCGTCAACCGACGCCAAAGTTATTCACAATAGAATTTTGAGATTTTGCATTGAAAAAAAATCCTAACTATAACTACCTACTGGCGACCGCCAGTAGGTAATATATATATATATATATATATATATATATATATATATATAAAGTGCTCAAAACTTCGAACCAGTTATCGAAGGAGACGACACAGCGTAGTGGAAGAACCTTCTCTTTATTTCTTAAGTCGCTTACGACGCGTTTCGCCTGACCCAGCAGGCTTGGTCACGATAAAGTTTTGTTTCAAACATACAAACATTTAAAGTGCTCAGTACTCACGTGATGCATCACGTGATTGACAAAATCATAGAGCTAAAAGAGTTATTTACATGGATTCTCTTCGTGCACAACATTAAATTAATGGAGTAATTTCTCGATGTCATTTTGGTGAAAAAAATCAAAGTGCAATATACATAAATAAAGCCATTATTTGAAGCGGTAAAAAACAGTGAAAGAATGGATAAGAAACAATAAATGTATCCTTTTTATGTACCAAATCCTCTATCCCAAATAGGCATATTGACACAGTTTCTTGGAAAACGAATTCAGCCCAAGTGGGCTTTTTGATTCACCAACACCACTTCTATTGGCAATTCATAGTCAATAATCAACATCCAAAATTCATATAGTCTAAATAATACTCCCTTGTGCTCAGAAGAATCACTAGATATTCATTAAAGAATAGAGCCCAAGTGGGCAAACCCAATTAGTTCTATTCGATAACTGTACGAACACATCTCTAAAAACAATTCTGTGTATTTCTACAACTTTTCTCCTGGAGAAAATGACCTTTGCTACGCAGGAAGTCAAGTAAACCACAAAAAATGATTTTAAAGTCATAAAACAATTCATAGGTGAGTGTACAGATCTTCTTCAATGTTTAGTCCATACGGGCTTTTTGTATTTAATTCAACTATGTACCATGACTCCAGTTTGCGTAGTTTTTTCACCCTATCCCCCCCTCTTTCATTCAAGGGCACGGAATCAATTACATAGTAGGATAGACTGTTCACATTTTTATCATGGACTTTTTCGAAGTGTCGGGCGACTGGATATGATCTGTCAGCATTTTTTATTGCCCTCAAATGTTGTAGTATCCGTTGGTGGACGGGTTTGATTGTACTACCAACATGCTGTAGATTACATCCACAGCACAAAACATATATCGAGAACTCCGTTTTGCAGTCAAATTGTCCTTTAATTCTTTTCATTCTGTTTGAGAGGCCTGGTTTGTATGTACTGGTATTTTTCCCATGTTCACAAGCCTTGCATTTTGTACACTTAAGGAACCCATCCCTTCTGGCCAACCAATCACTCGTTTTACTTTTCGTTTTTTTCTTTTTCACCTTAGTCAGCATAGTTTTGACTAACATCTGTTTGAAAGATCTCGCCTTTCTAAAGGTAATCAGAGGTCTGGTGGTTAAAGCAGGACCGATAATTGGGTCATTTTTAATGACATGCCAATGCCTGCTTAATATCTTCCTCACAGAACCATGCAATTTGTTGTAGTTTGTAATCAACCTGCACTCATTCATCTCCTTTTTAATCAGCTTTTTGTCTTTGAAGAGAACTTCTTCTCTGGTCTTCTGTCTGACTTTGTTAAAAGATGTCTTCAGACAGTTATCATTGTACCCTCTCTGCTTAAAGCGTTGCTGTAGATCACTTAGGGCATTTTCTCTGTCTTGTGGATCACTGCAATTTCTCAAGACTCTAAGACCCTCCCCATAGGGGATGCTGTTAACCAGACATGTTGGATGGAAGCTACTGGCATGTAGCACAGTGTTTCCAGAGGTCTCTTTCCTATATATCTTGGTTTGTATTTTACAATCCTTCACATAGACAGTAAGGTCTAAGAAGTTGACAGATTCAGTACTAGTGGTACTAGTGAATTTGAGATTCAAACTGTTATGCTGTATTTTAGCCAGGAAGAGGTTAAGGTCTAACATAGAGCCTTTCCAGACAACAAATAAGTCATCAATAAAACGACTCCAATGGAGGATGTTATTCTCCCATTCTGTTTGATACTGCTTCCGGATCACCTGCTCCTCCCACCAGCCCATATGCAAATTCGCATAGCTGGGGGCGAAGCAGGTGCCCATCGCAGTACCACAGGTTTGGTGAAACAGTTCATTATTGAAAATAAAGAAATTATTCTTTAAACAAGTTGAAACCATTGACAACAACATTTGCGTATGGGCCCACAATTTAATAGGTCTTGTTCCTAAAAAGTGTCTGATGGCATTCAATTCATCGCTATGTTTAATGCTTGTGTACAATGTGGTAACATCGATTGTTACCAAAATCAGATCATCCTCCCAGGGAATGTCATAGATGGATTTCAAAAAATCCCCTGTGTCCAGAATGTATGAAGGCAATTTTGATGCCAGGGGATTAAGGAATGAATCGATGAATTTAGAGGTGTTTTCCAACCCGCTACCCATAGCAGAAATAATAGGCCTACCCGGGGGATTGTGTACATCCTTATGCACCTTCGGGAGCAAATAAAACACTGGAGTGACTGGGTTAGATATCTTCAAAAATTTCAACTCGTCATGGGTGATCAAAGATTGACTGTACCAGTTTTCTAGATCTAAATTATACTGTGCATGGCTATTAAACATGATTTCTTGTTTAATCCTCACATAGCAAGCTCTGTTGTTTAGTTGTTTATAGGCTTCAGATATATATTTCTGCCTATCCCAGAGCACTACGTTCCCACCCTTATCAGCATTTCGAACAATACAATTCTCAGTCTGCTTGATTTTCTCAATAAGGGTTGCCTGGGCTTTTTCTTGCTTGTTGAATTTTTTATTGCACACACTGGTACACTTTTCCAGGTTTTTTAGATCATTTACTACAAGGTCATTGAAAATGTCAATGTTATCCCGTGCAGTATAAGGGGTGAAGCGGGATCTTGGTCGAAAACCAGTCGGGTCGCTGGCATTAATAGTCAGTCCTTCAGTCCTTGCCACTTCATCTGCGTGGCTCAAAAGTTCCAAAGGTTCAGATGATCTCTGCTCCTCAATATTCACATTCACATCATTCCCATCTGTCTCAATAGAAGGATGAAAGTCTAGCATGAGGTCCATATCCTGCACATTCAATTCTCCAAATGTACTCTCATTGTTGCTAGGGTTCAAAACTCCACTCCTCGAGCTCGGGGTCATAGCAAAATGTTTCTTTAGTTTCAAAAGCCTGGCAAACTTGAAGATGTCGATGCGAGTTTGAACATAGTTAAACTCAGCTTCTGGGCAAAATGACAAGCCCAAGTTGAGTGTCTGCTCTTCTTCAGTAGAGAGTTTTATGTCTGTCAAATTAATTATTGATGGTGATTGTTGGCTTGTCGTTGGGGCAGTGGTCGGTGGCAGCTGTGCATTAGCTGTTATTCTTGATTTTGTACCTTGGCGCCTTTTGCGCCTTTGCCTTTGCCTTTTGCCCTTGGAGGTTTGGCGTAGTTTACCTTGGTTCTTGGGCGGAGGTTAAAGCGCCGGTCCTCCTGAAAAAAACCAAATTAATCGATCACAGTGGGAATCCTTTCTTCCATTTCACCACTAGGACCTTCCTCCGCTGAGGTGACTACATCCGAGCTGGGTACACTGCTCACCCCAGATTGAGGTATCTGCTGTTTCTGGGTAGCACCGCTCATTTTTAACCTCCTCACATTCTTGAACTTCTTGGCAAACGTGTAGATCTGCCCCCGATCATAGTCTTTCTTGTCCCTTATAAATTTTTGTGCCTTCCGTTCTTTGATGGAAGTAGCCAATTTTTTAATGCGTTCCCCCATTTCCTTTTTATAAAGGGTTATTGGCTCTTGGTTATCTTCCTTTGACAGCATATCATTAATTTGACCTATTTCTTCTAGCATCTTTGCCCGGTCTTTCTCCGCATATTTAATGAGGATTTTAAGCATGCGAAATGAAGACTCTTGGTTATTGTCCGCCCATTCCTGCAACATCAGCGGGTCAGGGTCTTCGTAGGTTGGGGCTACAAGTATTCTTAACCCCCTTGGGATCCGTCCTACTTCTAAGTAACGTTGGAGGGATCTTGACTCCCACCATTTAGAGAGCTCCCCTCTGGACAATTTTTCAAGACGCTTTAGTCGAATCAAAACATCAGGCATCTTCTCGTTGCGGGCCTTAGATGTTTGTTGTTTGGCCGCTACACCAGTGGTTACTTCATCGAATATTAATAGCGCTTCCCGCTCGCGCTCATTCATTTCCTCCTCTAGCGACATTTTCAGTACTTTCTCGTCTATGCGTTCTTCCACCAACCGCTAGCGTGGACTTGATTTAAATCTCAACCCCCCGCGTAGCTTTCCCTCTTCCTCAATACCGCAGAAACTCTGTGCCACAAACAGCCCACAACGCCCTTTCTGCCGTCAGACAGGTATCGGGTGCTTGCTTTGTACGCACTCACCCTTCGAAGTCCAAAGCGGCGTTTTCCGGCGAGCGGTTTCAGGGCAAAGCGAATAGTTCCTTTTAACTTCTCTTCTTGTTCTGCGGGAGGGGGACGGCAGCAAACAAAACTCCTCCAGGCGCTCACGAACGGCTGCTGTCTCCAGATCAGAGGGCGTGTCGTCTTTCCGGCCTCATGAGCAAGGCAGGAATCACATAAAGCGCTCAAAACTTTGAACCAGTTATCGAAGGAGACGACACAGCGTAGTGGAAGAACCTTCTCTTTATTTCTTAAGTCGCTTACGACGCGTTTCGCCTGACCCAGCAGGCTTGGTCACGATAAAGTTTTGTTTCAAACATACAAACATTTAAAGTGCTCAGTACTCACGTGATGCATCACGTGATTGACAAAATCATAGAGCTAAAAGAGTTATTTACATGGATTCTCTTCGTGCACAACATTAAATTAATGGAGTAATTTCTCGATGTCATTTTGGTGAAAAAAATCAAAGTGCAATATACATAAATAAAGCCATTATTTGAAGCGGTAAAAAACAGTGAAAGAATGGATAAGAAACAATAAATGTATCCTTTTTATGTACCAAATCCTCTATCCCAAATAGGGATATTGACACAGTTTCTATATATATATATATATATATATTCACTGATATATATTCACTGAAAAAACCATAGGTTATAGACCATGTATAGTTAGGAATTCGCATTTACAAAACCTTATTTTACTCACACAAAACCATTGAAATTCCATATATAGTTAGTTGCACTAACTAGATATCGCCTACCCGCAATCCACTGCTGATGATGTCACATATTACATCATTCATGACATGGTCAGTGACATCACTGATGACATCACTGATGACATCTCAAATGACATCACTGATGACCTCACTGATGACAACATCCAGTGACTGTATGTTTCTGTAAAGTTAAAATATGTCTTACATATTGAAGAATGAGTGGATGTATAAGTGTCTGGATGAAGGATTTAGTAGGTGCATGACTGACTGTATGAGTGAGTGTTTAAATGTGTCTCACTGAGTGCATGGGTTAGTGACTAAACTGTCTTAATTTGTGCATCATTATGTCTGTTGCATGTGTTGATAAGTAGCTATATGAGTAACTATATGGGTTATTGATTGGTTGCCCAAGTATTTGTATGGGAGACTGAGTGTGTGTGTGGGTGACTGGGAGGTGTATGACTCTGTGCATAGATGTGTGAGCAGTTGATTCACTAGATGTATGGTTTCAAAAGTGCATGTGGAAACAGCTGTATGGGCGGTTGACTGTGTGCATGAGTGTATTGGTGAGTGAATGGATATCTCAGTGCTACATGTCAAAGTAAGTTCATATGTAAAACACAGTACATGTGAGAGTTGACATATATAAATAACTGTGCATAAGAGCCAGTGAATGTGTGAGTGGCTGTATGGATCATTGTGAACTTGTATCAGGGATTGTATAAGAGAGTAAATATGTGTTAGTATATGTTTGAATAAGTAAAGTTTGTATAACTGTATAGTTGAGGAAATGGAGGTGTGATTGATTCTTTGCATGGCTGACTAGGTGTGTGAGTAACTCCATGGATGAGTGACAGTCTGTGAGTGTCTGTTTACACTGATTGTATCTAAGGTTATATTAGAGTCTGAAGAGGTTCATCGTATTATCACATGAAATCATAAGTGATGTGATCAGTAATGTCAAATGAGATGTCATCAGTGATGTCATTTGAGATGTCATCAGTGATGTCATTTGAGATGTCATCAGTGATGTCATCAGTGATGTCACTGACCATGTCATGAACGATGTAATATGTGACATCATCAGCAGTGGATTGCGGGTGCGCGATATATAGTTAGTGCAACTAACTATACATGGAATTTCAATGGTTTTGTGTGAGTAAAATAAGGTTTTGTAAATGCGAATTCCTAACTATATATGGTCTATAACCTATGGTTTTTTCAGTGAATTTTCAAGGTTTTGTAAATGCTAATTCCTAACTATATATGGTCTATAGCCTATGGTTTTTTCAGTGAATATATATATATATACATACATATATCATCTGTATATCTATATAAATACAAACATAAATGCATGCATACATATACTTATATGCATACAGATGCATGTTATTTACATGAAAGTTGAAAAAACACTAATAAAAGCAAAGCTAAAAAGCCACCTCATTACAAACAGAATGGCTTTAACTTAAACGAGGGCGAGATCTATTGCATTTTCAATGCTTGTTTACTTTGGTTCCATCAAGAAGACATTCAGATGTGTCACACATTTGCCATAAATTCTGAATGTTAGCACTCTAGTTGCACATTAGATCACTGTAGTAAAGCTACTGCTCACCAGGGACGTCTGCTGCTGGTATTCAAAGTGCATGTTTCAGTCTGCATGTCAGAATTTTTTAATGAAATAGAAGAGGATTTGAGAAGTCACTCAAAATGATCCCTAATTTTTCTTTCTGAAGCACTAATCATACTTTCTATGGCAAAATTAACCCCCTCATGTTGTTCCTTTTTAAATTGAGTGTTTTCAGACTTACCACTTCATTCCAATCAAGATGGCTTCTGGTGTGCCATACTTTTGTCATAAGTATGACTGTTAGCGCTCTAGTTGTTCTTTAGAACACTCTCGGACATTCTGTCATTGGGCTATACTTGGGGTACATCTGGGTGATATTTGGGCTACATTTAGGCTCTTTTGTCTCTGGTGGCCATCTTGGGAGACTGTATGTCAGAATTTTTAAATGAAATTGAAGAGGGTTTGAGAAGTCACTCAAAATGTGCCCTATTTTTTCTTTCTGCAGCACTAATCATAATTCATATGGCAAAATATACCCCCTCATTTTGTTCCTTTTTAAATTAAATGTTTTAAGAGTTACCACTTTATTCCAATCAAGATGGCTTCAGGTGTGCCATACCTTTGTAATAAGTAGGACTGTTAGCGCTCTAGTTGTTCTTTAGAACACTCTGGGACATTCTGTCATTGGGCTATACTTGGGCTACATCTGGGTGATATTTGGGCTACATTTGGGCTCTTTTGTCTCTGGTGGCCATTTTGGGAGACTGCATGTCAGAATGTTTTAATGAAATAGAAAAGGATTTGAGAAGTCACTCAAAATGTGCCCTAATTTTTCATTCTGCAGCACTAATCCTACTTTCTATGGCAAAATATACCCCCTCATGTTGTTTCTTTTTAAATTAAATGTTTTAAGAGTTACCACTTTATTCCAATCAAGATGGCTTCAGGTGTGCCTTACCTTTGTAATAAGTAGGACTGTTAGCGCTCTAGTTGTTCTTTAGAACACTCTAGGAGGCTGCAGTAGAACACAAAGGAATCAACTGACAGTCTCTGTCCTTGTTGGATGTACATGTTTTACTGAGAATGTCAGACTTCATTTTCACATGACTGAGAAAGATAATGTGAATTTACAGAAAATATGCTTTCAGTTTAGCTTATAGATCCCCTTCCAAACCACTGTGGGAAAATCATGAGATATTAGTTTTCTTTCAAACAATATTCATGATATCACAGCAGAAGGATTTTTCACATGGTAAAATCACCTTAGAACCCACCACAATTCCTAAAACGAGTATGGTACCATCAACAAATGATTTATAATGTAACTAAAGTCCTAAAACCCTCTATTAACTACAATGCTTTTTAATGAGGTGCTATCATGTATATTGGTCCCAAGATGGCTGCCAACACTTCTTGGATGAAGTGCTGATAGCCAATCAGATCAGATGTGTGGTTAGGCTCCGCCCAGATATATATCTTTTTTTGAACCTAAATTACTCAAAATCCACTGGAGCACATATATTGAGACCTAGCAAAGGCACATCGGGCTAACAGTCCCTACAATTTTGCCAAGTTTTGTGCAAATCCATTCAGCCGTTCGAGCTAAAAGTGAGGCCAACCGCCCTATTGAAATTAACATGGGAAAAACGCGTTTTGGGACCCCCCTTTTTTCTCGGCCCCCCCTTGATGAAACCCCCCCAAATTGTCAGGGGCTGCTCAGAAACAAAATGTTCCATTTTCCTGAAAATTTCAGCCAATTCCGTCCACAAACGCCAAAGTTATTAGACATAGAATTTTCAAAAATCCCATAGAGAAAAAATCCTAACTATATATACCTACTGGCGAGCGCCAGTAGGTAATATATATATATATATATATATATATATATATATATATATATATTCACTGAAAAAAACCATAAGTTTCAGGGCTGTTCTAGTTGGCTGGATATTTCACTCGTACAAAACCATAGAAATTCCTCCATTATAGTTAGTTCTACTAACTATAACTCGCGCGCCCACAATCCACTGCTGATGATGTCACATATTTCATCATTCATGACCTGGTCGGTGACATCACTGATGACATCACTGATGACCTCTCAAATGACATCACTGATGACATCATCCAGTAAATGACGTTTGGTTTGTTATTTAAGTATGTATTATATATATAGCAATCTGCATTGAAGAATGAGTTAATATATAAATATCTGGATGGAGTTTTTAGTAACAGTGTGATTGACTGTTTACTTGACTAATTTATAGTGTGTCACTAAATATATTAGATAGTGACTAAACTGTGTGAATATCTGTATCACTTCGTCAGTTGTTGTGTAAACTGCTGCACCAGTTGGTTACTAGCTACGTGAAAGGCTATATTTGTTATTAATTAGTTAACTAAGTATTTGTATGGGAGAGTGAATATGTGTGAATATGTGTGTGGTTCGGTGGGGGGTGTGTGACTGGCCAAAGATGTGTGAATAGTTGATTCAGTAGGTATATGAGGTTAAGACTGCATGTTATAACAGTTGTTTGGGTGAGTGAATATCTTTCTCGGTGTAGTGATGAGCAAATATATCTCTCAATGGTACATGTCCAACAAACTAGAAAAATAAAAGTCAGTGTATGTGATAGTTGTTGTATATCAATCAATCAAATAATTTGTAGAGCGCACTACTTACCCGCAAGTGTTTCAAGGCGCTGAGGGTGGGGGGGGAGGGATGCTGTTACTACTGGTCAAACAGCCAGGTCTTGAGTCGTCTCCTGAAGGTTAGAAGGTCTTCAGTTTGTCATAGGTTGAGTGGGTCCAGGTCTTGGCGGCGCGGTGGGAGAAGGATCTGCCTCCGGATGTGGTTCTACGGACGCGTGGGACGGTGGCCAGGGAGAGGTCTGCGGAGCGGAGATTCCTGTTGGGTACGTAGAAGGAGACGCGACTGTTGAGATAGATTGGGCCGGTCTTGTGGAGTAACTTGTGTGTGTGGATCAGGAGCTTGAAAGAGATTCTTTTGTCGACGCCGAGCCAGTTCAGGTTCCTCAGGTGGGGGGTGATGTGGTCACGGTGCAGGATGTCGAGGATCAGGCGTGCCGAGGCATTCTGGATTCTTTGCAGTCTGTTGATGAGCATGGTCGGGGCTCCGGCGTAGAGGGTGTTTCTGTAGTTGAGTCTGCTGCTGATTAGGGCCTGGGTGACTGTTTTCCTTATGTCTGTCGGGATCCATCTGTAGATCTTGTGGAGCATATGGAGGGTGTTGAAGCAGGTGGAGGAGACAGCGTTGACTTGTTTGGTCATGGTGAGTTTCGAGTCGAGGATGACTCCCAGGTTGCGTGCGTGGTTGGTAGGTGTGGGGGTTGTCCACAGCGATGCAGGCCACCAGGAGTCGTCCCAAGCTGAGGGGTTGGGCCCGAGGATGAGGATCTCCGTCTTTTCTGTGTTCAGCTTAAGGCGGCTATCCTCCATCCAGTCAGTGACGGTCTTCATTCCCTGGTGGAGGTTGGCTTTGGCGGTGAGGGGGTCCTTGATGAGGGAGAGTATCAGTTGTGTGTCATCGACGTAAGAGATTATGTTGAGGCCATGATGTCGGGCGATGCGTGCGAGAGGCGCCATGTAAACGATGAAGAGCATCGGGCTGAGGGAGGATCCTTGCGGGACGCCGCAGATGATCTCGGAGGCTTCTGATCGGAACAGGGGGAGGCGGACTCTCGGGGTTCTGCCGGAGAGGAAGGAGGAGGTCCAGTCCAGGGTCTTGTCTCTTATCCCTGCATTGTGGAGTCGTATGCGTAGTGTGCAGTGGCAAACGGTGTCGAAGGCGGCTGAGAGGTCCGGAAGGATGAGGGCCGCCGTCTTGTCATTGTCCAGTAGGATCCTGATGTCGTCTGTGGCGGCGATGAGGGCAGTCTTGGTGCTGTGGTTGCTGCGGAATCCTGACTGGGAGGGGTTAGGATGCTGTTGTCTTCGAGGTAGCGGGTGAGCTGGATGTTGACTATCTTCTCGATGACCTTAGCTGGGAACGGAAGCAGGGAGATGGGCCAGAAGTTTTTGAGTTTGCTTGGGTCTGCCTTGGGTTTCTTCATTAGGGTGTTGATCTCGGCGTGTTTCCAGCTCTATGGGAAGGTCGCGGTATTGAAGGAGAGGTTGATGTTGTTGCGCAGGTGGGGTGCGATGGAGCTGCCGGCTTTGTTGAAGATGTGGTGTGGAAGAGGGTCAGCGAGCCGGAGTAGATTGTGCCCATGGTCTTGATTGTGTCTTCGATGCTCACGTTGGCCTAGGTTGTCAGGGGTCATGGTCGGTGGGGTGAGGTGGGTCCGGCGTGTTGTAGCCTGTTTGGGTCGCCGGGGGTTGAAGCTGTCGTGGATGTTGGTGATCTTGCGGTGGAAGAAGGTGGCGAGGGAGTCACACAGGGCTTGCGACGAAGGGATGTCGTTGACGTTGGAGCTGGGGTTGGAGAGTTCCTTCACGATGTTGAAGAGCTCCTTGCTGTTGTGTGCATTGTTGTCGAGGTGGTCTTTGAAGGAGATCCTCTTTGCGGTCCTGATGAGGTGGAGGTGGTTGCGTCTAGCATCTTTGTGGGCTGCACCGCTGCCTGGCGACTTGTCGCTGTGCCATATGTTCTCCAACTTCCGGCAGAGTTCTGGGGTGAACCAGGTGGCTCTCTTGCTGGTGTCTTTGAGGGTTTGCTTTTTCAGTGGGGCTAGGGTGTTGGCGCAGTCGTCCATCCATCGCCTGAGGGTGTGCGCACCATTGTCTGGGTTGGAGGGGGTTGGTCGGTGGGTTGAGTGCGAGGTTTGTCTGTAGTGGTGCTTTGGCGACTTTTCCCCAGCAGCGACGGGGGGGGGTCTGTATGGTTCGGTGCTGTGCGACAGGTTTCCGGAAGGTGAAGTGGATGCAGTGGTGGTCGGTCCAGGTGGGTTCGGAGACATGGCTGAAGGAGACATGGGGGCTTGAGGAGAAGATGGTGTCGATCGTGTGTCCGGCGATGTGGGTCGGCGTTGTGACGGGCCGTTCCAGTCCGAGGTTGGCGAGGTTATCTAACAGGGTGTAGGATTTGCTGTTGTTGTTGTTCTCCAGATGGAAGTTCATGTCTCTGAGGAGGATGTAGTCGGAGGAGATCAGTGCATGCTTGCTGATGAAGTTGGCGATGGCGTAGCAGAATAGTGGTCCGGGTCTGGGTGGTCTGTAGACACAGGTGCCTCTTGGGGTGGTCTTTGGGTCTGTGTGGATCTGGAAGTGCATGTGTTCGGCGGTGCTGAGAGTGTCGTTAGTGTTTGTAGAGACCCTGATGGTCTTCATATGGACGATGGCGATTGCTCCTCGAACTCCGTTGGTGCGGTCTCTGTGGGCGATCTTGTATCCGTCCGGGATGGCTATGGCGATGTCTGGAAAGGAGGCTCCATTCATCCAGGTCTCAGTCCAGAAGGCGACTTCTGGTGATGCGGTGTCGTGTACGTCCCAGAGCTCGACGGTGTGTTTGCGTGCGGAGCAGGTGTTGATCAGGATGCATCGGAGCTGGTTGTGTTCTGTCGTGGTGGGTGTCTCGGTGTCTTTGATGCAGGAGAAGCTGCAGTTCCGGCAGGCGAAGGGACCATGGGTGCGCTTTGGAGCGGCCCTGCAGTAGGTGAGGGTCCGTCCTGGGTTGAGAGCATTGAGGCTGCTGGCGTCGTATCGGCGGCGGTCTTCATGGCTGGTGCGGGGGCCAGGAGTTCTGGTGCTGGGCGTGGACGGGGGCAGACAGGCTTGCCTTAGGCGCACCTTTGGTGCGGCCGCCATTTAAGGGTAGGTGGGAGGGAGGAACAGCCGGGAGGAGGGTGGCAGGGGGCAGCGAATGGGCACAGAGGGGGCGGGCCGCAGGGAATGCAGCGGAGGGAGCGGAAAGGGGGGTGAGCTGGAGAAGGCAAAATGGGCAGCGGGGCACAGAAGAGGCAAAGGGCACACAAGGGCACACAAGGCAACAGAAGTCAGGTGGAGCTGCAGCGGTGGGGAGCGACCTACCAGGCAAGGTCAAGGGTCGCTCCCCCCATAAGACTCAGTGATTGTATGAGTGACTGTATGGCTAACTGTATACTTGTAATAGTGATTTTATTACACCATAAGTATGAGTTAGTATCTATATTAATAAATAAAGTGTTTTTTGTATAAGTGTGTAGCTGACTAAATGTAAGAATGATCCATTGTTTGCATAAGTGAGTAGGATGACTGCATAAGTGAACAGGATGTGTGCTGGTGTGTAATGTCGATATCGGTGTATAAGTATATTTGATAGTGTTCTATTGATCATTGACAGCATGTATGAGTAAATCTATAGGTAAGTGATTAGATGTGTGTGTAGATCTAGGAATCACTGAGTGGGTTTTTAGAAACTTGTATTGGTGTGTCAATGGATTCAAATATGGTACTGTGTATTTTACAGTGAGTGATGAAAGGTTATACTACTGTATGATGACGTGTATCTGATTGTCACGTGGATGACGTCATCAGTGATGTCATTTGAGATGTCATCAGTGATGTCACTGACCATGTCATGAATGATGTAATATGTGACATAATCAGTAGTGGATTGCGGGCGCGCAAGTTATAGTTAGTAGAACTAACTATAACGGAGGAATTTTAATGGTTTTGTACAAGTGAAATGTCCAGCTAACTATATTGAAACTGGCATTTTGTTTTTTGTCAGGGTCACTGGATGAGTACTTGGGTACTGACAATGATTAGAGTACTGCAAGGAGAGTGCCTGGGTGCATTTATAAGTGTTTGGGTTTTGGTGCAGTGAATGGATTAGTATATGGTGCTGAATGAGTCACTGGAGGAATGCAAGGGGAGTAACAGGGTGTTTGCTGGAAGTGTATGGATACTGACTGGAGAATTGAAGGTGGGAAAGACAAGTGTGTAGTGGTTAGAAGACGGACTGCTTCAAACCCCTATCCACTATGCATGCAATGTGCTAAGGCCTGGGTCACTGGATGAGTACTTGGGTACTGACTGAATGATTAGAGTACTGCAAGGAGAGTGCCTGGGTGAATTTATAAGTATTTGGGTTTTGGCGCAGTGAATACATTAGTACATGGTACTGAATGGGTCACTAGAGGAGTGCAAGGGGAGTGACAGGGTGTTTGCTGGAGTGTATGGATACTGACTAGGGAATTGAAGGTGTGAAAGACAAGTGTGTAGTTGGTTAGAGGACTGCATGCATAGTGGATAGGCGTTTGAAACAGTCCATATGCTAAGGCCTGGCTCAGTGCATGAGTACTTGAGTACTGACTGAATGATTAGAGTACTGCAAAGAGAGTGCCTGGGTGAATTTATAAGTGGTTGGGTTTTGGTGCAGTTTTTACAATTTTTTCAGATGGGTACTTGTGGTAACTGACTCTGACTAACCAGTCCTAGAGCCAGTTCTATGCTAAAAGACACTTAGAATACAGTTAAAACACCTACATACACTAGGGAACACTATGCTTTGGGGTACCCCTGTGATGAGAATGACCTCCTCTTTAAGCCCCTAGTACATAATAGGACAGGGGGATAAAAACTACCTCTTAAAACGTGCCAAAGGGCGCGTTTGCACACTGGTGAAGGAAGGGGAGGCTAAGCTGACGTGTGCAAACACGCCCTGTGGCCGTTTTAATTTGGGGATAAATTCCCCTTGAATCCTGAGTGTCCCTTGGGTCTAACTAGCCCACCAGGTATCTCCAGTTAGCGCCACAGAGCTGCGTTGCAGAGAGGTGTAAAAAGTGGCTCGGCCTGGACCAGCTCTCTGCAACGCAGCGCAGTGGCGCTAACTGGAAGCACCTGGTGGACTAGTTGGCCCCCAGGGGCCCTCAGGATTGAAGGCAAATTATTTCCCCATCTTAAAACGCGCCAGAGGGCATGTTTGCACACGTCACCTCAGGCCCCATCCCCTCCCTTCACCACTGTGTAAATGCGCCCTCTGGCCATTTTTATTTGGGAGATTAAGTTCCCTTGAATCCCGAGGGTCCCTAGGGTCAAAGTACCCACTAAGTACCTCCAGTAAGCGCCACAGATCTGCGTTGCAGAGAGGTGTAAAAAGGGGCACGACCTGGGCCACCTCTCTGAAACACAATGCAGTGGCACTTACTGGAAGCACCTGGTGGGCTAGGTGAGCCTCAGGCGCCCTCAGGATTGAAGGGGAATTATTTACCCAACTAAAAACACGCCACAGGACGTGTTTTCACACGTCACCTCAGGCCCCATCCCCTCCCTTCTCTACTGTGTAAACGCTCCCTGTGGCTGTTTTAGGTTGGGAGATAAAGTCCCCTTGAATCCGGAGTGTCCCTTGGGTCCAACTAGCAAACCTGCCCACTAGGTACCTCCAGTAAGCTTCACAGAGCTGCATTGCAGGAAGGTGTAAAAACGGGCACGGCCTAGGCCACCTCTCTGCAACGCAGCGCAGTGCGCTTACTGGAAGCACCTGGTGGGCTAGTTGGTCCCCTGAGTCTCTCAGCATTGAAGGGGAATTATTTGCCCAACTTAAAATGTGCCACAGGGTGTGTTTTCACACGTCACCTAAGGCCCCATCCCCTCCCTTCACCACTGTGTAAATGCGTCCTGTGGCCATTTTAATTTGGGAGATTAAGTCCTCTTGAATCCTGAAGGTCCCTAGGGTCAAACTAGCCCAGTAGGTGCCTCCAGTAAGCGCCGTTGCAGAGAGGTGTAAAAAGGGGCACGGCCTGCACCATCTCTCTGCAACGCAGCGCAGTGTCACTTACTGGAAGCACCTGGTCGGCTAGCTGACTCCCAGGGGCCCTCAGGGTTGAAGGGGAATTAATTACCCAACTTAAAACACGCCACAGGGCGTGTTTACACATGTTACCTCAAACCCCGTCCCCTCCTGCCCTGTCATTGTAAACTTCAGTGTCCTGGGGGTGGGCACTGCAGGAGCTGGCCCCGGGGGGTGGCGGTACCCAGGGCCATCATTGGCTTCCGGGAGGGGGGACGCGTGGCTCTCCTCCCACTTAATTCAGTGCCCTGGGGGGTGGTCCCTAGGGCTTGGGGGTCAGTAACGGACCTCCTTTTAAATATTTAGTGCCCCGGGAGGTGGCGGTCCCCAGGGCGTGTGGGGGGCTCTAACCCCTCCACACAAGGAGTTTATCTTTTAAACAAACCCCGGGGTGGCAGTCCCCGGGGCTGCTGGGGGGCCGTGAGCCCCCGCACATTTGTAAATAAAGCCCCGGGGGTGGCGGTCCCCGGGGCACCTTTGAGCCACCCCAGCCATTTCATTTTGTAGCCCCGGGGTTAGCGGTCCCTGGGCCCCACATAATTTTATAAAGCCCCGGGGGTAGGTGGTCCCTGGGGCTGGGGGGCCCCTCTCAGCCCCCCATTACATTATACACATTGCTCCCGGGACTTGGTCCCCCCAGGGGCTAATTAGGAACGAAGCGCGGGAGGCCGCGCTTCGTTTTTTATTTCGGCGGCAGGATGCACGGATCCTACATGCATCCCTAGGCCTGCTCAGGGGGTCCTTGTGGGACCCCCTGAGCAGCCCTGTGGGATAAGGGTGTTTCTACCCTGCCCCCTTTTTGCGTTTTGCAAGCTTTTTTCTCTGCTTTCTTGTGCCTCTGTTCTACCGAGGCACAAGATGGTTGCCTACGCTTCTTGGTTTGAAATGTTGACAGCCAATTAGCATAACGCTCGTGCTCGGGAGGATCCGCGGCCCTAGATATATATGTGTTTTTACTTTTTAATTTCTCAGCAACTACTGAATGGATTTACACCATTTAACAAAAAGGCACCTTTCTGAACCCAGGGCTACCTCTTTGCCAAATTTGGTGTAATTCCATTCAGAAGTTCGGGCTGTAGTTGCAGCTAAGGATTCCTACCACCTTCGCTTATGACGAGCTCAGCTCGTCATGAGGCACAGTGGAGCTGTGCTCATCACAAGCTGAGCTAGTCATAATTGCTGCGGAACGCCCAAGCAGGGCTAATTCCCCTCCTGTGCGGGCGTTCTACAGGAGTGGGCGGAGTCGTGACGAGCCCAGCTCATCATGAGCACAGCTCCACTATGCAGCATGACAAGCAAGGGCGCCGCGCGCTGCCCCTCCCCCCCGCACCCCGCGTGGAAGGGGCTATGGGAAATTGCATGGGAAAAACACGTTTTGGGAATCCCCTTTTTTCTCAGCTCCCGCTTTCCGAATCATCGTGAAACTTTTAGGATAGGAGCGGACCGGAGCGGGCCATACATTTTGAAAATTTCGCAAAGATTTGTCAATTGGCGCCAAAGTTATTGGGAATAGAATGTTGCGTATTTCCTATGGAAAAAAGGTTCTAACTATAACTACCTACTGGCGACCCCCAGTAGGTTTTATATATGTATATATATATATATATATATATATATATATATATCAGCACCGTATTCCTATTATTGCCCAGCCGGGTTCAGGAAACAGCACTCACGAGCACAGCAGTGTATTCAGCAGGGGGGTTTATTTTAGAACAGACGCGTTTCGGGAGAACACTCCCTTCGTCGGTATTCACATCAGAGTGATAGTACGAGGTACCATTATCTATGTTTGTCAAACATTCTCAAAACAAACAAGTAGGTATATATAGTTAGGATTTATTCCCTATGGGATTTTTGAAAATTCTATGTCTAATAACTTTGGCGTTTGTGGACGGAATCGGCTGAAATTTTCAGGAAAATGGCACATTTTGTTTCTGAGCAGCCCTTGAAAATTTGGGGGGGTTTTGTCGAGGGGGGGCCGAGAAAAAAGGGGGGTCCCAAAACGCGTTTTTCCCATGTTAATTTCCATAGGGCGGTTGGACTCACTTTTAGCTCGAACGGCTGAATGGATTTGCACGAAACTTGGCAAAATTGTAGGGACTGTTAGCCCGATGTGCCTTTGCTAGGTCTCAATATATGTGCTCCAGTAGTTTTTGAGAAATTAACGTTCAAAACAAGATATATATCTGTAACAGCGCTCCGGACTGCGCTCCGGTTCGCTTACTTTTCGCGAAACGTAACTTTGCGCGCAGAAAGCTGATTGGCTCTCCGGTGTCTGTCAACATTCTAAACAGTCCGGAGCGGCCGCCATCTTATCTCTCGGTAGGATCGAGAGAGAAGAAGAGGTGAAAAACGAAGGGGGAATTTAATGAAAGGGGGCAAGGTATACTCCTCTTGACCCCCTAGGAATGATGTTGGGGTTATTAAAGGGTCCCGTGGGGAAAATAAAAAAAAAATGATTTTTCACGGTAGAAGCGCTTCACGGGCCGCGAACTGGGCCGCAAACTGGTAGCGAAACGGGAATTCGCCATTTTGTGCTTCGTTTTAATTAAATTACTAGGTATAAGGGGGTGCGGGAGACGTATCCTAATCCCCTATGTTTCCTGAGGGTGGCTGAGGAGGCTCATATATGTTCATACATGTCTTCCAGCGGCTGTGCGTGAGCTTTTTTTTTTTTTTGCTGCGTGACGTCTGTTAACGTTCGATTCGATGGAAATCAGGAAGTGTTGACCGCCAATTTGTCAGTGCGATAAAATATTTTGTTATAAATGAATCCTTATTGATAAACATTGTCTGCGCCATCTTGCCTTTTTTCCAATGCCACAATTTTGTCGTGCACGGCAGCCATTTTAGATGCCTTGACCAGACCCACTCTCTGCACGCCGTCGATTCTCAGCACGGCTCCCCACCCTCGCAAGCATCTCCCCCACGCACTGGTCACCCCCGCTCTCTCTCTCATGCATGGGCCATATACTTCCCCCCAAGGTTTATCGCGAATGCGATAAAAATCGGCCGCAATGCATGAATATCGCTGAAAAGTCAGCGATATTCATGCATTATCGAGCAAATGCTCTTAGCCATGTTATCCACCTCCCATTGGATAACATGGCTAAGAACTGCTCAGGTCAGGTGTTAGCTTTTGGAGATATTCGCGCTTAGCGCGAATATCTCCAAAAGTTGGTAATAGGAGATAGCGATGTTAGGGACTGTTTCCAGTCGCTAACATCTTGGCACGCCCACTTTGCATGTCATTAGTGATAAGTATCACTGACATGCAAAGCGGGGCCCAAGATGGTCGCTATCTCCTTTTAGCTGTCACTAACTGGTGTTAGCGACAGCTTGGTAATAGGGAGATCATTTTATCTCCGCTTTCTTGGCTTTTAAAGCCAAAAAAGCGGAGATAAACCCCCTTGATAATATGCCCCATGATTCCTCGGGGGTTTCAGCTGACAGGGCTTGGCATTGTGTTACGTGGTAATTCTTCCAGGAAACGTCAGAGGGTCGATGCAGGGGTTCTAGAAGGGGCGATAAACCATTTAAGCCTCATGAACAAGCGCATGGTCTTTTAAAGATCTGTGAAGTACTCGGGGCGGCGGTGTGTGTGTGTCCTCTTTCAGGAGCGGGCGGGGGGGTGGGGGGGGCACTGCCAGCAACTTGCCAGGCCAGGCAGTGTTCAACACTTGCATCACCCTTTCTCTGCCTGCTATTGCGCTCCATGCTTCGGAAAGGTAAGAAAAAGAACGTGCATTTGAGTTTGAAATGTCCGATTCTGTAGCAGTACACTTGCAAAGCCCACACATGACAATAACCCGATTCAAGGCCCCATTCACCCGTTTTTAAAAAAATATATAACACTCCAACTAAGTAGGATTATAAAACTTTATTAACTTTTAAATATAATGAACGGAACAAAAACTGTAAAAATATTTAAACATTTTTCACAAAAAAGCAACAATGGTCAGAAGCTGTCTTTTGTGCGAATAGTCCCAAGGCAGCACAACGTGCTGAGTTCTGGACGGCACCCAGGTGATGGCACCTGGGTGCTGCACTGGTTTTTGGGATCCTACAATGAAGCAAAGAAAAACAGCGTGGGGCGTCCAGGGTGGTGCGGAGGGAGGCCTCGTCAGTAGCGGTCTGTTGTGCGAATAGTCCCAAGGCAGCAGAACGCGCTGAGATGTTGATGGCACCCAGGTGATGTCCAGTAAACTGCCGCACTGGTTTTGGTATCCTACAATGCTGCTCCGAAAATTGGCGTGGGGGGACCGGGGGGGGGCGTGGGGGAGGCGGCGTGAACGGGCCTCCCCAGGTGGCGGCCATCCAGCTGAGTTGCGCCCGCTCTTGCGGCTACAGCGTCTCGCTCACCATGTTGTTGAGTTGCTCCCACTGTTGCAGTGCAGCGATAGGCGGCTGCCACATGACTCTTAAAATGGCGGACGGCTCTTTGGTTTTGGGCCTGGTCCACTAAAATGGCCCTGGGACACCTTGGAACTCGGACGCTTGCCTGCTAGGGCTTGGGCTCCATTCTCGAAAAGCGTCCCCTCAGCCGTGAAGATTCTACAAAAGTCTCGGGGGCCCTCGACTCCTGCAGGCTTCCGGTGGGGAGCGGCTGCCATGATTGCTCGCGGAATGACCACGACGGAGCCACGAGATGGTGGTGCTCTCATGCTGACGCCAGCTTCAGTCTGAATCATCCAGAAACAAGGTGGGGCTTTCATCGTTTGGGAAAAAAAATGTTCTAAACCAATGAAAGGGTTATTTTTAGGTCATATGACCAAGCCTTCCATCTTTAGGAAACCAAAAGTAAAATGAACCAATGAAAAGTTTTATAAACAAGTCACATGACCTGTTATGCGGCATAGGGCTACAAAAAGCGTAGAAAATCCGTTGGCACGTGAGGCGGCGTCAGTAGCGGACCGATGTGCGAATAGGCCGAAGGCAGCACAACGCGCCGAGATCCGGATGGCACCGAGGTGGTGTCCAGCAAATTGCCGCACTGGTGTGGCCATCCTACAATGCTGCGCCGAAAGACGGCGTGTCCAGCTGAGTTCCAGTCACTCTTGCGGTACAGTGAGTCGAACGCGCCGAGATCCGGATGGCACCGAGGTTGTGTCCAGCAAGTTGCCGCACTGGTGTGGCCATCCTACAATGCTGTGCCGAAAGTCGGCGTGGGGTGCCCCGTTGGCTTATGAGGTGATGTCAGTAGTGGACCGATGTGTGAATAGGTCGGAACCAGCACAAGGCGCCAAGATTCGAATCGCAAGTCCTGGATGTTGAGTGCCATAGTTGAGAGTTCTGAGCAGTGCTTGTAAGACTATCTGAAGCTTATTTGCACCTGCTGCAGCTTCACTATTGCCCAAGGTGGTGTCCAGCAAATTGCTGCACTGGTGTGGCCATCCTACAATGCTGCGCCGAAAGACGGCGTGTTCAGCTGAGTTCCGGTCACTCTTGCGGTACAGTGACTCGAACGCGCCGAGATCCGGATAGCACCGAGGTGGTGTCCAGCAAATTGCCGCACTGGTGTGGCCATCCTACAATGCTGCGCCGAAAGACGGCGTGTCCAGCTGAGTTCCGGTCACTCTTCCGGTACAGTGACTCGAACGCGCCGAGATCCGGATGGCACCGAGGTGGTGTCCAGCAAGTTGCCGCACTGGTGTGGCCATCCCACAATGCTGCGCCGAAAGTCAGTGTGGGGTGCCCCGTTGGCTTATGAGGTGATGTCAGTAGTGGACCGATGTGTGAATAGGTCGGAACCAGCACAAGGCGCCCTGCACTGTTGAGCTTTTTTCAATGCCTGTTTTTTGTTGTTTCTCCTCCATCAAAAACAAAAAAAAAATATAAAACTGTGCAAAAATACAAAAAAAGTTTAGAAAAGCAGTGCTTGTAAGACTGTCTGAAGCTCTTTTGCAACTGCTGCAGCTTCACTATTGCCCTGGTGTGGCCAAAGATCGCCCATGACATAGGCGGCCGGCTCCCGAGGTCCGGCGGAACTTTTTTGATTTTCCTTTCTGCTTCTTGTCCCACAATCCGTTTCACCTGAAGACACGACCAGGTTCCTGAATGTGTGCAGGGGGACGCTATTGATTGAATGAAAATGGCGGCTTGACACAAAGCTGACTCAAGCGTTGCTGTTGATGCTATACAGACAAAAATTGGTTTTCAGTTTGTACATTCTTCAGGATTTTTTTTTCCATCCAAGGCTGATTGAGAGTTTGTAGAAAAATGGCTTCAGATTTTCCACATATTACTCTTCAACATTCTTCCTAAATGTAACAATGTGAGACTCACTAGGAGAACGGCTGTTTATCTTTCCTTTCAAAATGCTGCCAACAATATTTTCTGAATGGAAGACACCATCTTGTAGCATAAAGGGCCGAAAGGGGTTCTGGTCTGGCCGATTGTTGGTGGAGACATTTTGACTATATCTTGGACCTGCCCGGCCTCGCCCAAAATGGCGCCGGTATAAATGGGACTCGTAACTCCTTGCCCGCAAATGTATATCTAGAAAATGTTATTGTAAGTCGCCCTGTCTTATTCTAATTACAAAATGTACGTCCACCGATTCCGCAACTGTTAGACACCTTAGTTCTTGCACCTAATGGCCCGCTCGTTACGTTCCTCTACAGTGTAAATGTCTCCTCATCATATACGATTTCAGTTTGCTCCGTGGCCGGCCCACGTGGTTATAGGCCCGTATTTGTGTATTGACATTTTCACAATAAAGGTTTTTAAAACAAAACACGGTAGTAGTATTTACATTGGTAAAGTTTTTACTTTTAGTCACTGTTTTCGAATCAGTAAAAGGCAAGTGAAATAAAGCAGTCCAATTACATGACGGATAAAAGGTATAATATGTAGGAACGTAGTAAAGATAAATGGTCAAGGGCAGTTGTGTTTTCCACTCCTGCAACATAAAGTGATCGATAAGAATCTGATAATCAGGCGTATCGGCGACTAAGACAGCAGGCCGAGTCTCTTTTACTCAACGGCTCCGTCATGGAACGAAGAAACGCCCTTTTTCTCGAAAAAGGAATATATTTTACTTGCAGGACAGTTGTAAATTTTCCGGGAAAGTACATTAGCCTGGAATATTATAACATATATGTTTAAAAAAAAAAATGTTCGAAAACAATAAAAAGCGTAATTTTTAGGTCATATGACCAAGCTTTTCATCATTAAAATAACAAAAGTAAAATGAACCAATGAAAAGTTTTATTAACAAGTCACATGACCTGTTATGCTTACGTTACGCGCTGCGCGCCGCGCCCCGGATCACTTCCGGGTGCGCTAACGCGGCGTGTCATATAACGCATTACGCGACAACGTAGGTCAAGAATATAGTCAAAATGTCTCCACCAACCAGCGTTCGGAACACAACCCCTTTCAGCAGTCCAAAAAGTTCTGTTAAATGACAACAGAGGGGACAGGCAACAAGAACCATCAGTCAAAGAGGGGAGGGCAAGTTCTTCTCTTCCGGGTCATGTTGGGGCGCTACCGGAACTGATCGAATTGGTAGTCTACAGTGTTTCTGGATGTTTCAGAATAAAGCTGGCGTCAGCATGAGAGCACTACCATCTCGTAGCTCCGTCGTGGCCGTTCCACGAGCAGACATGGCAGCCGCTCCCCACCAGAAGCCTGCGGGAGTCGGGGGCCCCCAAGACTTTTGTAGAATCTTCACGGCTGAGGGGACGCTTTCGAGAATGGGACCCAAGCCCTATCAGGGAAGCGTCCGAGTTTCAAGGTGTCCCAGGGCCATTTTAGTGGACCAGGCCCAAAACCGAAGAGCCGGCCGCCATTTTGAGAGTCCTGTGGCAGCCGCCTATCGCTGCACCGCAAGAGCGGGAGCAACTTAACTACATGGTGAGCGAGACGCTGTAGTTGCAAGAGCGGGCGGAAAACAGCTGAATGGCGGAAGAGGCACAGTGTAGCAAAAGCGGGCGGAATGGCAACTAAAACGGTAAAGGGGCGCCCCACTACAGCGTGTCTTCAAGTCAAACGGATTGTGGGACAAAGTCCAGAATAGAAGAGTCATCAAAAGGCAAAAAGTTCCGCCGGACCCCGGGAGCCGGCCGCCTATGTCGGGGGCGATCTCAGGCTACACCAGTGCTATAAGACTTGGGGAGGGGGTCGGAGCCAAGCGTCTTCTCCGAGTCCGTGCCATCACACCGCCCCTCGGGGGCCTCCGTCAAGCGGTTTAGGGAGGTACCATATAACATTGTTTTCAAATGCAGTCAGGTCCACAAACGACCCTCACTTACTTTGAGAATAGTGAAGCTGCAGTAGGTGGAAATAAGCTTCAGACAGTCTTACAAGCACTGCTTTTGTAAACTTTTTTTGTATTTTTGCACAGTTTTATATATTTTTTTTGTTTTTGATGGAGGGGAAACAACAAAGCACAGGCATTGAAAAAGGCTCAAACTCAGAACTCTGAACTATGGCACCCAACATCCAGGACTTGCCATCCGTATCTTGGCGCCTTGTGCTGCTTCCGACCTATTCACACATCGGTCCACTACTGACATCATCTTATAAACCAACGTTATGTAAATAGTTATTTAATAAAATGTTTTACCCTGTTTCTTTGCTGGTGTGTTGTCTATATTTTTAATATTTGCATAGGGTTTGTCGTTATTTTGGGCGGGATGGGTGATGGAGCCGAGCTGTCTTGCAGCCCTCATGGTGTGGAGCTCAGTTCATCTCACTATTTTCGTATTTCTCATGAAGGGTTGTTTATAATATTTCTATTTTAGCGAGGTCAAAAAGAGATCCAATTAGTGGCCTACTGATTTTGCTCGATTACTTTTATTTTTTTACACGATTTTTCACGATCTGCAAAGACTAAACAGAGTATTGCGACTTTGTGCTTGTTTGTAAATAGAGAATGAACCAAAGAGAATCAATTGTAAAACAGTAAATGCTTGGATAATAATCAATCAAATGGAGAGACAAGCAGGCAGGACAGATTACAACGGGGGTAAAGGCCTGCGTTAACTACTCTTCACTATCTGCAAAGAGAGAGTACTACTAAGAGAAAAGAGGGGAGGGGGGCAACGTTCAAAGCACATCAGCGTGCATAAACACGAAAAAGTTTTTATCTATCACGTACTTGACATTTTAAAGCTTTTCATATTTGCTATTAAAAAACCATTGAAATTCACTGAAAAAACCATAGGTTATAGTCGATATATAGTTAGGAATTTGCATTTACAAAACCTTGAAAATTCAATGAAAAAACCATTGGTTTTAGGCCATATATAGTTAGGGATTTGCATTTACAAAACCTTATTTTACTCGCATAAAACCATTGAAATTCCATATATAGTTAGATGCGCTAACTATATATCGTGCACCCGCAATCCACTGCTGATGATGTCACATATTACATCATTCATGACATGGTCAGTGACATCACTGATGACATCACTGATGACAACTCAAATGACATCACTGACAACATCACAGATGACATCATTCATGTGTTAATACGATGAACCTCTTCAGACTCTGATATAACCTTAGATACACTCAGTGAAAACAGACACTCACAGATTGTCACTCATCCATGGAGTTACTCATACACCTAGACAGTCATGCAAAGAATCAATCACACCTCCAATTCCTCAACTATACAGTTACACACACCTTACTTATTGAAACATATTCTAACACATATTTACTCTCTTATACAATCACTGATACACGTTTTCAATGATCCATGCAGCTACTCACACATTCACTGGCTCTTAAACAGAGTAATTTATATATGTCAACTCTCGCATGTACTGTGTTTTACATATGTACTTACTTTGACATGTAGCATTGAGATATCCAATCACTCACCAATACACTCATGCACACAGTCAACCACCCATACAGCTGTTTCCACATGCAGTTTTGAACCCATACATCTAGTGAATCAGCTGTTCACACATCTATGCACAGAGTCACACATTTCCCAGCCACTCACACACATACTCAGTCTCCCATACAAATACTTGGGCAACCAATCAATAACCCATATAGTTACTCATATAGCTACTGATCAACACATGCAGCAGTTTTCAGAACAACAGATTTAATGATGCACAAATTAATACAGTTTAATCACTAACCCATGCACTCAGTGAGACACATTTAATCACTCCCTCATACAATCAGTTGCACCTACTAAATTCTTCATCCAGACATTTATACATCCACTCATTCTTCAATATGTAAGACATATTTTAACTTTACAGAAACATACAGTCACTGGATGTTGTCATCAGTGATATCATCAGTGATGTCACTGACCATGTCATGAATGATGTAATATGTGACATCATCAGCAGTGGATTGCGGGTGCGCGATATATAGTTAGCGCATCTAACTATATATGGAATTTCAATGGTTTTATGCGAGTAAAATAAGGTTTTGTAAATGCAAATCCCTAACTATATATGGCCTAAAACCAATGGTTTTTTCATTGAATTTTCAAGGTTTTGTAAATGCAAATTCCTAACTATATATCGACTATAACCTATGTTTTTTTCAGTGAATATATATATATGTATATATATGTATATATACATATATATGTATATATATATATGAATATATATGTATATATATAATGTGTGTATATATGTATATATATATATATATATATATATATATAAATATAATATACCCAGTGAGAGTTGCCACTGGGTAGTTATAGTTATGTCTGTGTTTCCATGGTAAATGCCTTTTTTGGTTGGTTTGCTAATACCTGTAGTGCCTTTTGACAAATCTTCACAAAAGTTCCAAAAAGATTCTCCTTTGTGACTAGTTTTTCATAGAAAGTTTCAGGGTGGTCCATCAAGCAGAGGCCGAGAAAAAGGGAGGTCCTAAAACCCAAAAGCCACATGCAGTTTCCATAGACTTTTTTAAGCAGCCCGCTTCAAAACTGCTGAACAGAATGACACCAAATGTGGAAGAAAGCTGGATCTTGGTCCAGAAAGTCTGCTTTTGTGATTTTATGTAATTCCATTCAGTAGTTTTTGAGATATTAAGGTTAAAAAATATATATCTAGACGTTGGATTTGAGAGAACCCAACCTTAAAAAAAATAGTGGCCTAGGAGGCTTATTTCCCCTTGAGCCAACTCCCTCCCATGGGATTAGGCCTCCCGCAGGAGTGAGCGCTCTGATTCCTGCAACATGAGAAAAAATCCTGTAGGCAGGACTCATAGACTTAGTCCTTTGTCCTGAGCTTAATCAATAAAAAGATATAAGAGTGCAGGATAGGAATACCCTGCTTCCCTAGCCCATGTGGAGGGACACATTTATTATTTACTGCTCCTTTAAAGGAGCACCCCATAATGCCCTGGAAGTGCTTACTTTTGTTTTATATGTGTTTGAGCTTGGTGGTGCTCCTAGAAGAGGGAGGTAGGGGCACCACCAAACCTGTTTTTTTAATGCTGCTGGTAGGAGCAGCACAGAGTTCAGCAGCCTCCCAAAGCATTAAAACATCAGTATGTCTCCTGGGTTATTAAATCCATGACCCCAGGAGAACTTACCATATTTTTTAAAGCACTCTTAGCTGGAGCACTATATTCTTCAGATGGAGTGGAAGGCACTCTTTTGTTGTTTTTATGATTGCATTTTCTGGGACGAAAAATGTTGGGGAAAAACTAAGAGACATGTTTTATTTTTTTTATTTTAAATGTCTCTTTATTTTAACATTTTTCACCCACAAAATGTAATATTAAAAACTATGTTTCAGGAAAGGGTCACAGACATGTTTCTTTGATTAAAATTTTAATAAAAGCGCTCATAGAGGGGGTGGCGGCTTGTGGTGGTTGACCGCAGGGTCTGGCCACGAGACAGGCACCTTCAGTGAAACCCACAGTGGGCATGGCCAAAATGGGTTGTCTTTATGGTGTGTATATATATATATATATATATATATATATATATATATATATATATATATATATAACCTACTGGTGGTCGCCAGTAGGTAGTTATAGTTAGGATTTTTTTTTTCAATGTTAAATCTCAAAATTCTATTTTGAATAACTTTGGCTTCGGTTGACGAATCTGCCTCAAAATTTCCTCAAAATGGCCTCGCGGCGTTCCGGTCCTTCCCTGAAAGTTTGGGGGGGGATTCGTCAAGCGGGGGCCGAGATAAAAGGGGGGTCCCAAAACGCGTTTTCCCCATGTTAATTTCCATAGGGCGGTCGATTTCACTTTTAGCCCGAACGGCTGAATGGATTTCCACCAAACTTGGCAAAATTGTAGGGACTGGTAGCCTGATGTGCCTTTGCTATGTCTCAAGATATGTGCTCCAGTGGATTTTGAGTAATTTAGGTTAAAAAAAATATATATATCTATAAGCGCTCTCCGGTGCGCGCACCGGAGAGCGCTCCAGGCGCGCCACGCGACTTGCGCGCAGAAAGCTGATTGGCTCTCAGTTGTCTGTAAACATTCTAAACAGTCCGGAGCGGCCGCCATCTTGTGTCTCGGTAGGATCAAAACAAAGGGGGAAATGACCATAAGGGGGCAGAGTAGACACTCCCTGTACCCCTAGGTTTGATGTGGGGGCCATTAAAGGGCCCCGCGGGGTCTCAACATTTTTTGTTTTTTTTTCGATTTTCGCGGGGGAAGCACCCGGTACGCGCACCGGGGAGCGTATCAAGGAGGGTACTATGGAAAAATAATCACTTTAAAAAATTGTATGTTTATTAATTGTTTTTTTTTATTTTTTATTTTATGTAAGTACCTACATGTAGGTACCAATGCAGAGACTTAAATTTAATGTACACCATCTCCTCTGTAGACATCTTGCATGTTGTTATTGTATTTTTTGTGGTATATGGAATTCATAACATAGTTTGTCTGGAAAGCAGAAACAGATCTTTTAAGCACTCTCTGAGAATTTCTAGGGGATCATGAGTAGTCTATCCTGCTCCCTTATGAAAATGAGGTGTAAAATATACATAGGAGATAATATAGTGGGAGAAAGGTAGTAACTATGAGTAAACTTACTATGTAACAGAAAAATAGTTGAACAGTATACTATAAGTCTCACTTTATATTTTAAACATTTTTGGTAATACTTTATGAATTACATATAAAAATGAATATTGTCTCAAACAATTTAAAATTATTAAATATGAATTTATTCCTCTGATTCTTTTTCATAATTTAATAAAATTTCTAACATAATATTGTCCGGAATTTCCTCATAATTATAAGTACATGATTCCATTTGTTCCAAACATTCTATTAACTGTTGATCCAAAGAGTCATCTATGAAATCTACTTCATCTTTTTGCTCTTCTGGTTTTTCCACCTTTATTTCGATAGAAGTAACATTTGCTTGATTTTCTCCTTCCATTTTCTTTCTGAAAATTGCATACAAATTAACTATATTAGTAGAGTTAGGGTACTGTATACCAGAGAAGCCTAACTCAATCCATAACTATTACAGAGTATTCTATCTCAATCTATAACTGTTACAGAGGGATAGTATATAACTAACAGAATATTTTTTCAGAAATTAACTTAAAGTGTACAATATACTTCCATAATAACAATTTACCTTGGAGAAATCAGTTGAAGTTGTCAGTGTAATTTGTTTTCAAATGTACTTCTGGAAGCAGTAGTCAAAATGGCTGTGTTTCCCTCTCTTCTTTTATATATATTCTTGTACTTAACCAATGAAACGTCAGGAAATAATTGTAGAAAATGAAAGAAACGTTTTAATTGGTTGTAAATTCTCACACTTCATATGTGTTTTGGTCATGTAATTTACCTCCGGATATTTAGACAGGCCTGTAGCCTAAATGTCTCAATGGAATTCCACCAAATTTGGGTAAATGGTAGGGACTGCTATGTAGTAGGGCCTATTCTATATTTGATGAAAGTGTCTCCAGTGGTTTTTTTGTAAATTGCTTTCCCACCTTTTTTTATGCAGCGCTTACAGGTGCGCGCTCCGTTACGCGCACCGGCAGCGTTACAGGAGTCCTCCATTTTGTGTTTCAGTACAATCGAGACACAAGATGGAGGGTAAACAATGTTCGGTATGGGTAGAAGGGGGCACGGTAGAGACTTCTTGACCCTCTAGGTTTTCTGAGGGGGGCTTTGGAGGCTCATAAACATAAAAAAAAAAAATCTTTAATTTTCCACGGGGGAAGCGCCTGGTACGCGCACCGGTAAGCGTACCGGAAAGCGTACTTTGGTGAAAAATAGTGAAAAAAGTTAGAAAAAGATAAACGTTTTGAATGATCAGAGGTAGGGTAGCTCTGAAAAGAGCTTTTGGGTTCTGTGGCTGATTTAGGTACCTACAAGTAGGTTCCAATGCACAGTCTTAAATTCAGGAGGAATATTCTATTTCCTTCATCTGAGAAGTGCACACCATCTCCTCTGTAGATGTCTTGCATGTTGTAACGCAAGTTATTATTGTATATTGAACCCATTCCATAGTCTCTCATGTAAGCAGAAACAGATGTATTCACATGTTTCAGTGCTTTCTCAAATTGTGGACAAAATTGGTTGGACCAGTTCCATTTCTGTCTTTGGCATATATTGGAATATACTAAGGCAGTTTGTGGAAAAAGTGTCATTAACTGATCAAAGGTGTCCTTTAAGAGCATTTCCAGACCAACCCCAGTCACAGTGCCTAAATCATTTCCACCACAGTGCACTATTAAGAGGTTAGGGTTTGGCAGATGCAAAAAGGTTTTCACCAATGGTATCAATTGGTGACATTTTAATCCTCTCTGGCCAATCCACTTGATTTCCACATTTGATAAATCAAGGTTGTGAAAATGTCTGCTATCTGCATACCTTTGAGCCCAGTGGATGTAGCTGTGTCCTAGGATCCAGACTGAAAACATGATGAGAGAAGGTTCTGATGCAGTCAGATGATGTGTAGGAATGAAATGGCAGTTGGAACAGTAGGAGTTTACAAAAAAATAATTGTGGAGTTTCACTGCTTTTGAATCACAAGCAATGATTGGTGGATTCAGATAGTTGAAAACTTAAAGTTAGGGTGCATGGTTGTGTTGTGTTAAAGAAGCAATTTGAATGGTTAAAAGAAGTCACTAAAAGCTAAAATACCCTGGATAGGCTGGTGTATTGAGAGGTCAAACATCATTGCTGAGTTAATTTGCAACATTGTACAATAAACTTTTGAACCTGAGAGTTCAGTTAGGAGGGAGTTGCTATGGTAACAGATAGAAAGATCTGAGAGGGGGAAGGGTGTTGGTTTGAGAATAGTGAGGGAAAACTTTTGATTGGTTGAATTAAGGCATATGTGTACAAAGTTAGAGATTTTCCATGCCAGTCTTGGTTTCAGTGTATTGAGTGCACACTTTTTGCTCTGCTAAAGAGAAATTGGTGTGTGTGTGTCTGACACTGTTTTCAATCTCCCAAAGCATTTGTAAAGGTAAGTAATGATTTATTTAATTTAGATAGAGACTTGTTTGCTCTATGGAGAATATTTAGAAGCAGATAGTTATGTTTTAGAAGTCAAATGGTATGCTAGTATATAAGTCCTGTGTTGTGTTTCTTATATGTTATTGAAAAAACGATTTTGGGTGCAATTGATTGGTATTTGCATTTGGCCCTTATTTATGATTGCCTTATGCAACTGGTGCATCACTTTATACATGGGAAATAAGTGACACTCTTGTGGCGCAAGACCTTCATAAATAAGGCCCTGACTTTGTTTGCTGATATTGAGTGGTTGTACATAGGTTCTGCGCAGTGTTTCTTACATGTTATTCGAAAATCGATTTTGGGTGCAATTGATTGGTATTTGCATTTGGCCCTTTTTTATGATTGCCTTGTGCAGCTGATGCATCACTTTAAACATGGGTAATAAGTGACGCACTGGTGGCGCAAGGCTTTCATAAATAAGGCTCTGACTTTGTTTGCTGTTGATTTGATTTTGGATTTTTGATAATGCTTGATATCAACATTTGAAAGATAAAGGATTTGTATTTGGGGAAACAGTGACGTTTCAAAAGTGATATTCTGTGCTTGTACATAGGTTGTGCGCAGTATTTTTTAAATGTTATTCAAAAAACGATTTTGGGTGCAAATGAATGGTATTTGCATTTGGCCCTTATTTATGATTGCCTTATGCAACTGGTGCATCACTTTATACATGGGAAATAAGTGACACTCTTGTGGCGCAAGACCTTCATAAATAAGGCCCTGACTTTGTTTGCTGATATTGAGTGGTTGTACATAGGTTCTGCGCAGTGTTTTTTACATGTTATTCAAAAATCGATTTTTGGGTGCAATTGATTGGTATTTGCATTTGGCCCTTTTTTATGATTGCCTTGTGCAGCTGATGCATCACTTTAAACATGGGTAATAAGTGACGCACTGGTGGCGCAAGGCCTTCATAAATAAGGCTCTGACTTTGTTTGCTGTTGATTTGTTTTTGGATTTTTGATAATGCTTGATATCAACATTTGAAAGATAAAGGATTTGTATTTGGGGAAACAGTGACGTTTCAAAAGTGATATTCTGTGCTTGTACATAGGTTGTGCGCAGTGTTTCTTACATGTTATTCAAAAATCGATTTTTGGGTGCAATTGATTGGTATTTGCATTTAGCCCTTTTTTATGATTACCTTGTGCAACTGGTGCATCACTTTATACATGGGAAATAAGTGACACTCTTGTGGCGCAAGACCTTCATAAATAAGGCCCTGACTTTGTTTGCTGATATTGAGTGGTTGTACATAGGTTCTGCGCAGTGTTTCTTACATGTTATTCAAAAATCGATTTTTGGGTGCAATTGATTGGTATTTGCATTTGGCCCTTTTTTATGATTGCCTTGTGCAGCTGATGCATCACTTTAAACATGGGTAATAAGTGACGCACTGGTGGCGCAAGACCTTCATAAATAAGGCTCTGACTTTGTTTGCTGTTGATTTGTTTTTGGATTTTTGATAATGCTTGATATCAACATTTGAAAGATACAGGATTTGTATTTGGGGAAACAGTGAAGTTTCAAAAGTGATATTCTGTGCTTGTACATAGGTTGTGCGCAGTATTTTTTAAATTTTATTCAAAAAACGATTTTGGGTGCAAATGAATGGTATTTGCATTTTGCCCTTATTTATGATTGCCTTATGCAACTGGTGCATCACTTTATACATGGGAAATAAGTGACACTCTTGTGGCGCAAGACCTTCATAAATAAGGCCCTGACTTTGTTTGCTGATATTGAGTGGTTGTACATAGGTTCTGCGCAGTGTTTCTTACATGTTATTCAAAAATCGATTTTTGGGTGCAATTGATTGGTATTTGCATTTGGCCCTTTTTTATGATTGCCTTGGGCAGCTGATGCATCACTTTAAACATGGGTAATAAGTGACGCACTGGTGGCGCAAGGCCTTCATAAATAAGGCTCTGACTTTGTTTGCTGTTGATTTGATTTTGGATTTTTGATAATGCTTGATATCAACATTTGAAAGATAGAGGATTTGTATTTGGGGAAACAGTGATGTTTTCAAAGTGATATTCTGTGCTTGTACATAGGTTGTGCGCAGTATTTTTTAAATGTTATTCAAAAAACGATTTTGGGTGCAAATGAATGGTATTTGCATTTGGACCTTTTTATGATTGCCCTATGCAACTGGTGCATCACTTTATACATGGGAAATAAATGACACTCTTGTGGCGCAAGACCTTCATAAATAAGGCCCTGACTTTGTTTGCTGATATTGAGTGGTTGTACATAGGTTCTGCGCAGTGTTTCTTACATGTTATTCAAAAATCGATTTTTGGGTGCAATTGATTGGTATTTGCATTTGGCCCTTTTTTATGATTGCCTTGTGCAGCTGATGCATCACTTTAAACATGGGTAATAAGTGACGCACTGGTGGCGCAAGGCCTTCATAAATAAGGCTCTGACTTTGTTTGCTGTTGATTTGATTTTGGATTTTTGATAATGCTTGATATCAACATTTGAAAGATAGAGGATTTGTATTTGGGGAAACAGTGACGTTTCAAAAGTGATATTCTGTGCTTGTACATACGTTGTGCGCAGTATTTTTTAAATGTTATTCAAAAAACGATTTTGGGTGCAAATGAATGGTATTTTCATTTGGCCCTTATTTATGATTGCCTTATGCAACTGGTGCATCACTTTATACATGGGAAATAAGAGACACTCTTGTGGCGCAAGACCTTCATTAATAAGGCCCTGACTTTGTTTGCTGATATTGAGTGGTTGTACATAGGTTCTGCGCAGTGTTTCTTTCATGTTATTAAAAAATCGATTTTTGGGTGCAATTGATTGGTATTTGCATTTGGACCTTTTTTATGATTGTCTTGTGCAACTGGTGCATCACTTTATACATGGAAAATAAGTGACGCACTGGTGGCGCAAGGCCTTTATAAATAAAGCCCTGAGTTGCTATTGTATAAACTTAAATATGTTGCAATTTATTGTTTATATTGTTTGCTTTTTAACATTACTTTGTTGTTTGCTAATAGTGGTCTTTCATGTTTTTTTTTAACAGAACAACATTCAAATCAACTTCTGAAAAGCAAGCAAAAATGCCTTCAAGGCAAAGAATTATCAAAAATACCATACGGAAAAGGAGAACATCAACAACCGAGTTTATGGAATCCTCTACAACAACTACTTCAAAAAACACCAGAAAAGCTTCTGGTAAGCCAATTAAGTCTTTTCTTCGCAACATATGTCGTAGAAAAAAAAATGATATTGCTAATGTGAATATTCAGAAAAAGTCAACAAATCTAAAAAGGAAGGAGAGGCCCACAAAAAATGTCTCGATTGGAGCAGGAGAGAAGAGAATGGATAGCAATAGAAGGGTAAATCTTTTTAGGGACATTCGTAGGCGAATGTTTCGCAATAGGGTAGTTTTAAATTTGCTAAAAAATGAGAAGAAAAGTAAACTGAGAGCTGCTTTTTACAAGAAAAAGAAAAGTGTAGAAAAGATTGTTGATCAGGCTTTTGAAGTTAAGAAAAAAATATTTATTTTAATAATCAATAGAATTAGGATACTTAATAAGGCAATTGATGTTTTCAAATCGAACAGTAGATGGAAAAGAATTATTAATCGGAGTAATTTTTGTGAAGTATTTTCTGGTGAATGGATGCATAGTTCAAGTTCTGAGCCTTTTTTCAATGAGGAGAGTTATTTTCAGGAAAATGATTTGGTGCATGCAGTTGACATCAGTGGTCGAGCATATGAGGTGAAAGACGGTTGTGTGATGGAAAAAGAGAAACTTGTATCTAGAGATGCAGAAGAGGTGTTAGCTGATGAAGTTTTAGGGAGACGTACTAAGGGTCCAGTGTACACATGGAAATGCAGTAGTATTTGTAGTGTGCGACAGGAATCAATCGATTTGCTTCGAAATTTCTTACGTACATATAGTAAGAAAAGTCTCAAACAAAAAATGAAGATCTTGCAAGAGTTAGATCCTTGCAGAGTGAGAGAAAGCACAGGTTTGCATGGGCATTCACTAGCTTGTCTTTCTAGAAACGTTTGTCGGAGTGTTTTTCATCATTTTAGGATGTTAGCAGTGCATCATAATAATGTGAGGAAATTAGTGAGAAAGTTGTATTATGCAAAAAGTCCAGCACTTAAGCTTAAACAGTTAAACAGTGCTCTTTTGCATGGATCTGAAGTGGATGTGAAGACTATTTGTGAAGAAATTGAGTTTTGTTATTTTGGGAACAAAGAGGACAGTGTAGAAATAGATATAGTAATGGATGGTAATGCAGAAGATAATGGACAGATTTCAAGTATAGAAAAGTTTGATGAGGAAATTATCAAGTTTAAGGTGAAATCAAGTGAAAGGCCTAATTTAACTTGTGTGTGTTGTCGACGGACTCATTATAAGATTCAGACTAGGTTAGTTGATTTATATGCAAAAAGTGAATTGGAAAATAATAATGAATGGAAGGATTTTGTAAGTTATTTGTTGGTGGAGAATTATTTTGATTTGAGTTTGGATCAGCGTATTTGTAATTATTGTTTAAATAAATTAAATGAAAATAAAATGCCTGCTAGAGCAGTTTATAATAATCTTCAGTTGATAGATATTCCTTCTGAATTGATGGATCTAAATACTTATGAATCTATTTTGATTCAATGTGTCCATCCTTTTCAGGCTATTGTACGCATGGAGCCTAAGACAGGGAAATTGCCTCCATCAGATTTACTGAGAGGATTAAAGGGAAGAGTTGTTTATTTGCCTCTAGATGTAAAGAAAAATATCGATACAATTGGTGTAGAAAGAGTAGAAGAAGATCCTTTAGTTATTCTAGTTAATGGGGTTCCAACAAAGAGTAAGAAAATCTGGCAAGATTTAGTGGATGTTAAAAAAGTCAAAAAGGCAACGTTGTATTTGGTCAAAAACAATGAGTACTACAAAGATGTAAGTGTTGGAGCAGAGGAAACAGCTATAGAAGAAGATAGTGATTCTTCAGTTGGTCAAATTGAAAAAGTTGATGTGTCTAGAAGTGAAGAAATATATGAACATTATACTGTTCATCCTTTGCATTCCAAATAAGTAATGGGAAATGCAATTGACTTGTTTCAAATGAAAGCAGCAAAAGGAAGTCCCATTAGTGTATGGGAAGAAAGTTTGGAAGCTCGTTGTTTTCCACAATTATTTCCAACAGGTTGTGGTGGACGATATGATGATCGACCAGTTCAAATTCCTGCAGCTGAATACCGGACTCTAAGATTATATGCTGAAGAACCAAGGTTTCGTCAATGCATTCCATATTTGTTTCATCTACTGTTTGAAAGTGATTTGTCTGGGCTTTCTTATGCAGTTAATCATATATTAAAAAGTGGAGCTCATTTGCAAAATGTTTGTGCAAGAGACTTTATGGAGAAAGTTAATCTGCAAGACAGTATTTTGGAATCTCAGCTAATCAATCTCATGGCATGTCAACGTGGAACCAACGAGTATTGGTTTCGTCGCCATGGAGAATTGAAATGTATGCTAAGAAACTTAGGAACTCCTACATGGTTCCTCACTCTTAGCTGTGCTGAGTATGCATGGGACGATTTACTTCAATTTCTACAAGAGGCAAATGAAAACATACCAAATATAGAATTGAAAACACCAGGAGAACTGTGTTCTTTAGATCCAGTGAATGTTTGCAGATATTTTAATAATAGATTTGAAGCTATGATGTCTTTTATTACCAACAAAAAACATCCTCCCCTTGGAGAGGTTTTGGATTTCTTTTGGAGGAAGGAATATCAAGCGAGAGGTGCTCCTCATATACATATGTTGTGTGGATTAAAGATGCACCCAAATTTGGATCAGATTCAGATGAAACAGTGATGAGTTTCATTGAAGAGTATTCAACATGTGCTGTTCCAAAATCTACTGAAGAAAACAATTTAAGGCAACAAGTTTTACGTTTTCAATCTCATCGTTGTGGAAAGTACTGTCGTCGAAAATTTAAAAACAAGGAAAAGTACTACACGAAATGTCGTTTTGCGTTTCCTCGACCAGTGATTTCTAAGGGAAGAGTAAATAATTTGATGTCATCTCTACGACATACTGTGACGAGGAAATCTCCCAAAAATACATACAATTTGAAAAGAAATGAAGAATCTAAGTACATCAACGATTACAACTCAGTGATTTTGTCCATGTGGAATGCTAACATGGATATTCAGTTCGTTGCTGACAACTCTATTGCTGTGGCTCGATATGTGGCATCTTACATCACAAAAAAAGAAAAGACAGAACTGAAGGAAATGTGGGAGGACATTTCACATGAAAAGAGTCTAAGCAAGACATTATACAGTTTCAGTCTGAAGATGTTGTCGCATCGAGAAATTGGAGCATATTAATGTTCTGATCGGTTATCATCAGCAAGTCTCTATGCCAAATCAAGAACAATCATTTGGGTGAGTCTAGGTCTTGCTGCAACACGAAACCGAGTTTTGAAATCTGTACAAGAAATTGAATATTTGGCGGAGAAAGAACCAAACAGTACAGATATTTTGAAGACAAATATGTTGGATACATACTATCCAAATAGAAGTACTCACCTTGAGAACACTTGTTTATATGAAGTTCTTCAAAACTACAGTTATAAGAGGAACATCACAGAAGATATCAATAATGGAAAATATGCACTCATTGGCTATGAAGGATGTCTAGTGAAGCAGAAAAAAGGCCATTTGATTAATCATCGAAAATTGAGTTGTGAAGTCCCAGACAAAAGAGAATTTTACTATTTAGCTCTTTTGCAACTCTTTAAGCCATGGCGTACAGAAGAGGAACTACTTGGAGATTTTCTCTGTTATGAAGACTCTTTTAATGCAACTAAGGATACCATAGAATGTCCTATTTTTCAAAATTATCTGCAAATGTTGAATGAAGAAATGGAGCAAGAAACCACAATTGCTGAAGAGATAGCTAGAGACAGTTCTCAAGATAGTCAGAGTTCTACTTCATTGAGCCAGGATCCACTAGGAGGACCAATTATCCAAAATGAAGCTGCCACTGCCATGGATGAGGTGGAAAGAGCTATGGAACAAGCTCAAGAGGATGGAGTTAACTTAGAAGATTTGGTAAAGCAACTAAACATTGAGCAGAAAAAGATATATGATGAAGTCACAGAGCAGATTGAACATGGATTCAGACATGAGAAAAAAGAGTGCTCATGTATATCATTTGACTCTGTCCGACTATACGTAAGTGGAGAAGCGGGGACAGGAAAAAGTTTTCTAATTAAAGCCATTGCAAGTTATCTGCAGAAAAGGACTGATTCACCACTCTCTTGTGTTGTAACTGCTGCAACTGGTCTGGCAGCACATAACATTAAAGGGATTACTCTACATCGTTTACTGATGCTGCCAGTTGAACATGATAATAAATTGCATTACAACAAGTTATCTGGAGATGTGTGTTCTGAAGTTTCAAGAGTCTTGAAGAAAATGAAACTTCTTATCATTGATGAAGTAAGCATGGTCTCAAATCTAATGCTTGCTTTTGTGCACTTGAGAATGCAAGAAATTCTTAAAACAGAGTATGATGTGTTATTTGGAGGAAAACACATTATTGTTTTTGGAGATCTATTGCAGTTGACTCCAGTAAAAGGACAACCAGTGTTTAAAATGCTCACACATGAAGATACCAGGAAGTCCCTTGGAAGCATTGGAAACGTTAATATATGGCTAAATTTTAAATATGCTGAACTGCTTCAAAATATGCGACAGGCCAAGGATGAAGATTATAAAAATATTCTACAAGATGTAAGAATTGGAAAAGTGACTTAGCTTGGGAAAAAAGCTTTGCATAGTCGATTAATTTCAAATTTGTATCCAAATGAAAACATTCTTCCAGAGAATATTTTTTAAAAAATGACTGAGAAGAAATCTGGGATATGTTTGATGCCAACTCTGCAAGAATGTTCCATCTTCAACAACAAAATGTTAGAGTTAGAAAATGAAGAGATTGTGAAACTGGAAGCAATAGATAAAATAGAGCATATGGGTGCAACAATTGTTTTGTCTGAAAATGTGAAAACTAAATTGGATTCATTGGAGAAAAGTATTTCAAAAACAGCTGGTTTTGAAAAGACTCTGAATGTCTGTTTAAATTGTCGTATCATTTTGAGAAGGAATTTAAATGTTGAAAGAGGTCTGGTAAATGGAGCAATGGGTTATGTTGTTGATTTTGTGAATTACAGAAATAGAGATGGAATTGAATTTTTAAAAATAAAATTTGATGGCATTGAACAAGTACAACAAATAAGTCGTGGTTCTGCTAGATTTTTACTTGTAAAAGACTTATATGTTCGCCGAAAACAGTTTCCTGTTTGTTTGGCGTATGCAGTAACAATTCATAAATCTCAAGGTTTAAGTGTAGATGGTGCTTTGGTGAACATTGGAAGATCTGTGTTTAAAGAGGGTATGGCATATGTGGCATTATCACGAGTCAGAACTTTATCAGGATTGTACTTGATTGCGTGTGATGAGACAAAGATTTCTGCAGATCTAGATTGTGTTAAAGAATACAATAGGTTAAGAAGAGAGTATGCTCCACATTTGCCTCAATATCCTCTGTTTGAAAAACGTGTGGTAGGCCGAAAAAGAAGAAATGAGAATAATTGCAGTGAGGTAGTAGCAAAAAAACAAAAAGTAGAGAAAACTGTAATTGAAAACAGGAAGAAAAAGATTTGTGGAGAAAATGTTGTATGATTTCAGTTTGAAAATAGTTCTGGTGTCAACTGCTATGCTAATGTAGTGATTAATGTTGTTTTTTTTCTTAAAAGTTTACAAGAACAGATTATTGAAAATCGGGATCAAAGATTGTGTGGTTTATTGAATTCTGTGTTTGAGAAATGTAGCAGTGTTACAGCACAAATAGAAAGTGTAACAGAAATTCGAAATATTTTAGATGTGTTCTGGTCAAGATAAATTTTCACAGAACATTCAGCAGGATTGTCAGGAATTTTTAATGTATATGTTTGGTGTTTTGGAAGATGAAGGTGTAGATGTAGATAATCTTTTCAGCCTTTCTTATCAATGGCAGCATGACTGCCACAATTGTAGTTTATCAAGTACTACTAGAATAGATACTGAAAAATTTATATATTTGACTTTACCTGACTGTAAATCAGTGTCTTTTAAAAATCTAGTTAAAGCAGCAGATCATAATATGGTGTGTACCCAATGTAACTGTACAATGCTGTCCACATTATTTATACAAAGTTATGGGCAGTATATCATTTTAGTTTTCCAACGATGTAGACCTGATGGAACTAAATTGACAACTTCTATCAAAAATTTTGTAGCTTCTCAGTTATCAATTTCAGGAAGAACCTTTACAACTGAAGCTATTATTTATCATAATGGTTCTTCAACAACCTCAGGACATTATACATGCTACTTAAAATCGGAAAATGGATGGAGTTACTGCAATGATTCTCATTTAACTTATAAACAACGTTTGCCTTATGACTCTACAAATTCTTATCTAGTGTTTTTAAAACCAAAGTTTTAGTAAAGGGAATTGGCCTTTGAAGACGGGAATAGATAATAAAAGTTAGTTAGTTAGTTAGTTAATGTAATATTTTAAATTATTTATCTCATGTAGATACTTTAAGTGGATCTCAAAGTAAAAAATACTGATATATCTGACACAAATTGGCCGTGAGGAAAGTGTAAGGTATGATGTTCTTAGATCTTTTTTCATAGGAAGTCGATGAAATGGAAGTTATAGAGCACAGCAGACTTTTTTACCACCAAAAGGACCTTCACTATCTTCTATTTGGCCTCATGAAAAGTAAGTGAATCAAAGATTAGTGTACATATATGAGATGTATGTTTGAATGGTTTTTTTTAAACACAATCTTTTAGATTGTGTTTTTTTTTCCCGCTGTTATATGATGAAGACTTTGAACTCACTAATTTAAGTGAAATTCAATATATTCTGAGAACAGCAAAAATAAATAATGTAACATATTGTAGAAGTTATTGTGTAGTTTGCATTATGTAATTTATATTGTGTTCACATTGTCTCACACTCATTTTCTTTTTCACCCTTATTTACCTCTCTTTACTAATTTACACTCTTTTTTCATCGCTGTTTCTTTACTGCACTTCATTCACAACTTCTCAATCTAATAGGAACTGTCTGCATTTCCTCTGTTCCTTCCACCACTTTTTATCTTTTTCATATTCTCTCAGTATCACTGCTTTAGTTTCCTTACCCTCTCTTTCTTTTTCTCCATTTTTTTTTCTTTTGCACTCATTTTACTGTAGTTCACTTAGTTCTTCCTTTTGTCTTTCTGTGTACTTACTCTCTCACTCCTGTTTTATCCATCGTTCTATAATAACTTCATTCCTTTCATCCCTTCACTCTGTGACTTTACTTCACTCACTCATCTTCTATTCCTCTTTTTTATTTATAGTTTCTCAATCAGACTTCTCTCCTTTTCACTCGTTTTTCTTTTACTTTCTTATCTTTACTGTTTTTGTTTTGATATTTTACATTCTTTTAGTATCTTACTTACCTTTAGGAATTTGTTCTCTTTCTATTTCTTTTTCCTTTTTTTTTCTTTTTCTACATTACTTTATTTCTGTTTTTGTATCCTTCACTATTGCTTCATTTCTTAGTAAACTTTTGTAGATTTTTAAACCTCTTGAATTGTTTCTTCTATTTTATTATATATTTGTAAGTAATTATAACGTGTTTTTTCTTTTATCTTTCACAGATACAAGTTTGCATTGATTACATGGTAAGTGTGTTTACAAAATGTTTTTTGTTATCACCTTTGGTTTTATTTTCACTATTTTTCTCTCACCCTACCTCACCCCTGTTTCCTTACTTTGCTTCCCTCACTTATTATTTTCTTCCATGTTTACTTCCTACCACATTCAACTTCTTTCAGTACCTCTGCCTATGCACACTCCTTCACTTACCTTTTTAACTGGTTCACTTAGTCCCTTTGTGACACTCCTTCTTTTACTCTCTCTCTTCTTTCTCTCTATTATTCCCCATGTCTTACCCTTATTCACTTACATATACCCTCTTTCACCCCTCTTTACTTATATTTACTGCTATTTACTTTCCCTCCCTCACTACTCTTCCTTTCCTCTGATTCCGTCACTACCTGTCATTCCCACTGTCCTTCCTTTTACTTTCATCATCCATTTACATTCTCCCAGAACCTCTGCTTTAGTCTTCTTCCTATTTCTTCTCTTCTTTTGCTCCCTTATTCATTTTTCTTTTCTCACTTACTTCCTTTTACACTTTTTCTCTGTCTTACTATCTATTACACAGTCCCTCTGTGTTCCTCCCTTTAGCTCTCTTTCTCTTAACACCACTCTCTCTGTCCCCATTCCTTATGGTCACTCCATTATTTTTTTTAATTTTTTTTTTGTTGGTGCGCTGACGGTGCGCGCATCGGTACGCGCACCGGGAGCGCTCCAGAGTCAAATATAAAAAAAAAAGTAAAATACTATTTTAAAATAAAATTATTATCTTAATATACATTATAGTGTTCATTTTTAGAAAAACATACCTTTCTCAGCTAAAGACATTTGTGAAAAAATAAGCTTAGAAATTCACTAAAAAGTACATAGGTATGAAGCCCTACAAAAAGTTAAAAATTTGCATTAAAAAACCTTTGAAATTCACAGAAAAAACCATAGGTTTCACACCAGTTATAGTTAGGAATTAGCATTTAAAAAACCTATGAAATTCACTGAAAAAACCATAGGTTTCACACCAGTTATAGTTAGGAATTAGCATTTAAAAAACCTATTAAATTCACTGAAAAAACCATAGGTTTCACACCAGGTATAGTTAGCTGGAAATTTTACTGATATAAAACCATTGAAATTCCCACGTTATAGTTAGTCGGACTCACTATAACTTGCGCGTGCAATGCACTGCTGATGACATCATATATTACATCACTCATGACATGGTCAGTGACATCACTCATGACATCACTGATGACACCATCCTTGTGACACAGTGACAGACCTCCTCTCACTGTAAAGTAACCTTTGAAACACATATTGAAAAATAGAAACTAACATTTTCAAAAAAGTGCATATACCCATACCAGTTACAACAACCAATTCAGTAATTTCACCATCTATATACAAATTCACACATTCACCAACAGTTTTATGTAGTCACTCATACATATACTCACTCATCATATGTAGTGATACCCCTATTCATTCTGTTACACACCGACAGTCATCAAAAACTTACTCATACATATACTCACACATGCAAATAAACTAATAAACATCCATTTATTTGCATATACAAATATACACACATTAGCACATTACTTCTAAGGAAACTTACACATACTTACTCTCTTAAACAATCACTTATAGAAACACATACTTATTTAAACAGGAACTCTTTCAATCTCTCACTCTCACATATACTTACTTATATACATCAATGCTCATATATACAAGATTAAAACATATGTAGTTACTCATAAAGACACTAGTGAGAGAGGCATTCACTCACTAACACACACATATACACACTCATCCACCCATACAATCCTGCACATATGCTGTCTTCAAAACACATACAAACAGTGAGTCAGTCATTGATGCATCTATGTGCTAAGTAACAGCCCCACCAAACCATACAGACACTCATACTGATAATAAAAAAACATCTAATAACCCATATACACACACATGTAGCTACTCACCAACCCATGCAGCCACTTACACACAAAGTAAAACACATACATATATTTAAATATTTAAACATTACTCGCTAATATATGTATTCACTAAGATACACTTAATAAGCCAGTTAACCAATCAATTTTTTTTTTAAAAACATCCATTTAGACACTTATTTAAACATTTATTCTTCCATCGACCTTAACATATACATATATAAAATATATTTATTTTTCAGAAAGCCACACATTCACTGGATGGTGTCATCAGTGATGTCATGAGTGATGTCACTGACCATGTCATGAGTGATGTAATATATGATGTCATCAGCAGTGCATTGCACACGCAAGTTATAGTGAGTCCGACTAACTATAACGTGGGAATTTCAATGGTCTTATATCAGTAAAATTTCCAGCTAACTATAACTGGTGTGAAACCTATGGTTTTTTCAGTGAATTTAATAGGTTTTTTAAATGCTAATTCCTAACTATAACTGGTGTGAAACCTATGGTTTTTTCAGTGAATATATATATATATATATATATATATATATATATATATATATAGATATATGTATATATTTATATACATATATATATATATGTTGATCAATTGTTTGTTTTGATAGGTGATCAAGGATTTAGACTAATGACATGGCTAATGACACCATCTGTGCAGCCAAATAATGATGCTGAAAAGGAGTACAATACTTCACTAAGAAAAACTTGCAATGTGGTAGAGAGAGCTTTTGAAATTTTAAAATACACATTCTGTTGTCTAGACCTCTCAGAAGGGAAAAGGCTGTATGGCCCAGAAGTAGTATGTAAAATAATTGTTGTTTGTGCAGTGCTTCACAATATATGTAAAATAATTTGCTATGGTAATGTGGAAAACCAGAACCATTTACAAAAGTAATGTATATATCTGACTATATGCATGATTCTACTGAAGGTTGTATAAGGAGAAATTACTATATTGGAACTTTTTCAAATTAACTAACAAATGTAAACAATATACAATCATCATTACATTCAAACAATGAGTCAGCATGTGTGAACATCATTACAAACCATAGCATCTGCATTAATAGTTGCATCAGACTATTGCTTTTGGTACGTAATAAAAAAAATGTTAATTCAATCATATCATACCTTGCATTAGAATCCCTATAGGAGGTTTCCCTTGGAACATAGCTATCCGAGCATCTGTACTACAGGAACAATTCGTTTGTTGCAGCAACATTTTTTTTGATAAGAGCTCATCGTGTGCAAAATAATGATGGACTGGGATGCGGTACATATAATTACCAGTGGCTTAGATTAATTCAAGCATTCTCTCTATCACTGTTTGTGTTCTTTAATATGTTGCACTTAATGCCACGGGTATGCTCAGCTCCTGTGCTCACTGTGTTACATGAATCAAGCTATACATGGCTAATGAGCCCTATCAGGACAAAACTAGTCCTAGGTTGCTTGTTTTCCAGTTCAGGGAGGACCTGGCCTGGCAGCCTGGGCTGTATTGTTCCCATTAGAGCAGGGTCAAGACTGATTTGCATATGGCTGGGGTCGAACTGAGGTGACATTGTAGGCGAAAAACGATAGATTGAGATGCGGCCTGAATGATTGACAATGACTGAGATTAATTCAAGCATTCTATTCATCACATAAATTTTGTTGCTGGTTAGGGCTAAGACAGCACTGGACTCTTTGTAGGGTGATTGCCAATATCTCCTTTGCCGAATTGATTACTTCTAACATCCTCCGCTTCATCCAAAACACTTTTCTTTGAAATTCATCCTGAGGGTCAGAAGATTGTATTCAGTAGATCATATTTGTACAGGATATGATGTAGTCTGGGGTGGTTCATTTGGAGACAAGTGAACATCTTGTTCCCTTTCAAGAGCTGTTTAGAATGGATGACAGTGCCCAAGATTTTTTGATAGGTGTCATCATTCAAGGAGGGGAGGCAGGAGTCAAGCTCAGGAGACACATCATTGGCAGGCCACAACTCAGGAGAGTGTTGAACGACCTCTGAAACACAACTGTCACAAGGTAATATTATAACGAAGTATAAAGATTTGTGGTTACAGACACATTACGAGACACTATTCTGTTGCAAAATGTTTATTTTAGAAACATGGATACAATCAATGCTGACAACTAATATTGATATGAATAAAGTTAATGATGAAATTATAAAAATATACATCATATTTGAGTAAGCATTCAGAAATGGCGCCACACAATATATATCCCAATACTATATCATATGTAATGTATTATTGCATCCGCATTGTATATAGACAATGTCAATACTTCAATATAAGCATTGATATATATATACATGAGTGATGTCACTGACCATGACGTGAGTGATGTAATATGTGACGTCATCAGCAGTGCATTGCACGTGCAAGTTATAGTGAGTCCAACTAACTATAACGTGGGAATTTCAATGGTTTTATGTCAGTAAAATTTCCAGCTAACTATAACTGGTGTGAAACCTATGGTTTTTTCAGTGAATATATATATATATATATATATATATATATACTACTATTATAAAGAGAGAACTGTGTCCTTTGAGCCAGGTAAACTCGAAAAGTACACCACCAATCCAAACACCCAATACATGTTTGAAAACGTCAGGGCAAGCAGAAGGACATAGGCTATATAAATAAAAAAAAATAAACGTTATTTAGAAAATGTATATTAACAAAAAAAATTAGTCCCTCCAAAGTAGCGCCGGCCGCGACGTGCATGCTCTCGTCAGGAGCACTAGGAGGAGCGGCGTCCGAGGAGCGGCGGACATGGCGCGGGGGAGGAGCGGTGACTTGAGGAGCAGCGGACAGGCCAGCGGCGGTGCGAGCAGCGGAGAGGCGGACATGGCGCGGGGGAGGAGCGGCGGCGAACACGCGGTGAGGAGCAGAGAGGCGAGGAGCGGCGGATCAGGTAAGCCTCCGGGGACAATGTCGGGGCAGGCCGGTGTCGGGCCGCGGTGAGGAGCAGAGAGGCGAGGAGCTGCGGATCAGGTAAGCCTCCGGGGACAATGTCGGGGCAGGCGGGTGTCGGGCTAGGCGGGGGATGGGGATCGGCTGAGGAAAGTTCACAAGATGCACAGATACTCTTGCTACCATTTGGGATTACTGCAACACGCTTTAGTATGTCGGGCAAGGCGGGGGACGAGATGTTGGGATGCACTGATACTCCTGCTGCCATTTGGGGTTACTGCAACACGCTTTAATAATGAATAGATGCATGTGTGTCTTTATGGAGCACAGAGGCGAAAGTCAGAGTCTCGGGGGCATAACAATCACCACCTCATCTGTCTTCCCATTCACTGTCAGAATCTACTTGGTAGTAGACCCCACCACGAAGACAGGTGAACGCACCTTACATTGAGGCAGCCGGGGGTCGGGGCAGGCGGGGGACGGGGCGGGCGGGGGCACGGGCTGCTGGGCAATGTCGGGGCAGGGGGGGTAGGGGAAGCCTGAATGCTCCCGGACAAGGTCGGGATGGGCTGCTAGTGTGTGTTGGTTGGTGCTGAGGATTTGGGAGGCTGAATGATGGCGTAAAGCAGGAAGATTCACTTTGAGCACGCGACTCCGACCTCGCACCCGGGATGCAAGAAGAACAATGCATCCTGGGACTTGGAGGCGCCATTGGTGAAAGGCGCGCCAGGAGGAATACAGGTGGCCATCATCACCACCTGGGGCGGAGCAGCTCGAAATGCAGAGGAGGAGGCGGGATATTTAAATCCGTCATAGACAGCCCTCCCCTATAGACACAAACGGCGCTGACGAGGCGGGAGCCGAAATGCATACGCCGGAAAGACATTTGTGTTGTTTTCTCCTGTAATGCCAGCAGTAAAGCCTTCCAAACGAATCCTCTTGTGGGTCTCTGATATATATATATATATATATATATATATATATATATATTCAGGCTCCGCAGGTTTCCAACCGGCAACAAATCAGCACTCACAGCAGAGATTAAACCAGGTATGGTTTATTTTGCGCAACAATCACAAAACCAGACGCGTTTCAGCACTTGCCTTCGTCAGTGTCAGCTGGCGACGGCAAGGCGGAAGTAGATAAAGGCATTACTCACTAAAAGTGAAAACGGACCATAATACAAATTAAGGCGCCATCTTTGAGTGATGAAATTATGCTCATTACAGTGCAAAAGTAAACTCTTTCCGAGCAATGCATACGTAGCTGTACAAATTGATCACTTCTCAATAAGTTACATTAATTAAGGTATCTGTTTGCAAACATTGAGCCCTGGATGGGCAATTAATTGGTTCAAACTAAAAACCAAAATCCTAAATCAGCATCAATTCCATTGCTCGATTAATTATATTCCTGCGCTGGTAGACAATTCAAAAGTTCTGTACCCCATAAATCTTCAAGTAATTGGCAATGCTTGAGGCCTGGATGGCCTGGTTAATAAAACTTCAAATTAAATTAACCAAAACTCACATAACCATACTAAATCAAATCCAATGTCAATTCATCAAAGGGGTTGAACTGTGAACCAAATGATATCTTAAGGCATTTTGATGTAAGTATAAATTTACTCTGACAGTGACACAGTTCAGGAAACGAGAAAAGTGTTTATAGGTGTGATAGTAGCTCTTCCCCTGCATTGAGTCCTCCTGGTGACTTAGTTTGGAGGTCGATAATATATCGTGACTCCAATCGTCTAAGTCTCCGTTTTAGATCTCCACCCCTGATGTCTTGAGGGATGCAGTCTAGGCTGAAGAAGCTAAGCTGAGTCCTATCGCTATTATGGTGACTAGCGAAATGTCGGGCCATCGGATAGCTTTCATCTTTGTTGGCGATGGCCCGTTGATGCTCTAAGATCCTGAGCTTAACTGCTTTCGTAGTGCTCCCTACGTACATCCGTCCGCAGGGGCACTTCAGGCAGTACACCACAAATGTGGTTGAACAAGTAATAAACTTGTTAATTCTGATCTTGGACTCCTTATGTGGCACCTGATAGCTTAGTACCCTCTGGCTATTGCTGCAGGCCTTACATTTACCGCATGGATATGAGCCATGCATAGCCTGCAGTTCTCCTTTGGACTTTCCCTTTGGTAAGTGGCTTGTGACCAATCTGTCTTTTAGTGACCTTATTCTTCTAAAAGTTATCATTGGGTGTTTTTGTAGGTCCTTTCCAATTACAGTGTCTAATTGGTGGATCCCCCAATTTTTCAACATGATGGCTCTAACTTTATTCGCTGCCACCGAATAATTCGTAATGAGTCTTATAATGCCACTCCCTCCATTGGGAATATCAGTCTTTTTGTCCTGTAGGAGGGTATGTCTCTCAACTTGTTTTGCTTTCTCCTCAGCTTGTTGGAGGGTACGTGTAGAGTAGCCGCGAGATCTAAAGCGTTTCACGCTTTTTTGTGCGGCCTCTGTGTAATCTCTCTCTAGGGAACTGTTGCGCTTAATCCTCAACAGTTCCCCGTAGGGGATGCTCCTGACCAAGGAAGTCGGATGGCTACTGCGTCCGTGGAGGACAGAGTTGCCCGCCGTCTCTTTCCTAAAGAGGGCGGTTTGGATCGTGCCTGAATCAACGAATACCCTTAAATCTAGGTAGTTGACCTCTTTCTTACTCATTGTGTATGTAAATTGCAGGTTAAGGTCGTTTTGATTGAGAATCTTAATGTACTCTTGTGCTGAGAGCTCGGACCACCTCCAAATTAGGAAGTGGTCGTCGATATACCTTCTCCAGCATATCACCTTATCCACCCAAGGGGTTTTGTCGTCTGCCCAGGCCACCTGCTTCTCCCACCAGCCCACGAATAGGTTCGCGTAGCAGGGGGCAAAGCAGGTGCCCATCGCAGTTCCTGTAATGCCAGCAGTAAAGCCTTCCAAACGAATCCTCTTGTGGGTCTCTGCCTTTTTGAAAGAAGAGGAGTATGGATATATATATATATATATATATATATATATATATATATATATATATATATATATATATATATATATATATATATATATATATATATATATATATATATATATATATATATATATATTTGCGTGGTAAAGGTAATGTGTGGTAAAAGCTGTTTCCCCTTTGCAAGCTGTGGTGGGCATTCATATTTCCATTATGCAACACATGCCCCCCCAAAAAATATCTCCTAGATCCACATTACAAGTCGATCTTATTTCGCTGCACTGACCCCCACTGACTCGTATCCAGCCCTGTGTGCTTAAAAGAAGACTGAACTCTTACCCAACTCAATAACACTAATTGTATTGACTTCAAAAAAGATAAAAGTCTGAGATGGGCCCATAAAATTTCAAACGTCCTGTAACCTGCAGGTACCACATATGGATATGCAGTGAGTATGCAGTGCTCTCCGCCATCTCACCAACTCCATTTAGATAGTATAGCTATCATAAATCATGAGTACAGTAATAAAGTAATGCCTCTTCTGATTCAAAATATATATTATCCCTGTATGATTTATTCAGTTTCAGTGTTTCTGTTCTGTTTATCTCTTCATTGTATTCATTTGGGGACATTGCCTTTGTTAGATGTTCTGGCATTCCCCTAGGCTGTCATTCTGATATTATTGGTTATGCTATTGTGTACTACTGAATATTTCATAGCTCTCCTTCTGTAGGACAGACTGGCAGTCTCAATATTCGTGTGGTGGGCATTCCAGAGGGCAAGGCGAGGAGGGCCGAAATCTGGAGCAGTACGTTGAGTTCTGGCTACATGATCTCCTGCCCCAGGGGGCACTGTCACAGCAGTTTGTCATAGAGAGGGCGCAAACAGAACCAGCGCAGAAGCCCAGGACAGGAGCCAGACCCAGCCCGTTCCTCTTTAAACTCCTTAGTTATCGGGACAGGGACGTGGTGCTATGAGAGAGGCGGACATCTGCGGTCTGGGGACTAGCTGACGGCCGAGCACCGGAGGGAAGCTGCGGGCCGGGTGTGTAGCGATGCCCAGGAAGGGGAAGCGCGCCCTGTGCCCCCGGAGGTAACAACTGAACTCACGGCCTGAGGCTACGGCGTAGGACCGCTGGAGGCGAGCTGGGACTTGGGCCCTGAGCCGGCCCTGTAAAGTACAAGGGCCCCGGAGAGTCTGCCCAGGCGACGGGCCTTCGAGGCCCATGATGATCTGAAGGCCTGTGGGGTCTGGCACAGCCAGTGGGCAGTACAGCGATGAGTGGGGCCCGAACGCGACGCGGGCCTGGGACAACAGTGAAGTGCCTGATCTGCACCTCAGAAAAGACTGCCGCGGACATTGTTGAGAGCGGCGGGCGCGGACAGGTAGCTCCCGTGAAGCGCGGACTTGCGCACACCACGAGCAGGACACAAAGAGTGGCGACAGCGGTTGTCCCCCCGTAAGTAAGTGGGGAGACACACTGCGCCTGGCAAGACAGTTCAGGAGCAGCCACCTAGTGTAGAGGGAACTGAGAGTCGGCGTGCCTGGAGTGCCCAGAGGCGTGGGAGGCTGCCGAGGGAATGATGGGGAATGTCCGTCACCAGGGCCTGAGGTGCTGCGAGCTGGAGAATTAAGGCACAAGCGCCATTTTGGGGGAAGCGCCATTTTGTGAGTGTCTACAACAAGATTGGTGCGCCCCTGACACGAGAGTCACACCTAACATAGGGGAGGCCCCTGGTGATAGGAGGTGCCATAGGGAGACTGTGCCCAGGGGCCCAATGAACTCACGGTAAGGGCCTGTCAGGCGTGTCTGGTGGAATGGAGCCAAGTCTACCCTGGACCCATCGGACACCATCGGGAAACACCACGGGCGGCCGTATTGAACGGTGTACCAAAGAGGTACAGGCAGCGGTGTGACGCCTTGGGCAAGTGCGGAGGAGTAAGGGAATCCCTGCTCTGTAGAGGAGAAACAGACTACATGATAAGACCCCCGGTGCCTGTGGCTGGCACAGCGTGGCTGGCTTCCCCGACTCTAGGGACAGGAAGTCTGATTGCTACAGATCTGACCGCAGGCTTCAGGTCGTCACTTGCAGAGAGGGTCCTCCCACTGACAGTTCCGTTACCGGATTGGCACGACAACAGGAAGAGGCCCGGGTTTCGGTGGCCTGTAGCTGATCGCGCCCGCTCGAATTGTCGCCTGCTTGCGGATGCCATTGGCGCAGCAACTAGCGATGGGCCGGCTGTGGGACATGTCGCAACATGGGCAGTCGCGGGCGGAAAGCCTAGACCTTTCGCAAGGGCGCCAAAGCGGAAGCATGGAACCGCAGGTGGCGGCCCTCGCGGCCAAAATGGACACTGTGCTCGCAGTGGTGGAAAGGATCGGCACCACCTTGGAGCAGACCAAGGAGTCCTTAGAGACGCGGATTGACAAGGTCACGTCGGATTTCACCCTGCTTCACACAGATCACCGTAAGCTAGCCGAGAGGATTGCAACACATAGCCAAACACTCCAGGAGCTTCAGCCTGTTGTCCAGACCCATACTGTAGCGCTACAAGACATGATCGACCGGGTCCACGCGCTTGAAGACCGGATAGAAGATGTGAAAGGGCGCTCTCCGCGCAATAATATTCGTGTGGTGGGCCTTCCGGAGGGCGAAGAGGGCCGAAACCTGGAGCAGTATGTCGAGTTCTGGCTACATGATCTCCTGCCCCAGGGGGCACTGTCACAGCAGTTTGTCATAGAGAGGGCGGACAGAGTGCCGGGCGCAGAAGCCCAGGCCGGAAGCCAGACCCCGCCCGTTCCTCTTTAAACTCCTCAATTATCGGGACAGGGACGTGGTGCTACGTGAAACCAGGAAATACAGCAACCTGAATGTGGGAACCAGTTGAGTAATGTTCTTCCCGGATTACACAGCAACTGTGCAGAGACGAAGAAGCAACTACATGGCGGTGAAGCGTCAGCTCAGGGAGCTGGAGTTGCCTTCCTCCCTGCTGTTCCCGTCCCGGCTCTGAGTGGTCACAAAGGAGGGAACTCGTTTCTTCGACTCCCCGTCGGAAGTGTGGGACTGGCTGGAGGAGTCGGGACAGTGGACAGGAACAAGACCTCCAGGCTCGGATGCCGGCGGCCGACCGGAGAGGAGATCGAGACGGCATAGACGGCGGGGGCACACCAAACTGTGAGGCCGGGCCCAGTTGCGCCCAGCCCGGAGAAAATCAGGATGGAACGCCAGGAGGCTCTCGAGGCGGTGGCAACCCTTGGGACAGTGCATAGCAGTGACCGCATGGAGACCTACATGCGCAGTGCACCGGGAATCAGTGGCTCGTTCTCTCCATCCACCGTGATCTCGGAGGACTCGAATTTGTCTGTGGTGACCACCCCAGACTGCTGACCAAATTATGTGATATCACGACGCTGTGTTGCATCTGAACATGGTTAACAAACATGCATAAGCTGAGAACTGCTTTGTCTTTTATATGCCTGCAGTCATGCTGTTGCACTGCGATGTACACCGTAGATGGCCTCAGACGTTAGAGGGGCGCGTGCGCACCCGCCCCTGCAAGCTATGCAGGGGCGGGTACATGGCGCAGGTACTACAGTTGCAGGCTCCCTACCACTGTGGCTCGCACAGTACCTGCGCGTTAGACTAGATCACGACACGTTGCGCACCTCCCGCAAGTACAGGAGGCATGAGAATGGGGAATAGTGCAGACAAGTCACCGTCACCACACGCACCCCACCTGGCACTGCACTGGAATAGCTCACCATCACCTGTATTCTTCGAGGTTTGGACAAATGCCCCTTCGGGGATACGCCCCATTAGTTACATTGTTTGCAGTTATCTTGTTTGAATTGCAGCACATCGATATGCTCCCCTCGGACCACGGCACAGACCCCCGGTGCGGTCCCTTTGCCCCGCGCTGCGATGGACTACCTGGATTCATGATGACACATACTAACATCGTGACCTGGAACATACGTGGTATGCACACACCTTCGAAGCGTTCCTCCATCTTCTCCTACCTGCAGCAACACTCTGTGGGGTTTGCCCTCCAGCAGGAAACCCACATGACCCAGATAAGGCTTGACAAGCTTCGCAGGCATTGGAGAGGGCAAATATATGGTACTGTCTTCTCAGCGCACGCGCGGAGTACACTGATCTGGGTGCTGGCGGGCACTCCCTTTATTTGTGAAGAAGTGAAGGTGGATCGAGAGGGCAGGTATACACTTGTGCGGGGAAATTGAATGGTCAGGAGATGTTACTGAGATCGTTGTACGCCCCCAAGTGGGCCAGCCGTCCTTTCTCGTGCAGCTGACCCAGGTCCTCCACCCGTATGCTGGGCTCCCTTGGTTGCTAGGCGGGGACTTTAATGTGGTACTGGATGTCCAGCTGGACAGGTCCTCCCCTCCCACCCCCTCCGTGCCACAGCGGTGGTGTCCAATGCGCAGGCGCTCAGGGATTGGCTTCACTGGGCACTACAGGACTTGTGGCCCATACTCCACCCAACTGACGGAATTTACTCCTATTACTCATGATGAACGCCTCCTGAGCGCCCGACATCGCCATACCAGACGGGTACAAGATCATCCAGAGGGACCGTGCCAATCAGACCGGAGGAGGCATCGCCATCATCCACAGGAACACCATCCGCATCACGACCAGCTCCGACAACACCCTCACAACCGCCGAACACCTGCACTTCCAGATCCACACCGACCCAAAGACCACCCTCAGAGGCACCCTCATCTACAGACCCCCGGGACCACGCACACATTTCAGCGAGGACATCGCCGACTTCATCAGCCCCCACGCCCTCCCCTCCGCTGACTACATCCTCCTCAGGGACCTCAACTTCCACCTGGAGAACAACAACGACCGCAACACCACCACCCTGCTAGACAACCTCGCCAACCTCGGACTCAAGCAGCTGGTGACCAACCCCACCCACTACGCCGGCCACACGCTTGACCCCGTCTTCACCTCCAGCAAGGACATCTCCTTCAGCCACGCCACCGGACTGCACTGGACGGACCACAGCTGCGTCCACTTCAGCTTCAGAAAGAACACGATCCACCACCACCAGCAACAGGTTGCATGCAGATGCTGGAACAAGATCGCCGCCGACCAGCTCGCCACATCCCTGAGCCAGGACCCTCCCGCCAGCTCAGGGAACCCCAGTCATGCCGCCAACAACCTCACGATGTGGATCAGCAACTGCGCAGATGACCTCGCCCCACTGAGGACCCTGCCCAACAGACCCGGCAGTAAGAAAGCACCATGGTTCACCGACGAACTCAAAAGATCCAAGAAGAACTGCTGAGCCCTCGAGAGAGCCTGGCGCAGAGACCCGACACCAGACAACATGACCACCCTCAAGCTCGCCACTCGAAAACACCACCAACTGATCCACATCACCAAGAAAACAGCATTCAAGGAACGACTGGACAACAACGCCCACAACAGCAAGGAACTCTTCAACATCGTCAAAGAGCTCTCCAACCCCAACGCCGGAAACAACGACATCACCCCATCGCAAGACCTCTGCAACTCCCTCGCCTCGTACTTCCACAACAAGATCGCAGACATACACAACAGCTTCAGCACACCGCCAACGCACCCCACGATCATACCAGCGACCCCCACCACCACGCTCCACGCCTGGACCCCGATCAACACCGAAGAAACAATAGGCACGATGAACTCCATCCACTCCGGATCTCCATCCGACCCCTGCCCCCACCACGTCTTCAACAAGGCCGACTCCGTCATCGCTCCCCATCTACGGGACATCATCAACGCCTCCTTCAGCACCGCAACCTTCCCGGAGAGCTGGAAGCATGCCGAACTCAGCGCCCTCCTGAAGAAACCTTCAGCGGACCCCACCGACCTCAAAAACTACCGTCCCATCTCGCTCCTCCCGTTTCCTACCAAAGTCATCGAGAAGACCGTCAACAAGCAGCTGGCCGCCTTCCTCGAGACGAATGGATCCCTCCACCCCTCGCAGTCTGGCTTCCGGGCCAACCACAGTGCCAAGACCGCCCTCATCGCAGCCACTGACGACATCCGAGCCCTGCTCGACAACGGAGAAACAGCGGCCCTCATCCTCCTGGACCTCTCCGCGGCATTCGACACTGTCTGCCACCGCACCCTAGTGCAGCGCCTCAGCAACGTCGGAACCAAGGGAAGGCACTGGAGTGGATCATCTCCTTCCTCGCCGGAAGGACACAGAGAGTCTGCCTCCCACCGTTCAGATCAGAGGCCACCGAAGTCATCTGCGGCGTTCCTCAAGGTTCCTCGCTCAGCCCCACCCTCTTCAACGTCTACATGAGCCCCCTTGCGGCCATCGCACGCCAACACAACCTCAACATCATCTCCTACGCCAACGACACCCAGCTGATCATCTCCCTCACCAACGACCCCGCCACCGCCAGAGCCAACCTACACAAAGGGATGAAAGACGTAGCCGAGTGGATGAAGAACAGCCGCCTGAAACTGAACTCAGACAAGACGGAAGTCCTCATCCTGGGATCATCGCCCTCCGCCTGGGACAACTCCTGGTGGCCCCCTGCCCTGGGCACCGCACCCAAACCAACGGACCACGCACGCAACCTGGGCTTCATCCTGGACTCCTCCCTCTCGATGACCAGACAAGTCAACGCCGTCTCGTCCTCGTGCTTCAACATCCTACGCATGCTCCAGAAGATCTTCCGGTGGATCCCCACCGAAACCAGGAAGACTGTCACCCAGGCCCTCGTCACCAGCCGACTGGACTACGGCAACTCCCTCTACGCCGAAACCACCGCAAAACTCCAGAAAAGACTCCAGCGGATCCAGAATGCCTCAGCACGACTCATCCTGGACATCCCCAGACACAGCCACATCTCCGGACACCTGAGAGACCTGCTCTGGCTCCCCGTCAACAAGAGAATCACGTTCCGACTCCTCACCCACGCACACAAAGCTCTACACAACCAAGGCCCAAGATACCTCAACGACCGCCTCAACTTCTACGCTCCCACCCGCCAGCTTCGATAGACCAGCCACGCCCTCGCCGCTGTCCCCCGCATCCGAAGAACCAATACGGGAGGAAGACCCTTCTCCTACCTGGCCGCCAAGTCGTGGAACTCCCTCCCCACCCACCTCCGCCTGATCCAAGATCACCTCGCCATCAGGAAGCAACTCAAGACCTGGCTGTTCGAGCAGTAGCGGACCCTCCCCAAGCACCTTGAGACCCTCCGGGTGAGTAGCGCGCTATACAAATGCATTGATTGATTGATTGATTGAGTAATCCATGACTTGCATGTCCGGTTGGACAGGATAGTGGGTTCCCAGTCTTTGCTCCCGCTTATTGCACAATCAGAATACCTGGGGAGGATGCACTCCGATCATAACCCCCTGTGGTTTCAGTTCAGCTGGGAGGCAGATCGCCCGCCTGTGCCCATGTGGCGGCTCCAGCCTAGCTCGCTAGAGGACTCAGAGTTTTGCTCGTCCCTGGGCACCACTGTTATCACATACTTTGATATCAATGAAGGGACGGCGAGCAATGCAATGGTAGAGTCGGACTACCACAAAGTGGCCATCAGGGGGCATTGCTTGGGGGCCACGTGGAATATACGCAGGGCGCTCTGTCTCCCTTGCGCGCTGTAGCAATTTCCTACCCACGCGCCAACATCCTGACCCATCATTGTAATATTCCTAGGGTAATCCCCTGCTTTAGAGCGCAAAAGGGCTTCCGGGACTACAACTACCAGCAGGCATGGGACGAGCCGGGGGAAGCACAGGGCGGTCCTGATATAATCACCTCCTCCAGAATGGGAAGGTGCTTGACAATCGTCTCTCCGATTTGGAATGGCGGATGGTGTGTCCCCGCCAGATTCCAGCGTGAAGACTACAGCCTTGGTTCTGGTTAATCCTTATTCCTGCTCGTGTTTCTGGTGAATTCAGCCCTCCGGAGTGTGCCCCATCATTTTCCAGGTATCACGGAAAGAGCGCGGGCTCGCCTCCTCCATCTACAGAGATTCGTTACTTTGTTTGTGAACAGCGGTAGCTCTAAACGCGTTGAGGCGCGTTTACTCGTTACGTGACTCAGTGGTGTGGAATTTGCGTGTTTATGCGTCTGCAATAGAAAGACGCATTCCCGTTGAATTTCAGAATGGCAGTCTCTCTGTTTGTTGTGGACTTCGACGCGCTTTTCTTTTCCTTGCCTCGCACAAAGGGATTGCCTACTTCAGGAGACAGAGGAAGTATGCGGTATTGACTGCTCGTAGTTCCCCGCCCAATCTAGTCTCCAGTAGTCTACACCGTACTTTGCCTGGCACTGTATATTTATCAAGCCTAATTTTGTTATTCTTTTTTCCACTGTAGGCAGTAGTTCCAGCAGTTCTACTTCTAGTTCATGTTGTGAGGATAAAAACACCAGCTACTTGGGTCTTCCTTGGAGCATTGGATACTTTTGTCTAGTACCTTTTCATTTATTTTACTACTCCAGCTTTGATACATACATTTACCCTGCTCTGATTAATGCCTACTTCTGTGTGGGGAATCTTTCTACCATAGAAAGTCAAGGCATGTTTTTCTATTTTTGATTCTTAGCTGTATGTATTCTGGTGAGTAGGAAAGGGAGGCAATGCTAGTATTATGTTTTAAACATAAGATGAGTATCCTTAATTCCTTTTGTCTTGTCTTCCTGTCCTGCAGAGTATCACATCCCTCCTGTTGCTGTGTAGTCTCCGAAACCAGACCTTGAAGGGACCACAGAAATTACAGCTAGTATATTGTTTTATCCACTTCCCCTTTCCCATGGGCACAATTTCACGCAGCAGGATTTCCTTCCTCTGCTGGAGATTCTGTTAAAGGGAATTTGGAGGATATATGTCTGTCCTTCGTCTCTGCTGGCCACAAAGAAAAAGGTTAGTGGTGTTTCATATATTCTTGCGCTACTGACGATCGCGACACGTGCCTAGATGCTGAGCTACTGCACTAGGAGCGGGAAGTAGAGGGGGCCAGGCATTCACACCGGCTGGTGGACCTCCGCGCCCAACAGGCGGAGCTTTTGGAGCGTCTGAGATGCCACAATTATGTGGCGTACACGGCCAGAACGCACGCCAGGGCAGACAGAGCGGCCCGCCTACTGGCTTGGTTGATAAGGCGCACTTCGCACAGCTGGCGGAACGCTGGTGTATACGCAGCGCGAAATCCATCGAGACCTAACAGATCATTATAAGCAGCTATACAGGGCCAAGGAAATTGGCCCCAGGCATCTCCTAGAGAGGTTCTTGGACTCTATCCAACTGCCCACTGCCTCCGAGGAGCAGAAGGAGGTGCTTAAAGCGCCTCTCTCCTTAGAGGAAATTGGGGAGAAAACCCCAGGACCGGACGGCCTATCGGCTGAGTACTATAAAGCTTATCGTGAATACCTGGCACCATTACTTCATGGGCTGTACAAAGCAGCGGTAGAGGAAGGATCATTGCCCCCTTCAATGCTGGAGACGTTCCTGGTCTCCCTGCCTAAGCCCAACAGAGACCCTACGGCTTTAGGATCATATAGACCCCTGGCGATGCTTAATGTGGATTATAAAATCCTCGCAAAAGTGCTGGCGGAACAGTTGGCGCAGGTGGTCCCCCACTTAGTCCATGCTGACCAGAATGGGTTTGTCCCTGCGAGGTCCACGTTGTTGAATCTCAGGAGGTATTTTAGGGTGGCAGCCAAGGCAATGCAGGAGTGGCTCAGGGCAGGATGTCTCATCCTGGAAGTGGAGAAGGCTTTTGATTGCCTAGAATGGGGCTACCTGTCGGTGGTGCTGCTGCGCTATGGGTTAGACATGGGGTTTCTTCATATGGTCGACCTACTATACAAAAATCCCACAGTCCGAGTGCGACTAGGCCCCTACATCTCTGAAGCCGTACCGGTGGGCCGGGGCACCTGACAGGGGTGCCCCCTGTACCCGTTGCTGTTCGTGCTGGCAATTGAGCCCCTGACCATAGCTATACGGGTAACTATCGGTGATAGTATACCATTGGGAGACGCATTTTATCAGGTGTTACTCTACGCTGGCGACCTGCTGGTGTTTGTGAGGGACGTGGGGCACATACCTGGGCAGCTGGCCCAGCTGCTGCATACCTTTGCCACTGTCTCGGGGCTCCGAGTGAATGCGGGTAAATCCTGCCTTTACGCTTTTAGAGCGGGAAGAACAGACCCGGGATATTGTCTTGAGGATACACAAGTCCAGTGGAAAGAGGATACCTTCAGATACCTGGGGATACAGATCTACCGCCACCCAACTGACCTGTTTAATGGGAACCTGGGGAGGGCTGTCACGGGCACTTAAATCACAGGTACGCTTCTGGAACACACTCCCACTAATGACCTCGGGTAGGGTGGTGCTCGCCAAAATGGTCCTGCTTCCCCGCCTCTTGTACTACTTTGTCAATCTGCCATTATTCATTCCGGCCTCCTTTTTTAACATGTTCAATAAGATGTTACAGGACTTTATCTGGGGCATAGGCTGTCGCTGGCTAAGCTATACCTGCCGACAGACCGGGGAGGCCTGGCTGCTCCTTGTTGCGAACACTACTACCTTGCCGCTCAGTTGCAATGGGTTGCTCGCTGGCTGGCGGATAGAGGCAGGGACGATACAGCCACAATACTGCCGCCATACTCACTAGAACAAATACCTAGACTTTTTCACCCTATTGCTGCGGTTTTGAGGCCAACGCCGCTCCTCCTGGCAGTGGCATACAAGTGCTACCAGAGGGCTCTATGTCTCACCCGTAACACTGTCCCTTATGCGCCGGCTATTCCTGGAGGGCTTGCCCAGTGGTGGAGGGGTGCTTACGGCTTCTGTGCTCGTGGAATAGTGGGAGGCTGATATTCATACACTCGGAGATGGGATGGGGAGGTCATACCATACGAGACCCTGGTGACAGAGGAAGGGCTCCCACCTAGGGGTTTTTTTGCGCACCGTTCACCGATAGCGAAACTGACCGCCAGGTGGGGGGACGTGACTACGGAGCCTAGCCAGCATTTAACCATGCAGTACCTGCACGTCATGGGGAGGGACAGGCACCTGGTTCGCTGGTTTGCGGCATCGTTGAGGGAGCACGTGGCTGTTAGTTTAGACCCACTCCGATGCAAATGGGAACTAGATCTGGGGCAGCCACTGCTGGACAAGGAATGGGAAAGGGTACTCAAAAGACCCGTGCGCATCTCCAGAAACATGCGATTCCGCCGAATCCAGCTCTTCATTGTTCACAGGGCTTACCTCACTCCTGAGCTGATTAACAAGTATTTTCACCGTAATGATGCACTCTGCCCTAGGTGTAGCAAACTGGGGGTGGGGTTTCCTGCATATGCTGTGGAGCTGTCCTGGGTTGGGCACTTACTGGCGGGCAATTAGTGGGCTGTTGCAGGGTTGCAGAGGTCGCATCATACCCTTCGACTGGCCCGAGTACATCTTGCATCATTTCAAGAGGTCCCCCAAGGACCAGGTGAAGTCCCGGTTCTTGGATCTGGGGCTAGTGGTGGCAAAACGCCTCCTTACAAGGAGATGAAAGGCACAGGACCCGCCACATACACGGGCATGGAGTTCCTCAATTCAGGCATGGGCTAGGGCAGAGTGGACCGCCATTCGAAGGGAGGAAACACTGGGGCTACGGAGGGAACCTATATTGGCCCAACAGTCAGACAAGGAGGGGCACACCAGCTGCACGGAGGGTGCGGGAGATGATCACATGCCACAGGTTAATCTGCTGCTGGTATAATCTGGTGACACTTTACCCCTGCTTTACCATGACACGAAGGCAACCACACCACCGTGGCCATAGATGAGAAGCGCACACACGACCCAGGGGGGCGGAAAGTGGGGATAGGGGGAAAGGGAGAGGGAGTTAAAATGTGCATACGGTTTCTGCTGCCACTGCTATTGTTTCTTGTTTCATATATATATGTCATCTGTTTGCATGCTCAAGATGTAAGGTCCGCACTGGAGCGCATATGCTACTGAGAGGTTAGCACACCGGTTTCTGATGGTAGCCTCAGAGACTGCATCAGGACTGGCGAAACATAGTTAAGTTAGCTCCTGTGTGAGCACCTTTTGTTCCATTCACAGTAAAATTCGAGCGCATGTAAAATATTGTGGCCATGCACTAATGCATTGATAAATACCCTGTGCATGACTGAACTTTTATATGAGATGCCATGCCTGTTATGTCAAAGTGTAATCTTAAAACAATAAAAACATATTTGACCAAAAAAAAGAATTTCAGTTATGAAACCATTGTTGTGTAATGGTATATATAATTCTCCAGTTGGTATTAAAACCAGGGCAGCAACACCATTTTAAAAATTTCAGACGTTCCAGTTAGGGATAAAAAGTTACAAGTCCATACCACTGCCACATCGGGGGGCACAAAAATACCCACCCAAGGCAATCCGCAATCCAGATGCCCAATCAAGGTCTTTGGGTCAGCTACTCGCAGAGGGCACTGTGAATTTGGATGCGTTAAGGTAAAGGCCAGAGGTTTCACCAAAAATATGCATGATTTGCTGACCTCAAAGCCCCAAAGCTGCTGGGGCAGTCAGGAAAAAGAGGACATCATTGGTGTATAATGCTATTCTATCAGAGAGCCCCTTTGCCCTCTCATAACCATATACCTATGCATCCATCCCCAAACACACAGTCAAGGGCTCCATAACAAGAGCAAACACCAAAGGAGACTGGGTATCCCTGCCTCATCCCCCCTGAACTGGGACCGAATCTGATCTGGCACCGGCCACCTGCACCGTCGCTATCAAAATACTGTATAACAGTCTAAGATAGGAAAGAAATCTAGGGCCAACATTTAAACGGTGAAGGAGTGGGCACAAATATACCCAACTCACTGAGTCGAAGGCCTTATTGATACTGGCAAGAAAAATTGAAGCTGGTTACACCAACCTCTCAGCTAAAGCCAATTGTTAGACCTGGCACCTTGGCGTGGGTCTCCCCTCTATTTTTATGATGTTGCCTCATGTGTTTTTGCTGGTTATAGATCATTTGGGCACTGTGCCACTGCTGTCCAGTGCCACGCTGCAAGTGCCCCCTATGGTAAATTGATGTATGGATTAGTGATTCCACGATTGGCTGATTTGGTTTACTTGTCAGACCCTATTAGAGTGCACTGAGTGTGTCCAGGTCTTGTAAACCAAATGCTGTTGGTGGGCTTGCAGCACTGGTTGTGTCACCCACAGAAGCAGCCTGTAAAAGTGTGTCTCAGGTCTGCCATTGCAGAGCCTGTGTGCAGTCTGGTACTGCCATGCTGACGGGGCAAGTGCACCCACTTGCCTGTCCCTAAACATTCCCTTGTATGCATATTAGTTACCCCTATGGTATGCCAAAGGGCAGGGTGCATTGTAGGTAAAAGGTAGGACAGGCCCTGGTGTGTGGCTTGTCCTAATAGTGAATTACTGCCATTTTCGTTTTTCACTATTGCAAGGCTAACTGTTCCCCATAGGCCAGAATGGGTAATTGATTATTACATCTTATATTTCTAACTGACTCAGGGAACTAGGTAGAATTTTGAGTTTAGTATGCCTGAACTCACATCTTTTAGTGAAGTTGGTTTTAACATTCTGTGTTTGAAAATACCACTTTCAGAAAGTAGGTATTTTCTTGTCTAACCATCCAAGACTGCCTCTGCTAGGTTGTTTATTCCTTGTCTGGAGTTTGAGTGACAGGGGCTGGGGGATTCCAGGAGACCGGGTGAGTCAGCACAGGGCTGAATAGAGAGATTTGCATACAGATGCAAGGGGAAAGTTGCACCTAGGACCTGAATAGGGCTGTATCTTCCCTCCACACTGCTGGCTCCACCTCCTGTGGTGTGTCTGTTGTCCCAGGCCTGCACTGTGAAAGGAAGGAAAAAAGGAGTCTTGTCAACAAAGTGCTCCTGGACTGACCAGAACTGGTTATGACTAGGCAAAGGCCTCTCTGCCTTCAGAGAACAAAGAGAACATTTGTATAAAAGGGGGGACCCAGACCCCAGAACTTTAGATCACTTTTGGGAAACAAGAAGAATCCTTTGCTGAGGAGAGGAACCAGAGAGACTGAGGAGAGACTATCCTTAAGCATGAGAGATTGGCCTGCAGTGGTTGCCTGACTGCCAAAGAGAGGAGAATGGACTTTTGTGCTACTTTAATTCAACTTGTGAAGTATCTCCAAGGGCTTGAGATAGATCTTGCCTCCTGCTGAAGTCTCAGGGACAACAGACTTCACCCACCAGCTCCCCAAGAGTTCTTTGGAAGTGCCTGCAGTTGTGCTGGACTTTCTGAGGTACTGCGTGTCGCAAGGAGCTGGAAGCACGACTCACGTAGGAGAAGCGTGTCGCAGAACTCCTGCTGTCGCTTCACTACACAAAAGCGCCTTGCAGCGCTGGAGAAGAGGATCGACATCGCACCAGATGCTGCCACATCATCGGAGAAGCGTTTCACAGCCGCTGTTTTCGCATCGCTGGGAAAGCGTGTCGCCGCTGCAGCTGTCGCATCTTTGCCAAAGTGCCACGCATCACCGGAGAAGAGGAACGACCTCGCATCAGACACCGCTGCCTCACCGGGAAGCGTGTTGCAGGGCCTGTCGCAGCTCAGAAGAATCGTCGAGTCGCTGCACGGGCGTCGGGCATGCACCCATCGTGTTGCATCAAATAGAAGACACCATTTTGTTCATTGCACCGGATCTTCATTGCATCACGGCATTGCGAGCCACATCGCCACGGAAGCGCAGTAAGAAACCGACCCATCACATCCCCACACCGAGAAGAGCCGACGCATCCCCATGCATCAGTAGGGACCGGACGCATCACCGTTCTTGCGTGTAAGGAACCTGTGCATCACCTTCCCTGCAACACTTTCATTGTATAGCGTTACGCATCCTAACGTACATTGACTCAAAGTGTCGCATTTTACATCTTAAGAGAACTAAGCTAATTCTACCATTTTGAAAGTACAGTACTGTGGATTTTTGTTGTTTGTGGTCTTGTGTTAAGTCTATATAAAAATACTTATTTTTATACTACAACTTGTGTGGTGTCCATCTGTAGTGTTGGCACTGGGTTACTGTATGTGTTCGGAAATGCTTTACACACTGCCTCTGAGATAAGCCTGTCTGCTCGTGCCAAGCTACCAAGGGGGTGAGCAGGGGTTATTTTAGGAGTGTACCCCCTTACCCTGACTAGACGCAAGTGTCCCTATTTGGTCAAAGGTACCTACTTCTGCCAACTAGAGACCACCAAGTCTAACACCAATGCATTATATAATTATAAAATTTTGTGCCCGAAAGCACTACAAGGCATAAATTCAACTTGGTCGGGATGAACCAAGTCAGGAATGAAGCCTACTAACCTGTTTGCCAGCACTATTGCTAGGATCTTCACCTCCAAATATAAGAGGGAAATTGGGCAATAGGATAAATGTTGATCTACTGGCCATCCAGGGGAACACCACTATCTCCATGTGTCGTCAGTCAGAAGGAATAATAGCTCCATCAACGACGAAATGGATCACCCCCAACATGTGCTCCTGGAGTGAAGGCTTGAAGAACTCACACAGTAACCCATTAATCCCTTGGGATTTCCCAGGATGCAGCACTTCCAGGGCCAACGAAAGCTCCTACCTGGTGAGTGCACCATCCAATAAGTCACACTCTACAGAGGAGAGGGTTCTAAAGGGAATCACAGTCACACATTCTTCTATCTGTTTCCATGAAAGGTCTCCCTTTGAGGCTATACATCCTCGAAGTGGGCAGCAAAATTGCAAGCCACTACCCTGGGATCCGTGAGCAAAGTGCCCAAATGATCTCGTATGAGAGGAATGGGGGGAGGATGACAAGAACTTTGACACAATCTATGGAAGTTAGCTCGACTTGTCTCCCAAGTGGTGTATGCGGCTCTGTGCCACCTGCCAAGACTGTCTGGCCTCCCCTAATAGGGTCTGTTGGTATTGACGTTGTAGGAGAACCAATTGTCTACACGCTGTCTGCCCATTTTCCATACAACTCTGCGTATCTAAGTCCGCTATGTGGGCTCCAAGATCCACCAAGTTCTGTGCCCAATGCCACCGCTCCCCTGCAGATTGGCTAATATCTAATATCAGCTAATATGGGTTTCATAGCCTTCAACAGCATCACCAGGAATGTTAACAAACCAATGTTATTTGCAAGATATTCCTCTATGGATTGGCTCGGGGAACATGTCGCCTGCTAGCTGAAAGGTGCGCGCGTCAGGAGAACTCTCCCTACCCCATGGAACAGACAGCAATGGTACCTGGTATGGACTGAGTTTAGCACAGTAAGCCTTGGGAAACCTTTCTGCAACTTCGAATACAGAGAGATCGTAAACCGGCTGAATGTGCAACAAGCCCTCCACTCAGTCTCCCAGTTTCTCTCGGCCGCTCAACCAGCTCCACCTTCCGTGCTGGTACGGAGCCACCCTGGAGTTGAGGCGCGGTCGCAGAGCGGCGGCCCGTGGTCTCCTCAAGGTTGGCAGCGCCAGCATCCGCCGGTTCTTTGAGACAGCTGCTGCTGGTTGTGCTGGGGAGAGAGTGAGATCTACCCCGGAGGAAATCTTAACATTATCCGCTCCGGCTCCGGGCGTTTTTCTTTCCCCTACCGCTTCAAGCAGCGTTTTTGGCGGTAAGAGTGTGGCATCCTCCGCGCAAGAGGCGGAATCCTTGGTTTCTTTAGAAACTCTAAGTGAGAAACACGAGTAAATAGGTGGCAAAGTGGTCTCTCACAGTTTAAACAGCCCGGTCATAGTCGCAAACAAGCGAGGAGGGAAAAAAGGAGTAAAACGTGGGCAGAGCGAGTTTGACCAGAGGAAAACGAACACTAAAGGAAAAGACAGTGAGATATTGGAGCCAAAATCAGAAGGGAGTCAGGACTTGGAGAACATGAGGGACAAGAACATTATCTCCCCTAACGCAGGTACAGCCTTTCAAAACTATCAGGTCAAGGGAAGGAGCATAAAAGGAGGGAGGAACAAGACTGTCTCCTCGTATAATAAAGTAAGAGTTACCCCCTCACTACGGTCCTTCTTTAGGTTGCAACTTGAGGTCTTGATTGTCATAAAGCAGGGGGAGGATTCCAGAGGTGACTCTGAAACATACTCCACTAGCTCTGTAGTTGGGGTCTCTCGAGTTAATATAGAGTCTAAGGGGGCCCCTCCCATCCAGAATTCTACACATATACCCATTGTAGTCTCTGAGAAGCTACCTATATCGCAGTTAGGGGAGGGAACCAGAGTTAGTTGCTCAGAATCAAGGTATTTCCGTCAACGATTCTTCAGGGGCCTCGATCGAAGCCTTGTTCACTTCATTAAAAGAGGATATAAAACAGGGCTTTGCAGTTTCTGCAGACAATCAAAGTGCGATAAGGATTGCATGCAAAACCCTAGAGAGGAAGGTTGACCTCCTAAATTCCAGGACCGAGTCCCTAGAGAGCTCTGTTGAGGAACTTGAGACTAATCTGGGGACAACAGAGATAAAAATACAAAGCCTACAAAGAGGCAAAGCTGCTTTGCTGGACAGAATGGAGCTGTTGGAAAACAGCTCTCGCAGAAACAACCTGCTGGTTATGAATATTCCAGAAGGGGCAGACATTAAGACCTTTATGATTGCTTTGCTCAAGGAGGCCCTATCACTTGAAGAGTCAACAGAGCTCTTAGAAAGAGTCATTCAAAGGATTCAAAGGCAAAGCCCAGGATGATCCTCATTAGTTTTCTCACTTATTCTGTTAAAAAAAAAATCCTGAATCTAGCTCTGAAAGCAAAGTCCTTAAGGAGCAGGGACTTCTCCATTGAGGTTCGTTCGGACCTTTCTAAAGCCACTCTAGAAAGGCAACGGGAACTTGGCAGAAGAATGGATAACTTTAAGAAGGTCGGTGCAGTAGTACAACTTAAATTCCCGGCCTTCTTGAAATGTATGCATAATAACAAGATGCATAACATTAGGTCAGCCCAAGAAGCAGACTAACTGCTTGATACAATCAGCAAGGAGGTCCCATAAGCCTCTGGAGACACCCCTATTTCTTTGCTTTGAGAATGGGTCAGGCTAGAGAAGCTGAGTATGAGTGAATTCAGTCCCCTCTGTCTCTTGTCTTTCCCTATTGCCCACTCCCTGCTATGTCAATGGTTCAGCAAAATTTGGAAAAGGAAAGGGGTAAATGTATTTATTTATTTATTAATACAATTTATAAAGCGTGTACGTATGCCCGTGGGCGTCTTGGCGCTAAGAGTACTACATAGGATCACTGAGGGGGTGGAACCCGGCCGTAAGAGCTCAATTACTGATGAAATAACCATGTCTTCACCAGTTTCCTGAACTGGAGGAGTGAATGAGCCGCACGAATAGTCAATGGGAGCGAGTTCCAGAGTCTAGCTGCAGACACCGTGAAACGCCTGTCTCCCCAAGTGACCTTCCTGGTGCGTGGTACTGCTAGTTGATGCAGTGCCGTTGATCTTAGTGATCTTACCGGGCAGTAAGGGAAGAGCTGTTCTTGTGGAAACCTTGGGCCTTGATTGTGAATAGCCTTGAACGTTAGACAAAGAGTCTTGAATTTGATACGATTTTTTATTGAAAGCCAGTGGTAACTTTTGATTACTTGACTGACTGATTTGAATTTTGGAGTTTTAGAAAGTAATCTTGCTGCCGCGTTTTGGATCATTTGCAAATTAGAGATTACCTGGGATTGTGCGTTAGCAAATAGGCTGTTGCAATAATCGAGAGCTGAGAGCACCAGTGTACTGACCACTGTTTTTCCCGCACTCTCTGAAAGAAATGGAATGATTTTCCTAATGATTCTGAGTTTGTGGTGAGCATTTGCCACTGTCTGATTGGCATGTGCTACAAAATTGAGCTTGTCGTCAAAAACTATGCCCAGATTTCTGACCCTGGTGGAGGGGGATGGTAAAGCTCCCAAAGATGGAGGCCACCACCTGGGGGACCATGGTGGGGCAATCTTCCCGAAAATGAGTACCTCCGTTTTCTCGGAGTTCAACCTTAAACAGTTAGCCTGCATCCAGTCTTTAATAGCCAGCATACCTTCTTGAAATCGTGCTGCTACCTGATCTCCATCATTGTTGATAGCGAGCACCAGCTGGGTATCGTCAGCGTAGGAGGTTAGGCTCATCTGGTAGGTTTTATTAACTCTCGCCAAGTCCAACACATATATGTTAAACAGTGTTGTAGCGATGAGCCTTGGGGCACTCCACAAGGTAAGGTAAGCTCCGACGATTTAAAGGATCCTAGCATAACTGCCTGAGTTCTATTAGACAGAAATTATGTTAACAGATCCCTGGCGCTGGCTCGGATACCCAGGCCTGCGACACGGTCAATCAGAATGGAATGATTGACCGTGTCGAAGGCCGCCGATAAGTCCAGCATTATGAGGATGGCTGTTCCTCCTTGATCTTTAATTGTTTTAATATCGTCCGCAGCTTTAATGAGGGCCGTCTCCGTACCATGGAGCTTTCGAAACCCAAACTGCGTGTCATCCAGCAGTTTATTTTGCTCAAGGTAGTCTGCCAGCTGCGTATTCATTGCCTTTTCGAGCACTTTGGCTAGAAATGGCAAACTGGCTATAGGTCTGTAGTTCTTCAGTAACTCCTTATCTAAGGAAGGTTTTTTGAGGAGTGGTTTTAATAGGGTATTTTTTAGCATGTCAGGGTATGTCCCGGACCCAAGGATAACATTACAGACTTGTGTTATCGCGGTGCTGATAGTGTCAATTACCGGCAGATAGACCCTGGGAGGACATGGGTCTAGAGCCGATCCTGATTTAATAGACACCATGATATCCCTAATTTGTTCCTCCTCTAATTCTTTGAATTGGGCTAGTGAGCAGGTGGGAAAGTTAGTTTGTAGTATTGGGGAGGCTATGTTGTTAGTCGCGAACTCAGAGTAAATGTTGTTAACTTTAGTGAAGAAGAATTTAGCTAAGGAGTCACAGAGAGCCTGCGATGGAGTAGGTGCTGTGTTGGTGAACTTCCCAGCCAGCTGTTTCACTACTTCAAATAACTGTTTGCTCGAGTTTTTAGCAGAGTTAATTTGCTCTGCAAAATACTTCTTTTTAGTCTCTATAATCAGTTTTTTGTAAATAAGCTGTGTATCCTTGTAGCGTATTTTACTGGGTTGGTCGTAGGACCTGCGCCAGTATCTTTCCTGCTTACGACATTCTTGCTTATGTCTCCTGAGTTCTTCTGTAAACCATGGGGCGGAGGGCGCCTTTCTATTCCTGGAGATGGTCTTAACTGGAACTACTTGCTTCATCGCGTTTCTTATCCAGTCTGAGAGTTGTGTGGTGGCTAAGTTTGGATCCATGGATATGATCGGGCGGGACCTGAGCAGCAGCTTATTAAGAGCTTAGTTATCTATGTCCTTCCATACCTTAAATGGCTCGTGACTCACATAGGACTGTTTAATTAGTGGTGCGCCTGTGATGGGAAGGGCACAAAGAATGACGAAGTGATCGGACCAGGATAATGGTAGGATATCCTGGACGGTGATGCCTTGTATATTGGTGAAAATGCCGTCCAAAAATATGTTGTGTATAGTATCTTTTGAATTTTCTTCTTTTTAGGGTTTAGTAAAGGTATAGATCATGTGTAGCCTAAAACAAAAAAGAGGTAAAAGAGTAGAAATAAAAAAAATTAAAAATTATATAGAAAAAGGAAAAAAATAGGGTAACATATAGCCACAATAGAAATAGTGGGGGGATCAGTTCATGGACGCAATATCTGGTCAACACTGGACCAGAGTAATGGGAGAAGGGTTCCCTAAAGGAGGGGTTAAAGGGGGGGAGTGGGTGGGGGGAAGGGAAGCACAGGGGGATACAAAATAAAAAAAACGAATTTGTCTTAAGTATAAAGAGCAGAAAGAATGGGAAAGCTGGAAGTTGTCTGTTTTTGATTTTGGTCAGCCATGTCTGAACATGCTAACTCGAACTCTAGAATAGCATGACAAAACTCCAGATACTGTCCTGGAATGTCAATTGTCTGCACATGAGGGCACGAAGAGCTAGAATCCTACAATATTTGAGAGATTCACCAGTGCAGGTCATTGTCATCCAGGAGACTCACCTTCTCAAGACAGAGACAAAAGAACTGCTAAAAACTCAGAAATGGGTGGACACTTTCATATGCACCGACCAGACGGCTAATATTAGGTATTTTTAAAAAGCAAGCTAGAGCTCAGATTTTACAATACAGGGAATATCTAAGTGGTAGGTGGCTGATATTGAAGATCACCTTAATGGGCACCCTCATTACCTTAGTTGGATATTATGGCCCTAACCAGGATGATCCTTGCATATTTGACGTTTTGCCAGCAGGACTGCATAAAAGAGGAACGTTTTGGCTTGGCCAGTTACCCTTTCCTCTAGCCCAAACATTATTAGTTGGAGGGAGATGTTCAATGTCATATTCAGCATAGATTCCAACGAGGTTTTTACTTCCTCCCAAAAAAGTGTAATGGCGGGACAGTCCTTAAACATATGTATGTCCGATGCTTCCAAAAGGTTGCATTTATTGCACTTCTTTCCTGGCTGGAATTTTGAGAGCCTGAGAGGGGAAAGGTAGGCACGATGGACTGTGAACAAATGATTGCGTCTCAGCCAAGCTGGTTTTACTGACTTATACAATAGAGTGAAGGATCTTATCCATAAGTCCTTACATTCCATATGTATTTCCTCTCCCCAAAGCTCATCTGGCAGAGTAAATTTGCCTTCTACTTCCTCAACTATATTCCAGTACCAAGTAGCCACCTCTTTACCACCTTCTAACCTTTCTACCAACTGTTGTTCTAGATTACTGGGCATCCCCATCCGGACTCCCCAACTGTCCAGCTGAATATATTTGAATCTACTTCCCACTCTAGTATCTTCCCTTCAACCAATATCTCCCCCCATCTAGAGATACCTGCCTCTTTTAAGGGGGTTGCAAGACTATCCTGCAAGCTTAGTGGCTGCCCCGGGGAGTCCCACAATGGGGCGAAGTTAGAAAAATATGAAAGCCTTATCTTCTTCCTTATCTGCATCCAAGAGATTGCAGCCGACTGTACATTCTTTAATCTAACTTTTTTACAAAAAATTCTGGTCCCCATATTTAAATAGAAATCCATCAGGAGGGAGTTCTGCCCCTAGTAACATGGCCTTATAGATTACTCCCATGGATGAACCCGAGGGTGTTTTCAGTAGCATCCTGGAGTATGTCAACTGAAATGCCCATGCATAAAACAACAAATCTGGCAGCGCAAACCCTCCCTTCTCCCTCCTCCTCCTCAGCTTCTTCCAGGCCAACCTAGATACCTTGTAATTCCAGACAAAAGAATTAATCTCCCGCTGGAATTAATCCAGCCTTTTAGGGTTAAATGTTAATGGGATGGTACTAGAAATGAACGTATACTTTGGCAAAATAGACATCTTGACCTGATTAGTTCTTCCAAGTAAAGAATGTAAATGTAAATGTAGGATACTTGTAAAGAGCACAGCTGCCCCATCACTGGGGCGTCCCGGCGCTGTACAACGCTGTGGAACCCTTCCTGGCTCTCCCTGTGAGATGCCCCTCCTGGGCACCCCCAAGGAGAAGCCAGGCATCCCAGTGTTGTATGGGCCGTTGTAGAGATTAAGCAAGCTGTTGCCCAGAGTTGCAGCATGGGACCCCATGATTAGAGTAGGCGCCGAGGCGAGAATTATCGAGTCCGCAGACAATGAGCCCAAGACCCTGTCGCGTCGGGAATTGAACACTGGTCCCGGGCCAGACCTCTGCATCAGGGTGTGCCGCTCTAACTATTGAGCCACACTTCTCCAGTGGGAGAAAGGCCCAGGATCTTAAAAGCTTCAGACACTCCTTAGAAACTCGCTCTAAGTTAGTCTGGACGATATTCCCGATGTCTTGGGTAATCCGTATTCCCAAGTATCTCATAGAAGCGGTCGTAGTTAAGTGAGAATCAGGGGTATTCCACAACATGATTTCCATTTTAGTGGCTTTGATTTCGAGCCCGAAATCAACCTGAATTCCTCTGCCCTCTTAACTACTATAGGGAATGATCTATCCGGGTCCGACGTATAAATAAGAATGTCGTCTGCAAAAAGGGCCACCCGTTTCTCCCACCCCCTAAAAACAAATGAGGGAATATCTTGATCTTCTCTAAGAATTTGTGCAAACACCTCTATATACATATTAAACAAGAGGGGGGAGAGCGGGCAGCCCTGCCTGGTACCTCTAGTAATTGTAAAGGGGTCCGTCAAGGTCCCTTTTACCAACAGTCTGGCCCTTGGGTTCCTGTAAAGGAGATCGACCACTCGACAAATGAGCTCTCCTAACCCAAATTTCTTCATTACCGCAGCCAGATAGGGCCAATTGACCCTATCAAAGGCCTTTGTGGCGTCCAAGGTGAGTGTAGCCAGTGGGAGCTCGAAGGTGGTGGCAATGTCTATTGCTCCCACCAAGTCATGGGTGTAGTCTGCCATCTGGCGTCCTTTTATAAACCCTTTCTGATCCCGGTGAATTATCAAACCGATTTCGCCGCCCAGTCTAGATGCTATGATAGACGTAAAGATCTTATAGTTGTTATTTAGGAGCGAATTCGGACGATAAGAACCGCAATCCGTCGGATCTTTACCAGGCTTGGGGATCAGAACGATTGTTGCGTCACTCCATGACTCGGGGGGTGGGGGTGCGGGGGGGAAACTCACCTCTCAAAAAGATGCTATTAAAGAGGGCCGTCTTTGCTGGGATTATGATTGAGCTTAGGACCCGATACAGTTCACCGGGAAGACCATCCGGGTCCGCCGCTTTACCTTGCTTTATATGACCAATTGCCTCCTCCGCCTCCTCTTCTGATATTTCTTTCTCCAAATGCCCCCTCTGTACTGTTGATAGAGTAAGTAAGGGAACCTTATCTAACCACTCTTCCCTGGCCTCTGAGTCATTGCTGATTTCCTCCTTATAAATAATTTGAAAACATTTGTGGAAAGCCTCCCCTATCTCCTTGTTCGAGGTTCTAAAAGCCGTATCTCTTTCTAGTTTAATTTCTCTGATATGTTTCTTAGCCTGATCAGATTTTATTTTCCAGGCCAAGATCTTCCATGCAGCTTCCCCAAATTCGAGGTTCGAGATCTTACTCACTTCCCATCTTTTGGCCACCCTTGCCTGTAGTATTTTCTCCAGCTGATTTCTCAGCTCAAACTGCTTTCCTAAATCTTCTGCTGAGGCTATGGCAGTGCCAGACTTTTGCTCTAAGAGGAGGAGCTCTTGCTCAAGGTTCTTGATCGACTCCCTGTAAACCCACCGTCTGTGAGTGGCTCTATTTGTTATACACCCCCTCAAGTATGCTTTCAGGGTGTCCCATACTAGTGCTATGGATGCGGATCCCTCATTTACCTCCAAAAAGGACTTCACCTGCTCTAACAGGAACCCTTTCTCTTCCTCCTCTAGTAAAATTGTGCGGTCCAAAGACCAAGAGGGAATTACTATCTGTTTATCTTTTTTTAAACTAAACATGATAGCTGAATGGTCAGACAGGTGTGGGGGAAGATAATCCAGCTCCCTCAACGAGTCCTTCAAGGAATAACTAAAAAAAGCATAGTCAATCCTTGACTTGTGCTTATATATAAGGTTTTGATTGGAGACTCCTAGCCTATTTCCAGACCTTTCCCTCCAAACATCCGCGAGCCCCAGCAACACCATTATAGCCACCAGGGCTTGCCTTGATTTAGATAGCGTATGGGCTCTTGATTTAGGCGACTTATCCAATTTGGGATTAATGACTATATTAAAGTCCCCAACCCATATAATGGGGTCCTGGGAATCAATGAGATGGTTATGAATTGCTTTTAGATAAGAGGGATCATCTTGGTTGGGTCCATAGTTTCCCACTATAATATATGTCATCTCCTCTACTAGGGTTTTTACTATGAAAAAGGGGCCAGTGGTTCACTTGAAGCTCTCTTAACAGCTATGAGGGAAGAAATAAGGAGTGATTTTGCGGTTTCAAAAGCAAACCAGAACGATATCAGATCTGCGTGTGAAACCCTCGAGAAGAAGGTATATGGACTGTTCGAGAGAACGGAGGAGTTGGAGGGATCGGTGGGGGGATTAGAAGCAAATTTGTAGGTAGCAGAAACCAAGATTCAAACTTTACGCAAGGAAGGGGATGTTTTGAAAGAGAAGGTTGAATCTTTGGAGAATTATTCAAGGAGGAACAATCTTCGGCTTCTGAAAGTCCCGGAGGGGAAAGAGGGTGGAGACATCAGAAACTTTGTGGCCACGTTATTGAAGGATTCCCTAAACTTAGACGAGGCAACCGAGCTATTGGTTAACGACATTCAGAGGGTACATAGAGACCCCTTTTGCCTCAACCCAGGCAGAACCAAACCAAGGAAGATACTCGTGAACTTTCTCACGTATACTTTGAAAGAAAAAATTTTGAATTTGGCATTGATGTTTAAATCACTTAAGGCTCCAGACTTTTCTTTTGAAGTCAGATCAGATCTTTTTAAATCTACCCTAGATCGTCAATAGGAGCTGGGGCAGAGAATGGATAAGTTTAGGGCGGCTGGGGCCACGGTCCAGATGAGGTTCCCTGCTTTTTTGAGGGTATGTACAATAATAAAATGTACAATATCCGTTCACCCCTCGAGGCAGATGAGTTACTTGGGAAGTTGGAAGTTGGTTAGCTACCTTGACCCCCGCTCAGGATAGTATCTAGCAACTCCTCTTTTGTTTCTGTGAACAATAATGTAATTTATTGAATCTAAAGAAAAGCTAAAGAGAAAGAATAGAATGAAAAGGTTGAAAAAGGGGAAAATAATTATATATATATATATATATATATATATATATATATATATATATATATATATATATATATATATATATATATATATATATATATATATATACACATACATACATAAATAACTGATAGCACTGGAGTTTCTAGGTAATGGCACAAGAAGCGTTCACTTCTGGGGGTTCTATATGGCAAGTTTGCTACTGTTGATTGCGGTGGTTAATTGGCACTCAGGGAAATACTACATAAAGAGGGGTGGGATGGAAGGGGTAGCGGGAAGACGCAAAGATGGCCATTGAGAATAAGGGAGGGTTTTCCAGAGAGAGGGGGGTTCAGGGGGTAGGAGGGGGTAAACATGATAAAATTCCTCAGGAGTCTGTCCTCGTAACTGGTAACTTAGCGATGGGTTGCTGTAGTCCATGCTACCAGAGGACCTTGGGCAGCGGATGTCTTTTGAAATTCGGGGTTTCCAAGGTAGGAGAGTGGGGGGGGGGTCGAGAAGAGGAAACCAGGATGACCTCCTTAATGTTTTTATCCTGGAATGTCCATGGCCTGCGTGTACGGAGTAGAAAGAATAGGATATTACAATACCTCAGAGACTCTCCCGCGCAGGTCATAGTCATTCAGGAGTCTCATCTACTTAAAGCAGAGGTTCATGACATGGTAAAGAATCAGAGGTGGGTTGGCAAGGTTATCTGTACTGACCAAAATGCAAATATTAGAGGGATCCTGATGATTTTCAAAAAACAAGCTAATGCTCAAATTCTTGACTTCGTTCTTTTTCGATCAAGGCTTGCTCTCGCTTCATTCGTTCACGCACTTCTTTCTCCCACAATCGTACACAGTCAAACATATCTTGCCTAGTCTTTCGCTTAAACATAGATTGTTCCACATACTGAATCTTTCGTAAATCAAATGACTCGTGCATAGGCCAACGCAAATCAGGATCCTTACTAGTATATTTATTCCATAACGTGCTGTACATTATAGAAGAAAAACCATATTTAATATACATATCCCTATTAGGCGTCCCCTCCAGGGGGGCCGGTTGTGTCTCATCGAGTCTCATACTGGTACCACCACAAAAGCAATACATTCTATGAAGTGTGCTAGAAACAGGCATGCCAAAAATAGTTCAATATATGCAGTATTTTACGCAAAGTATCACTTAAATCACGTTGGGCCGTTCAAATCTTATACAAAGTAGAGAAAAGTCTCATCATTACCTGCCTATATAAATTGCAATTTATACATGTCCAAATCCCAAAATCCTGAAATTGGCCAATGCAAATACCATACCAAACCAAACAGCAAGCGTCGCACCAAAGACCTTACCAATCCCAAATGTCCAGATTCCAACTTCCAAGTTCTGAATCGACCAAATGGTCACTGCACGGCGAATCAACAGAAGAGATATCAGTCAAGGACCGGTACCACCTGGAGGGTCATATCAGAAAGAGAGGAAAAACGCTGTGGTTGCCAAGACGCAGGTCTCTTCTGGCAGTGATAATCCGTAGCGAGATTCCAATCCTCCGTTTCGACCACTCCTTCGGGCATCCGAGTCGCCGATGAGCCCCACTGGTTGGGCACCAATTTGTCGTGGTGACCCTCAGCTAGACCTACCAGTGCTAGGGGTTCACCCTTCTCTGCACAAGTCGTCAGACCAATAGAATAGAAGTTGGCACGGAAACTGAAATATAAAAGTACTTTATTAACCTGAAGTGGTGGAACTACTGTCACACAACACCCTTCGGTAGTGTCTGAAGTAGCACACTGAACAGAAGGAACATGGTCCTTTTATACCCACACAGGGGCTCCGAAGAAGGCGGTACAAGTACAGAAGAGAAGGTTTACATACATAAAAGGTCATACATCAATGCACAGTCAACAATAGGGAGGAACTAGCAGTTTGCTGACTCCGGTAAGAATAACCTGACAGTTACAGACTAAGACATATGTGAACAGTTACAGTGTCTTCTGCACAAGTGCGGAGTAGCAGGGCCTAAATATAGTCTGTCTATAAGCAGAGTACAAGAGTAAGCGACAGCAAGGAAGGACAGAGCACATGGCAGACAAGATAGCTGCCGAACACAATATGGCTTCAGCTAAATGCTAACACCGATCACTGCCAAATTACAACAAAGGAGGCAATGTGCTCTGCACCCAGTCTCAAAGCTACAGATTACTCAAGTTCATAGCGCAGACTGATGCCTCTAAACATAGGATAAGAGCGGTCCTATCCTATACAAATGATGATGGCCATGACCAGCCTGTTGCTTTCATTAGCAGGAGTTTACTCCCCAGGGAACAGCACTGGAGTGCCATTGAGAGAGAAGTCTTTACTGTGGTTTGGTCCCTGGCGAAGCTGAGACCATACCTGTTTGGTACTCACTTCCTTGTACAAACTGACCACATTCCTCTTAGATGGCTGATGCAAATTAAAGGTGAAAACTCCAACCTGTTGAGGTTGGTCCATCTGCCTACAGGGAATGGACTTTACAGTGAAACACAGACCTGGGACTGACCATGCCAATGCAGATGGTATTTCCAGGTTTTTCCACTTAGGCAAGGAAGACTCTCTTGGGAAAGGTTAATCTCATCCTCTTTCATTGGCGGGGGTGTGTGGGAAAGTGCCCCTTTTGACATGGTTACTCCGATATTATGCCTGGTATTTAATGTAACTTTGACTGAAGAGCACTGGGTTCTGCTACCCAGGTCTTCAGTGCCAGTGTTCTTTCCTAAAAACAAGGTAACTGTGCAGTTGTTCCACAGTTGGCAAGACTTTACCACCCCTGTAAGTCCCTAGTAACAGTACCCCTGGTACCTGGCTGGGGCATAGGGACTAAAGAGGGTCCCTAAGAGCTGCAACCTGTATTGTGCCCCCTTAAGGAAACCACCACCAAACTCATGCAGACTGTCATTGCAATCTGCATGAAATGGTGCAAACAAAAGTGAAAACATGACAGGGCACACACCCCTGTGTGCCTTGCACACTGACACTGCATGCAATATTTGATAGTCAGTTCAGTTCAGTAAATCTTTATTTCGACGATTAAAAACCATCATAAAAATACATTACACAATACATTACACAATAAAAATTCATTAAATTACATTTCTGAACTTTTAGCAAATTAAAAACTGTAGGGAGGAAAGGATACAATTCATAAGGAAAGATAATTATTATCTACAAGGTTGGTTAATTCTTGTGTATCTCAGTCTTACAGCTACTTTTAAAAGCTAAAAATAGAGCATAAAGTGTGTGTGTCACTGGCTTTCTGTAAGAAAAGCAGTGCAGCTCTTGCATGACGAAATTTCATTTTCCTAAGGATGTCAACCAAAAATAAACGCCTTGGATTTGGGTAAAATAGACATAGAAGTACAAAATGAAGGGTGTCCTGTGGAGACCTATTGTCTCAGCCACAGGCACCCTTCTGCTCAATCGTTACAGTAAAACCAGAGGGATATGCTAAAATGTTAGGAAACAGATTGAAAATGAATATGGACGGGTGCTGCACTCAATACACATAAATCAATAAGTGTTATTCCGGTATGTGTGCCGTACTGGACTAGTACCTGCAAACTACGTGAAACAAATGTATATGGCCTGGTGTTGTGAGTCACCAGGACTCCAGTACGCACTACTTCGATATAATTATTTGACGTTAGTACATTTAATCTTATTCAGACAAACAATAATAAGACAATCGTTTTGTTCACTTTGATATATTCATTTTTACAATCGATAAATTCAACCTTCACAGAAATACAAACAAGTTATATGATTCATACAACTCAAATCATAACGATTGATCTACACCCAATGCATTTCGGGGCAGATGCCCCTTCGTCAGGGGTCTGTGTATAGAAAAGGAAGAAAAGAAAAAAGAAGAAGAAATCTCATTACTCTTGATGCAGAAACAAAACTAGATGCTTAAATACTAGGTTTGTGTATTCAAATAGCCTCTTACCACGAGTATGCTGGAATCATAAATTCCAATACAACTTCCTGAATATGAGTTATCTAGATAAGGGAAATGGTATAGGGTTTTTTAGTACACATATCTATTTAATACAATAGACATCAACTAGTCCCTGTTATTATGGAACTGTTACCTGAACGATTTTCTGTGAAAAAATCTAGAAAAAAAGCGGAAACAGGGAAAATACATGTAAGCAAACCGTGCATTTATAACACTTAAACTATTTGAGCATGCTCATTAATTGAGCTCACCTGTGCTGTAGTCCCATGTTTTTCGAGAGCCTAGACCAAAAAATATATATAAGCACAGTCAAGAACGCTGAATAAAATTTGCGTTTGACCTATACCATTTACGATGGATTACACGATGACGACTTTTACCTGCGAGCCTTAGTTGCTTAGCTTCAGTCTCGCCAGATTCTTAGAAACAAGTATTCCTGCCGATAGAAATAACAGCCTATTAAGCACTGGCCAGCGCATGACTATTTCCAAATAACCGCAGTTATCGAGCCGCTATCAACTCTTACCGAAAATTAGCAGATCTGCCACCCGTAGCATCGTTCTTCCCGAGTGCCGGTACAAGCGATAAGTCCCTTCTCTCTTTTGAGCACGCTATCCCGCGCACGGAAACAAACGAAGGACTTGCTTCGTGTCCGATTTTTTCAAAGTAGCGATCTAATACTTTTTTCAATTAAATAAAATATTATTGTGGGTGAACAGTGAGCATATATCATTTGCAATCGATATTAGATTCTGCGGATACGCAAAAAAGAACGCGTCATAGTCCGTGTGCTGTTTCCTGAAAAAATTTGCCGCCATACTTGAATGGTAAACAGCATTAAATGCCGAATCTAAAAAACGTATACACAAAGCAAAGACAAGTGAAGAAAGGAGAAAGGAGTGAAAGATTCGGAAAATCATTTGCACATTGCTTATTTAAACTCAAATCATAATAGTCCCTTCCTAGTTACATTTTCCAATACATAGTGTCAATAGTAATCAAGAAGCTGTCTATTACATTTTTCTGTGTGTGTGAAAACAAGTAAATGAAAGAGAAAGAAAAAAAGATTCAAAAAATTATTTACAAATTACCTATTCAGACTCAGATCATACCAGTTCCTACCTATTTACATTCTCCCATACATAGTGTCGACAGTGATCAATGTACTGCCTATTGCAGTGTGTGTGTAATTGTATGTGTGGGTATCATTGTGTTCAAGGTAACCCGAAGGCTCAAGACGTGTGTGCTTCATAGAAAACATATAAGATCCAGTTTGTCATTCAGCCCATTCGGAATAAGGGTTTGTAATTTACGAATCCAAAAAGTCTCCCGTTGGAGAAGCACTTTCGCATTGTCTACACCCAACCTTTGTGGAACCAGTTCAATTACCTGAAATCTTAGTTGGGCAATGGAATGTCCTGCTTCAGTCCAGTGCTTAGCCAGAGGTGATGTTAAATTTTTGTTTCGGATACGGCTTTTATGTTCCGACAGTCTCAGCTTTAATTTCCTGTCTGTTTTACCAACATATAATAATCCACATGGGCACTTGATTGAATAAACCACATGTTCAGAGTTACAATTGGTGGTGTGCCTCAACAGTATTTTTTCTCCTGTGCGAGAATGTAAAAGAGTATCACCAAGTATGGCATTGTTACAATTTTTGCAGTTGTAACACTTTGTAGTTCCTTTATATACTGATGTCTGTGTGGTGATATCCTTCGTTGGTTTGTTGAGTAATTCCTTTAGGTTTTGTGATCTTTTGTATGCAAATAAAGGTCTATCGCAAAATAAAGCTCCAAAATCTTTCTCTGCTGCTACGATCTCCCATCGTTTGAGGATTATTCTTTGGATGTCTCTTGACGCAGATGAATATTTAGAGACAAAAACCATCCTTTTATTAACCATCTTAGGTTTTTTTTGTAAGAGATCTGTCCTTGGCATTGCTTTTATTTTATCCAGATGTGCCTCTATCAACTTATTGGGGTAACCCCTGTCCAAATACCTTTGTTTTTGTTGGTTCAGGCTCCTTTCGCAATCTACCTCATTGAGGAAATCCTTTTGATTCTCATGAACTGAGAGGCTGGGAGATTATTGATGAGATTTGATGGATGAAAGCTTCCATACAGTAGTGCTGTATTCTTATCCGTCTCTTTCTTGAACAATTTTGTTTGAATGGATCCATCTTTTATTCCACTAGAACATCCAGAAAAGGTAGTGCAGTATTGCTTATGCTATGGGTAAACTGTATCCGAGAATTGGCCAAATTTAGACTCTTGATGTTTCGAAGAAGCTCTACAGGGGAACGTTTCCATATAATGAAAATGTCGTTGATGTAACGCTTGTAATAAACAAGTCCTTCCTGCCAAGTAGGGTCCCCAAGTACGTAGTCAAGCTCAAATTTCGCCATAAAAATGTTGGCATAAATACATGCCCCCGGAAATCCCCTAGCCGTACCTGTTAGTTGAGTGTAAAATTCACCTTGCCAAAGAAAGTAACTGTTTTGAAGGCAAAACTCAAGTAACTGTAGTATGAGATATTTGAGCTCGTCTGGTTTGTCTGATCTTAACAAAGCCCACTCCATAGCTTCTAATCCCTGTTTATGAGGGATTGATGTGTAAAGGGAAGCGACATCATAACAGGGACTAGTTGATGTCTATTGTATTAAATAGATATGTGTACTAAAAAACCCGATACCATTTTCCCTTATCTAGATAACTCATATTCAGGAAGTTGTATTGGAATTTATGATTCCAGCATACTCGTGGTAAGAGGCTATTTGAATACACAAACCTAGTATTTAAGCATCTAGTTTTGTTTCTGCATCAAGAGTAATGAGATTTCTTCTTCTTTTTTCTTTTCTTCCTTTTCTATACACAGACCCCTGACGAAGGGGCATCTGCCCCGAAATGCATTGGGTGTAGATCAATCGTTATGATTTGAGTTGTATGAATCATATAACTTGTTTGTATTTCTGTGAAGGTTGAATTTATCGATTGTAAAAATGAATATATCAAAGTGAACAAAACGATTGTCTTATTATTGTTTGTCTGAATAAGATTAAATGTACTAACGTCAAATAATTATATCGAAGTAGTGCGTACTGGAGTCCTGGTGACTCACAACACCAGGCCATATACATTTGTTTCACGTAGTTTTCAGGCACTAGTCCAGTACGGCACACATACCGGAATAACACTTATTGATTTATGTGTATTGAGTGCAGCACCCTTCCATATTCATTTTCATATCACACTGCACCCTTAGGGCGCTAGCACCACTTGGAAGATGTCGTTTGACTCAATTGCGGCCATCACAGATAACCGAGCTAACACGAGAGTGTACACAGCAGAAGAGGCAAATGAAATTTATAAACTCATAAAGGAATCCAAAACTTTTGATGCACAAGGAGGATCCGTGACACAACAACTAAAACAATTGGAATACCTTACTAGACGAGAATTAAATCAGCGGCTACACGCTACAACGCTTATTCAGTATCATCGTGTGAAGCGTATTCCCAGAGGCCTGAGATTAGCTATCAGACCGATGCTATATAGACTTAACAATAATCCAAAATTCATGGAGAAGTGGTTCTAAATCTTGAATAAATGTTCTCTGGATTTGATCCTACTGCTAATTGAGGAACTTGCGAAGACTATACGTGACTTGGAGGAGGAAATATTTAATGTAAAACGTGATCTATCAGAGAGAATTGAGGAGGATGTATGGGCTAGGACTCTAGAAGATATCAACACACGATTGGATAAATATGGAAAGGAGCTGGAAGAAACTAAGTTGCGCAAGTTCAAACGTGACACTATTGATTATAAGTTAAACGAGGCCTATACGTGGGCAGAAGTCTACGCTAAGAGGAGATTCAATAGTAAAAAACAGCAACCAGCTTCCTCGGATGAGAGTGTAGTTTCCGATAGTGAATTGAGCACTGTGAGACAGCCCTTGACTGCCATGCAACTACAAAAGTCAACATCCCAACCCTCAGGTCAAGCAGATGCAGCAGCTGGACCGTCATCGGTTTCTTTTTTAGAGAAGGATTTACCACCGAGCAAGCCACCGGATGTCTCAACAACTCTAATTGGAGACAAAAGACGAGAAGAGGACAGGGAAAAAGAAAGGGAAAGGGAGAAGGACAAAGAACAACTGAAAAAGACGGGGCTGCGAAGTCAGACCAAGACCTCATAATCAACATCTCCAGCTACTCCTTATCAAGCTTTGAAAAGAAACTTCTAAATAAAGGCACATCCTTCGTAAATACAGATCATACTAACGCTTTGGAAGTTGAGGTTGCATTCTTCAAGTTCATGAGAATCCTGAGGTTGAAACACTTCTTCACAATTTTGAACCCAATAGAGGACACAGAGAATGTGGAAAGACAATTCAAACCAAAAAGCAACTTCATGGCACCCATATCCCACAAAACCTTGGATACGTTCGAAATCTTAGTAAAAGCTGATATGAACAGAATTCAGTTCAATAGGAAAGCCAAGAATCTCACACGAGCGGAATTTAGTGCTCTCCAAAGGCTAGCGAAGAAGAAGGATTTGATGTTTCAGAAAGCAGACAAAGGCGGAGCACTTGTTCTCATGGATTTTATGTTCTACAAGCAGAAGGGTGATGAGCACGTGCAGAACGAGGAAACATATGCCAAACTTGAAAATGACCCGACAATGAACATATCTCAAAATCTGGACAACATTTTGGATAAGGCTGAGGATCTGAACTGGATTGACAATACGACAAAACAGTATTTGAGGCAGTTATATCCTAGAAGACCTAAAATTTACTTTCTACCGAAAGTACATAAAAATCTAAATGACCCTCCTTTCAGGCCCATAGTTTCCGGATGTTCTTCTATTTTTGAAAATCTTGGCATTTTCATCGATGCGCATATGCAACCTTTTATTCAAAACTGGGTTACATACCTAGAGGATACGTCAGATTTCCTAAGGAGTCTCTCAACAGTTACAATGGGTGACAATGAGGATTGGACACTGTGCACTATTGATGTCGCTTCCCTTTACACATCAATCCCTCATAAACAGGGATTAGAAGCTATGGAGTGGGCTTTGTTAAGATCAGACAAACCAGACGAGCTCAAATATCTCATACTACAGTTACTTGAGTTTTGCCTTCAAAACAGTTACTTTCTTTGGCAAGGTGAATTTTACACTCAACTAACAGGTACGGCTATGGGATTTCCGGGGGCATGTATTCATGCCAACATTTTTATGGCGAAATTTGAGCTTGACTACGTACTTGAGGACCCTACTTGGCAGGAAGGACTTGTTTATTACAAGCGTTACATCGACGACATTTTCATTATATGGAAACGTTCCCCTGTAGAGCTTCTTCGAAACATCAAGAGTCTAAATTTGGCCAGTTCTCGGATACAGTTTACCCATAGTATAAGCAATACTGCACTACCTTTTCTGGATGTTCTAGTTGAATTAAAAGATGGATCCATTCAAACAAAATTGTTCAAGAAAGAGACGGATAAGAATACAGCACTACTGTATGGAAGCTTTCATCCATCAAATCTCATCAATAATCTCCCAGCCTCTCAGTTCATGAGAATCAAAAGGATTTCCTCAAATGAGGTAGATTGCGAAAGGAGCCTGAACCAACAAAAACAAAGGTATTTGGACAGGGGTTACCCCAATAAGTTGATAGAGGCACATCTGGATAAAATAAAAGCAATGCCAAGGACAGATCTCTTACAAAAAAAACCTAAGATGGTTAATAAAAGGATGGTTTTTGTCTCTAAATATTCATCTGCGTCAAGAGACATCCAAAGAATAATCCTCAAACGATGGGAGATCGTAGCAGCAGAGAAAGATTTTGGAGCTTTATTTTGCGATAGACCTTTATTTGCATACAAAAGATCACAAAACCTAAAGGAATTACTCAACAAACCAACGAAGGATATCACCACACAGACATCAGTATATAAAGGAACTACAAAGTGTTACAACTGCAAAAATTGTAACAATGCCATACTTGGTGATACTCTTTTACATCCTCGCACAGGAGAAAAAATACTGTTGAGGCACACCACCAATTGTAACTCTGAACATGTGGTTTATTCAATCAAGTGCCCATGTGGATTATTATATGTTGGTAAAACAGACAGGAAATTAAAGCTGAGACTGTCGGAACATAAAAGCCGTATCCGGAACAAAAATTTAACATCACCTCTGGCTAAGCACTGGACGGAAGCAGGACATTCCATTGCCCAACTAAGATTTCAAGTAATTGAACTGGTTCCACAAAGGTTGGGTGTAGACAATGCGAAAGTGCTTCTCCAACGGGAGACTTTTTGGATTCGTAAATTACAAACCCTTATTCCGAATGGGCTGAATGACAAACAGGATCTTATTTGTTTTCTATGAAGCACACACGTCTTGAGCCTTCGGGTTACCTTGAACACAATGATACCCACACATACAATTACACACACACTGTAATAGGCAGTACATTGATCACTGTCGACACTATGTATGGGAGAATGTAAATAGGTAGGAACTGTTATGATCTGAGTCTGAATAGGTAATTTGTAAATAATTTTTTGAATCTTTTTTTCTTTCTCTTTCATTTACTTGTTTTCACACACACAGAAAAATTTAATAGACAGCTTGTTGATTACTATTGACACTATGTATTGGAAAATATAACTAGGAAGGGACTATTATGATTTGAGTTTAAATAAGCAATGTGCAAATGATTTTCCGAATCTTTCACTCCTTTCTCCTTTCTTCACTTGTCTTTGCTTTGTGTATACGTTTTTTAGATTCGGCATTTAATGCTGTTTACCATTCAAGTATGGCGGCGAATTTTTTCAGGAAACAGCACACGGACTATGAACGCGTTCTTTTTTGCGTATCCGCAGAATCTAATATCGATCGCAAATGATATATGCTCACTGTTCACCCACAATAATATTTTATTTAATTGAAAAAGTATTAGATCGCTACTTTGAAAAAATCGGACACGAAGCAAGTCCTTCGTTTGTTTCTGTGCGCGGGATAGCGTGCTCAAAAGAGAGAAGGGACTTATCGCTTGTACCGGCACTCGGGAAGAACGCTGCTACGGGTGGCAGATCTGCTAATTTTCGGTAAGAGTTGATAGCGGCTCGATAACTGCGGTTATTTGGAAATAGTCATGCGCTGGCCAGTGCTTAATAGGCTGTTATTTCTATCGGCAGGAATACTTGTTTCTAAGAATCTGGCGAGACTGAAGCTAAGCAACTAAGGCTCGCAGGTAAAAGTCGTCATCGTGTAATCCATCGTAAATGGTATAGGTCAAACGCAAATTTTATTCAGCGTTCTTGACTGTGCTTATATATTTTTTGGTCTAGGCTCTCGAAAAACATGGGACTACAGCACAGGTGAGCTCAATTAATGAGCATGCTCGAATAGTTTAAGTGTTATAAATGCACGGTTTGCTTACATGTATTTTCCCCGTTTCCGGGACTAGTTGATGTCTATTGTATTAAATAGATATGTGTACTAAAAAACCCTATACCATTTTCCCTTATCTAGATAACTCATATTCAGGAAGTTGTATTGGAATTTATGATTCCAGCATACTCGTGGTAAGAGGCTATTTGAATACACAAACCTAGTATTTAAGCATCTAGTTTTGTTTCTGCATCAAGAGTAATGAGATTTCTTCTTCTTTTTTCTTTTCTTCCTTTTCTATACACAGACCCCTGACGAAGGGGCATCTGCCCCGAAATGCCTTGGGTGTAGATCAATCGTTATGATTTGAGTTGTATGAATCATGTAACTTGTTTGTATTTCTGTGAAGGTTGAATTTATCGATTGTAAAAATGAATATATCAAAGTGAACAAAACGATTGTCTTATTATTGTTTGTCTGAATAAGATTAAATGTACTAACGTCAAATAATTATATCGAAGTAGTGCGTACTGGAGTCCTGGTGACTCACAACACCAGGCCATATACATAGGTAACAGATTGAGCCTAAAACTGCACATTAAAAAATCTATCATGCTGGCTATACATCAGAAACAGATAGGGTTCCATACCCGCCCCATTTCTCACTAAACCATGAGCTACTATTGAACTCTTTAATGAGCCAAGACCACATGTAACAGTTTCAAATTTCTCTAGAAGCAGCTTTTTGACACTTAATTTACAGCTGATAGAGATCGAAGAAGGGTCACTAAAAAGATGATTCTGGTCTATATACTCTAAGGAGTGTTTAGCATATTTTAACCAGGGAATTTGTAGCCCCTTATCCCTTTGCAAACAGTCTGTAACAATTTCCCTGCTCAGTGATGCCTCTGGGTTGGTCCAAATTTTGATACAGGCTATAATTGGCCTCAGCTTAACATAGTCTGAGATATATGGAGTCCCAAGTTCTGCATGAGCAATTTCGGCAGAGATAGAGTGTGGGATTTTCAGGATTCTTCAGAGAAATTTGTATTCCTCTACTTGTAATTTTTTACAGTACCTGAAGCCCCACACCTCCGCACCATACAGGGCCTTTGTCATACTAATTGATCCATACAGAGTCATTACTTGTTCGGGGCACCATCGTCCCAGCCTGCGAGCAAAGCTTAATATTGCACCATTCGAAGAAACCAGCTTGGTGCAATGTTCCTCGATCAGTTGACTGAATTGAATTTCACCATCAAACAGAAGGCCCAGATAGGGAAAAGTGTTTACTATGTCCAAAGTAAGTGTCCCTATTTTAAACACAAACTTTTTTGCAGGTTTTTTGCCGGCCACCATAACAAAGGATTTCTTCAGATTAACAGATAGATCCAAGTCGGCCATGAACTTGACAAATCCATCCACCAGTTGTTGTAGACCCCTCGGTGTTCGGGCAAGCAGGACCGCGTCATCCGCGTACAATAGTATTGGGATTTGACTCGGTCCTACTTTGGGGCAGTCCACAGCTAGGGAGATGAGGGCACTCTCTAAGGCGTTGATATAGAGTGAAAAAAGGAAAGGGGTGAGAATGCACCCTTGCCTTACTCCTCCTAAGCACAAAAAGGGTCCGTGCGGCCCCCCTCTTGGCTAAAACGGACCCTGGCGGTGGTGTTCCAGTGCAGCTCTTTTAAGATGTTTATCAACCCCACATCTATACCTATCTTGTGCATCATGGCCCACAGTTTATTCCTATTCACATTGTCAAAGGCCGCAGCCAGGTCCATGAATCCCATGTAAATCGTACCCTTGCTGGCTTTTGTAAATTTGGCTGTTAGCAGGTACAGATTCAGGCACTGGTCGCTGGTTGATGTTTTGGCTCTAAACCCGTACTGTATATCAACTATAGTTCGGTGTTCCTCTGTCCACTCAATAAGCCGATTCAGAATCACTCGACCTAGTACTTTGGCCGAGACGTCAATGAGCGAAATCGGCCTATAACATTTTGGATCATCCCTACTCCCTTTCTTAAAAATGGGTACGATCAATACAGTGGACCAGGAGCATGGTAGACCTGATTTAATAGCCGCGTTTAGGACCCTGGTTAGGATTGGGGCCCAGAGGTCTATATTACTTCTATATAGGTCTGGTGGGGTGCTATCTGGCCCTGGAGCTTTATTCGGGGTCAAACCTTGGATCGCCTTAATTATCTCCTCTACTGCGAAGTCTATTTCAGCACTCCGGGTACCCTCCCACCCCCCTTCATAGATTGCTACCTTCGAGTTGTTATAGAGCCCCTCAAAGTGAGCAACCCATTGTTCTGGCAGAATATTGGTGCTAATCACCGGGGCGGAATTATCTTGGAAACAGGGCCTATTTACAATTCTCCAAAATTCTGCAAAGTCCCTGTTTTCTCCCGCCTCTCTCAAATCAGCCCATACTTCTGCTTGTAGGGTAGTCTTCCTCTCCTTTACTTTGGTTTTATAGACCTGTCTACAGTAGCCACTTCTGCCTTATCCCTTGGGTTAGCTTTAAGACATGCTTTTAAGTTCCTTAGTGCCTTGGAGCAACTTTTATCAAACCCCCTTGGTTGCTTAAGACCCTTACTTGGGCCTCTTGCTTCCAATAGTTTATCGACTAATTTTATCAGGGATCCAAATATTGCAACTAACTCTGGTCCCTCTATTAGGGGGTCCAGACAGTCTTCAACCTGTTTTCCTCCTTTTTGGATTAGTGTTTTATAAAACTCCTTAGGGTTTATTTTTGTCCACCTTAGTCGCCTCCCCTGATCTGTGGGCTGCAGGCTAATGTCCCCATGGTTGTGCTTTCCCCCCCCCCCCCCCCCCCCCACCAGTTTATGTAATTTCCATAACTAAGGGGTTATGATCACTAAAGGTGCTCCATTCTGTTCTAACCTTTGTTATTCTATTTTTGGCAAAGGTGGATATCATTATGTAGTCTATAGTGGTGGAGCAACCTCTTCCTTTAAACGTTGGGACATATGTGCCCTCTACCTCCGGGACTATCAGGTCAATGGTGTGGGCTAATGAGTGAGTTTTTACCAATTTAGTTAGTGCTGTACCCTCATGGCTATGTTCAAAGTGCGGACCATCTTTAAATGGGCAGGTGTCCCAATCTGTTGATATAGGGGAGAGGTTTGGACAGAGGTGGCAATTTAGGTCACCCATTAATAGTGTAATTGGTCCCCCCCCCTTTCCTCTGTTCCGCCTCTTGTGTGAGTCTTTCTTCTATCTCGCATAGGGCGGCATTGTTCCCATTCATTGGCCCTGGGTTATAGACGTTGAACAGCTGTAACCTCAACCCTCTGCTTTGAAACGTTACTGCTTGAAGGGTGTGTGAAGTCCAGGTTGGTACTGACCAACTACCTTCTAGGGTTAGGTCGACATATAGTGCCAACCCTCCTCTCGCTCTTCCTGCTCTACTTTCTTGTGCGGGCACAAAGAAGGATTTATAGCCCTCTATTTGGAAGGAGGAGGGGTTAACTGCCCACGTCTCCTGAAAAACTAGTATATGAAAACCCTGGAGTGTTTTCAAATTTTCCGGCTAGGCCCGCAATATTCCACGACGTGATATTCAGCTTTCCTCCTCGCTCATCCCCATCTTTTGTGCCCTGCTAACTTAACTCACTTAGCCTCGTATTAGCTCTCCTCTCTAGCCTGGCCCTCTCTTTTTCTTTAGCTTGGCTGTGTAGGTGTTCTACGGGTTTCATCATTGGTTCACTACCTTGAGCTACAGCCTCGCTCACAGCCGTTGTCCCCCTTCCATCCTTCTCCTCGCAGTTTATCCCTAGTCATTCATTCTCATCCAGGGACTGCAAGGGACTAAATCTGTTTGTCCACTGTAATCCACCCTGATATGGTAAGGGCTGCATGCCATACTCAATGGGCCTTGCCCAGTGTCCGTCTGTAAATCTGCCCCTTCTAATCTGTTGGAAGTTTGGCGGATATGTAACAGGTTTCCTAGGATAGAAGTATCCTAGTGGCATGGTCCTTATTGTACTGGTTGTATTTCTATTGTAATTATCCAATATGTAATCCACTAGGTTCAGGTTCCTGAAATTAGCAATAATACAGTTCCCTTCTATATCTTTCCTTCTACTCCCGACCCAGTTTGCCCACCTAACGTGTAAAATGTCCCCCCCCTTCCCCCCTTGCAGAGGCCTGTGAATATTTAGCCAGTTGATGATCTTGTTTTTGAGTTCCATATGCGATTCTCTTTGCCCCCGTCTGAGCACAGGAACCCCAGCAAAGATGACAACAATGGGGCTTGCTTCTGTGGGTAGGTTTACACGTGGTAGGGGTCCTTGCGAACTATCATTTTGCTCCCTGCTAAATTGGGAGGTATCTATTTGTTTGGGGATAGGATTTATCTCTATCTGCATTTGTGTTGCATGTCCCTGACCTTCTGTTTTGTTTCTATCCACGCTTCCATGTGATTGCATTCTTCTATCCCCCCCCCTCTTTTACACCTTTGGGCACTGCATGGACCTGCGCAATGGTACATTGTTCATTGCTAACACAGTTGTTAGGTACTGGGGGTTGTTGAGCTGGTAAGCCGACTACTGGCAATGCCTTATCTAGTTGGTTGGGAATTAATGTTTCTCTAGCCTTACCCTGTCTCTGCAATTCGTTGGCTATTTTATCTAGTTTGCTTACTAGCGGTTTGATTTGAATGGCTATAAAAGCCTCCAAATGCTTTTGCAGGTCTAGGATTACAGAATCAAGCCACCCCGGAGGGATTGAGGGAAATTTAGGTTCTATTATTGAGACCTCATCCTCTGTATCTTTTAGCTTGTCGCCCTTAATGAGCTTTTTCCAGGACTTTATTTGTGTGTTCTTGTTTCTACGCTTTTTACTTCTACACCTAGGTGTTTTATTTACCCCTCTACTTGTGAGTTAATCATCTTCTAGTACTAGCTGGGCACAAGGGACAGCATCGATTGAGTTATCCCGCCTGCCTTCATCTAATGTGTCACTAGGGTTCAAATACCCAATTTGTGTGGGGGTCAAGGGCAAAGATGTTGGGGTCATGGATACACACCTCTCCGCGCGTTCTATGTCCCTGGCAACCTTCCTTAACATTAGATCAATGACTGTTGGAGTGGCTTTATGGGCTACTACATCACTTGTCTCTATCCCTGGGTTTTTGGAATTGAGGGGGGTTCCTAGTTTGCTCTTGGTGGAGCGGGTTTTAGGTTTAGTAGCCATAATTTACTAGCCGTAGTTTGCACTATTACCCCCTTTCTACCAGTGAGCTAGATCCAGTGGTGTTATGATTGACCTAAAAGGTTAGATCAGTTTACTCTGATGTTTGTGTCAATGCCTCCTACAGTTTAGTATGCTTCTGTCAATATTGTTCAATGCCCCGATCCTCCAATAGGTAGCTTTTTCAATCAAGAAGCAAAAATCACAAAAGTACCTTAGGGCAGGTCCAAGGGGGGTGGCCCGTCCCATCCCTGGTCGTCCCCGGACGGCCACAGATGGCCCGCCCTCTGCCCGGGCTCAGCCCGGCGACCACCCGCGTGCGTCCCGCGTCATGGGAAGAGGGCGTTGTTTTTATGCTCCACCGGGCGCCGACTGCAGGTGTGCGGCGTCGGCTGCAGAGCCTCTTGGGGATTGTAGTCCCCCCCCTCTCGGCGGCCGTGACGCTGATGTGATGGTGTCACTGGCGGCAGAGGGGGACCCTGGGCCGATGTCGGGAGCCCGCTAAGGAAGACCAAAAGGAGCCGCCTGTATCTGGAGCCAAAGGGTAGCCTGGCGCTGCTGAGTAAGTCCTGTCACGTTTTCAATTGTTTCCCGCTCTGTCAGGAACAGGGTGTTGTTTTTATGCGCCTCCGGGCGCCGACTGCAGGTGTGCGGCATCGGCCGCAAAGCCTCTTGGGGCTTGTAGTTCCCCCCCCCCTCTCGGCGGCCGTGACGCTGATGTGATGGTGTCACTGGCGGCAGAGGGGGACCCTGGGCCGATGTCAGGAGCCCGCTAAGGAAGACCAAAAGGAGCCGCCGGTATCTGGAGCAAAAGGGTAGCCTGGCGCTGCTGAGTAAGTCCTGTCAAGTTTTCAATCTCAATTTATTTGATAGTCACCCCTACAGTAGGTCTTACAGCTCTAAGGCAGGGTGCATTATATTACACATAAGGCTATATCTGCTGAGGAGATATGATCTTGTGCTGTCTAGTCCAATTGCTAGATAGTACAAGTGAACAGGGAAGCCATCTTGAGTGTGTGCACTGGTCATTACGGGTTCCCATTCTACATGATGTCTTTTGGTATCAAACACCTCATCTTAATAAATCTGTACTGATGCCAGTAAAAGATTTATTACAACATGCACTCAGAGGGCACCTTAGCGGTGCCCCCTGTAAACCTACCAACCTCTAGTGTGCTGGCTTACTGGTGTGGACCAGTATGCCACCACAGATGCGTTTCCAGCCCCCTGGAGGTGAGAGCCAGCGCTCTCTGAAGTCAGAAACAATGCCTGCGCTGGCCGGAGGTGTTGTCACCTCCTCCAAGCAAGCTGGCCTAGTAATCAGCATATCAGGGCAGGAGGCTTCAAAGGCCTCTGCCGCCTTACGACGTGATCCTAGCTTCCACCATACAGGGTAAATGGCACCTCTATCCAAGGCCTATTTGGCACCAGGACAGATGGGGAAATTAGCTAGCCAAAAGGCGTGTTAGCTATCAGGCTTGTTAAACCCCTGAGGTGGGATACCTGAAGTGAACACAAAAAGTAGAATTCCACCATCTTGGTTTTTGGAGAAATTAGATATACGGGTCACAGTTTTGCCCACTCCCCACAAGAAGTAGTCATATAGGGAGTGTAGGTACCCCAAAAATAATTAGCCCATTGAATACTATCTTGCACTCCCCTTACAGCCCCCTAAATTGAGTATTTAGGTGGCACCACTGACACAAGAAACTCTTGATTCGACAGACACAAGAAGTAGAGGACAAAGAAGAGCGAAGAAGAGAGAACTGAGGACCAGCTGCAGACTTCTTGGTGCCAACCCCTGCCTACCTGCACCTGTCCCGACAATCTTGACAAACCGACTCGTCCTGATGTTGTGCATCTACCAAGAACCCTAGTGGGCTGCCAGCACCTCACAAATTGCCAGCAATCTCCCTTGGAGTAGAGGAGCTACTCTCCTGCAGCCTGCAGGCACCAGCCAGCAAAGTTAGTCTACTGTTCTGCGGCTTCGCGGTTCCACTGAAAACTGAAAAGACGTGAAGTGTAGAGGAGAACATAGATGATAGGGTGAAAGAAAGGCCATGTAAAATTCCATTTCTAACTGCCTTGTTACCCGTGGCTTTGCGACTAGTTTCTCAGAATTGTCATAGGGTGGGTGAGCCCGAACACTACTGGGGAGCTGGGCCAGACTGTCCTATAAGGAAATCAGGCAGTGCCCAGTGGGTTGGTCTGATAGATTAGTAAGCCGATTTTTTAACAGTTTGGTGGCCGGTTTTATGGCCAGGTGGGGCCGGTTTTTACTGTTGATTTCCCCGATATTGCCACAAACATTGCCTGCAGCAAATGCATACAGTCCCTCATACTTTGCAAAATATCCAAGCAGCATGTCTTTACAGGTTCAAAACTGGCCTAATTTCCCAAATGTGGGCCACTTTTTTGTTTTTTGTTTTGCTAACGGGGGCCACTTTTATTTTGATGCCCAGGCCTATATTTGCTCCCAGTCCAACCCTGCTGGGAAGGGTTAGATTTCCTTAGCACGCCATGAAAGTATTGGGATATTTTGTGAATGTCCTTTCAGATCCATTTGCTGTCAGCAAATACATATGTAAATTGTACTTTAAAATACACTACATGCCCCCCCCCCCTTGATTTCAGAATGTTAGGAAGGGTGCCTTTTCACACCTCGGTACCTTTTAAGATAGTCTGAATTGCTCATTGCAATTAGCACAACTTTAAAAGATCACCACCCAGCACTGAGTGATGCACTCACTGCAAACTAATCCACTTCTGCCATTTTTGCCTAGCACTGAAGGCACTGGCCACTTCCGTTGCAGTGGGATTTTACCGGTGTTGAAGTAGGTAGTAGAAGTGGTAGTGAGCAGCAGCCTCCCAAGAGAATCTTTGGGGGTCTGACACTTATTTATATTTAGAAATTAATCATTGTTGAGAGACATACACATTTGGTCAAGATCAAAGGCTTGGTTAGCACTCAAGTTTCCCGATTCAGCAGGAAATGTTTTAATTGGGGTGAGTGGGCAGCACGGGTCAAGTTCAGGACATGTTGTGCAGCTAAATCCCACCCGTCTATACAACAATTACGCTGGAGTATGGCGTAGGAGTCCAAGGCAGGAGAAATAGGTGGACATGACATTTTGACCGGCTGTCTTGGGCTGGCCAGTCATGCACACTTTGCATGTTCTCCACCGGCTGTATTGTACAGCCTGGGTGGAGAGCATGCCCAGGCTCCCAGTCCCTGTCTGAGCGTCGAACCATGGCCCTCAGAACAATCATGATGCTGCCTGCCGGCCGGTAAGTGGTCTTTTTAACATCCCGCCCCACTACGGCTGCCGTTACTGAAGTTCATTTACTGTAGGATTAGAGAATTCATATGTACTGTGTGTCTTAACTGTATTAAATCAACATTTATTGTTTAGGTGATTGAACAAGCATTCCTCACACTATTGCCATGATCCACATTTTAAACGACAATGGGTTTATGAAATGTGTGTCCTGTTTCACCTTAGCATTTGAATGTATTTGTTAGTCACATTTAAAGACATATGCTCAGTTATTTTACCTTTATGAACTCCAATGTACATATAATGTACTGACAGATTTATTAATTTGTGTTTAAAAGCTTTAAGTTGTTCTGACCAGGCCTATGTTTCTTCTTGCATAAAATGCTGTTTTCCATTCTCTGCCTGCATGTCTCTTTCCTTGCAGGTATGATCACTACTAGTGATGGCGAGAGAGAGTCTGTTAAAAGGGCCTTGACAAGGAACATGGAGAGCCAGAGCGTTACCTGAAAGTGCCCATTCTGCGCTTTTGCAAACCATTGCAGGTAACAAAGAACCGTACTGTTCCCATAATTGGCCTGGAATATTTGGTGAATGTTGCAGTTTACGCCATGAGAATGGAAAGCACAATGAAGTCCCTTATTATACTGATCGAGGGGTAGTGCTCTGGAGATTTTGGTGGAAATAAATAGTGTTCACACTGTCAGAGTTCAGGTGACTTTCCCATGGACTTTGAGAGGTTTAGACCTCTATGCTTATTCCTTTTGATTCTTTGCTGAGTGAAGCTTAGACTAACACTTATTCCCCTGACCCAAGAAGACTCTTGACCAAACGTCTGAAATGCTGACACCTTCCTATGCCTTCCCGCACGTCCCTATGTTTCTGCTTGTCCTTGATTTTTTGATATCATGTTAAGTTAAGCCTAAGGAAGACGGTTCAATAACCTAAGATTTCAAACTTCACTCATGTACAGAAGGGTATATCAGAAACTCTTCACTGAGCATCAAATCTTGCTATTGATCTTTTGTATGGCTGTAACTGAACTTCTTGTCTGCCTATATTGGTACACCTAAAGTACTTCACGAGGTTGGGTTTTCTGGTTGTTATTCTGTATCTTTACAATATGGTAGTAAGATTTGCTAATCTTAACCTCACTGCTAACTTGTAATAAACTTTTTTAACTATAGTCATTAAATCCTGATCCTTATTGTATAGCCAAATGTGTTGCCCTGTTAATTGAAATTGATTGGTTGAATGCTAACTCCCTTTACCTTTCAGTCTGGGAAGAAAAGGTCCACTGGATAACCAATGGTAAGAGGGTTGGCACAGAGCGCTGCGCCATAAGCAGCGGGGTGCCTTGCTAGATCAGTATTTGCAATTAGCCATTTTATGGTGAAATGGTAATTACCCACTGGTCGCTGTTTTTTTTAATATATGATAAGTGTTCTTTATTGCACATTAGACATTTTTCCAGTACAACTGGGCAGTGGCGTAGATAGGCACTTTGCCACCTGTGGCGATGACTTCTGCGTTTGCCGCCCCTGCAGCAAACTCATGTAAGAGTCGGGGGTAGCCGCCGCCCCCCAAAACTCGTGCCGCCAGGGGCGCACTGCACCCCCCTCCCTCCCCATGCTACGCCACTACAACTGTAAGGAAATGTGGCCAAGGGCGAGAGCTACTGTTGAAATTGTGGACCCAGGTTCGAGCCTTGGCTGAAACGCATGTGCTTGAGGGCAAACTTCCAAATCTACACAGTGCCTAGAATGTGTAATTTAATCTGGTAAGATGCACTAATGCACCTGGGCCATGTTCACGCTATATAAAACTGCAACAAATAAAATGCAGCCGGTTTCTACGCAAATAAACGTGATCCCTTGGAGTATGTGCAATGGCTGGAATCACGGCTTTAAGTGGGCCGGGTCTCACCGTTGCTGAGCACCAGCAGTTTTTTAAAGGAGGCCTCAAAACGGGTCTGTATCTGGCTCTGTCTTGTGCCCTGGCACAGGCGGTCCGTTTTTTTCCGGACTGCAGTGACAGCAGTCACATCATGTGCAAATGCTTACACTGCTCACTTCTCACTAGTGTAGAAGTTACGGCATGACGTCATGACAGGTAAGCGTTCTAGGGGAAGGGAAATCTAAAGAGAGTCATTTTCTCTCTGGATTTTCCTTCTCCTTTTGAAACTCAGGAGCAGCAACGTTGTGGTGTCACCAGGGCTTTACATGGAAGATTTTTCAATATTATATACAAGCCATAGTTGGTGCTTATTTATCTTAGGCAGCTAACAACCATTGACAAAGCCAATAGTCCTGACTTGTTGTAGGGATGATGTTACTTGTTGTGTCATATCTGGATGCAATGACAGAAACAGGAAAATACAAGTCAGGAGGCACACCATTGTAAAAACAGATTTTTTGCTTACGTGTTTTAAGCCACGCACTTAATTACATTGGCCATGCCTCTTTATGAGACCCCCCAGTTTTTTCATCCCACGTAAAGCCTTGGGTGGAATTGGCACCAAATGCCGGGCTTATGTAGCACGTCCTCCTAATTATAGACACTTGAGAGTTCTTTTGTTAATTCCTTTTAAATGAAAAGATCAGGTTGGACCAGCGCTGCTTTCAGTACAACCGTTGACAGGCCAAGCGCTATGTAAATATTACACCACACCCGAACATTCCCTAGCAATCTTCACGGCCAAGCGAGGCAGCAAACATCAGACAGTTCTGATCATTTGAGAGAAGTATGTCAGTGATTTATTGTAACCGGATAATATAGACTCAAATTCCCTCAACAGTTGAAAATATATATTTTAAACGAACGATCATAATAAAACGAATGAAAAACACACTCAGGAAATCACTTTATAGAACATTATTCCTAATACTAGAACGTATTTCAGCCAGAATTTACAATTTACTAAAGATGACCTAACTAGAGTTTTTTTTTAAATGAATAACAATGTACTTCCAGTTTATCACAGAGAAATATATTCCCCCAAGTCGCTTTCGCCAGCTTTGTATATCCGCAAATGACATTTTGCAGCAGCTTAATCGCCTTTGTAGGGGAGTGAGGGGTTACAGGATGCAGGGGCATACACGGGGACAAAGCCCGACAATACACTCTTTGGTTGGTAACTTGGACCGGAAGCCCCGAGCGACCTTCGTCCTTTTATTTATTGCCTTCTGGCCACGCCTAGCCAGAAGGTGCAACAATGTGTGTGTGTGTTTCCGGGTCTCCCCCAAGACCCGTGAAACACTAGAACGTTACATCCCTTCCCAACTTGGTATTTTGTCCTGAACCTTTGTCAACGCGCAAATTCGGCCAGTCTTTGGTTTGGCCTGGGATTCGGCCGGAGATTGTGATGACCTTGACCCCAGGTTGTTGAGGTGGCCTGTGGTCTCATCCCTGGAGATTGTGGGGTGGTGACAGCGCCTCCATTGGTACTATGATCACCAGCATCCTCCCGCTGGCTAACTACTTCAGGGTTTAACCTGTCATCAGACACCACGGTTTCAGGCAGAGATGGGATGCGTTTGAACTACGACACATTTCTGGTCACCTCTTCCCCGTCTCTTTGTGCCGTCACTGCAGTGCCTATTGTTGCTTTGATGGTCCACGGCTCCGCTTCATATGGGGTACGGAATTTTCCACCAGGCCTCCGCTTTCGTATTAACACAGGGTCTCCCGTGACTAGTTCTCTTTCTCTTGCTTGCCTCCTTCGGCTGGCCCATTCATTGGTCTTCCTCCGTCGCTCTTGAGTGGCTGCCGGCACATACGGTTCGGGCACCCAGTCGTCAGCCATAGGCAGTAGGTCTCGCCTTGGTCCCGCGAACATTAGCGACCACGGGGATCTTTGCGTGGTGCTATGTGGGGTGCTCCGGTATTCCCTCAGGAAGTGCTGGAGTGCTGTCTCCGGGTCTGTCCCTACGGATATTCTCAATGTCTTGTTAACAGTTCTCATAAATCTTTCCGCTTCGCCATTAGCCTGGGGCCATTGAGGCGTAACTCGATGGTGTCTTACCCCAAGGTTCTGCCGAAAATCTTTGAACTCACAACCTTGAAAAGGCGGCCCATTATCTGTTTTGATCACTTGGGGAATTCCAAACAATGCAAAGATCTTGCTGAGTATCGGCTGTACATTGGCGAAACTGGTAGACTGTGCCACCTCAACCACTGGGTATTTTGTGTAACTGTCTATCACCACTACTGTCACTCTGCCATCTGGAAAGCTGCCGAAATCCAGACTAAGCCAGGCCCGTGGTGCCGGAGCTGGTTCCTCCGTGATGACGGGCGCAGGTGCATCCGGTGAACTGGTGAGCTGGCATGCCCGGCAATTTCGTACGACACTTTCGACTTTTTCCTCCATGTTGGGAAACCACCCTTTCTCCCTCATTCGGGCCTTCATCCTTCACGTTCCTTGATGACCTTCATGGGCTAGCAAAGTCGCCTGGTCCTGTAGGGTGGTGGGGATCACTACTCGCGATCCTCGAAGTATGAGTCCATTATTTGCTCTGCTGAGCTCCTTGGGCACTTTCCAGAACTGTGAGAAACGTGTGCGATCTGTCTCATTCCAACCACTAACATTGCGCAAAAAGTTCTCCCCTGAGCTAGCCTCTATGGCTTCCTTAACTCTTGTTAGTACTGCGTCACTGTCATACTGGGCCACGATGACATTGGCCTCTAGCGCCTGAGGGCACGACAGTTGAGACACCATATCCACAAATTCTTCAGTCAGTATTTCTTGGTCTATTGCCACATTGGTATCCACGGGGTGTGTCTCGACATGAAATCTGCGGGGTTCTTTGCCCCCGGTCTGTAGACTAAGTCCATTTGATAGTGTTGGATCTGGATGGCCCATCTCTCAATCCGAGGCGGTGGATGTGGGGCTGTCCCTTTGAACAACGGTATCAGCGGTTGATGATCTGTGATCATCCAAAATGGATGTCCTGTTATGTACAAGTGGAAATGATTGCAGGCCCATTTCACTGCCAGCGCCTCTCTCTCAATTTGTGAATACCTGTCCTCCGTTGCCGTCAGAGCCTTGCTTGCAAACGCTAGCGGAACCCACACTCCTGGTTCTGCTTCCTGTGTCAGGAGCGCGCCCAGACCCACCGGGCTGGCATCCACTAGTATCTGTCTGTCTAGCTGTATCAAAATACGCCATCGTTGTACTATCCAGTAGCGCTGATTTTACCGTGTCAAATGCTTCTGCTTCCATCTTCGACCATCGCCAGGGATTTTCCTTTTTTGTCAGATTCCTCAATGGTTCTGCCATGGTGGCTAACTGAGGGATGAAACGGGCGCAGTATTGTGCCATGCCCATGAAACTTCTCACCTCCGACGCTGTCGTTGGGGCTGTAGCACACTTGATAGCAGACGACTTTTGTGGATCTACCCTGACTCCCTCCGAGTCAAAGACGTATCCAAAGAACTCTATTGATTACTTAAAGAACTGACACTTCTCTTTGTGTAGCGTGACTCCAAACTCCGCCAATCTCCGCAGCGTGGCCTTCAACCTCCGATGGTGTTCTTTGCTAGTCTTGGCATGTATGAGTATGTCATCGCTGACGTTTAAAACTCCCAGTAGCCCCGACAGGATCTCCTTGATTGCGTTCTGAAAGATTTCTGCGGCTGACGTTATACCAAAATTGAGTCTCTTATACCTTCTTAGGCCTAGATGCGTTGAGAACGTCGTGACGTATCGACTTTCCTCCGCCAGCTTCAACTGATGGTAGCCCCCATTTAGATCGAGCTTGGAGAACCACTGGGCTCTATTCAGGTCTGTTAATATATCATCCACCGTGGGCGTGAGGTGTTTCTCCCTTTTTAATGCTTTGTTGGGCATCCTCATGTCAATGCATATCCGTATTTGGCCTGGCTGTCGGGGTTTCTCTGCAATCACCATCAGCGACACCCATGGCATCGGCCCCGTTCCCTTCTCTATTACGCCTTGCTCCTCCAACTTCCTCAGCTCCTGCTCAACTGCCGAGCGAAGATGGAACGGGATTCTCCGATGTCTCAACGCTATGGGTTGTATCGCCTTGTCGATGTGTAATTTGACTGGTGGCCTTTTGATAGTTCCTAGCCCTTGAAACAACGATGGAAACATCTGAAGGATTTCTTCTGTGTGTAGTGCTTTGACTGCATTAGCGAACGAATTAACTTGAGATCTTCCGCTGTGTGACTTCCTACTAGCAAGTCCGCCTCCTTATCAATCACGTGAAACGTGGTTATCAGCTCTTGTTCCTCTGCTTTTACTCGTACAGTCATTTTTCCTCGCACCGGTAGCGGCGTCTTACTGCCATATGTTAGAATCCTAGCCTTCAATGGTACCAGCTGTGGTCTCTGTTTCAGCGCCTTATAGTGCTGAATACCCATCACATTAATCGTGGCTCCCGTGTCTATGACTCACGTGACTGTCGATCCGTCGATTTGAATCTGGCACTTCGGCTGAGGTCTCCTCCTTCTCTTGAGCTCATTCACAAACGAGACGTAGTAGCACTCCTCTTCATCCTCGGTTGATTTCCAGCCGCTGCGGGTAGCGGAGTTGTGTTCTGGTTCCTTTCGAGTGGTGTGCCTCCTCCAGGGCAAGTTGTCTGACAGCTTTGGTTGGTGTCTTTTTTCCTGTGTTTCCGTGTCCTTGGAAACCCCCTCTCGCACCACCTCTGCAGACACTGGCAAATTGATTTAGTCCTCTGCACTAGGCGCACGCTTTGCCACGTGCTGGCACGCCATCTTGGTTGTGTTCCTCATACCCGCAGGAACCACATGGCTTGCGACGCGGCGTCCAGGTCGGCCATCTTCCTCGTCCTTCTCGGCCGCTGTTCCGCACTGCATCTATCCTCTCTGTTTTTACAGTGACCTCAGTGTTTGCTGTGGGGTTTATGGCAGCCTCCATCGCTGTGGCTCGTGCATCGGATAATTCGTCTGACCTGGCCAACATTAATATTTCGTCCAGTGTTATTCGGGGTTGTCTCAGTATCAGTGTCCTGAGATGTTTATTCTTGCATCTTTGAATTAATTGCGCTGTCACCTCCTTCGTTTGGTCATCATCTGGACACGTGCTTATTAGTTCTCTCAATCGCGCATGGAAAGCGTCCATTGTTTCTCCTTCGCGCTGCCTTGACTGTCTGAACTTGAAACGTTCATAATGGGGATTCAACTGTGGGTCAAAGTGTGCGTTTAGTGCTTGTACTGCGGCATCATAATCCGTCGCTACTCCAGTGTTTGGCAGATGTGTGAACAACTTATACAACTCATCCCCTCCAAAATGCAGAAGCAGGGATCTTTTCACCTCATTGTCCTTTTCCCTAGTTGCCGTGAAATAGTTGTTCAATCGACTCAGCCACACCGTCCATCTTGGTGCTGTCGTTCCTGAGTCAATCAGCGCACTAAACGGCAGTATAGGGTTAATTTATGAGTGTGGCGACTGCTGGACTACTGGTCCGACTGCCTGCTGTCCTGCCGGCCCTGCCACCTGCGCTGGGGCCACTGCCGCTGTGGTTACTGCCTGCTGCGCCCCTCCTTGTGCTGCATTGTCTACCATTGTCGCTGCCGCTATTTAACGCCTTTCTTCCACACCTCACTTGTCAACACTACTTCTGGTTGAGCTCTGCCCTTTGAGTTCTGGTATACTGTTTCTACCCCCAATGTCTTTCTCACTGTGTCTCTATGCTGATGCTTCTCATTGATCACATGTGCCACTGCTTTTTGTTTTCCTTGGCTTATGGTATAGTCAAATACAAATTATTCGTTTGCTGGTGCCAATGCTTATTTCTTACTCTGCCGCTTTGTCTTCCCTGGCTTGCTGCCTGCTCTCTATCCTGGGGGGCACCTCCCTGCTCCTTCGTAGGAGCTGCCGATGCACACCGAGGCCTCTTCACGCGTCTCCGACGCTGGGGCTGGCCTCAGGCTCACTGCGCATGCGCGCACCACGTGGCTTTCCGGCTGGGCCTCTGCTACACTCGGCCCGCTCTTCGCCGCGTCTCCCTCCGTCTTGGGGCTCTGCTCACCGGTCCCTCACGCAGCCCTTCACACGCTGCTTACCGGGATTGCTGGCCCCACGACATCCACGGGTGACGGTCTCCTTCCGTTCCTGGCCCACGTGCAGACCGGCGACCACGCTTCACAGCGGCACCGGTAAGGCTCCTTCCCTCTCACTCTTCGGGTTCGTACGATGAACGCTCTCATCCTACTCTTGTCGCCAGTGTAGGGGAGCGAGGGGTTACAGCATGCAGGGGCATACACGGGGATAAAGCACGACAATACACTCTTTGGTTGGTAACTTGGACTGGAAGCCCCGAGCGACCTCCGTCCTTTTATTTATAGCCTTCTGGCCACGCCTGGCCAGAAGGTGCAACAATGTGTGTGTGTGTTTCCGGGTCTCCCCCAAGACCCGTGAAACACTAGAACGTTACAGCCTTCACAGAAGCGGCTCAGCATTGTAAAAAGGCCGGAGTTGCGTAACATTTATCCCTCTTTAACTCGCGTTACTCTTCGCCTAACAAACACCGCCCGAGCAGGGTCAGACAGAAGCAGTAGATCACAATGTCGAAATGTCATGTCATGGGATACACAAGTAATTGAGCTACTAAACGCAAATGAGGCTGTAAAAAAAAAAATCTGACACGTGTACTGTAGCTTGTCTTACCTGCCAAGAAGAGACCGGCAGAAACGCAAGATATAAACAGAAAAAGAAAGTGAAAATTAAACGAATGCCTTGAGACAGAGGAGAGTGAGTGGGTGAAAGGAAGGAAAATATGTATTCAGGAATATTGGATCAAATAAGGAAATTAAAAGGGGAGGGATATAATGAGAAAGAAGAGAAACAAGCATTTGCAATGAAATAGGTCTCGCATTAGTCGCTTAGTGTGCCTTTTCTAACTTGATTTATTTTATTGGGTAAATGCTCCTCTTTGTCCTGCCTTTGGGTGTGTTTTCTCGTTAGTGGCGACTGCCCCTGTTACAAGTGTCCTTATACTTGGATTTATTTATCATTTGTCCAGCGCACGCTTTTATTTTTCCCTGAATGGTCCAGTGCCATTCTTTGGTTACCAGTGGTCATTCTTGGTCTCTTTACACAGATTTATGATCTACTCATATCTCTGGACCCATTGTGTGTGTGTGCCTGCCTTTGCTCTCGCCCCCTTCCGTTGTCTGTGTTTATCACCTCCCTTCTCCTCCTCTCCCTTTTCTGGGTCCATGGTTTTTTGTTTATTCATCTTTTTTTTCATAGGTGAAACAATAGGAGATGCGCCAACATCCACGCTGATGGATAACAGCTGCAGGAGGTCTCACGCGCTCCTCTTTTCATTATGCTGTTGAAGCCTTATTTCCTCCAGCAGCCTGACTCTGCTCCTGTTTACTCACTGCACAAGCCTGTCATTCTTTCTTCTGTTTTGTTTTATGCTTCCTCCCTCTGCCTTTGTTTCGTTCTTACTCCGCCCTTTCTGTTTATTTAACTCCATTCACCCCCATTCCAGTGGAGAGGTGTGGTACAGCGGCTAGGGCAGCTGACTTCGGAGCACCGGGTTCATCCCTCGCTCTGGTGGCAGCTCAGCTCAGCACCATGTGACTCTGGGCAATAGCTCACTTAATTTCCACAACAGCCCCCAACGCCTTGAGACCCGTAAGGGCGAGTAGTTTGCGCTTTACAAATACGGATTTACAATTTTACATTTCACTTTTAGTTTCTGTAAAATTCCTTCCTGTCCTATTTCCTCAGTGCAGAGGTCTCCACTTCCTTGTTCGTTTTACATTTCAACTTCGGGTTTTTTCATTCACACCCTCTGCTTGATTCATCTTGGTGTTATAAAATAAACTGGAAATACTGGGGTTAATTACGACCCTTGGGGAACACAATACATAATATCACAGAACTGAATTACAGAAAAACGAACTAACAGTTCTGCACATTAGCGAGACCTTAGCTTCGTGGTCCATTGAGGGTAGCGCTGGGTGGGTTTGAAACTGCTCACATTTCCAAGTAGAATTAATGGGGGCGGCAGCAGGTTGTCAGTCAATCCCAGCCTGCGCAGTTCCCTGGGAAAAAGAAAAACAACTCAATCGAAGTGCAACATTCCTGCTTTGGTTTGGAGTGCGCTCTTAGGGCGAGTCAGTAATTCAGCCCTGTCGAACGCACTGCACTAGGAGTTTTCTATTGCCACTTTGGCATTTTGCTATCTTGCCAGAAGTGTGCCTTTCGGAATGGAAGTAGCTTATCATGGTTGTAGGAATATGAATTTGTTGAACTGCAGTGTGTGTGCTCTCTGAGGCTGAATACTTGCGTTGTGAGGCTTATTACTCGTTTAAATTGCAGGTAAAGCTTCCTGAGAAAAAATGCCGGTATTGTGTTGAGATGAGACAGTAAGACTATAAACATTTATTGGGTGACAGCCTATCTCTCCAAAACTGCCTTTAGCGCATTTTCCATTAGGCTTAACGCTAAGCTGGTAAAGTTTTATTTGGTACGCATGGAAACAGAAACCAGATTCAGTGTGACTTAGCAATCATTGCAATGAAAACGCCCATATTTCCTGTCATGACACAGCTAGATCTATGTTTAAATGAATATCACCATTTCAGGTTAGTATTGTTTCCTTTTAAGATCAGATATAAATTCACAATGAATGAATTTGATGACCACCTGAGACCAAAAGAAAAGCGAGATAAAAAAATATTAGAAGATAATGCAAACTTGGTGGTGCTGCAGCAGGTAAGGAAAACAAGTAGACTGGATGCACTTTGAGTCACTTTATTTACACTTCAGTAAATAAACAGTTTATGATCAGTGGTGGCTGGTGGATTTTGAAAGTGATGGGGTGAAAAATTGTATCGTAGTATAACGAGCGAGCAAGCAAAGCGAGTGAGCCTGAACTGCAGAAGGAGGGTGCGGGGGGTTCTCCCCCCACAAGAAAAATTTGCAAATAAATGATTCAAATGGTGGTTTTACACCATATATTTACTGCAAATTGTTGCAAAAAAGGGATCCAAATATAGCATTTTAAAGCACAAGTAAATATAAAAAAGCAACATGAAACACACATGAAAAGAAACCTGAAATGCACGGGAGGCCCCTCGGTCAATCACAACACAGGATGACCCCAGAGCTTCACGAGGGGGAACTTCCAACTGGGTCTAAGGATATACTGGATGTCCTGGATACCTGGGGGAAAGAGGGGACATTCCTGTGGCTACTGTAACTAGTCCCTTTTCTTTGTCCAAAAAAAGCAGGACTCTCACACTGTCCCATTTAAAGTGGGAGCTGTGCATCCAGGTCCGGTTTTAAAAAGTGCATTCTGGAACTTGTAGTGTTGTTCTACATAGTGCACTACAAACCATGTGATGTAAGGCAAAGAACACCTAAGAAACGGACAACATGCTCAAGCCCAACATAGGACAAATTAAAAATCCACATCAATGGCAAAGCCCAGTCCCACATGTCATATGAACACAGAAATAAACTGTGGCAGTGTGTTAGTTCGGGGGGACTTTGAGGCCCTGCCGTGGCGGTGTCAGTTGAGGTGGCTATGAGGCCCTGCCGTGGTGGTGTTGGTTCAAGATGCCTTGAGGCCTTGCCGGCGCACACTGATAGCACAGACAGAGCTTTTGGCCAGTGAACATTTGCTAATGGTGAAAACATGCCCAGGAAGCCTCCCAGTCCCAGCACATTTTTCCTCATTCCACAGTAAATAATTGTTCCTGTCATCATGGGATGTTCAGGGGCAGGTTGAGATTCAGGAGAAGGCTGCTGTCAAATCGCATGGGATCTGGAGGCTGGGTCCTGGGAGGAAGTGGGGGGCTGTAGTTGTGCGTAATTGGAGTCCCTGGGTTACTAGAACTTCTGCAAAAAGAAACGACAAGACATTTGTGGAATAAAGACTTTACCCCTTTATGACCCCAGCCACCTCACCAGCCTCTGCAGGTGCAGCTCCAATATCTACTGCCCTGTCCTCTCTTGCCCTTCCGTGTAAAGCTGTCTCAGCCCTCTCCCCCTCTCCCCGCCCCAGTTAAAGCTCTTTGACCCCTTCTTCTAACTCCACACCACCCCAGAACTCTCCTGCCAGGGGCTGCCACTGCAGAGAGCTGCTAGTTGCATTTCTCCAATACCAGAACCCTGATGCCCTTGTGCAATGTTGCTTTGCCTTGGTGGAATTGAAGCTCCTCTCTAGTGGCTCCCACACTTACTTCCTGTACCCTGGGACCTGATGACACCCTGCCTGTGATATTTTCATGATCTATGTGGAAACGCGGCAAATCCTGTATCAGCTCAGCCACTTTCCAGTTAAGTTGAGGGGATGACAGGTCTTGTGTGCATGTGAGAATATGTGTGAGAAAGCATGCTTGTATTTGTGCATGTGAGCTTGTCTGTGTGATCCCACAGCTGCGTGTGCAGAATGATTGTTGGGGGCCTTGGCACACGGAGGCATAATAATGGCCATATCATAGTGTAGTAGTTCAGAACTTACTGACTTGGGCAACCCGGCCCTTCATCCAGTATACTGACTGACACGGATCCCAGACTAGGAGTCATAAAGAGAATTAGGACAGTACATGTTGTCAATCAATCAATCAAGACATTTGTATAGCGCGCTACTCACCCGGAAGGGTCTCAAGGCGCTGGGGGAGAGGGGTCCGTTACTGCTCGAAAAGCCAGGTCTTGAGTTGCCTCCTGAAGGAGAGGTGGTCCTGGGTTAGCCGAAGGTGGATGGGGAGGGAGTTCCATGTCTTGGCTGCCAGGTAGGAGAAGGATCTTCCTCCGGCTGTGGCTCTGCGGATGTGTGGGACGGCGGCGAGGATGAGGCTGGTCGACCGTAACTGGGGGGTCAGTGTGTAGAAGGTCAGGCGGTTGTTGAGGTATTTATATTTTCAAGTCATGGAGAGCCTTGTGTGCGTGGGTCAGGAGTCTGAACGTGATCCTCTTGCTGATGGGTAGCCAGTGCAGGTCTCTCAGGTGGCCGGAGATGTGGCTGTGTCGGGGGATGTCCAGGACGAGTCGTGCGGAGGCGTTCTGGATGGGTTGCAGTCTTTTCTGAAGTTTGGCTGTGGTTCCGGCGTAGAGGGTGTTTCCGTAGTCCAGTTGGCTGGTGACGAGTGCCTGGGTAACCGTCTTCCGGGTTTCGGTGGGGATCCATCGGAAGATCTTTCGGAGCATTCGCAGGGTGTTGAAGCACGATGATGAGACGGCGTTGACTTGTCTGGTCATCGAGAGGGAGGAGTCCAGGATGAAGCCAAGGTTACATGCGTGGTTCATTGGCTTGGGAGTGGTGCCCAGGGCAGGGGGCCACCAGGAGTCGTCCCAGGCGGAGGGCGATGATCCCAGGATGAGGACTTGCGTCCTGCGGCAGTTCTTCTTGGAGTTCTTGAGTTCGTCGGTGAACCAAGAGGCTTTCTTGCTGCCGTGTCTGCTGGGAGGGGTCTTCAGAGGTGCGAGGTCGTCTGCGCTATTGGTGATCCACTTTGTGAGGTTGCTGGCAGCTTCGTTGGGGTCCGTTGTGCTGGTGGGGGGGGTTCTGGCTGAGGGAGGTGGTGAGCTGGTCGGCGGTGATCTTGTTCCAGTTCCTGCGAGGGACCTGTTGCGGGTGGTGGTGGGTCGTGGTTCTTCTGAAGCTGAAGTGGACGCAGCTGTGGTCAGTCCAATGTAGTCCGGTGGAGTGGCTGAAGGAGATGTGCTTGCTGGAGGAAAAGACTGGGTCAAGCGTGTGGCCGGGTAGTGTGTGGGGGTGTTCACCAGTTGCTTGAGACCGAGGTTGGCGAAGTTGTCCAGCAGGGTGGTGGTGTTGCTGTCCTTGTTGTTCTCCAGGTGGAAGTTGAGGTCCCCTAGGAGGATATAGTCAGTGGAGGGGAGGGCGTGCGGGCTGATGAAGTCTGTGATGTCTTCGCTGAATTGCGTGCGTGATCCCGGGGGTCTGTAGATGAGGGTGCCGCTGAGTGTGGTCTTGGGGTCGGTGTGTATCTGGAAGTGGAGGTGTTCGGCGGCGGTGAAGTGTCGTCGGAGCTGGTCGTGATGCGGATGGTGTTCTTGTGTATGATGGCGATGCCTCCTCCAGTCTGGTTGACGCGGTCCTTCTGGGTGATCTTGTATCCGTCCGGGACGGCGATGGTGATGTCGGGCGCTGAGGAGGCGTTCATCCAGGTTTCCGTGAGGAAGGCGACGTCTGGTGATGTTGTGTCAAGCAGGTTCCAGAGTTAGACGGCATGTCTGTGGACGGAGCAGGTGTTGAGCAGGATGCACTTGAGGTGGTTGCAGCTGGTGCTCGGCTTGGCGGGTGCGGTGCAGGTCCGGAGGCAGGTGAATATGGAGGCTTTGCAGGTGAAGGGTCCGTGGGTGCGTTTCGAGGTGGCTTGGTGGCAGGCGGGGGTTCGGCCGGCGTTGAGTGCGTTGAGGGTGGCGGTGTCATAGGTCCGTCGTGTGGTCTGGCGTTGGTGGGGGCCAGGGGTCCTGGTGCTGGGCGCGGTCCAGGCGCGGACGGGCGTAGACGGGCTTGCCTTCGGCGCGCCTTCGGCGCGGTCTCCATTTAAGGCGAAGTGGGAGGGAGGAGCAGCTGGGAGGCGGGAGCGGGGAGGACACAGAAAGAAAAGGGGGCAGGGCCGCAATGTCACAGCGGCGGGAAGTGGGGAGCGGAGGGGGGGTCACACCAGGGGAGCTAACGTACAGAAGAAAACAGATACAGTGCAAAAACAAAAGTAAACAAATCAGAGGCACAGGAGGGCAAAAAACGGAACAACGAGCAGCAGCGAGGGGGCACAGACTCGCCTACAGCTGGAGGGCCGTGCGGCGTGGGGGTGTCCTCAGGCCAGGTCACCCCGTCCACCCGTACACAGCATAGTTCCCATCAACACAGTCATGCTAGATTCATACACAAAGTACACTGAATCTAGAGGAAATTTCACTCATTACAACATACACTTACAATGCTCATAACAGCCACTAGCCCATGAATCAAACAATACACAAAATCCGTCGGCAACCTTGCGCATGTGCCTCTGTCACTGGTATAGTGTGGCAAGCTCTAAAGATGGTACTGTTGAATTTAGATTTGCAAACAGCGAGAAAGGGCTGCAGTGGAGATAAGCACCCTCACTAGAGAGCTAGCGTGACTCAGAATCCTTCTGCACATGAGGACTTTGAACAGATAACCAGGAAGAATCTGGCTATTAAATGCCCCTCACAGGCCCACAGTCTTTATTCTGAGAGTAAGATGAGCTGCTAGGATCAATTTTATGAGGTCTAAATCTAGTACTGTGTCTTTGTGTGCTGAGCATTGCTAGGCCCCGCTGCGCAGAGAGACCGAGCCAGAGGAGCTACCTCACCCTGCACAAGCCCAAAACACACATGTTCCCTGAAATGTGTATACACATGTGCTCACACAGTGTTACACACACACACTCCACAACAACCATATTTTGTCCAGAAAAGAAGCTTATGGAACACTTTATTTTTATAAACCAATCCTCAACTACAAAATTAACTACAATAAACAGAACACAACTGTCTCCTCAGCTATTTACCACTGTTTCATGAACGCAGCACCAGTTTCAATGCACTCTTCCTGTCGTCTACTAAGCTTGATTGTAAAACCCCTCTAAACTTTTCAACGATCATTTTCAAATGTTGCCTTTTTTATCTGCACAATGCACACTCAATCGGGTGCCTTAAGAAGCTGTCTGTAATGTAATTTGATGAACTGCGGGGTGATGGGAATTTGTTTGGAGCATACAGCTTTCTGATGGCTGGTGCAAGCGTTTGACTGACATTATCTGAGCATTGTATAATTCCACGCTGTGACCTAACCTCATCTTAGTGAGAGAAAACAAAAATGATGCCACAGTGGCCTGCAGTAGTTGTTACTATGGCCACAGAAGCCTTGAAACCCATGCTTACATTTGTGAAAATATAACTAGAAAGAGTTGCGTTCTAGGTGCGATTGACTGTGTTTCAAGTTTACCAGGCCCATGCGTGAGGAGCTCCTGCACTCCAGGTTTTTTGTTTTGCATTTTGGAACTTGTAGTTCTTGTTTATCCCCCTATAAAATCAGAACTACAAGTCCCAGAATGCAAACTGAACATATAGGATAGATGAGCTACTCCTGCATGGCTCTATTATACTTGATAGCTCTGTCCTGGCTGAAATAAAGAACAACTGAAAGTCACCCTCACGCCCCCAGTTGACAGATATATAAAGGATATAATTCAAGTCAATGTGGTTTAAGGTATGGTGACGTTTAACTGGATTGAATTGCCTTTTTTTATAAACGGAATCCTTTATTATTTTTTTATATTTAGCTGGGGTGTTTTTGGATTACTCATTTTCTTGCCGTGCTGTAACATGTTTTATTTTTAATTCCTGATTATTGTTACTGTGTCTTGTGTGGCCGATACAACATCTGCCATTTTTCACTCCAATTGCAATCATTCTGTTTTTCGTTTTTTGATTGTAATGGCTGAGACGCAAGCCTTTCAACTTATGGGTGCTTCTGGGCATGTTATATGACACAGCCCAGATTGTGTGATGACATTTGTATGATTTCCACTGCCTTTAGACAGTCTTTGATTACCCATCTTTACCTCAGGAGATTTTTTTATTACCATTATTTGAGAGCATAGCAAAATAGCTTCTAATACACCCTTTGTATCTAATCGAGTAGACATGACAAATACTATATTTAATAGTGGATTGTTGGATGGTGGGGCCGATAATCAGGGAGGATGATAATTGACGCTTTTGGGGGCATAGGGGGGCTGTAACAAATTGAAGTCCTTAAGTCCAGTATATGAAACAGATTAGGTTTATTGAAGATAAGATTCAGGTCAGGTAGATAAAATAGAATAAAGTAGATCCACTAATAGAAACCCCACCAGGAGCAGATGGACTCCAGCTCAGCCTCAGATGTAACTGTCCCTGCTTTCAAGAATACACAATTGGCACACTATCTGGCAGATGCATCAAAGTAAATACCGGAAGCAAATGGGCAGATTCTCAGAATCTGCACCTTTGCTCCCGGTATTTTTGCATTTGGGATGCATCATCCCAAATGCAAAAATCGCAATTTAAGGAATCTCTAAATTGAGATTCCTTAAATTGCGATTGCATTTAAGGAATCTCAAATTGAGATTCCTTAAATGCAATGCATGAAAGTAAAAAAAAATAGCGAATTCACTAATAGGGGGAGCAAATTACCATGAAGTTGGACTTCATGGTAATTTGCTAAAACTTTGAAAAAAGCACTTTTGTGCATTTTTCAAAGTTTCATGTTGCGCACACACATGCCCTTAGAGCATGTGTGTGTGCAACATATGTGCATAGTTCAATTTCAGGGGTGCAACAGGGTGTCATTTTGACACCCTTGCACTCTTGAAATTGCATGAGCAATTTGCGAATTCCTACTGGCACTCGCTAATTGCTCATGCAATCTCCAATACATTCCTAAGGGCCTGTACGCCCATAGGAATGAATGGGACAGCATTCCTTAATTGCGACTAGCAATTTGCGAGTAGCAATTAAGGAATTTTAAGGAATCGCTATTTTAATAGCGAATCCTACATGCATAGGCTTTTGCTATTCCTAAATAGCGATTCCTTAAAAATTGCTATTTAGGAATAGCAAAAGGCTACGTTGATGCATCTGCCAGTATGTGACATCATAGATGCCTGCTGAGCAAGTAATGACAAACACTAAAGAAGGACTGAGAAGAAATGAAAGCAGGATGCAACACGGGCTCTCTTCTGTCTTTTTATCAGGATAACATTATTAGCCTGAGTGGTTTGGTGTTTGGAGAGGTTATGATATAATTTGAAGTAGAGCCTCCAGGGTTTTCTGTCGGACAAGTCAATACGGTGGAGAAATGGGAGGTCACTGGCCCCTCAGAAATACAAAGCGCCCTTCCCCTTGTACTAATTAGACACAAATATATCGGGTCTCAAAGAAATAGAGTGTAAAATATATATCGAGTTCGTGCATAATGGCAGATTGGGGGGAACCTGATAAACATGATTTAAGGCGCGTGATTTACTTATAAAATAAGTTGGTTGAACTAAGTCAAACCAGTATTAAGTGGAACAAAAACTTCAGGGATTTTCGAATGATGCCTGTTCCCAAGGGTCTGTAAGAAACTATTTATCTTAAAGAATGAGACGCCGATTGATAATTGTCAGGGTCCAAATTGGCAGCACGTATTTTTTAATTCTATAAATGAGTAATTTATAGAATTAAAATGAGATGATCCTAGGGTGTCATAAAGGGCACTTGCAATGCTCAGAGTGTGCTGCGCTCTAAAACTCTTGCAGTGCACGAGGGAAATGTCTGGAAACAGCAGAACAAAAGTACTACAATTAGTACGATGGCAGTAACTTTCCATTCCGCTGAGAGTAATTTAACCGATTTAGCCTTGAACCTTTTTGGAAATTACATACTGAAAAAATAACATTTACATCACGAATCTAAGGGGCCCAGTCTTTCTTTTCAGAGCCCCTGACGGTCATTCTCATTGCTCATGTTACAGCTTAGCTCCAGTTTCGAAAGCCTGAATTGTCGACTCCTTAACGGAAATCTGTTCCTGTTAACTTAACAGGAACATACTTCCTTCCTAAATAAAGATCTTGCTCCCTGAGGGGCTCCCCAGGGAGGCTTCTTGCACATATTTATTTAACTTCGATAAATACAATACAAAAGTGCCCCAGCGCGCTTTCCTAACATTTGTCATCTAGCAGTGGTGACTGGTGACATTTGAAAGTGGTGAGGGCGTAAAACAATTGTCGTACTTTACTGCCGCGAGCGAGCTTGAACAATCATTCTCTTAGGGAAGGATCTGTGCCCATAGAATGGAAAAAAGCAGTGGTGAACCCAATCCGAAAGAACGCAGTAATTCCATGGACCGACCTCTTCAACCTCCGACCCATCTCCCTCCTACCCCTTCTCAGCAAGATGACCGAGAGACACGTAAACACTCACTTGTTCAAATACATCGAGGCAGCGGAGGGCCTAGACCCCTCTCAATCTGGATTTAGGCCCAATCACAGCACAGAATGTGCCCTCCTTTCAGTGACTGATAACATCAAGATGTCACTGGATGGAGGAAACTCAATGATTCTAGTGCTGTTGGACTTATCCGCTGCCTTCGACACTGTGTCCCATGAGATACTTCTCGATCGTCTGAGGGAGAGGGGAATAGAAGGGGTGGCTCTTTCTTGGCTGGAAAGATTTCTTTCGGATCGCCAACAAGAGGTAAGATTGGGCTCCCACCATTCTATCTCAAGGGAGCTCACCAAGGGAGTGCCACAGGGCTCTTGCCTAAGCCCCACACTCTCCAACATGTATGTGGCCCGCTTGGCGGATATTGTAAGATCTTATGGGTTCACCCCTGTGTCGTACGCTGACGACACTCAGCTTTTGTTCCCCTTTAAAACCTTAACGCCCGCAATAAAAAAATCTTTTGCGGACGGAATGAGGGCAATATCTCACTGGATGGCCACTAATCGCCTCCAGTGCAATGTAGGCAAGACTGAGGTAATGCTGTTCGGGGAGGCCACACTTTTGTGGTCCCCGGATTGGTGGCCTTTGGATTTAGGACCAACTCCAAGCCCCAAACAGATCGTCAAAAATCTCGGTGTGCGCTTAGACAAAACACTCCTGTTTAAAGAGCACACAAATCAAGTAGCAGGTTCCTGCTTCCAGGTCATTGGTCTGCTACGACGAGTCTTCCCATTCCTATCAGATTCTTATAGGAAGACTCTCGTCCTGGCCTTGGTTATAAGTAGGCTGGACTACTGTAATGGCCTGCTGGTCTCGGCAAATGAGGAACAACTACAGAGGCTACAGGTGGTCCAGAACACTGCTGCGAGACTAGTTCTCAACGCCCAGCCAAGGTCTGCCTCACTCCCCCTCTTGACAAAACTCCACTGGTTGCCAATTAGACAGCGTGTAAAATTTTAAATCTGCTGCATAATTCATAGATGTCTGTTTGGCAATGGACCTAAATATCTAAAAGAAATATTTAAACCCTACAAACCCAGTCGAACCCGGCGCTCCAGCAGTCAGCAACAACTCCAGGTTCCTAGGATAAAAAAAGCTAGGCAGGGAGGGCGAGCCCTCTCCTACAAAGGCCCCATCCTCTGTAACTCATTGCCCCCTGCTCTCAAAAATTACAACCAACTTTCAATCCTTCAAGAAGTCCCTGAAAACTTTTTTATTTGTCGCCTGTTAGGTTTTTCCCCCTTCATCTCACTGTCTAGTTACAAGTTTCTGGCTCTTTGGTAATGCGTAAGCGCGGAGATACCCTTTCGGGGGTTGACTTCCAGCGCTATACAAGAATATAAATAAAATAATAATAATAACCATTGACCTTGTATTGAACCCCTATCTCCCAGCACTGCAAGCCCCTGCGTAACGCCCCTGCTGCCTCAAGGCCCAGTTTAAGGTATTCCTATGCTCCTGAGAAGTGCGGGCAATCATCTGGCTTGTCAGCAAGGCTCTGTTTCAAGTTTGCCATGCAAACCCTTCAAGCCATTACGGCGCTACACAACCTGTGCATCTATTTTGACAAAATGAAGCACACCGTAGCATATCATCACGTAAGGAAAAGCCACACAGTATAATAAGATTTGTAACATAAAGCAATTAAGGAATCGCAAATTCCGAAAATTAAGAAATCCTAAAAAAATGTAGGATTTCTTGATGCATAGGATTTTGCAATTCCTAAATTGTGATTCCTTAATTTTCGCAATTTAGAAATGCAAATTCCTACAATGATGCATGTGCCCCATTGTCATTTACAGCCCCAATAGCTCTAACTACAGAAAATGCGAGACTGATTGCATTGCAAATGCTTGTTACTGCTGTCAGGCTATTCCATCCCATAGACTAACACTGGGTTACCTTATTACACTAAATAAGTGCTAATTTTAGTTTGGGACCAGATAGAGAGCTGTTTCCACTTAAATGAATTGTAAATTAATGTAAACCCCTCTTTAATGGTAAAGTCATATTTTTAGTTATAATTAGGGCTCCCGGTTTTATAGTATTTTTTTTTTTAACATTTCTGTCTTTATTTATCCATATTTATTATTTGGCCATTTTATCTGTATTTATCCATATTTATTTTGTGTTTTGCATATAAATGAAGTTGAAAACTGTACATTTCCATATTTATTTAACTGATAGATGTGCACTCATACTGTGATGTCTGTTGTGTTTTAGCTATTTAAGCTGTCAAATTTTACATAACCATACATCCACTGGTAAATACTAGCATTATACCATAAATATATGTTGACAAATGCTGTTATTTAAATAAATTTCATCCTGTTTTTTAATTTCCCATGCTGTCCAAATGCTCAGCTGCTGGCCTATAATTCATCAAAGACAGCATGGAGAGTCATTTAAAAGGAGCACGATTTTCTGTATTTATCCACTTTTAAAAATAAATGCAAACATAAAACACATTGGCCCCCATTAGGATGGTGGGTGGACTTTGCCCGCCCGCCATTACCATGCAAAACGGGACTGCCCGCCATAGGAGTGGTGATCCCGCCTTGGCAATTAGGATGCGCCCGCCACACTGGCGGGCGCATCCTGTATTTTTACCATTCAGCACCGCCCGCCGTAATGGTAAAAATGCATGTTGTGCATTTCAAAGCACAACATGACAGGCACCGCTTTGAAATGCGGGGGGTACCATAGGTACCCCCATGTGCACTCCCCCACCCTCTCCGGAGTCACTGGGGGCCTGCAATGGGCCCCCGCCGGGATTCTCCGCATGCGCCGCCACAGAAAGCCATTCACATTTGCCCATCATAATATCTGATAGACACCGCCACCATATTATACCTTTTCTGCCCTGGTCGCCTTGCGACCGGGGGGAAAAGTGGCAGACGGTAACACCGTCTGGCGCGGTCCCCCCCACCATCCTAATATGGCGGGGGGTCTTTAGAGCAAGCGTGGCGGGATCGCCCCCGCCAGGCCATCGGTGGCTACCACCAGCCTGGCGAGGGCGATCCGCCCGCCATCCTAATGGGTCCCATTGTTTTCTGCCTGTATTTATCTGTAAAAATCTGTAAAAACGGATAACAGGGATTCTTAGTTTCTGCCTGCGTCCAGGGTCACATGACTATGAATGGCTCTGCTACTTTGGGCTGTGTATTGCTTCCATACATTGAAACAAAAGAGGTCTAAGTGTGGATTGAGTGGGTCTTCCTAACAGGATTGCTGGAAAGGAGTGTACCCTGCCCTGATTCTTCTTTTAAGGACCCTGCCTGCAGCACACACAAATGAACCTAACACCAGGCCTGGCCTTGACTTTGTCACTCTAGACAGGTTGGAGACAAAAACAAGGAAAGGGGAAGAACAGACCAGAACCAGTTTTGGAGGCTGGCCAATAAATTCCCTACACAAACGTTAGCACCAGGTATAAATGTTGTATCTTCAGAACCTTTTATTAGAACAGTCTTGGACCTGTAGGAGATACATCAGAAGGACTGCCCTGCTGTCTGAAGATGTTTAGACCGGATTGCCTTGAACCCAGGCTCTCCAGAAGTGACTTCAAGGATCAGGTGGCTGACCTTCTGTTTGAGCTACAGGGACACAACAAGCTTCCAGAGGCCTCCCTGCAAAAGGCCAGCTAACCAGCACCAACTAAACATACCTGGACCAGCCTAAGCCCTACTTATGGCCTCAGCTTGAGTGAGTCCGGATGCCCAAAAGGTGCCCCCCAGTGCCGGATTCTTGGCTTGCATCAGAGTGTCCTCCTCCTGGAGAAAAGGTGAGAATACAAACTTTTGAGCTCCTTGTGACAGCGAAGTGGCCTCATCGAGAAATGACGTCTCACAATGACCGCCAACACAAAGCTTTAGCGGAACCTACATTTCGCGTCAACTGCGGCAGTCCGTGCTGACCACCGCCGAGAATCTCCAGCGACTACCTGCTCTTCGAACTACAACAGCGAACATCCACTATGCTTGACCTACTCCTCGCAGCCCTCACCAGCGCAAACAGTACCCTTCGCGCAGACTTGTGAAGGTACCTCTGCAGCGGGCCAACCTGGTCCTTTTATCCGAACCAAGCTCCATTGTGGTTGGCCTGAACCTGTGACTTTACTTTGGTCCAGGTCAACCAGATAACCATGAGTGGCAATGTGCGCTTTTTGGCGCTATTTTTAGCTAAAACATTTTAAAAGTTATATCTCCAGTTCTACTGCTCTACGTTTTGTCATTTTCATGTCTTTTTATTTATTACATTTTACTCCATTTTTCCAAATTTGTTTACCATTTTTCTTGTGTTGTTTTTTCACTATATTACTGTTTATGTGCTGCATAAATGTTTTACACATCGCCTTCAAGTTAAGTTTGACTGCTTTTGTGCCAGGCTACCACAGGATTAAGCGCAGTTATTTAGTGGCTTTTGTGGTTCAACCTAACAAGGATTGTGTTTATTATTTGAATTGAACTTTCAAGGCCTCAACTAATAACCCAATTTCTTACAAACATGAACACAAGGGGGATGAACCATAAACAAGAAGGAGAGAAACATGTGAGGTGACCGACGGCACTGTAAGAGTGAGCCAAATGAGCAGGGATGTGGGACGAAAGCCTGCAAGTGAGAGAGAGAGAGACAGAGACAGAGACAGAACGCAGAATGGAAGGGAAGTGCATAAGGAAGACAGTTGGATTAAACATGCTGTCTCATGAGGTACTTAATCAAAAAGCAAAAAGTAGTTCCCTAAAAGTGAAGAGTGAAGGAACACAAGTAACGAGTCTCTCCTCCAAGGGAGAGACAAACACAATATGGACAAGGCAAGCCATTGAAAAAAAAGCAAGCAAATAGGAGTGAAAATAAAGCCAAACAATGGTAAGCAATAGGTAGATTTTAAATCCATTGTAAGTGACAATAGAACTTTCCTTTGCAACCTGACAGCTTTGCTCTCTGGCAGGCTTGACCTAAAAAATAGGTCCTTTTTAGCATTTGGCCTGCACAACATTTGCGCTTTGCTTGTGAATTCTATTGTATTTAATGTATCTTAAGAGGCTTACACCCAACCCTTACTCAATACTCATTTGTTGCTGTGCTTGCCACTTACTTTTCCTACGCTTCCATTGGATGATGCATACTATTTCCTGTTCTTTCCTCGTGAGTTTCTCTTATCCGTTTCCCATGGCCCACGTACTCCTTTTCATCCACTTAGTAGGTTTGTCCGTGCAATGTTTACTGTCTATCTTTTTTATTTCTCTGACGCCTTTTAACCAGCAGGGAGAGGCCTTGCCTCCCAGAGTGAAGCCGTCTTCTCTCCTCCCCGGCTTTCCAAGAGTTAGGGGTTCATGGTTGCTTGTTTACACTTTATATATCAAGAAACAGTGGTTCTTGTGGAAACATTGGTCGGGTACATGGATGATTTAAAGTAAGGCGCAATGGCAATATGTTTGGGTCAAGTGGATGTCAGACAAAGAGGTAGCCGAGAACACCATTCTTATTCTTGAAAGTGTATAGCAATTATTTGAGAAAAACAATTTATGTACAAAACGATATGTGCGTAGTGTCCCCAGTGTAAAATTGGAACCAAAAAAAGAAAATGCAGTGACATTTGTGACAGTCACAGTGTGGTTTACATTATTTTTCGACAAACGATCATTAATATTTTCAACAATTTCTTCCAGCACTGTAGACAATAATTAGTGCTAGTATAATGATTCGTTCTCTTCAGTGTTGACGGCGTTTCGACCCTTCAAAACAATATAGGGTCTTTTCAGGACCTAATGATATAGGGACATCTGGAGCAAAAACAATATGTGCGCACAGCCACGTGGATTCCGTGAAAACACCGGTCAGGTGAAAGAGAAGAAAAAGATACTCACACTGGACCTAGCCGGGTACTCAGTGTGAGGAAAGCAGGAGGGCTGGCGCTAACGGATGATGCAGGGCAGGCGTGGTAGCAGATGGCACTACAGGAAGTGATTCGCTGAAGAATGTCTTTGCACTAAAGGCGAAGGAACAGATTCTTTGTTAATGTGGGCAATTACTGGATACATCCTGGCCGGGTATGTCCTGTGAAATGAATCTATATTCGACGCGAGCAGCCGATACGCGTCCTTCCTGTAGTTGCTGCCATTGTCATTGTACCTGGCATCATAAGGTATCGGAGCGCTTTGCATGAGCACGAGCTGCATTGCATACGGACACACCGCGCCGTGGCAGCAAAGGGCTTGTCATTACATACGGATATGGCGTACACACCAAGCGGTGGCAGTGAAGGGCTTTTAATTACATACGGACACAGCGTACATACTGCGCAGTGCCAGCGAAGGGCTTGTTAAAACTGCATGTGAAAACATTATTGTTAGACCCGGCCTCGTGGCGTGGTCCTCCCTCACCCGTAGCAACACCCTTATTTATTTTTATTTTATTTATTTTTGCTATTTTTATTGCGCGACAAATACCCGGAGGTGTCTCGGCGCATGTGTGAACTAGCAGGACCACAGTAATAGGATTCACTGGTCAAACAACCATGTCTTTACGAGCCTGCGGAAGCTCATCAAGTTGGGTGCATTTTTGATATTTAGTGGAAGAAGGTTCCAAAGTTTTGGTACAGCCACTAAAAAGCGACGGTCTCCCCAGGTTGCCGTTCTGGTGCGCGGTACAGGTAGAAGGCAAGTGTTGGCAGATCTCAGCAGTCTTTTGGGGGTGTAGACCTGGAGTGCCTCAGTCAAGAATTTAGGTCCAATGCCATGCACTGCCTTATAGGCAATGCAGAGGGCCTTGAACTTAATGCGGCTCTCTACTCTAAGCCAATGGAGCTGGCGGATAGCAGGAGTGGTAGGTTGGCGGCGAGGGATGTTTAGAAGAATTCTGGCAGCCGCGTTCTGTACTGACTGTAGCTTCAGCAGCACCTGTTTCTGGGTGTTAAGGAAGAGGGCATTTCCGTAATCGATTTTAGAGCTTTACACCACAACAGACCCCTGAGTCCCCCGGCATAGCCAACCCTTCCCTCCATGTTACCCATAACCATCCCCGGACTTCCCCGTCCATGCCTCCATCTTCCCGGCCCAAAGGCCCTGTGTGCCCACTTCCCGGCACCTAAGATTGCCGCCCGAGCCAGCGCAGCCAAGGCCGAGAGGCGCCACCCTGGCTGGAGGACAGAGCGCTCCCCTTGAGTGAGAGAGGGAGGAGCAGTATCTTTCACACCTCCAACCTCTCCTTGAGAAGTGGGTTTCAATCGCCCCTTCGGCCACCCGGAAGGCTGGCTCCATGCCTGCTGTGTGTCTGAGACTCCTCCCGAACCTGACATGAATGGATCAAAGGGCCGCGTGGCAGGAAGCCCCACGAGCGGCCCCCAGGTGCTAAGACCCCTGCAGACCAGAACTCCCGAGATCAAAGAGGAGCAGTCCTATAACTGGGGATGCTCCGGGACTATCGAGAGATTCGATTCTGGAATGACGAGAGCCCTGCTGACGTGGTCGCGGCTCGCTTGGCAGACAAGGACTTCTGCTGGAACCACCTGAGCCCTGCTGAGTGACTCGCGGCTCCCTTGCAACCTGGAAACACCTGAGCCCTGCTGAGTGACTCGCGGCTCCCCTGAAGATCGTAAGACCTCCGACATCTTGCTTGAGCCCTGCTGAGTGACTCCCGGCTCCCCTGAAAATCGTAAGACCTCCGACATCTTGCTTGAGCCCTGCTGAGTGACTCGCGGCTCTCTGACTCTCCGGGTCCGGCTGGACCCCAAAGATCGCCTCGTATCCCCCGGCTCGAGGATTGAGAGCTGTGCGCCGGATACGCACCGATATTGACACTGATCCCGAAAGACTGTCCCGCTACCCCTACCCTAACCGAGACTCTTTGAACCTTACTCTATTTGTAACCACCTGCCATTGCCGATCATAAATATCCCTTGTATCACGAGATAAAGAAACGTTCTTAAGAAGCTACGGTGTATTGTCTCCTTGTCGTGTGGTGCGTGTGCAGTGTGTACGATCCTAGGTTCGAGACTCTCCCCCTGAGAAGTCTCCCGCCAGTGCTCGTCTTGGTTACTAGGGAGGTGGGTCCCAGGGTGGTCAGGTGCACCTCCTGCCCTCCCCTGAGGTCACCGTCTAACATTGGTGGCAAGCGACGGGATACGAGCCGCAATCTAGAGATCGTACAGTACACGACTAACGCACTACCGAGCAAAGACGACAGAAGAAACCACCATGAGTATCGTTGAAGTTGACGCAAGTATGGCATTCAAAGTAGAACAACTGGAGGAGTACACGCACAAAGAACTAAAGGAATTCTGCAAAGAACTGGGAATCGCTACCACGGGCGTCAACACAAAGGAAGACATGCAGAAAGCATTGAAAGCTTGGGTGGAGTCCGGAGCCCGCCGCACAGAAGGAGCGGCGGCGCAGCCAGACCGACCGGGACTCCCCCAGACAGAAAGCAGCAGCAGCCCGGTACGAAGCATCGTACCAGATGGGGGTCTATCCCCGGAAGCGCTCGCAGATCGAGAAAGAAGTCGCCACCATGAGTTCGAGATGGCAAAACTAAAGATAGAAGGCGAAATAAAATTGGCAGAAAAGAAACTTGCGGTCGAGCAAATGAAAGTACAAGGGGAATTAGAGGAGAAGAAACTCCAGCGGGAGCATGAAGGGAGGAGACTTCAGCTGGAGCACGAGCGAAGCTTGAAGGAGCTCGAGCTCAAGGCGAGTAACGAAGAGAACCGGCCCCCGGGGAACCGAGAGACCGTCCCCTCAGCAGGACCGAAGGTCCACATCCCCAAGGATGTGGTCAAAGAGTATTATAAAAATGACGACATCCAGCAATGGTTCAAGGCCTATGAAGTTGCCATGACCTCCCACCGAGTCCCACAGAAAGATTGGGGGGCCGGATTGTGGGGTTGATTCCTGAGCGAGGGGAGAGACACCCTGCTCGATCTACCGTCCTCCGTTTAGACTTCCTACAGCCACATGAAGGAGGCCCTCCTGACTAGATACGGCCTCACCCCAGAAATGTACCGCCAGCGGTTCCGGGACTGCAAAAAGATTCCTGGCACCACCTGGGTAGAGTACGTAAACTTTTTTAGCAGAGCATTCGAAGGATGGGTCAAGGGCAGCAAAGTGACCACCATGGAAGAACTAACTGAGCTCATGCTGTGGGAACATTTGTCCACGAATTGTTTTGTGGAACTACGCCAGTATCTGCTCGACAGCAAGCTCGCAGATCCGAGGAAGCTGGCCGTCGAGGCGGATCGCTGGGTGAACACCCGGGTCTCCCGGGGCCTATAGGGGACTACCCCTGCACCAGTCAAGGACCACCCCGCCAGAGAGGAGGGGGAAACCAAGGAGGACCCAGGTACGCCCAGTCTGGTCCCCAGCGTAGCCCCCGAGAAACACACAGCCGAATTTCCCTGCACCTCCACCAGCTACTGCCAGTTCCCCGGGTAGACAGCACCGAGTGACCATCACATGTTATAGATGTCAAAAGCCCAGGCACTAAGCCAGTGATCCCCAGTGTCCCATGGCCCCACGTATCCCTACCACCACTCCCCCGGCTAGGCAGATAGCGAATGTAGCTCTAGGGGAGGAGTTTGAGGACACCGAGGAATGGGAACCTGCTGCCATGGCCCTAGTATCCCTGGGAGATAGAGAGATGGTCCCCGGGAACGCCCTGCCTACCAACACCAAGAAGTACTGCCAGTTAGTAACAGTGAATGGCCACCGGGTGGAGGCCCTCTGTGACACCGGAGCCAGAATCACGGGTGTTCTTAGCCATTTAGTACGAGAAAACCAGATCCTCCCCAATGTCCTGTGCCCTATGATTTCAGCAGATAACACTAAGAGCTTGTGTAAGGTAGCCCTGATACCATTTGAATGGGAAGGAGTAGCAGGTAAATTAAAAGTAGCAGTACGGACCTCCCAACCTGTTGATTGCCTCCTGGGGAACGAACTTGAAAGTTCTCCATGGAAGCAGGTCGAGCGCCGAACCCACCTCGGGATGATGGGTCTTCCCGAGTGGGTGTGCTCCACCACCCGATCTATGGCAGCCCGACTGCCCCCCGACAGGGAAGTCGAGGACGAGATCGCCAGCCTCCCCACTGTGGACGGCGACAGGGCCGATCCAGCCGAGAACCCCGACCTCCCCCCACGAGGAGAAGATGTCGCTGACAACGAATCCATACACCCCGACCCCGCATAGATCACCGAGCTGGGTGATCTGCCCGAATTGGCGTAGTGGCGCCACGAGGGGGGCCCCTCCCGAGAGGAGTTCTCCCGGGAGCAAGCTACCTGTCCTTCCCTGGTCGGACCCCGGCAACAGGCCGAAGCCCAGGCAGCGGGCGACCAATCTGGAACACATTGGCTGTACTGGGAGAATGACCTCCTTTACAGCGAACAGAAGTCAGCGGAGCTAGGGTCAGCCCTACCGCGACTTCCTCCTGGGCCCATGATGTACCCCTAGCAGGCCACTTGGGCCAAGACAAGACGTATAGCCGCCTGGTCACGCACTTCTACTGGCCCAAAATGAAAGCGAACGTAGAGGCCCACTGCAAGTCCTGTCCCACGTGCCAGGCTAGTGGAAAAAGCGGAGGAAAGCGCAAGGGTCCCCTCCAACCATTCCCCGTCGTCAGTACCCCCTTTGAGCAGGTCGGAATTGACATTGTGGGGCCGCTGGACCCCAAGACCTCTCAAGGTCACCGCTTCATCCTAGTCCTAGTGGACCATGCCACTCGATATCCGGAAGCCATCCCCCTACGCACCGTCACGGCTCCCGTGGTGGGCTGGGCGCTGATGGGAATCTTTTCCCGTGTAGGATTTCCCCGAGAAGTCGTGAGCGACCGCGCGACGAACTTTATCTCCTGGTACATGACATCCCTTTGGCAGCAATGTTGAGTGTCCTATCGGTTCACCACTCCATACCACCCCCAAGGAAATGGCCTAGTAGAGCGGTTTAACCGGACTCTAAAGGGGATGATCATGGGCCTAGAGGAGCCCCTCTGGCGTAAGTGGGACGTCCTGCTCCCCTGCCTCTTGTTCGCCTACCGGGAAGCCCCCCAGAATTCCTTGGGGTTCAGCCCGTTTGAATTACTGTACGTACACCCTGTCCGGGGGCCCCTCAGCCTGGTCAGAGAAGGTTGGGAGACGGAACCCCGAGACCCTCCTCAGGAGGTGTTCCGGTACATTCTGACCCTCCGAAACCAGACTAGGAAGTTCCGAGAGCTGGCCGAGGCCAACCTAGAGGCGAGCCAGGAAGAAATGAAGCGCTGGTCCGACCAGAATGCCACTCTGGTCGAGTTCCAGCCGGGCCAGCAGGTATGGGTCATGGCCCCAGTAAAACCTTGCGCCCTCCAAGATAAGTGGACGGGGCCCTTCAAGGTGATCGAGCGGAAAAGCCAAGTCACGTACTTGGTGGACGTCCAGTCCCCCCGAAACCCCCTGCGGGTCCTGCACGTGAACCGCCTCAAGCCTCACTTTGTGCGGACAGAGTTGAGCCTGCTGCTGGCCACAGATGACGGGGCAGAAGAGGAAACGGAACCTCTCCCTGACCTCCTGTGCACCAGAGAAAGATGGCTCCGTGGAAGGAGTGAACCTCGCTTCCTCCCTCACTCTCCAGCAACGCGAAGACTGCCGCCAGCTTTTGGGGCAGTTCTCTGACCTGTTTTCTCTCATCCCCAAGGTCACCGACGGGTGTGTCCACGACGTGGACACCGGAGACAGCCCGCCAGTGCAACACCGAGCCTACCGAGTCCCGATCGAGTCCGGTCCTGCATCCAGGCCGAGGTCTCGAAGATGTTGTTTTTGGGGGTGGTCGAACCCTCAGACAGCCCCTGGGCCAGCCCAGTGGTGCTGGTCCCGAAAGCCGCTGCCCCTGGTGTCGCACCTGAACTGAGGTTCTGCGTAGACTACCGGGGGCTCAATGCAGTCACCCGAGCCGACGCTCACCCCATTCCCCGCGCAGACAAGCTCATTGACCGGTTAGGGTCTGCTCATTTTCTCAGCACCTTTGACTTGACCTGCGGATATTGGCAAATTGCGCTCACAGAGGGAGCCAAGGAGCGGTCCGCCTTCTCCACCCCGGATGGGCCATATCGCTTAAGCGACTGGTAAATAGAGTCCTGGCCGGGCTGGAAGAGTTCATATCTGGACGATATCGCGGTTTTCAGTTCAGAATGGAGCGAGCACCTCCGGCACCTCTGGAGAGTGTTGATGGCCCTGCGCCAGGCAGGCCTCACAGTGAAAGCCAGCAAATGCCAAATCGGGCAAGGCTCTGTGGTTTACCTGGGGCACCAGGTTGGAAGTGGGCATGTCGCCCCTCTGCAGCCTAAGATTGACGCCATCCAAGCCGGGGAACCACCCACCACCCAAACGGAGGCCCGAGCCTTTCTGGACCTCACCGATTACTACCAGAGGTTCATCCGAGGGTACGGCAGCCTCGTAGGTCCCTGTAGTAAGTCACTCAGAGGCTTCTGGTGAGTAACAGCAGGTTTATTGCTGGAGCATAACAGAAGGTATCTTCAACGCTAGCTGGCCAGGCACAAACTGTCTCATCCCAGAACCTTAGGATGAGTCAGGGCCACCTACATTCTAGAATAAATGACATGGGGCTAATGCAAGAGAAAACATGGAAACAAAGGTAGGAATAATATACAACACATCTCTCATTGAAAACAAAACAAAATATAAACCTATACAAAAGAAGCAGAGTAAAAGAAAATAACAAAACAAAAAAACATGCTAGAAACATAACAAGTCAAAATAGAAATAATAATAGTAACACATCTCCTCTCCCTAAGGCAAAAAAAAAACCATAGCACTTCACATTAATCGCAGCAGTAATCGTTAAGATATAAAGGTGGTCTACGGTACCTTTGAGACCTGGAAGTGATCTGGGAAGAAACAGCACAAGGAGAAACAGAAGTCTGGTTAGACATACCATTGCAGAGTTGAGAATCAGGAGCATCTCCCCCACCATCGCTTCTCCCTGGAATAGGAACAGAATTTGAAGTGCTAGGAACATGGGAAGGAATGAACATGTACCCATTACAACCATCCCTACAGCCAAATTGATTCTCCCCAGGAACAGAACGAGTGACCAAAGAGTCAGTACAAGAACTGCCCTTCTGGTAAAGAGCCACCCGTCTTAAGTTCCACATCTCCCCATTTGAAAGAGCCACATAGTGGGGAAAAGCCTTACTTACAGTAAAAGGACCCCTAAATTTGGACAACCCACCGGAAACTCTACCAGACTTCACCTTTACAAGGTCCCCCTTAGAAAACTTAGAAGAAACACTCTTCACCACTTCTGCAACTGCACTATGTTCGGAAGAACTTGAAGAGGAAGCATCCACAGAACTGGCTAACTCAGAATTAAGCACCATTTTTTAAGCCAGGAAGGAGTTAACTTGGTACTAGGAACCCTGCCCCTCATCAACTCAAAGGGAGACTTGACCTGGACACCATGAAGAGTGGTACAGTAGGCATAAACCATCTCTTGAACAAGACCACTGACAGGTGAACACTTAGAAAGAGCCAACTGAATTGTCCCTTTCACCAATCTATTGATGCGTTCACACAAGCCATTTCCCTGGGGATTATAGAGAGAGGTTCTATGATGGGAAATACCACAGTCAGACAAGAAGGAACACATATTGTGTGAAACTAGTTGCGTACCATTGTCAGTAATGATAACACTAGGAAAACCTTCCAAAAAAATAAAGATTTTAGATGTTTTATGGTAGTGTCAGTGATGATGTCCTTCAAAAACTCAACGGAAAGCCACTTGGTAAAGCAATCAACAATGACAACAGCAAACCGCTGAGAAACCGGCAACTCCTCCATTGGCCCTATAAAATCCAAACAAATGGTGTGCCAAGGGACCTCAGGAAATTGCAACTTTCCTACACTAGAACCAACAGCAAGTTTTAATCTTTTCTCCCCCACCTTACAGGTAGGACAATCTTCAACCCAAGAGGATACCATTGAATCCATCCCAGGCTGCCAAAAGTTCAACTTGAGTCTTTGCTGAGTTAAGGTTTGGCCAAGATGACCCTCATGCGCAATGGAAATAAGCTTAACTCTTAAATACACAGGAGAAAAAAATGTGTTGCCCCGCATTACAACGTTATCCTCACACACAGAAAGATCATCAATAACCTTTAAAAAGGGATGAACAGAAACATGCACACAACTCTCCCGTCGAGAGCCCAATTTTATCATCTGGATAACCTCTTGCATAACATTGTCCTTAAGCATAGCTTCTACCCAATCCTGACGAGAAAAGGAACTCTCACTAAGATAGAGCACATCATTAATCCAGGCAATGTTTTCCTCTGTACCCTCAAGGCTAAAATCACCATTGGACAGGATATTACAAGGTACAGGAAGTCTGGACAGGCCATCGGCTTGGAAATTCTTCCACCCCTGAATATGAGAAATATCAAAGTGGTATTCTTGTAGCTTTGAAGCTAACCTTGCCAATCTGGGTGAACTACAAGTTGCGCCACCAGGAGAAAGGATTCTGATGAGAGGTTTGTTATCAGTCTTAAGATTGAAACAGGTACCTCACAAATACATACGGAAATGGTGAGCCCCCCAAGCTGCCGCTAACGCTTCCTTCTCAATGACAGAATAATTCTGTTCACACGAAGAAAGTGTCCTTGATGCAAAAGCAATAGGCCTCTCCCCTTCCCTATGGCTTTGTAGGAGAACCGCACCAAGGCCAGTTACACTTGCATCAACCAACAAAGTGGATGTTTTGTTAGTATCAAATGGAGCAAGAACCTTAGCACTGCAAATAGCCTGTTTGATACTATTAAAACACTGTTCAAGCTCAGGTCCCCATACAAATGTACACCCTTTTTTCAACAAAGCTCTGAGGGGTAAGGTTTTTTATGAAAATTTCTCCACAAACTTCGAATAATATTCAATCAAACCCATGAATGAACGTAATTGATCCTTATCACCAGGACAAGGGGCAGAGTGAATTGCTTCGAGGAGATCCCTCTTTGGTTTTACACCATTAGCTGATATTTCATGACCCAAGTATTCAATGTTTTGGATCAGGAAAGAACACTTTTCCCTTCGCAAGGTAAGGCCAGTGTCCAAAATCCTATGCAAAACATTCTTAAGAACATGATTATGATCAGCCACAGAATCACCAAAGAATAAAATGTCATCCTGGAAGAACACTACTTTCTTTAACCCCTTGAAAATCTCAGTAACCAACCGTTGAAACACACTCGCTGCCGAGACTAATCCAAACGGAAGGCGAGTGAACTGAAAAATTCCTTCCGGAGTAATAAAGGAAGTGAGGTGCTTTGAGGTCTCATGTAGCTTGACCTGATGATAAGCACTCTTCAGGTCAAGCTTACAGAAAAATGTGGCTCCCTGCAGAGTAGATACCATCTCATTGATGTTAGGCAAAGGAAATGTGTCAGCCACAACACACTTATTCAGTGCCCTGAGGTCAACACAGAACCTCAATTTGACATCAGGTTTCTTCGAAATGACCACCGGAGAAACCCATGCCAAGGCCTCCGTTTGTTCTATCACTCCACTTTGAAGCATCTCATCAATTAACAATTTCACATCATCACAAATAGAGATAGGAACCCTTCTCACCCGATGTTGCACAGGTAAGCTATTCTTTTTGAGCCAAATGAGGTGGGAATAACCTTTAAGCTCCCCAAGCTCATTCTTAAATACAGAACTGAATTCGTTCAGAATGCTTTCGATAGAATCATCTTCAACAACCATAATCTGATTTTTCGCTCTGAGATTGATAATAATGTAGAGGTCATAATGATGTACCCATCCCAGAATAAGAGGGCCATCAACAGAGACATACACCTTACCAAACGTAGACCTTTTCTCAAAAACAATTTTAGACTCAAAATAACCAAGAATTTCAATCCTTTGGCCATTAAAACCTTTAGGAGAAATATCACTCTTTTCTAAAATTGTCCCTTCCCGGAAGATATCAAAGGTAGATTTTGGAATGATGGTATAACGCGACCCCGTGTCCACCATCAGCGACACTTCATGAGAGTCAATCTTGAAAATTGCCTTTGGTCTGTTCTGTCTAGGATCCTCATAAACCACGTCGACATCATCCACTACCAAACGTCTTTCTGCTTCAGTTCTACTGTCACATTCGGAGTCATCCACAATAGCAATTCTCTGCTTGCCCTTAGATTTGCACATCTTTGAAAAGTGTCCAACTCTGCCACACTTAAGACATTCCTTGTTTGCAGCAAAGCAGAACCTTGCCTCAGAAGAATGAGTATTGCTTCCACATCTATTACAAAATTTATTTGAAGAAAAAGTTTTTTTAACTGGAGCCTTGGATTTGTTCCTGACTACAGCAACACTCTCTCCTCCATAGTGCTCACACTCTGTAGCACTTTTCTTCTCGGAAACTACTGAGACTTCTTGTTGTGGAGACATCTTGTGAGAATCTAGAACTTTCATACATTTGTTAGATTCTTCGATTACTTTCGCTAGATCAATTGCATCTTTTAATGAAGGATTCTTTGCCGCCCAAAGTCTCTCCTGAATTTTTTTACTAGAGCATTGAACAATCAGCTGATCCCTTATGAGCTCATCATTCATGGCACCAAACTTACACTTAATAGACAACTCTCTCAAGCGAGCTACAAAGTCATCAATCGACTGAGTCCTTTTGTCGCTGTGTGCAAAATTTATAACGGTTCATGACAAGATTCTCCTCCTTGGAGAATCTAACTTCGAGCCTTGCAACAGCTTCCTTAAACTCGTCAGGCATTTCCTGACCATAAGCCCTTAAAGCTGTTGGCAAAAACCTGAAAACTTTGCCCTTCTTTGCCAAGGGTACTTAAAAGAATATGAAAACATAAAGTAGCAACAGGTCAAAAATGAGTGCAACTATCTAGAGAAACTGTGTAGTCTCAACAGGGTACAATCACGAAATCCAGAAAGAGTAATTCGTGGTGAAAAAATTGTGTTCCCATCAGATACCCATCCTGTACCGCCCTACATCATTTGGGATCCTTCACCCGAAGGAAGTGGTAAACATCCACTATGGATTAGGTAGATTGTAACCTAACCTAGTCAAAGGGTACACAAATGTGATGGAAAAAATGATGGTATCAGGGGGTAATCCGACTAGCAGTGCAACAAATAATGATAAAGTGACTGTGCTGTGTGCAAAAGTGAATAAGTTGGGATTGGGTTGTGGAAGTGGAAAAGCAATTTTAATGAGATCCTATCCACACCCAAGGATAAAAACAGTGCAAAGTAGTGTATAACAAATGACTACTAAGATGGATTGTAGGTCGACATGTTTCTGCAGTTGGTATGGGGCCAAGGGATCCCCTCCTGCTTCATCAGGACCTTAACAAGATGCTACTGCTAATATGTGAAAAGAAGTGAGAAAAAAATAGACAAAATTCATATCACCTGGAAGGCGCCCATGCAGATGATCCAGATGGTCACACAGTAACATTGGACGAACAAACACAGGGAAAGTACACAGTTAATGGCGATAGTCTATGGAATACACATTTCTTGTGATTAATTACATTTGCCAGTGACTTACTGGTCAATGGTTTCTTATTAGTCAACCAACTTATATGAGTAAACATGTTTACATCGAGAACAACGGATATCAATATATCCACTCACCCAATTTATGGGGAAATCGCTCTCCACCTCACCCGGCTACAGCTCAGGTAAACATGGAGCACCGCTCTATTGGAAGAGAAAAAGAAAGAGCAGATAAAGGAAGAACTGGGAAGCTGCAATAGTCACACAATGTTTCAAGAGTTTTTTACAATAAAATGTAAAGGCATGTGCTTGCTTATTAGCGTTTGGCCGATTTCAGATTTTATTCAAATGTGTGTGCTAAACCATATTTGTTTCAATGGTTATGCATGGCATGCTGCGATAGTCATAGGCGCAGGCCAGCCAGTGGCACACACCGAGCGTTTGATATTGTTGCGCGCCAGCTTATTATTACACGCAAGCCTATGCTAATGAAAGAAAGACATTATTTCCCTCTCATAGCAGTCGCATGGTTTCGCCGAGAGCGCCAGTTGGAATACGACCAGATTGTCATGTCGTTTCAGTTTAGATACCGCGCTCTGCATGTAACTTAGTTTATGAAAAAATGCTACAGAAGCATTTCGAATCATTCTGGACAAAAAATGGATTCGACAGAGCCAGGGCGCCGAGTTGGAAACCGGGCCGTTTATCAAGCGTGTCATTCCAGTTTGAATATCGCGCTCCACATATAGCTTTCCAGTCTAAGCTTCGGTATCAGAGAAGAAGCTCGAAAAGCTTTTTTAAATTACTGCGAGACAAAGTGCTTTACACAGAGCCCTGCTTGAAGCTCTATGTCGAAGGAAACATTTACATCATGTTTGCCCCCGGCCCGCTTACCTGTCCGTCGGTACTCCGGACATCCGTCTTGGCTGTCTTTGTGGGAGGTACCTGGACGGACAGGAAGCGGCCATATGAACACTCTGGTAAGCGTACTGCGAAATCACGTGGTCTTCCAAGAACGTGTTCATCAAGAAACGTGAAGACGTACGGGGCTGATGGGAAATGTAGTGTCTGAGGGTTTTCGTGCATTTTGGCAAAGTAAATAAATGCGTCAGTAGACAGAATGCCATCATGATTAGATCGTTTCATTTATCGGTGATCTATCGTAATACTGGTAAAATTGTGACCATTCCTTGTGTAAAAAAACTTAGTTGTGTCATTTGCGGAATTTCAACTTGAAGTCTCGTGGAAACCTCTATTATTATTTCAATATGGCTTGGAACAAGCAAGTGGATCCAGTGCTATGTTGATAACCGGAAAATACTGTTTTTAGATTGGGTTTTCTTGTCTGGAATAGGCCTAGTTTGACAAATAGTCATACATATTGGCTCAAAATATCCTTAGAGTATAGAACCCGATAAAAGGCTGAAAACAGATATATGGCATTGTCTCCACAACAAGAAGGTTAATTCAAATGCTTGAAACCCATCAAAAATGTTATTATGATGCAATCGGACTTCTCATTACAAATCTGGTCAATGGTAATCATAAGTAAGTCAATGCACATTTGACTGAGTGGTATCGAAGACACTGATTACATGATGCAAGGTCACATCCAGTTTCATTCTAGCATTTCTCTCATGAACGGGAGATTATTAGTAGGGCTGCAAGGACTTTGTGTTGGGACGGGATTACAGTGACATCCACGGGATATCTTCATTCAATCCCGTTTTGCCAGTCTGCAGTTTGTACACCCATCTTTGTTCTCTTTTATGAAGGAATGTTCTGATGTCTGAGATATGTTTAGGAATCACTGGTTGTTCCAATACAGTCCAGCGTAGATCCGTCGGTGAATGGTGGGCTGATAGGAAGTGGTTGGTAAGTCTTGTTGCTTGTTTGTTGCAACGTATCGAGCTCTTATGTTCCGATATTCTTATCTTTAATTTCCTAGTGGTCATACCCACATATCTCTTTTCACATGGGCAACTGATTAAATATATTAGGTTCACACTATTGCAGTTTGTGAACCTGCGTTGCTCCCATGCTCGTTCAGTGCCAATGTCAATGATAGTAGACTTTGAAGTTTGGGGACATGCCGCGCATTGCCCACAAGGATGATGGCCAATGACTGCAGGCATATCCCATAAGGTGCCTACAGCTCTAGAAATTTCTACTCTTGGTCTCGTGTGGACTAACTTGTCCTTCAAATTTTGTCCCCTTTTGAAAGCAAAAAAAGGGGGAGGCAATGTGTCCTTGCCTGTGTTGAGAATGCCCCAGTGTTTTTTAACAATTTTGGTAATATGATTAGAGAGCATGCTGAATGTTGTAACGCATGTCATGCGTTCCGTCTTCTGTTTGGGAGGCAGAATTTCTAATAAGCTAGCTCTGTTGTTGTTAGCCGCTCGTTTTTTGGACTGGTAGATCAATTTTTTAGGATAGTCTCTATTTGACAGATCTTGTGCTAAACCTTTAGCATGCATCTCAAATGAGGATCGAGTGGTGCAGTTCCTTTGTATGCGCAAAAACTGCCCATAGGGCAAATTATCGCGCAAGGACTTCGGATGGCAGCTATGGTAATTAAGCAATGAGTTACGTGCCATTGGTTTCCGGTAAAGCTCCGAAATCAGTCCATTGGGCGTGCTCACGATAAGCCGATCCAGGAAGGCCAATCTGTGGGTGTCGTATTCCATAGTGAACTTTAGGAACCGATTTCTCTGATTGAGCCATTCATGGAACTCCTTTAACTGGATCTCATCTCCTCGCCACACAACGAAAATATCGTCTATGTAGCGTTTCCATGCTCGCAGACACCTAAGATGGGGGTTGGTGTCTGCGAGCACGTGCTCCTGTTCGAATTGGTGCACATACAGATTAGCGAGACTAGGGGCAAAAACGCTGCCCATGCTAGTCCCGCTAATCTGCAAGTAAAGGGAATCTTCAAAAGCGAAGAAATTCTCTGTCATTGCCAGAGTGGCTAGTGTCATGATGAGTCTGACAGGTGTTATAGAATTCAAATCTCTGGCAAGCAACAATTCCTCTATGACCTCTAATGTCTCTGTTTGTGGTATCGAGGTATACAAGCTCTCAACATCAAATGACAGTAAGATGTCAGTTTGAGTATCAAACTCGATGTTGGGTAGTAGCCTCAAGACGTCTTTAGTGTCCTTTAAAAACGTCGGCATTTCTCGCACCATAGGTTGTAAGAAAACATCGACAAAAGTCGATAAAGATTCCAGAAGTGAACCTATCCCTGATATTATGGGACGACCTGGGGGGGGCGTTGGGTCTTGTGAATTTTTGGTAGTTGATAGAAATAAGGTGTTATAGGGTTTGATGTGTGAAGGTATTGTCCTTCCTTTGGGGTTATCCATCCTTCTGCGAGTGCTTCTTCGACAATATGTCCTATAATGCTCGTTAATCTCCCTGTGGGATCTTCTGATAGTTTTTTGTAGGATCTTGTGTCATTAAGTTGGCGCAGGCACTCGGTACGGTATGTTTCCACATCTAAGATAACTACTGCGCAACAATATCAAACGCTCGGTGTGTGCCACTGGCTGGCTTGCGCCTATGACTATCGCAGCATGCCATGCATAACCATTGAAACAAATATGGTTTAGCACACACATTTGAATAAAATCTGAAATCGGCCAAACGCTAATAAGCAAGCACATGCCTTTACATTTTATTGTAAAAAACTCTTGAAACATTGTGTGACTATTGCAGCTTCCCAGTTCTTCCTTTATCTGCTCTTTCTTTTTCTCTTCCAATAGAGCGGTGCTCCATTTTTACCTGAGCTGTAGCCAGGTGAGGTGGAGAGCGATTTCCCCATAAATTGGGTGAGTGGATATATTGATATCCGTTGTTCTCGATGTAAACATGTTTACTCATATAAGTTGGTTGACTAATAAGAAACCATTGACCAGTAAGTCACTGGCAAATGTAATTAATCACAAGAAATGTGTATTCCATAGACTATCGCCATTAACTGTGTACTTTCCCTGTGTTTGTTCGTCCAATGTTACTGTGTGACCATCTGGATCATCTGCATGGGCGCCTTCCAGGTGATATGAATTTTGTCTATTTTTTTCTCACTTCTTTTCACATATTAGCAGTAGCATCTTGTTAAGGTCCTGATGAAGCATGAGGGGATCCCTTGACCCCATACCAACTGCAGAAACATGTCGACCTACAATCCATCTTAGTAGTCATTTGTTATACACTACTTTGCACTGTTTTTATCCTTGGGTGTGGATAGGATCTCATTAAAATTGCTTTTCCACTTCCACAACCCAATCTTAACTTATTCACTTTTGCACACAGCACAGTCACTTTATCATTATTTGTTGCACTGCTAGTTGGATTACCCCCTAATACCATCATTTTTTCCATCACATTTGTGTACCCTTTGACTAGGTTAGGTTACAATCTACCTAATCCATAGTGGATGTTTACCACTTCCTTCGGGTGAAGGATCCCAAATGATGTAGGGTGGTACAGGATGGGTATCTGATGGGAACACAATTTTTTCAACACGAATTACTCTTTCTGGATTTCGTGATTGTACCCTGTTGAGACTACACAGTTTCTCTAGATAGTTGCACTCATTTTTGACCCGTTGCTACTTTATGTTTACATGTAGTTGCACGTCGGGGGTGGTAGCAATGCTTGGTCAATAAATATTCCCTTTTGACCCCCCTTTGTTTAAACAAATACTTAAAAGAATAGCCTTTTTCCTCTTTGCGGAAAACTCTTGCCCATCTAATGCCTCAAGATAATTGTCAAACATTATGAACCAGTCCTCCTAAGGTATTTCTGGAATCCCTGGTTCAGGTAGGAATTGTGGTGGTAAATTAACTACTATTTGCGTGCCATATTTATACTGTTTACAAAACGAAAAAAACACTTGAAAGCACAAAAAATGTTGAGGCAGATTAATGACAAAAGAAGTTTCAAGGCTTCTTAAATAAATTTAAGGCCAACAATACATACCTCAAAACCCCTTCATGAGTGACATGTCGATTCTGTGAAGTAACCTGATAGGAAATGTCTCTGGTAAATATAATAACGAGTGGCACTGAGGAACAAACCAAAACGAGGCTTGGAGCGCCAAATTTACACTTCCAAAAACGAGCAAACAAAAAAACGCTGATTTCCTACACTCAAAATGGCCCCCACAAAGAGTATTGTCAAAACGAGGCTTGGAACGCTTGATTTCTCTGTTAAAATGGCCGACACAAGAAATTTTCTAAAATGAGGCTTGAAACGCCGAATTGTACAATTAAAATGGCCGCCACAGAGAGAATGATCCAAAACGAGGCTTGAAGTGTCAGGAACCAGCGTGATCTTGCGTTGATTATCACGTCCGCTACAAGAGGTGGTGATGACGTAGGAGCACAACAACAACAACAGTTGCCAAGGCGCTCGCGCTGCAGTGCTCGCGCTACTCACAGTTTGAAAGTCCAAGGAAACTTGCTTAAAATGAAGAACGATGTACTCAGCGGCATACGAGGGAAGGCACACTGCACCCGATGGGTTCTTTTGAAGAACCTTTGCTGTCAGGATCGCTATCACCACATGACTTCACCAGGACTAAGAAAAATCATCTAGGAATCGTCAGAAGCCACCAGACTACAACTGACCAGCTGCAAACGTCGCCAAAATTGTAGTAAGTCACTCAGAGGCTTCTGGTGAGTAACAGCAGGTTTATTGCTGGAGCATAACAGAAGGTATCCTCAACGCTAGCTGGCCAGGCACAAACTGTCTCATCCCAGAACCTTAGGATGAGTCAGGGCCACCTACATTCTAGAATAAATGACATAGGGCTAATGCAAGAGAAAACATGGAAACAAAGGTAGGAATAATATACAACAGTCCCCTCACAGAACTAACGTCCAAAAAGCAGCCCCAGAAAGTTCAGTGGACCCCTGCCTGCCAAGAGGCGTTCGACGCCCTCAAGAGAGCCATGTGTACTGCCCCCGTGCTACGAGCCCCTGACTACTCAAAAGAGTTTGTGGTACAAACTGATGCTTCGGAACACGGCATTGGGGCCGTACT